>NW_006408526.1:27045982-27121251 GCF_000296735.1 Chrysochloris asiatica
CCCGGCCTTGTACCAGGTAATTACCAAGCCAATTCCCGGCGATTTCCTCTCCTCCCCCCGGGCAGTGCCTGCTGTGTGTTCCCTGATTCGAGGCCCGGCTGTGTAATCAGCGGCAGGTAACCTGCGGGGACCCGTAATTGCTCTGGAGTTGCCTGGGACTTTGCAAGGTAAGCACACACTGCACGTCTCCCCCGCCCTGGGTGCGCGCCCGCGTGCCTGGCGCCCGCTCTCCCTTACCCAAGGCCAGGGACCTGCGCACGCCGGGGTGGGGGTGGGAGGACTGGAGGGGGCGAGGTGGGGCGAGGTCCGAGTGGAGTAAAGGAGACAACAGCTTTGCTTAATGGGGCCTGGGTGGGGAGTGCCAGAGGGGACAGGAGAGAAGGGGGCGGTGATGGGCGACTTGTGGCAGGACAGGGGCCACTTGGCCATGTCTTAGAGGAAGGAAGCCTTGGGGGACATGGGATCCTCTTGTCCCTTTCCTCTGGTGGAGAGACGCTTCATTGATGAGCCTTGTCATCATTCTTCAAGTGCAATTTTTTTAAATTGCAAAAATCTTACAGAGCTATTAACCTCAAAAGAGTTTAACATATGGCTGACCGAGTCTCCCTCTTACCCTAATTATAAGGCTTGCAGTAATGGGGCTGTCTTTTAAGTTACAGCTGCTGCGCTTTTGGCTTTCGCTAACATTACATCCTATTAAAGAGCTACATTAAATGCATGCAAATTGCCAGAGCGACCAAGCTCTCCCGACCAATGAGGGGGACGGATTGCAGCCGAGGCGGCGATATCGGGGGTCAGACTCACCCTGCTGCGAGCAGCATATGATCTATCAATCAAACTCCTCTCATTAATTAACTAATTCATTAAATATCTTTATATATGAAGGCCCGGCCAGGCGGAACATTGTGTTGACAGGGACGTCCCTTCAGCACTTAGCCCAGCGCGCTCCCCTCCCCTTCAGTACAAATCACTGGGTGACTGAAAGAGGTCAACTTCTCAGAGTCTGCTGCGGACAGAAGCAACAACTGTGCCCTGTGCTGGGAGCTCCCCTTTGGACTTCCCTCTGCCTATTCCAGCTCAGTATTTCTGTCATGATCTGTGTGGGTCTGGGGCGCCCCCTATCACCCCCATCCCCTTTCAAGCTCTGGAGGGTGGGGCTACTCATCTTGTACTCCCAGCATCTAGCACGGATTCCAACACATGGCAGGTATTTTAAATGTGTTATGAAACAAGACATGCTGAATCGGGTGCGTTCGCCAGCACTATCGAGGCCTTTCTATGCGGTGCTCTTCCAGAAGCCTGGTCACTCTGGGCATGAAAGGAGGACACTAATGTAAGCAGATGGAGTCTCTGGAGAAGTTTTAGGAAGGTTATTGAGTGCCCTTAAGTCAGTTCTGACCCTGTATAGGGTTTCTTAGGAGTGGCTGGTAGGTTTGAATCACTGACCTTGCAGTTAGCAGCCCAATGCTCATCCTACAGCAATAAAATACACCAGTCTATTAGGCAAATCTGCTGCACAAAAAGTCTTTAAAGTGTTCAAGAGTAAAGATGTCAGTTTGAGGATTAAAGTGCACTTGCCCTTATTTACAATATGTTGTTGTTGTTGTTAATTGCCGTGAAGTAGGTTACAACCCATAGCGACCCTGTACAGGATTTCCAAGGCTATAAATCTTTATGGGAGCAGAAAGCCTCATCTTTCTCCCGCGGAGCGGCTGGTAATTTTGAACTGCTGACCTTGCGGTTCACAGCCCAATTCGTAACCACTATGCTACCAGAGCTCCTTTATTTAAAATAACCTCATATGCATGTAAAAATTGGACAATGAATTGGACAAAGAAGTTGTTGTTAAGTACCATGGAGTCAGTTCCGACTCACGGGAGCAAAAAGCCTCATCTTTCTCCCGTGGGACAGCTGGTAGTTCTGAACTGCCGACCTTGAGGTTAGCAGCCCTATTCGTAACCACTACGCTACCAGAGCTCCTTTGAATAAAGAAGAGTGTACAATAATTGATGCATTTGAGTTATGGTGTTGGAAGAGAATATTGAAAGTACCAGGACTGCCAAAAGGACAAACAAATCTGTGTTGGAAGAAGAAACCCTGGATGGGTTTCTAAGGAGTGGCTGCTAGGTTTGAACTGCCAGTCTTCTGCAGTCAGAATGCTCCTTAGAAGCCAGGATGGCCAGACTTTGGCTCTCATACTTGGGACATATTTTCAAAAGGGACCAGTCCCTGGAGAAGGACATCAAGCTTAATAAAGCGGAAGGTTGGAGAAAAAGAGGAAGAACCCCAACGAGATGTATTGGCCCAGTAGCCGCAGCAATGGGCTCCTTTGTAACAATGATTGTGAAGTTAGTGCAGGACCAGGCATGACAGCACCTAACAACAAGAGAAGGAACAGGCATCGGAGGAGAATGGAGTTTTTTTGAAATTCTGAATTGGCGAATAAGGTAGCTACAATCCTCAGGCTTTGAAGCAAACCTTTATGCCATGAAGAATGGGACTCTATCACTGTATGAAGGATAGACATTTTACAATAGGAGCCCTGGTCACACAATAAATAAGTGCTGGGCTGCTAACTGAAAGGTTGGTGGATCTAACCCACCAGGGCACAAACAAGAGAAAATCTGGCAATTTGTTCCTGTAAAGATTGTTGTTGCTGTTAAAATTCTGTTGAGTCGGTTCTGACTCATAGTGGCCCTGTATAGGGTTTCTAAGGAGTGGCTGCTAGGTTTGAACTGCTAATCTTCTGGTTACCAGTCCAGTGCTTATCCAACACCAGGAATCCTAGAAAACCCTAAGGGGCAGTTGTACTCTGGCATATGGGCTCCCAAAGAGTCAAATTGATACCCAGCAACCAAAACAAAAGTGGCACCATCCTACCAGCCATAGGACCACTTCCTATGGCTTCCTTTGTTTTTATTTTATGCAAAAAAAGATCAATAGTGAGCAACTATGTGACTCCTTTCCTATAATATCTCATTTAAAACGGACAACTGTGCAGTATTTTTTACTTCCAGGCCACAGAAGACCAAATGGTCTTAGAGAGGGTAATTTACCCAAGGTCAAATGGCAGAGTCAGAATTTAGATTTGGGCTTTCTGGATTAAAGACCAGTGCCTACTGTTAAGTCATCAAAATGTTAAAAAAAAAATAAAGAAAATGATGCTTGGAAGATCAACACTAGCTGGGCTAGTATTGGGGTCACAACACACCCCATAATAAATGCAGCTGGCTCTTAACTCTGTTTAGAATGGGTTGGGATGATTTTCTACATAGAGCACTTGGGATGGACAAAGCTATCTTTTAGCTCTGGGTCCTCAAAGACCTGGACCATGAGCAGCTTTGTATAAGGAATAAAGATGGGGTGGGTAGCTTTCAAACCCATTTCAGGAGAATGGTCTTCTCCCAGATATTAGCCTCTGCCAGAGAGGGCAGTTATGAGTGAGGGCTTTGGTCAAAATGAAGACAGTCTCTGCAGGTGCTATCCTTGGTTTCTGCCTTTCGGCTAATGTAGGTTCTGAATCCATCCAAATGAAGTGAGACGTGCAGGCAAACCCCCCAAACCTAGACATTCCTGGAAAAACACATGCCCAGATTATTTATGGTCCCTCTTCTCTTTTCTCAACCTCACTCTTTCTCACACCTTTCCTGAGACATGGGCTAATGGACTTTAGTTGTTAGCATCCATGAGGTTGGGCACCAACCTCACCAGAATGGAATTATGAGATAATGGAATTTTACCACATATAATTTTTAAAGTTCTATAAAAAAATTATATGTTGTTGTTGTTGTTAAGTACCGGCAAGTCAATTCAACTCATAGTGACCCTATTTAGGGTTTCCAGGGAGTGGCTGGTGGGTTTGAATTGCCAACCTTGTGGTTAGCAGTCCTGTGCTTATCCTACAGTGCCACATCAAAAGTCCAGAAAAATATATAGAGAAGTTTATTCACAGGACATTTCTCACACAATTATGCAGGCTGGAAAGTCCCAAATCTGTGAGTTAAGAATCAGGCTAAAGGCATCTCTTGACTCACGTGGTTAAAAGGGGCTGATGAATCCAAAACCAGCAGGCCAGATAGCAGGCTATCTCTTGCCCCAAGAACCTGAGGTCAGAGGATGATGTGTTGCATGTTGGATCAAGAGAGGGAAAGCTTTGCCAGAACATCTTAATAGTGGATGCAGGCCCCACCCCCAAAGAAACTCCCCTTTCAACCGATTGGCTGTTCATATCACATCACAAAATGGAGGATGATTACATAATACCTGCCAGACCACTGGGAATCATGGCCTAGCTAAGTTGACACATAACCTTAGCCATCACGGGCCCCTATAGCTTCCTCTGGCCCCCTCAGTTCCCAAGAATACTCTGGGAATGGGGCGTGCTGTGCTAATGGGAGTTAATGGTAACCTAGGAGTCAATTTTCCCTCCTAGAAGAAAATTCTCCCGGCTTAGGCTGCACAGACTGTAATAGTGAAAATGGCTCTAGATTTGAAAAATTGCCACGTTGTAGTCCAACAAGGCAATTTTTGAATTGTTCTATGCAGCTGTGCGCCTCTGGATGCTATGCTACTTGCGTCCTAAAGTCATGGACGCAGAACACTTTCCAGGCAAAAACAGCTCGGAGGTGGTTTTTAATTTTCTCATTCGAGCCTCAAATTTTTTTTCCCCCACCTGCCTAAAACCCTTGGAGCATTGGCCTCTACCTTAGCAGCTGTCCGAGCTATTGGGCAAGGAGAAAGTGTGTGGCTCTGCAGAACCTCACACCTGCAAGCCTCAAACCAGAGGGCTTGTGAACAAGGGTCTTCTGAAGATTAGGAGTCTGTACACAGGCAGCCACGGCTAGGGCAGAGCAGCTCAGAAGCCACCTCTGACCCAGTGTCGGAGCTGGGCAGTTGGAAAGGGGCTTTCCTGGACTGAAGAAAGAGACTCCAGAAGAGGAAATGACTTTAATTATTATCCAGGACAGCTGATTTTGATGAGCTGTGTCTCCTCTGTGATCCTATGTGATCCATTTTGCTCTGATTTCATAAACATGAAACTGCAACACAAGCCATCTTGCAATAAAGATATATGATACATGTTCCAAACCCTAGGACCCGCCAGGCTGTTTACCTAGTGACTTGGTGAATATCCTGTTTGTATAGATGGGGAGATGACAGTTGGTGGATGTCTTAATCTGGTTTCCTAGAGAAGCAAAACCAGTGAAATAATAAGGTTGGTGGTTCAAATCCACCAGCCACTCCTCAGAAACCCTGTACAGGGTCGCTACTAGTCAGAACTGATTCAACAACACTTAACATAGTTTTTGTAATTTAAACTGCTTGCAGTCCAGCACATTAACCCACAGCACCACACCAGAACTCTCTCTATATATATGTATTTGTATGTTTTTGTTAGCTGTCATTGAGTTGGCTCTAACTCACAATGACCTTGTACAGAACAGAACAAAATACTGCCCAGTTCTGTGCCATCCTCACAATTGTTACGCTTGAGGCCATTGCTGGATGGCCTCAAGAGGCCAGGATGCCATAGATGCATTTGGAGAAAGCAAGAAAGAGAGGTTGAATATCAAGGAAATGATTCACACCATTATAAAGATGGGCAAGTTCTAAGTCCATGAATCAGATGGCAGGCTGGAAGCTTCTCCTGACTCACATAGCTTCAAGGGCTGATGAACCCAAGATCGCCAGGTCAAACAAGCAGACTTTTGATTGCAGGTACTGATGAATGCCTGATCAGCAGGTCAGTGGTAGGATTCTGGCTGCAGAAGCAAATGAATCCAAGGTCAGCAGTAAAATGGCAGGCAGCTGATAACTCCCAGGGTCACCTGGCAGTATGGCAGGCCATTGTTTAGAGTCAACGAACTCTTGGATAAGGAGCCAGATACAGGATCCAGATCGAGCAAAAAACAAGCAAGCTTTTCCTGAGCATCCAATAGATTGAAAACAGGCCACACCCCTGAGAAAACTTCCTTTCACTTGATTGGCTGCTCATAGCAGATCTCAGCATGTATTATACTAGATCTCATCATGGAGGATTACTATGACTTAACTGTTAAACCACGGAGAGTCCTGACCCAGCCAAGATGACACAAAACCTTAACTATCTCAGTGGAGAACTGGCTCTTGTGCAATATGCTGCAGGCTGTTGATCCTAGCGCAGTGGCTGAGGAAATCTCTCTCCTTTCTGTTTATTTCCCTACTCATGACTTCTTATTGTCATTAAGTGCTGCCAGGTCAGTTCTGACTCATAGTGACCCTGTATAGGTTTTCTGAGAAGCGGCTAATGAGCTTGAACTGCTAACCTTGCAGTTCAAACTGACTTTACAATCCAGTGCATTAACCCGCAGTGCCACACCAGGATTCCGAGTTCTTCATATTGATGTTCCTTATTTACTGACTCAAGATGAGAAGTTATATGTTGAAATGGAATATGGAACAAGTGCTGAACAGAAGCCTGCCTGTCCTGTTGCCCAACAATCCATTTTCTACAATAGGCCTAATGGTGCCTAGCTTATCCACTCAGTGCATCCTTCCCTTTCACCTCAGGCTCCTTACTGTGGCTCATGATACAAACTGTGACTTGCTTCTCCAGCCTCACTCACTCACCCATCACCCCATCCTCATCCTATCATATGCTCTGAACCCCGTCCTATGACATTTGTTTCATTCCCCCAAATGTACCTAGCTCTCATTCACCTTTAAGGCTTTGTACACATCATTATTCCCTCTACCTTGAAATCTTTATCTATGCCAACCTGTCTCCCTCATTTTCTTTGAAACTTCTGACTCCTCCTCCCAGCAAAATCTATCTATGGATTTCTAAAGCACCCTTAGCTTGCCTAGTGCCATCATATATTTTTCTGTATTGCAATTAATTCCCTGGTGATCAATTTGGTCCTCCCATAAGAATGTAAGCTCTGTGAAGGTAGGGTCTGTGTCATATTCACTATTTTATGCCTTCCCATCCTGCAGACTCCTGGTGTGGCACCGTAGGATCAGCACTGGACTTCGAACCACAAGGTCGGCAGTTCAAATCTACCAGCTGCTCCTGGGAAACCCTATCTAGGGTCACTATGAGTTGGAACTGACTTGATGGCACATGACACCATCCTGCAGACTGTCTGATTTATGATAGGCACTTGCTGAATAGTTGAATGATTTATATCAAAATGTTGTTGGTATTACTACTGGAACAAACAATCATAGCTGAGCTTTATGGAGTACTTTCATGTGCCAGGTATGTGAAGATCTCTATGCACATCATCAACTAATATAAATACATCTTGCATGAATCAAAGAAAACAAGAGATAAGGGTTCTAATCCTGGCTCTGCCACCAGCTGGCTTTATGACTTTCAACTATTACCATGGCTTTCTCCCATTGAGAACGGAGAAGAGAGACGAGGCAGACTGGCCTTCATTTCACAGATCTTTTTCTAGGCAAAGAAGGAGTCAGGAGTCTAACCAGGCCTGAGGGAAATACACCCTCAGGATTGAGAGAACCAGCTGACATTAAGGGTCTACTTTCTAGTCTGGGAGGAGGAGGAGGGGAACTCAGCAGAGAGACTGGGAAGGGCAGCGGGTTGCTCTCCCATGCTGTGGCAGAGCTGTCAAATAGAGAAGCCCACTGCTCTCTGAGTCATTAACGCTGGTCTCCTCGCTGTAACCTCAGGCATTGTCTGATTTAAGTGTAATAACTTGTTTGGTGGATTTTGCCTTCTATAGAAATGCCCCCGAGAGTGAAGTGCTGCATTCAGCCGGCAGAGCACAGGCCTTTGTGCCGCTGATGGCTCTGCCTCAGCTGAATGTGTTTGGAGTTGGTTATCAAAGGGGAGGATAAATTAGAGCACAGGCTGAAAAGGGAAAAAGAGGGGGACCTTTCAGAGCAAGGCTGAACACTTTGGCAGCTGAGTGGGGACTGGGAACCCCCAAAGCTGGCCCTCCTGCCTTTTGGCATGGGTACTGCTTTTGGCATAGACAAGACTCCCTGGGTAGTGCTCAGTTATGGCGCTCAGTTGATAAAACAAAAGATTGATCGTTTGAGTTCACTCAAAGATGCTGCGGAAGAAAAGCCTGGTGATCAACTTCCAAAAGTCAGTCACTGAAATCCATATGGAGCACAGTTCTACTCTGACACACATGGGAACACTGTGAGTAGGAGCAGCAGGCCAAAGCTCTTGAGATCTAACCAGGCCCTGAGGGAGGAAAAAAGAGAGGTAGCAAATGATATTCATATCACAATAACCTTCAATACTGGGGGTAGTGGGGTGGAGATGCTGAGAAGAGCCTCCTTTCATTTACAGCCCAGTGAAAAGATATGCACAAGCTATAAATAAATGTTTGGTAAGATGGAGGGTCAGAGAAAAAGAGGAAGACCTCCAACGAGATGGATTGGCCAGGTGGCAGCATTGATGTACTCAAGTGTGGCAACAGTAGTGAGGTTGGCCCAGGATTGGACATTGTTTTGTTCTGCTGTGCATAAGGTCGCTATAAGTGGGTGCTGACTCGGTGGCACCTAACAACAACAACAAATAAACCCCTACAGACCTTATCCAAGGAGTGCCTGGGTAGGGCAAATGGTCAAACACTCTAACCAAAAGGTTGGATATTCAAACCTACCCAGAAGAAAGATCTGGTGATCTGCTTCTGAAAGGTCACAGCTATGAAAACTTTATGGAGCGCAGTTCTACTTTGATACACGTGAGGTTGCCATGAGTCGGCATTGCCTGGATGGCAATGAATTCGTTTGGATTTGTGTTTATTGACATCATATTCTGATGGTGCTGCAGACTCCTTGGGGCCTCTCCACTCTTGTGAACACAATTCAAGTGCTTGGGTTCTTTTTAGTAGCCTTCCACCATGTCTCCTCTCTATTTCCTAAAGCACACTGCTGGCTCCCAGGCCAGTCTGATGGAGTGAGCTGTTCAGTCATGAATCTGGTGTTCCCAAAATAAGAGATGCTGGTAATTGCCCGTCCCCATAGACTTGCTTTCTGATGTCCAGAGAGGCCAAGCTGGCCACAGCTGTCAGCTGAGTTCTAAGCTAGCTGGGCTGCCAAAAGAATAAGAGGGGACTTCAAAAAGTTTGTGGAAAAATGGAATGAAAAAATAATGGAATTTCCCCACAAACTTTTGGAAGCTCCCTTGTACATTGCACTGAGTGCTCAACTTTCCCCTGCAAGATCATCTCCATTTTTCCATGGGTTTATTGGCACTATGGGTTAGACAACTATGAATAACTATGGGTTAGCCAAAAGATTGTTGGTTCAAACCCACCAGCCACTCCATAAGAGAAAGATTAGGTTGTCTGTTACATAAAGATTTCCAGTCTCGGAAACCCTATATAGGGCTGCTACGGGTTGGAATGGAGTCCTGGTGTGGCACTGTGGGTTAATGTGACAGACTGCAAGGCCATTTGAACTGCAGTTCAATGGTTGGTGGTTCAAGCTTACCAGCTGCTCCTCAGAAACCCTATACAGGGTTGCTATGAGTTGGAATCGACTCGACGGCACTTCACAACATGGGTTGGAATTGAATTGATGGTGTTGGGTTTGAATTTTGTTTTTGTAAACCTTCTGTCAAACCTTCCTGTGTTTCCCCACTGACAGCATCTTAACCCTTTGGGATCCAGATCAACAAAAGCTAGTCCTCAAGGAGCAAAGACCTGCCTTTTGTTTTCCCATGAGTGATTAACTCTTTAATAACAAAATCTTCTGTTCATATCATTTTCCATCTAGAAGGAGCCTGAGTGACCAAGTTGTAGATCTATTACTCAAAACCTTTTACAGGTAAATATTTTTATGAATTGTTTGGAAGTTATAATCCCCCACTCCAGAAAAAACACTCAAATTCACATGTATGCAGAAGTATGCCTGGAGTTTTGGGAGGTTTGTGTCCTTCAAAACTATGTGTACATCCATCACTGATTCCACATTTCAATTATCCAGCAGTTTTTTAAAAAATTCTGAAGTCTGGCCCTTACATTTAGAGATTCTGATTGAATTGTTCCAGTGTGGGGTGTGGGCATTAGTATTTCCACCCCCTACAACTCTCTAGGGCATCCTAATGTAGCCATGGTGAGCCTCACTGCCCTATATTTTTAGACCCTACTTTAAGAACTCCTGCTGTGTTCTTCTATATCTGTACCCAGAGACGCATGCGAAGGGACAGTTGTTGGAATAGATTTGACACCATGCGCCGTTTTTCATTGTGCCCACTGTGTTTAAAATCTTGTCCTTCTTTCCTAACCCCTTAACGGATACTTCCTTAGCATTCACTTAAAATAATTTAACCACAGTGGGAAGGAAGACTCGTTGCCTTGATGTGTTTCTTTCATTTCGAGGAGCTCAGTAAAAATTTAGTTTCGGTGTTCACTCAATGAAACTTCTGCGTAGAGGTCTGATGTTACAAACCAGATTTCTCTTTTCATCTGGTCACCCCCGGGGGAAATTGTGTATTGAAAATTCAAAACAATATTTGGGCAAAAAGAATTTCTCATTATAGGCAGCAGGGAACGCCAATGGGAGGAGAGTGCTGAGAAGTGATTGAGTGACATTTCTATTTGCTGGTGTGACTTTTCCACCAGTGGTGGCTGTGCTTTGGGACTGCCAGAGATCTCCAGCTTCCTGGTGTGGATTGGAAATGCCAGGACCCTGGAAAAAATCATTTGGAGGAGAACAATGTGAACAGTCTAAAAACAGATTTGAAGAGTCAGTGTGACCTCAAGTTAATATGACTGGTAACCATGAGTATAATATAAGGAAGGAGATTTTGTATTTTCCACAAGATCTTTCTGGAGGAGATTGTTCCAGTTCTAGATCTACAAGGTACAAGGGAATTCAAAATGTTACTTTAATCCCCCTTCTTTGGTAGGTGGGTTTCTTCTACAACATCCTGACATAGGTTAAGCATTTAAATTGATTTACATGAAAAATGGAGACAGTGGTTGTTTGGTGGTAAAATTCTCGTCTTCCATGTAGGAAGCCTAGGTTCAATTCCTGATCAATGTCCCTCATGCTAGTGGAGGCTGAACAGGCTTCAGGGAGGAACTTTCACCCTAAGATGCACTAGGAATAAAGTCCTACCAATCTATTTTCTAAAATCAAACAATGAAAACTCTATGGATCACAACAGTCCAGTCTGTAACACAGAACTGGACAGCATTTCATTTCATTGTGCATGGGGCCAATGACAGCTAGTAATAGCAATAACACCATACCAAAAAAAAAAAAAAATTTACTGAGCACCAACGATGCCTGGCACTTGGTGTTATGGGTTGAATTGTGTCTCCAAACAGATAAGTTGAAGTCCTAACCCTTGGTATCTTTGAAATGTGCCCTTATTTGGAAATAGGGTCTTTGCAGATAGAATTAAGGCAATGTCATTAAGGGTGGGCCCTAATCCAATCTGACTGATGTTCTGTACAAGAGGAAGAGAGACACACAGGAAGACAGAGGAAATGACCAAGTGAAGATAGAGGCGGAGATTGGATGACTTAGGAACTCCAACGATTTCAGGCAACCACCAGAACCTAGAAGAGAGGCATGAAACAGATTAACCCTCAGCGGCTTCCATAGGCGTCACTACTACAAATTCCTTGAGTTTGGACCTTTAGCCTTTAGAACTGTTTTAAGTTACCCAGTTTCTGGTGCTGCCCTGGGAAACTAATATGCTTGACAGAGTGTTTGGGGAATATTCTGAGATTGATAGGACATTTTACTTGCTCTTAACTAACTTACAGTCTCCTGCAGGACCTGGATAGCTAGCATGTCAGGGACATAGTGATAAATGCTGTGAAGGCAGAGAGCTGAGGGAAAGGACATGAACCTTAAGTGAGAGCCCATAGGGTGCCAGATACACCTCAAATCATCTCTTTTCATCCTCACAAATCCTTGAAAATAAATGCTCTTGTAATCTCTCCCATTTACAGACAAGGAAACTGGCTCTCAGAGGGATGAATTGAGTGATCGTTTACATGGGAGAACATTGGTTTTACACTCATCATTTCATTGCAATGATTACAAGCCCCTCCATGTCTCATCATTCAACAGTATTTGCTTCTATTCTCTCTGTTTTTTTTTTTTTTTTTGTTTGTTTGTTTTGGGGGTGGGGTGGGGTGGGGGGAATGTACACAAAAACACTCAGGAATATATAATCCTATATAATCGAAATCATCAAAGAGCACATCTTATAAGCCTGCCTCCTGGCCACCAGCACTCAGTCCCTTCTTTCTATGAGTCTGGAGACTTAAGCTGCTCCCTCTCTCCATGTCCTCATCTCTGCCTCCATCTCTGGTGTTGCTGCTTCTCTGGATAGGGTCCCACATTCCGCTTGGTCTCTTTTCCCTTGATGGTCCTAGGGTCCTCAGAGGGATGAATTTGCTTTCTCAAGGCAATAGAGAACCAATAGTGAACAAGTCTGGATTTCAATTCAGTATGCCCTAGGTCCATTCTCTTGCCACTATAGCAAAATGCTTCCCTAAGAGGAGTTACAAAGGGCCAACCCTGGCTGTGTGCTGGGGCTGGTATGAGAAGGTAGGGATTTGGGTAGGTAGGAATGGTGTGGTAGAAGGGCATCATGGGGGAGGGTCACTGAGAACAAAGGTGGGGGTGCTGAATTGTGCTTGGGGAATGAGAAGCCGCTTTGGCTGGAATGCAGCGGCAGGGGATGATTGGATAGGAAACTGTTGGAACATTTTTAAAGACATGGAGTGCTACGGAGTTGAGATGTGTATTTTGTCAATGCTGAGACACTTCTGAAAGCTTTTGAGGAGAGGAGAGTATCACGTAATCTTTGCTATTCCTGACTCATGCATAAGTGTGATGGCATAGAATCATAGCTCCATCATTTCCTAGCTGTATAACTTTGGGCAAGCTATTTAATCTCTCTGTGCCTCATTTTCTTCACCTGTGAAATGGGAATGATAAACAGTACTTACCTCATGGAATTGCTGTAATGATCAAATAGACAACACACGAGGAGTACTTAGAATAATGCCCAGCACGTAATAAGCGCCCATTCAATGTAAGGTATAATTTTTCCCCTTTGAGAGTGTCATAATGGTACATAGATAGCAGGAATCGAAGAGGGGAGAGATAGAATGCTGCAATATTAATTAGGAGGCTATAGTAACAATAGTCTGGAATCCTGGTATGGCGCTGTAGGATCAACACTAGACTGTGAACCACAAGGTTGGCAGTTCAAACCTACCAGCAGCTCCTTGGAAACCCTATACAGGGTCGCTATGAGTTAGAACTAACTCAATGGCACTTAACAACAAGTAATAATCAACAACAAGTAATAATCTAAGGAGCCCTGTTGGAGGTAGTGGTTATATGCCATGGAGTCAGCTGGTAGTTTTGAACTGCTGACCTTGATATCTTAGACATTGTTGGTGGTCATGTGCCGTGGAGTCGGTTCTGATTCATAGAGACCCTGTACATGGTTTCTGAGGCTGTAAATCTTTACAGGAGCAGAAAGCCTCATCTTTTTCCCGTGGAACAGCTGGTAGTTTCGAACTGCTGACCTTGTGGTTTGCAGCCCGATTCATAACCACTACGCTACCAGAGCTTCTTGTAGTGTAGAGGATTATGAGCTGGGTTGCTAACTGTAAGGTCAGTTTTAATTTGAATTGACCAGTCAATCTGTGGGAGAAAGATGATGCTTTCTGCTCCCGTAAAGATTGACAGCCTCGGAAACCCTGTACAGGGTCGCTGTGAGTTGGAATCGACTTGGTGGCACAAAACCACCACCACTACCACAGTCATAGTCTAGGCAAGAGGCTCTAAGGACCTAGAATGATTTGGGGCTAGTAGCCCCCAAATAATTCTCAGCTGGTCAGATAAGCCAGCTCATTGTAATGAGGGACTACCCAGAGGAATGCCAAGAAGGCTGGTAGCTTCTGAAGTGTAGGGAGGCTGGGCCTAGAGCCCCATTGGCCTTCCACTCACCATTCAATCCCAGCCTGCAGCTGGTTTCATTGCCATTGCTGCTGTCCCCACCTTCACTGTGGATTGAGATGGCTCCCGCGGTTATGCACTGGGGATTCACACAATAGGAAGCATACAACTGAAGGGCGAGTCTTATAACAAAATTACCAGGCTGCTGTCAGCCAGGCATTCTGCCTCTGCAAAACAGACTCCAGATAGGTTGCAACATGCCAGGCCCGGCCTGCCTGGGCTTGGCAGGGTGTCCTATGGGCAGACAGAGTCAATTATCCAGAAAGGTTCACTTAGCTTTCCTGGCTGCTTCCAGACCCTACCTGGGCCTCCATGGTTTTGCTGTGCTCTCCATGGTTTTGCCTGTGCTGGATGGATTTCCCCATTCTTCCCTGCAGACCTTTCAGGAGCCTAAGGTAGGAAGGATGTCAATAGGCTGCTTCCTTCATTTATCATGTACCACTTGGAAGCTGCCTTCTCACCCTTTCAAGAGACCTCAGCATCCCACGTGGTCCTCATCCTCCTAGGACAGCTGACTGGCGAAGATCTGGGCACTGGAATCAGGCAGGCATGAGCTTCAAGCCTGACTCAACCAGTGAAATATTTAACTTCATTTCACTTCAGTTTTACCATCTGTGAACAAAGTGCATCTCTCATAGGATGATTGTGAGAGTCAAAGAAGACGGTGGGTGTAAAACACCTGACACATGATAAACACTCAACAATATTTGCCCTCCTCTTCCTCCATTTCTTCTTCTTTTGCCTCCTCTTCTTCCACCTTCTACTTCTTCTTCCCTTCTTCTCCTTCCTTCCCTTTCCCCATTTTCCTCCTCTCTGCTTATCCCCCTCCCTCCCACTTGCTCATTTTCCTATTCTCGCTTATCTCAGAAAGTTTGTTGTTTTGGTTCGTCCTTTGTGCTACGTTGTTATTGTTGTATGCCAATGAATCGATTCTGATTTATATCAATATTATAGGGCAGCGTAGAATTACCCCATAGAGTTTCCTGGGCTGTGATCGTTACCGGGACAGATTGTCAGGTCCTTCCTCCCATGAAGTGAGTTGGCAGGTTCGAACTGCTGACTTTTTGGGTAACAGTCAAACACTTAACCATTGTGTCACCAGGTCTTTCTGTTACTGTTGTAGTTAGGTGCCCTTGAATGGGTTCTAACTCATAGGGACCCAATGTACAACAGAACAAAATAATGTCTAGTCCTTTGCCATCCTCACAATCATTTCATGTTTGAGCCCACTGTGTCGATCTAGCTTGTTGAGGGTCTTCCTTTTTTTCATTGCCCCTTTATTATTTAAAGGATAATGTCCTATTCCAAAGACTAATCCTTCCTAATAACATGACCAAAGTACATAAGATGAAGTCTCACCATCCTCACTGCTAAAGAACCTTCTTGCTGTACTTCATCCAACACTACTTTGTCTTTCAGGCAGTCCATGGTATAATTAATATTTTTTACTACCACCATAATTCAAATGTGTCATAATTCAAATATGTCTTCTTTATTCATTGTCCAGTTTTTACATGCATAGGAGGTGATTGAAAATAACATGAATTGGATCAGGCACACCTTAGTCCTGAAAGGGATGTCATTCTTTTTAACATTTTAAAGAGGTCTTTTGTAGCAGTTTTGCCCAATGCAATACTTTGTTTAATTTATTGACTGCTGCTTCCATGGGCATCCATTGTGCATCCAAGTGTCATGAAATCCTTGACAACCTCAATGCTTTCTGTTGATTATGATGTTCCTTATTGATCCAGTTGTGAAGATTTTTGTTTTAAATTGAGATATAATCCATATTGAAGGTTGTAGTCTTTTTTTCTTCCTCAGTAAATGCTTTACTTTCTCTTTACTTTCAGCAAGGAAGGTTGTATCATCTGCATATTGTAGGTTGTTAATGAATCTTCTCTGGATAGTTCCACTTCTTGGATTATTTGCTTAGCATGTAGATTGAACAAGTATGGTATAAGGATACAACTCTGACATGTACCTTCCTTGATTTTACACCATCGCTATCCCCTTATTCCGCTTGAATGACTGCCTCTTGGTCTATGTACAGGTTGTTCTATGTACATGAGCACAACTAAGTGTTTTGGATTTCCCATTCTTCCTAAGACTATTCATAATTTGTTATATCCACACAGTTGAATGCCTTTGTGTGATAGTTAAGGTTTTGTGTCAGCTTGACTTCTTGTGTGTCAACCAGGATTCTCAGTGGTGTGGCAGTTAAGATTTAGTAATCCCCATGACGTGATCTGTTATGAGCAACCAATCCATTGAAAGGAAGTTTCCTTGGAGGTATTGCCTGCTTCTAGTACATTGAACACTCATGCAAAATTTGCTTGCTCTCTGCTGGGTCTGGATCTAGCTTCCGGTTCTTTAGACTTGAGCCAGTGGCCTGCTCTATTGCCAGCCAATCCCGGGAGTCATCAGAAGTCTGCCATTTTACATAACCAACCTGCCTGCTTACCTACCATCTTACCTGCTGATTTTGGTTCACCAACCCTGCAGCCTCAAGAGTCAGAAGCCTCCAGCCTGACATTCGACCCAAGGATTTGGAACTTGTCCACCTCTACAACTGTAGGAGTTATTTCCTTGATATGAACCTCTTTATAAGTATATATATATATAAGTTTCACTGGTTTTGCTTTACTGACTTTGCTGCTCTCAAGAACCTGGACTAAAACACTTTGCATAGTCAATAAAACATAGGTAAACATCATTCTGGTATTCTCTGCTTTCAGCCAAGATCCATCTACATCAACAATGAATCCCTCATTCCACATTTTCTTCTGCATCCAATTTGACTTTCTGGATGTTACCTATAGATGTACTACATCCATTGTTTTTGAATTATCTTCAGAAAAATTTTAATTGCATGTGATATTTATGATATCATTTGATAATTTCTGCAATCTGTTGGATCAGCTTTCTTTGGAATGGGCACAAATATAAATCTCTTCCAGTCAGTAGGTTGTCTTCCCAAATTTCTTGGCATTGATTAGAAGTACTTCCAGCATTGCACCCACTTGTTCAAACATCTCAGTTGGTATTCCATCAATTCCTGGAGCTTGTTTCTAGCCAGTGCCTCCCGTACAGCTTAAACTTCTTCCTTCAGTACCATTTGTTCTTGATCATATGTGCCACCTCTTGAAACGATTGAATGCTCATCAGTCTTTTTTGGTACAGTGACTCTGCATATTTCCTCCATCTTCTTTTGATACTTCCTGCCTCATTCAGTTTTTTGCCCATAGATTTTTCAATATTGCAAGTCAAAGGCTTGAGTTATTTTTTCAGATATTTCAGCTTGAGAAATGCCAAGTGTGTTTTCCCTACCCCCTTTTTTCTAACTCAAAGTCTTTGTACATTTTATCATAATACTGTATTTTGTCTTCTTGGGCTGACCTTTGAAATCTTCTGTTCAGTTTTTTTACTTCATCATTTCTTCCATTCACTTTAGCTACTCAAAGTTCAAGAATAAAGTTCAGAGCCTCTTCTAATATTCATCTTGGTCTTTTCTTCCTTTCCTGTCTTTTTAATGACCTTTTGCTTCCTTCATGTATGATGTCTTTGATGTCATCCCAGGATGGCATTAATGTTCAATGTGTCAAATCTGTTCTTGAGATGGTCTCTGAATCAGTGGGATATTCTCAAGCTTGTACTTTGGTTCTCATGGACTTGTTTTAATTTTCTTCAGCTTCAAGTTGGGCTTGCATATGAGTAATTAATGGTCTTTTTCACAGTTGGCCCCTGACCTTGTTCTAACTGAGGATATTGACTTTCTCCATCATCTCTTTCCATAGATGTAGTTAGTTTGATTCCTGTGTATTCCTTTTGGTGAGGGCCACATATATATGTTGTTGTTAAGTGCCATTGAGCAGGTTCCAACTCATAGCAACCCTGTATAGGGTTTCCAAGGAGTAGATTGTGGGCTTGAACTGCTGACTTTATGCTTAGAAGTCCAGTGCTTACCTTACAACACCACACCAGGACTCCATATATAAGTATGTTGTTGTTGTTAAGTGCCGTTGAGTTGATTCCAACCCATAGCAACCCTGGATAGGGTTTCCAAGAAGCAGCTGGTAAGCTTGAACCACCGACCTTGCAGTTCAAACGACTTTGCAGTCTGACGCAATAGCCCACAGCGCCACACCAGGACTCCATATATAAGTATAATCACCATTTATTTTGCTGAAAAAAAGATATTTGCAGAGAATGTCATCGATCTTGCAAAATTCTATCCTGTAATCTCTAATGTCACTTCTGTCACTAAAGCTATAATTTCCAACTACTGTCCCTTCTTCATTTCCAACTTTCAAATTCCAATAATTATCAATAACTATCAAATTCCAATAATTATCAATACATGTTTGGTTAATTTCAAATTGTAGAAGTTAGTAAAAACCTTCAATTTCTTCATCTTTGGCTTTAGTGGTTGGTTGGAGCACAAATTGAATCATAGTCGTATTAATTGATCTTTCTTGTAGCTTTATGACCTTATGAATGCAACACCATTCCTCTTCAGTTTGTTATTCCCAGCTTAGTAGACCATGATGTGTGATTCAAATGGCCAATACTGGTCCCTTTCAGCTTAATAATGCCTGAGATATAGATCTTTATGCATTCCATTTCATTTTTGATGACTTCTAATTTTTCTAGCAGAGTCCTGGTGGCATAGTGGACTTTCACTGCACGGTTGGTGGTTCAGATCCACCACTAGGTCCATGGGAGAAAGATGAGGCTTGGAAACCCTACACAGGGTCACTGTGAGTCAGAACTGACTCAATGGCATACAATAACAACAACAATTGTCCTTGATTCATACTTGATACATTCTACATCCTGGTTATTAATGGATGTTTTCAAATGTTGAGTCAGCAAATGAAGATTCTAAAAGCTTTATTCCATCTACATCATTAAGGCCAATTCTACTTTGAGGACTCCATAGTCTCTCTGCTAGAGAGATCTGAAGGGAGAGTAGACTAGTTTCTAATTTAGGCTTATCCACCAATTCACTTCATGGAAAATTAAGTCTACAACTTGAAAATATAGTATCATGAAATTAGGGTAGTGCTCAGATTAAGAACCCTGTGTTCCTTTAATCTACTGAGCTTCTGAATACTGAGTTTTGCATTTCACATTTCAGTCATCTCTCATATGTTTGTTGTTGGTCATAAACATCTAAAAGATGCATATTAGGCCTCTGCTAATAAATGTCATAAAGGAACTCTGATAGCGTAGTGGTTACGAATCGGGCTGCGAATCTCACGGTCAGCAGTTTGAAACTACCAGCTGTTCCACAGGAAAAAGATGAGGCTTTCTGCTCCCTTAAAAATTTATAGCCTCATTTTAATTTGAGTAATATTCTGTCTGGTGGTATTTAAACAACTCTGTCACTATGAGTCGGAACCAACTCCACGGCACATAACAAGAAGAAGAAGAAGAAGTAAGTGTCATAATGGGATACCAACTTCAAACACCTGCTCAGTAGATGGAAGACAATGGATACAAGGCTGAGCTCTCAGTCATTTAGTAATGATGTTACTCAACAAGCATCTAGTGGGAGCTTCCTATTGGCCTGGTGTCCTGGGGTGGTAGTGTGGGATAAGCATTGACTACTAACTGCAAGGTCGGCGGGCCAAAGCCACCAGCCACTTCTCAGAAACACTCGACAGGGTTGATGTGAGTTGGAACTGATTTGCTGGCACTTAATAACAATGACTATTTCCTGGGATATTGAGGCTTTCACAGCAACTAAGATTGGACAGTCTGGTAATTGTGGCACTGTACGGTCAGTACTGGACTTATGACTACAAAGTTGGTGGCTCAAACCCATCAGCTGCTCCTCAGAGCCCTATACAGGGTCGCTATGCGTTGGAACTGACTTGATGGCACATAACAATAATATACCATGATGTTGTTGTTGTTGTTAAGTGCCATGATAGAGGGAGAATAATGCTATCAAAGGAGAAGGGTGAGAAGCCTGCTGGGCCCACATGGGAGCCACATTCTGAAGGTCAAGCAGGATTTAGGTGAGAGAAGCTACAGGCATGGAAAACTCAACAGTCCTTCACCATCTTGGGAAGAGTGTGGCTCCTGAGGATTGGAGCAACTGAGTGCTTAGCAGGCTCCAGTCCAATCACCAGCCATCTTTCCCAATTTAGACTCTTCCTGAAATTCATACACAAGCTCTCTGTTTGAAGGACCTGTCCCTTGATGGCCAGGTGTCCCAAGTTGGGGGCAGTGTCCCTAGATCCATCTCCTTCACTGTGCAGGTGGGGTAGTGAGGTGGGACTGACGGATCCTGTGAGTAGTGCTTACACCCCAGCACTATACTAATTGTGCTAGACAGAGCTGTTTAAATACCACCAGACAGAATATTACTCAAATTAAAATGAGGCCTTAAATGTCATTATTTGTGTCATTATTAATAGCCCCTAATTGTGTTCTCTAATCATCATGAAATTATGTTAGTATTAATATTCACGTCAAAGCTGCCTAGGGAACTTGGAAGATTTAAAAAAAAAATTACACCATATGTCAGAACCCATGAATGTGAAGCAAATGCTGGATTTAGTGCTTTAGCTCAGACTGGAGATGAGATGGTGTCCTCCAATAGCCAGGTACTAGAGCGTCCACCCGACTGCTGGGCCTCTGTCACCTCCCACTCTCTGAGGCATTGACTCCCAGAGCTCTTTCTCCTGCAAGGCCCTTTGTGAACATCAGTAGGATCTGTTCCCATAAAATACCCATCAGGTCTCATATCAGTTGCTCTTCTTGGAGAAGGTGTAGAGTCTGCATGGGCAAAGGATTCAGACTGGAAAATGTTTGGTGCCCTGGGACATGACATTTCTCTATCTCCTCTCCTGGAACATTAAGACCTCCTTCTGTCTAGATACTATAATGAAAACCACATGTGTCTTGCCTGTCCTCACTCCTCATCTACTCATGTGTCCACCTAAGTGTATTTTGGATCCTGCCCAAACTGCCCTGCATGGCTTCAGGAGGTGGTACAAAAGGAAATGGTCTGAGTCTTCCAAAGAAGTTTGTTTTATGATAAAATATGAGGGGGGTTCAAAATGTTTATGGAAAAATGACATTAAAAGGAATTTTTCCATGAGTGTTTTGAAGCCCCTTCATACAGACCTTTCAGGAACTGTTCTTTCTTTGAAACTCAGAATTTATGTAGTATTATGCAGTCTGAGCTCTGGTAGCGTAGTGGTTATGAATCGGGCTGTGAACCTTAAGGTCAGCGGTTCGAAACTACCAGCTGCTCCATGGGAGAAACATGAGGCTTTCTACTCCCGTAAAGATTTACACCCTCGGAAACCCTGTACAGGGTCGCTATGGGTCGGAACCGACTCAACGGCACTTAACAACAACAACAACATGCAGTCTGAGCAGTTGTTCAAACAGAACATGGGAACACTGAATGGTTTAAAATTAAGAAAGGTGTGCGACAAGGTTGTATTCTTTCACCAAATGTATTCAACCTGTATGCTGAGCAAATAATCCGAGCAGCTGGGTTCTGTGAAGAAAAATGTGGCATCAGGATTGGAGGAAGACTCATTAACAATCTGCAATATGCAGATGATACAACCTTGCTTGCTGAAAGTGAAGAGGACTTAAAACATTTACTGATGAAGATCAAAGAGCACAGCCTTCAGTATGAATTACATCTCAATGTAAAGAAAACAAAAATTCTCACTGGACCAATAAACAACATTCTTATCAATGGAGAAAAGATTGAAATTGTCAAGGACTTCATTCTTCTTGGATCAACTATCAACATCACGGAAGCAGCAGTCAAGAAACCAAACAACGTATTGCATTAGGCAAATCTGCTGCACAAGACCTTTTTAAAGTGTTGAAGAGCAAAAATGACAGCTTGAGGACTAAGTTGTGCCTGACCCAAGCCATGGTATTTTCAATAACCTCATATGCATGTGAAAGCTGGACAGTGAATAAGGAAGACCATAGAAGAATTGATGCATTTGAGTTATGGTGTTGGAGGAGAATATTGAAAGTGCCATGGGCTGCCAAAAGAACCAACAGATCTGTGTTGGAAGAAGTGCAGCCAGAGTGCTCCTTGGAGGCCAGGATGGCCAAACTTCATCTTTCGTACTTCAGACATATTGTCAGGAGGGACCAATCGCTGGAGAAGGATATCATGTTTGGTAAGGTGGAGGGTCCGAGAAAAAGAGGAAGACCCCCAATGAGATGGATTGGCCAAGTGGCAGCATCGATGGACTCAAGCGTGGCATTAGTAGTGAGGTTTGGCCCAGGATTGGGCAGTGTTTCGTTCTGCTGTGCATAAGGACACTATGGATTGGTACCGACTTGATGGCACCTAACGACAACAACAACAATAACAACATACAGTCTGGAAACTCCTTAAGGATATATTCATACTGTAAAAAGCAATGATAAGATCTATGTTTCCATACCGTATGGACAACTGGTACTTTGCCGGATGCTAAGCTTACCAGCATTTCTTTGGGGAGACATTGACTCCCACTGTACGGAGCAGGTTCCCTTTGAATGGTTTCTTTCCTTATCAGAGGCATCAAGGAGAGAAAGCCATGGTCGGGGACGAGATGGGTTTTACCTCTTTCCCCAAGTTACTGGGAACTATTGTTCTGTGTCCCTGTCAGATTAGCATCAGGTTCCAGATATGGCATGGTGACCCCCAAAACCAAACCAAACCCATTGCTGTTCAGTTGATTCTGACTCACAGTGACCTTATAGAATTTCCAAGGCTGCAACCCTTATGGAATCTTTCTCCCATAGAACAGCTGGTGGGTTCACATCCCAGCCTTTGAGTTAACAGCTAAGTGCTTTGACCTCCGTACCACCAGGGCTCCTGGACTGGTGATGGGCCAGGAGGTATTGCCAATTAGAGTTTTTCTCCCTGTGGAGCTGAGCGGGGTTTAGTTCCCAGGGACCCCTGGAGGCATCAGCCTCTTGCTGACATCACTCCCTGGCTCTTCATCATTCTACAAATTCCTTTAGGCTGCCTGCTGAGTGCCTCAGACATCCACTAATGGGGCTCACGTGACAGCAATGTGTCAGACAAATCTGGGGTAACTGCCTCACTCTCTTCCCAGAGTCCTTGGAATTCTCTGGAACTGAGAATATTCAAATGCTTTTCTTGATGAAACAGCAGACTTCCAACCCCCCCAAATATTATGACTTGAGTTAAATATAACCCAGAGCATGAACATCATCACGGCACAACACGGGGAGCAGGGAAGCCATGGAGCCAGCAGCTCATACACACAGTTACTGCAGGGTGTGAGATCCTATGTCACATCCAACAGAAACCCCACAAAATCACATGGAATTCTTGGCACATTCTGAGCTGGTGAGTAGCTACTTTAGCCTTCGTTGGCCTTAAATTGGATGGTTTCTGAATATCTTCTTTAATTGGATGTGGTCTGGTTTGAAGGGGCGTGGGGGCGGAACGCTGGTAACTGGTGTGGAAAGGGAACCTGGGTTGATTTCACAGATGTGGAGGGAGGGTCAAGGTAGGCTCAGGCTCCTCCAACTGTGCCAGGTATGGCTTAGCATGTTGATGCTATTTTTCAAACCAGGGAGCAGTTGTTTAAGATAACCTCCCAGGAGGAGTCTTGGCCTGAAGAGGGTGGGTAGAATATATGCTTGTGACCGTGGCCAAGTTCTTCAACCTCTCCATTTTCAGTCCCCCCTGCCTCCATATGCATAAAAGTTTATAGTGCAAACTCGGTGGTTAGTAGATAAGCAAAAGGTCTTCTGAAAGTCAGGCTCTCTGAATTCCAAAACCAATGATTACATTAATTGTTGGCCTAGGGCTGGATTTGAACCAGTGAACCTAGAATAGACTAGTAGACTGGGCCCCTCTCAGAGCTATTCCACCACCCAGTTATCCAGCAACACCACCATGTGATTACCCTTCTCGCCTCCTTTGGGTGAAAAAACAAAGAGCTCAGAACAAGTTCTGATGGCTAGTGGTACATTTTAAATAGACCTATTGTGCACCTCTTTGTCCATCCCCTTGCCCTCACTTAGAAGCAGTTTGGGAATTCTGGGGAAATCAACAGCTACTAGACCATGAATCGTATGAAGGCAACAGAAACATCATAAGCTCTTTACTTTTCCTCCATTCTTTTCTCTTTTTTTTTCAGTCCTATCTCAGGTATGCATGAAATGAAGTTTAGAGGGATCTCTGGGGAGTAGTGTTGTATTACTCAATAATCAAGGTAAGCACGGGTTTGCTTGTGCTTTCTTATTAATCTGTAGTGAACAATTTTGCATTTTTTGTTTCCACTACAATAATGATTCTGTTTCTAGGTTTGCCTGGCATCTGTCTCTTTCCCAAACCCACAACACCTTCCTAGAGAATCAAAGCCTCTTCAAATTTGCAATCTGTGACAGGGACAGTTGTTATTGTTGTTGTTAAGTGCCGTGGACAGAGTCCCTAGTAAATGGAGGTGGTGGGTGGTGGTGGTGTGCCGTAGAGTTGGTTCTGACTCTTAGTGATCCTGCATAGGGTTTCCGAGGCTGTAAATCTTTACAGAAGCAGAAAGCCTCATCTTTCTCCTATGGAGAGACTGGTAGATTCCAACTGCTGAGCTTGTGGTTAGCAGCCCAGCTCATAATCCACAATACTACCAGGGCCCCTTGCCTAGTAAGTAAGCACATGTAAACCCTGATTACTGGGCACTCTGCCCCTGGTGGGCAGGTATGAAAGGAAAGTGGCGAAAAGATTTTACCCTCTCAGGGTCTTTGCTTTCATTCTCTAGGGTCCCCTGCACAAAGACCTTTGGCAGAAACTTGCCCCATTCTTCCTAAATCTGAAAACAAAAGCATCTCCTCTCAGCTTTCTTCATGCCTTTAATTAATCACCAATCCTGCAGCATCTTATCTGAGAGCTGGTTTGGGTTGAGGAAAAGGGTTCCTGTTTTACTTGGCTGCTACTGTGTATGTTTTAGGAAGAGGCAACATCCAGACTGAGGATACAGCTCCTGGGCTCATACTTGAAGCAGTCTACCTGTCTCCTACTTAAGGAAAATCAAGGTAAAGCTCTTTTGGTGGAACTCACAAATAAATACTTGATTTCTCCCCTCTCTTCCATTCGTAGACCCACTGTCCAGCTTTCCACTTCTCTGTCCCATAATCCTGCCTCCACACCCGTCTTCCGCTCTACAAAGCCCCTGCTACAAGTTGACAAAGCTGACTGGCTGCCTAATATGCTACAGGTGTTGTTGCTAGGCAACCACCCCACTCTGCAGCTCAGACTCTGTCATCTCAGATCAAACCCCTGGTAGCACTTAACCCCGTAACTGCTTAACGCAAACTCTTAATTACCCAGGCCCACCAAACAGTGCATTTATAAGCCATAATAAAAAATCGGAGGCAGGATTCTCAGCATCTTCACTCCCTCAAAGAACACTTCTTAGTGCTGAGTCTTGGGTCAGGCTGCCCCAGGCAGGATGCTGAGGCCTTTCGCTTATAAGTGAATGTTCTTCTTTTCCAGCCACACCAGGTGGATATGGAAGTGCAGTGTTGGTCATTCCACTGGGCTGCTCTCTGGTCTCCAGAAAAAAGATGAGAGACTCTGGTCGTGCATTTTGAACGACTTTCAGGCTCACAGTCTTGGCCTACAGCCTGAAGTCCTTGTTTGCTGGATGTTCTCACATGAGCTGGGAATGATTACCATCTTGTAACCATTCTTCTAGCACGTGAAGTTTTTTATGCACACCTGTTCTTAGGCTTCATCTCCCTAGGTGGAATAACTCATATTCCTTTTGTTTGACCAAGAAATATAGGAAGCTCTAGACATATGTGTATGTAGATATAGTTGTATTGGAATGTAATCAAGCTCTAGTACAATGATCTGTTCTTGAGTCTGTCTCCCCTTTCGGGGTATGATCACACTACCCAACAACTATTTGAGAATGCACAAACACCACCATGTTTTTTTATTTCCATTTTCTAAACCACAGAGCAGATTTTCAGGGAAGAGAGTTACCATTACATGGCAGAGCAAACTGCCTCCTCCCTTCTTCTTAACTTTTTTCTCATAAGGCAAAACTGCCTATAAACCAGATTAAAGGAGATTTACGTGTGACACCCAATTTTCTTTCTACAGGTGAGAGGCCCACATGTTTAGCCCTATAAGAGGAAGGTCTTGCCCTTCTGGCTCCATGGGAATGGAGACATTCATTCATTTTCCAAAGGTAGTTTCCCCACTGTGCAGTTTCAAGGGATGACTATCACCCTCCTTCCTAGCTGGAAGACAAAAACAGTTAACCCTTCCCCTACTGACAACTGTGTAATTCTTCAGGGGTGGAGAAGAAAGCTCTTACTTTCATTGAGTATTTATGTTCATTGTTTTATTTAGCAACAAATATTTCAACCTTAGAGCCCCACTGGGAAGTGTCATACTCCCATGAATGTAATTTGTCAGGTTCTGTACTAGTGCATATGTGCACATTCTCATGTCATGGTTCTACAAAATGGATGTAATTACATCTGTCCTACATGTGAGTCCTGGTGTGGCACTGTGGGTTAATGTGCTAGACTGCTAAGCTGAACTGCCTGGTCGGTGGTTCAAACCCACCAGCTGCTTCTCGGAAACCCTATACAGGGTCACTATGGGTCAGAATCGACTTGATGGTACTTAACAACAACAGCTTGTGAAAAGCTGAAGTTCAGAGAGGTTCAATCATTGGCTCAAGTTTGCACAGCTAGTAAGCGGCACAGAGGACATTCTAAACCAGTTCTAAAGCTTATCCCCTACCCCCACCACACACCCTGTAACACACTAGCTCCCAGGAGAGTCAAACACCACAGCTCAGTTGTCACTTAAGTGACCCCAATGCCACTTGAGTGGTGGGGTAGAGAGGTTTGAATTCGGACTGATCTGACTCTAAAGTCTTTTTCATTGTATTCCTCCAGGTTTTTTGTTAGTTGATGTTTCCTTAGAGGTAAAAATCCTTGTGTCCAGCATGAAGGAGAAGTGGATTTTAGGAAGCACCATGAACTGTGTACAGAACAGACTTTATTCTGAAGTGAGCATCTCTTGCTCATTACCTTTCCACGTTGAAGAGATTGAGAGAGAGAATGCAGATCCATGGCCACCTGCTTGCCTCCTGAGTCTTGAGTCAGTAATGTCTTGGCTTTGGATGAAGCCACCGATGCCAGCTGGTGGCATTAAGAGTTAGGATTGCCAACGGGCCAGCTCAGTCACAGGTGACAGAATTGGGAACATTATCATGGCCCTGGCTCCTTCCCAGTAGACCCAATGGGTCATGGAAGGCCCTAGTTGAGGAGTTAAATGGGGGCCAAAAGAGACTGCATGTGATGGGCCAGAGTGGGGAGGGGAGGGTGAAGGGCTCGCCCCATGATTTTAACACTTTCATGCAAGTGGTTTCTCCATAAAGTATTAATAATGTTCCTATAATTGATACTTCAGGGCAATAACCTCTGACAAAATGGCCCTGATTAGCAGATAATTGAGTGTGTTGGATTGTGTCCTGAGAGAGCTGAACGCCAGGCAAGGCCCATTAGCCCATCATAATGACCCCTTTTGTCAGGTATTAGTGTCATTAAGAGCCTGCTCTCTGAAATCAGTCCCTTTATTTAACTCTTTTCCCTAATTATATGGATCATTTTACAAATCAAAGCAAATGTTTGCATACAGCCCCCGGTCAGGCAATGGCATGAGGTGATGGAGAAGCAGGCTAGAGATTTCTAAGTGGAGAGTCCTTGGTAATGAGGACACTCTTAGTCACTGGGAGTTTTCTGGAGGAGATGGGCCCCTTGGAAACTCAGCCAACGTGCTATGAGGGCATGACACAACCCTGTCAGCTCAAGTGCCTGCCTGCGGGGAGCTTTCGGGTCCATGCCTACTTACCTGAAGCCATCTTGACCAAACAGCTGGCCTCCTGGATTCAGAATTGCTAGACCCTTGCCATTGAATGCACTGAAACAATACTGGTTAACCCTTGAGCACTGGCGGTACGTTGGTGAAGGGCTCAGCTGCTAACCAAAACATGGGTGGTTCAAACCCACCAGCCACTTTGTGGGAGAAAAATGTGGCAATCTGTTTCTGCAAAGGATTTACCGTCTTGGACATCTTATGGGCCAGTTCTACTCTGTCCTTTAGGGAGGCTATGGGTTGGAATTGACTAGATGGTAGTGTTTTCTCTGTTGGTTGGTTTCTGGCACTTGAGCCCAATCACAGGGCACCAACATGACACAGAATAGCTGAGCTAATGATCTGGCTTACACTCAGCGGGAACTCACATCTCTGCTAGGAGGGATGAATGGGACCTGAATACTCCACATTTGGGGAAAGGTGGTCATGGGAGTCATGTGTCCATGCTGAAAGTTCCAAGCTAGGCAGTTAGTGCTCCTGGGACTTCAGGGGCTTAGAGCATGATCACCCCCCAGGCCACACATACACACATTGACACAGCAGGAAGCTTAAGGGATAGAAAGCCACTTTTTGACCTGCTCTCCCTTGTGCCTTCTCACTCATTAAAAAAGTATAGACAGTTTCCCATTTATTTGAATCCAGTCACTGCCTGACACCTTTTCCACCCTCTTCAGCTCTGTACAAAGCTTTTTATCCCAGGGCAGGTTCAGTGTGGGTGAATCAGAAAGAGGTCTCAGTCTCCAGCATGAATTGCTTAGAGAGGAGGACTGATAGCTTGTTGGCAGCTAAGAATGCTATTTCTTTATATACACCAAAAATGAAGCTGAAAGGATATCATCTATTACAAGAAAGACACAGAGATTTGCTGTGCTGGAGATCATTTATTTGTTTGGTAAAATGATGGGCGCATTTCCCAAGAGGAGTGAAGGCCTGATCTGAATCCTGGGATGGTGTTTCTGGACCCCATCTCCCACCCCCACCCCGTTTCTACAGAGGGTTTGCACCTGGAATCTGCTTTCCCCTTGTGATCACAGAGGGGCATGCGCTCCCATGATTTGCATTGGGCCTGGTGAATTTCCCAGCATTGGCCTTGGGTGGAGAGCTGCCAGCCATGCAGAGAAACTGCCGGGGATTTTGCCGAGGAAGCAGAATTTTGGTGGTGAAGTGTGACATTCTCCACTCAGAAATAATACCTTTCATTTAAGGTAAGAAAGGAGGTTTGACATCCCGTGAAAATATGATTTTCAACCGTGTTCTGCTTGGGGTAAACTTTTTCTGTAGAACCTAGTTGCTGAACCAGGGAATGAAAGTCCCTAGGCTGAAGTTTGGGGACTGATAGTCTGTCCAAGGGATGCTACATGAGACTCCTCTGAGTGAGAGGCTATACAGGGGGTTGCATTTTGCTTTGTGGCTACAGCTCTCTTTGTGGGGTCCCGTTCTCCACAAATCCTAAGGAACACTGTTTCTGGGGAACAGAGCACATATTCATACCTCATCCTGAATACATAGTATGCCATGGAATTGTTATTAAGTACCCTTGAGTCAGCTAGTGAGTTTGAACCACTGACCTTGAGGTTCAAACCGACCTTACAGTCCAGTGCTGCACCAGGACTCCACATAACGACATATACTTAGATAAAATCTCTCTCTCTCTCTCTCTCTCTATATATATATATATATATTGACTGAGTCAACAGAATTCTAAGTTACTACTTAAAACTTGTCTGATTATAAAATATGTATTCATTTATTTAAGGAACCCTGGTGGCACAGTGAGTAAGTTCTCTGTTTATATGATTAATTCAGTGTCGTTGTTGTTAGATGCTATTGAGTCAATTTTAACTGGTAGTGACCTCACGCGACCCTGTAGACTTTTTCTAGCCTATAATAGCCACATCGTTTTCTGTTAGCAGCTGAGCGCTTAATCATTGTGCCACCAGGGTTCCTTAAATAAATGAATACATATTTTATATTCAGACAAGTTTTAAGTGTAACTTAGAATTCTGTTGACTCAGTCAAATATTTCTTAGACCTTGAATGAGGCACTGGTATTAATAGATACATGGGACAAGGGATAAGCTGGTGAGCAGCTTGTACTCAGCTGGGTATGTGTTGCAAGGCTTGGGGACAAGGACCAAAAACCAGTTGTCTTCAAGTTTATTTCAAGTTACAATGACTCTATGTGTGGCCCAGCAGAACTGTGCTCCATAAAGTTTTCAATGGTTGATTTTTCAGAAATATATCCCTGGGGGATGCTTCCAAGGTACCTCTGGATAAACTCAGACCTACAACCTTTCAGTTAGTTAGCAGCTGAACACATGAACAATTTGTACTATGCAGAGACACATATAAAGGAACCCTGGTGTCACTGTGGGTTAGGCATAAGACTGCTAACTCAAGGTCGGTGGTTCAAACCTACCAGCCACAGAAGGAAGATGAGACTGCTCCCATTTTTTGTTGTTAAGTGCCGTTAAGTTGGTTCTGACCCATAGCAACCTTGTATAGGGCTTCTGAGGAGCAGCTGGTGAGCTTGAACTCTGACCTTGCAGTTCAAACGGCTTTGTAGACTGCTCCCATAAAGTCCTGGTGTGGTGCTGTGGACTAATGCATCAGATTGCAAAGTTGTTTGTGACATCAGTGGTTAAAGCTTACTTGCTGCTCCTTTGAAACCCTATACAGGGTCGCTATGGGTCACAATTGACACGACAGTACTTAACAACAACAACAACAACCCACAAAGAGGTACAATTTCGGAAACCCTGTATTGGGTCAGTATGAGTCAGAATATACTCAATGGCAGCGGGTTGGTTTTGGTTGGGAAATACCGATATTTAAGGCAGTCTGTGGTGTTGATGTTGTAAGGGAAACATGGGCAGTCATTAGAATGTCTACGTGATAATAGCTACCTCTAACCCAGAGAGAAGAGAATGGCTCTCTTGAAGAAGCTGAGATTCGAAAGCGTTTGTCAAAAAAGGAATTAAATAAAGCATCATAACAACAAAGAATTCCTACTATTTAATACCTAATCATATGGAGCCGTGTGCCAAAAAGTTTGCATTAGTTAACTTGTTTGCTCCTCACAGCAATCCTGTAAGACAAATGCCTTTGATAGCTCCCTTTTATAGTTGAAAGGGAGGTTTCTGGAGACTCGAGAGATGAAATAATCTCCTAAAGTCACACAGGTACTAAGTGTTGAACAACCAAGATGTGAACGCAGACTTGTGAAGCTGGAGTTCAAGCTCTTCTTCATCTGCTGTTCTACCTTGCTATGCATGGTACAAATGTTGACTCATTTAGTCCTCACAAGGACCTGGAGAATTAGGCTTCTGTCTTCTTACTTGCAGGTGGAAAGATTGGTAGTGTGAGATGGTGATCTCACACATTTTGTTTTGAAAATTCTCTTTTGTAACTTAAGCCATTTCCTTCAGATCTTTATTCCTGACACCCTGGATCTTCAGAACAATTTTTTTTTTTTTTTTGAGTCTCAAGTCCTCTGTGAGAAGGGGAAGAATGTCAAGTTGGTGTAGAAGACAGTTTTCCAAAATGTCGATGTCTGAATACCAGGAATATGAAGACATTAGGTGGCATGACAAACAAGTTGAGATGGGAAGATTATTTTGTATTCACAAGGGTCCTCATAAATGCAAGAGGGAGGGAGAAGAGAGAGTATCAGAGATATAAGACTTGGCCGGATGTTGCTGGCTTTGAAGATGCAGGGAGGAGGCCACAATCCAAAGAATGTGAGTATTCTCTAGAAGCTGGAAAAGGCCAGGAAATGGGTTCTTCTGTAGAGCTTCCAGAAAGGAATGATGCTCTCCTGACATATTGATTATAGCCTAGTGTGACTCATTTTGGACATCAGACCTCCAGAACTAGAAGATGATAAATTTGTCTTGCTTTAAGCCATTGCATTTGTAAATTACTGGTTACAGCAGCAACAGGAAACCAACAGAGTTGACAAGTAGGATGGGCTAACTTTAAAGGGCCTCGTATACTGGGTTAAGGAGTTTAACTATTATAAATTAACCAACTATATATATATTTTTAAAATTTAGATAAAGAACTTCAACCTTGATGAGTGTTTCTGTGACATAAAGTCATTCAGCTTTAGGAAATACTGCCTACATTCCCACAGGAGCCAGGCTTAGCCAGACCATTGTAGGTTTTCAAGATCTGCATTCTCTTTGGAGAGCTAGATAACAAAAGGATCATTGCAACCTGGTCACAACTATGTCAGCACAGAGTGAGGGTTTGGGGAGATGGTGAATTCATTCAACGACAAGCTGAATCTGCAGATCACTAAAAGCATATTCTGGACAGGGGATTATTTTCCGTTCATTGGATCGTTCCTTTAACAGTTACTGCCTGCTGCCCTATTATATAGGAGTCACTGTGTGGAGAACATGTACTGGAGAACCAAGACAGACCCCACCATTGCTGTCATGGAGTTTATGGTCCATTAGGAGTCAGGCGTTAAACAAAAAGTCTACTCACTGTCTTTTGAGTTCTCGGGATCTTTCTGACCAGACACCAGGGATATTTTTTGACTGGAATATCCTCTGTGTCCATCTCTTTTCAAATCACCCTTTTGAAGCTGAACCCAAGCCCTACAACGTTGGTGAATTTTCTTCAAGGAATAGAGAGTCATCTCCCACTACTGTACTTCTGCAGCGTTGCTCTTGGCATATACCATCTCATATTGTGAATGGCGCATTCATGAACATGCCATCCAGGGCTGCTAAGTTACACATTGCCCCCCAGTTCATACAGTCAACACCTGGGCTGCCACCAGCCTGCCTCTGATGGCATCTCCTCAAGAAGAGTGTACATTTCTTAAAGTGCAGGCAGGGATCCTGGCTTACACATTTTTGAATTCTCTGTGATGCCTAGTTGGCCATTGTTGTTGTGGTTTAGTGCTGTCGAGTTGGTTCCAACTCATATAGAGACCCTATGCATAGTTTCTGAAGCTTTAAATCTTCACAGGAGCAGAAAGCCTCATCTTTCTCCCTCAGAGAGGCTGATGGGCTTGAGCCATGGACCTTGTGACTTGCAGTCCAGTGCTTATCATATGGAGCCACTGCGCACCCCTCATTTGCAGTAGGTGCTTGTTGTTGTTGTTAGGTGCCATTGAGTTGGTACCAACCCTTAGCGACCCTATGTACAGCAGAATGAAACACAGTCCGATCCTGGACCAACCTCACTACTGTTGCCACGCTTGAGTCCATTGATGCTGCCACTCAGCCAATCCATCTCACTGGGGGGTCTTCCTCTTTTCCTTTGACACTCCACCTTACCAAACATGAAATCCTTCACAAACGACTGGTCTCTCCTGACAATATGTCCAAAGTATGAGAGACAAAGTTTGGCCATCTGGCCTCTAAGGAGCACTCTGGCTGCACTTCTTCCAAAACAGATCTGTTCTTTTGGCAGCCCATGGCACTTTCAATATTCTCCTCCAACACCATAACTCAAATGCATCTAATTCTTCTATGGTCTTCCTTATTCACTGTCCAGCTTTCGCATACATATGAGGTTACTGAAAATACCATGGCTTGGGTCAGGTGCACCTTAGTCTTCAAGCTGACATCTTTGCTCTTCAACACTTTAAAAAGGTCTTGTGCAACAGATTTGCCTAATGCAATACGTCATTTGATCTCTTGACTTCTGCTTCCGTGAGTGTTGAAAGTTGATCCAAGAAGAATGAAGTTCTTGACAACTTCAATCTTTTCTCAGTTGATAAGAATGTTGTTTATTGGTCCAGTGGTGAGGATTTTTGTTTTCTTGACATTGAGATGTAATCCATACCAAAGGCTGTGCTCTTTGATCGTCATCAGTTAAATGTTTTAAGTCCTCTTCACTTTTAGCAAGCAAGGTTGTATCATCTGCATATCACAGGTTGTTAATGAGTCTTCCTCCAATCCTGATGCCACGTTTTTCTTCATATAACCCAGCTTCTTGGACGATTTGCTCAGCATACATATTGAATAAGTATGGTGAAAGAATAGAACCTTGTTACACACCTTTCTTAATTTTAAAACATTCAATGTTCACATGCTCAGTTCGAACAACTGCCTCTTGGTCCAGGTACAGATTCTTCATGAGCACGATTAAGTGTTCAGGAATACTTATACTTTGCAATGTTATCCATAGCTTGTCATGATCCACACAATCAAAAGGCTTTGCGTAGTCAATAAAGCACAGGTAAACATCTTTCTGATATTCTCTGCTTTCAGCCAAGATCCATTGGATCTTGGCTGAAAGCAGTGATATCCCTTGTTCCATGGCCTCTTCTGAATCCAGCTTGACCCTCTGGAAGTTCTATGTCAATGGATGATTGTAGTTGTTTCTGTATTACCTTTAGCAAAACTACTTGCATGGAATATCAAAGAGATTGTCCGATGATTTCCTCATTCCGTTGGGTCACCTCTCTTTGGAATGGGCACAAATATGGATCTCTTCCAATCAAGTGGCTAGATAGTTGTCTACGAAATTTCTTATATGTAGATTTGTTACAGTCGGTGTGATGAAAGCCCACAGGTGGAGTGTACCAGTGCTCCACTGCATTTGTTCTCTAACTGGCAGCATAGTCCTTATATCCTGAGCCTTGGATGCAAAATCTTCAAATCTGAGAGGGTCAACAACTCCATCTACTCCCCAAATCCAGAGGGGTGGACAAAAGAGGATTTTTGTCTATATGCTCCTTGGTGACCTTCAGCCTGGGCTGATATGAAAGGTCATTAGTGTAATAAAGTCCTTGTCAGTGGGTTGTTGCTGTTATGTACCGTGGAGTCGGTTCTAATTCATAGTGACCCTGTACAGGGTTTCCGAGGCTGTAAATCTTTACGGAAGCAGAATGCCTCACCTTTCTCCCACGGAACCACTGGTAGTTTCGAACTGCTGACCTTGAGGTTGGCAGCCTGACTTGGCTTGCTTATTACTAGCAACGTGTGATCAGTGCACTGGGCTTGGGAAGGCAATGTGAGGCTGGAGAAGAAACATGTTTGTGCAGAGCCAGGAGAAAGATGTGGGTCCCTTTGGCTATCAGGCTGAAATCTTTGCCTCTCTGCTGGCCTTCCATCCCTAGATGCTCCCAGGAGCGCTATGTGGGCGTGCAGTTTAAAATAACGCAGAGTCTGTTTGGCTTTGAATGCAGTGCCCTGGAGGTCTGTAGTGGGTGTGCCCACTGGAGCTTGTCTCAGGCCAAGTTGACAGAGTGGAGACAAGAGAAGCCAACAGCAGCTGAGGAGAATTGTCCAACTCTTGCATAGATAAGCTGTCACCTTCAGGGACCCTCAAGGTCACCCATTGCAAGCAGTACTCTAAAAGACAAGGTAATACTGGGGATAAAACCAAGCCGGATAAGACTCTGAATGCCAATTAAGAGATACAGTGCCCATCACTCGTCTCCCTTGCTTCTTTTTGTGCTGCTGGCATTGCCCACTGCCCCTCCTTCCTTCAGTATCCAGAGATGTGTTCTCTAGAGGTGGGATTCTATTAAGAGGGAAAATAGGCATTGTTGTAGCAAAAGAAATCCTTAGTGATGATGAGAAAGAAAGGAAGAAGGAAGTATCTCATAGGTGCTCAGTGACTCTGGTAGTATAGTGGTTACGAATCGCCCTGCGAACCTCAGGGTCAGTAGTTCAAAACTGCCAGCTGTTCCACAGGAGAAAGATCTGGCTTTCTGCTCCCATAAAAATTTACAGCCTCGGAAATCCTGTACAGGGTTGCTATGAGTCAGAACCGACTCCACGGCACACAACAAACAACAACAACAGTGACTCGGTTGCTCAATGAATTGAAGGGAAGGCATGAGAGACCAGCTTCAATGCTAGAGTGATGCTTTCTGGACACACATGGGCTGGTCTCTAGAAGGAGTTCTTGAAGGAAGAAGCAAAGAGGATTGCTGAATGGGAGTAGCAAAAACACCCTGCCCTGTGGGTTCTTCAACAGAGAGAGGTGCTTTTTCCAACTAAGACCACACTTGGCATAAGAATGGACAGCTCAGAAAGGTTAGCCACTGGCCCCTCCCTGGTTCTTCCTTCTCTGATGCCTTCATAGCCGAGGTGCCTTGCTGCATGGCTCCCTTCTCACCCTGCCTGCTCTTCCCGCCTCCCTCCCCTCCTGGGCTCCTCAGTAGGTTAGCAGGCTGTCTCTTACATTTTTGTCTGTTTCAGCTAAAGGGTCTCCGACAGGCAAACAGTTCACAGCAAGGCTGCTCTGTCCTCCTAGGGTAGTCCTCAGTGTGCAGACCAGAGTCTGGGTCGGAGTGTGATCACACCCCAGGTTAGGGCAGATAGGGAAGTTGCTCAATATGGGGTGAGGCAGAAGGCACTTTTAGAATCACACATGGAAATAGCGTAATTCTCTGTCATCCTCATCCTTATGTACTCCAAAGGAACAGAGAATTCTGAGTTCATCTTTTTGAAGAAGGTACCTTTGGCTAACTAGCATCCAGAGTTCAAAACGCAGAGATCATATGAAGTTTGGCATTCAGTTCCTCCAAAGATAGGGGCCTTGGGATACGGTCAAGGAATTCTCAGGGCATTTATAGAAAAAAAAAAAAATGTTACCATAGAGTGGATTTTAAGCTCATGATGACCCATGTATGCCAAGATAGAACCGTGCTCCACAGGGCTTCCAATGACTTTTCTTTTGTCTCTTTTTAAAGAAGATTGCCGGGCCTTTTTTCGGAGGCATCTCTGGATGTACTTCAACCTTGAACCTTTTGGTTACCACTCAGCATAGTAACCCTTTGCACCACCTAGGGACTCCACTGGATATTCATAGCCCATGCTTTTCCCTGCCATCCTGGGAGTCTGAAAGGCCTTGTGAGAGTGGGCACTTTTTTTGCACACTGATTGTAGGGGGTGTTTGTGGGTACTTTGAAGTTTCTCTACCAGTGAGAACTGGGAACACCATAGAGAAGGAGAGGTGGGAGATGGGCATGCTGAAGTGAGACATCAAGTCCTTGTTTCTTCTATTTCTCCCACAAAATGACCGCCTTCATTATGGAAATGGTTGAACTGATATTGAGTCACAACATACCTCTTTGAGCAACTAGGAAGGCAGATTGCAGGGCTGGGGGTGGTGGCATGATGAAGAGGAAGCAGGTAGGGAGGAGGGGAGGGGATTTAGATGATGACCTGGCTGAAGTGTTGCCTCTGGAGCATCTGTGCTTTTGTTAACCATGGAACATATGCATGCAATCCCAATTGACTTCTGCCACCATCTCCAATCTCTGCTTCTCTGTCCATGCCAGTGACAAGACTTTAGCTGCAAGCCATGAAGCCTTGTATTACCGAGGTGAAAAGAACCAGATGGGCCCAGTTTTCTGTGGCATCGCTGGTAAAGAAGAGGCAAAAACACAAGTTACTTTCACCAGGTTGTGCCCTGCCTGCAGCTCTTCCTATTCCCAGTTGACCTTGGTCTTTCTCCTTAGGCAGCGATGAGGGACTTTGAAAGTAGAGCTTCCCTACTAGTACTCTGTTTACATAGCAGAAAGGCATAAATAGGATTGAGTGTCAGTGAGTTCCCTGTGAAGGGCAACAGCTCTTCTTGGGAAATATCTAAGGAATCCTTTTCTGGGCCTCTGTTGACTCAAGAGAATTTGATTAGATGCTCTACAACTGTACTAATATGTTATCACTGATGACATACAGGAGTCCTGGTGTGGTGCTATAGGGTAGCACGGATAGCACCACACTGGACTACTCATTGCAAGGTTGGCAGTTCAAACCCACCAGCCACTCTTGGAAACCTTATACAGTTGGTAGCAATTCAATGGCACACAGCAACAATAACACAATGACATATAAGTCTTAATTTAAATGAAAAGGAAGTTAAAGATTCAGATCCTCACTCATAGTGGCCACTTTTCAGATGTTTAGCAGTCACGTGTGGCTAGTAACTATATCAGACAGTGTAGATAAAGAACATTCATGTTACCATAGAAAGTTCTATTGAACTATGAGATGTCTTCCTATTCTGCCATTATTCTTTCATTGTTTTAGGGACCTTGCAGAATTCATCCCTTTGACCCCTTGAGTTTTCTACTCTCACCAGCTCCTATTGTTTCTCACCACACACACAAATGGTACATAAACATATACAGTAATGCACACACAGCCCCTAGAGCATACCCATATACCCCCACACAGTGCTCTCTGCCTTGAGAGGATGTCTGATAGCATAGCATGGTTTAAGAACAATTGAAACTGACTAGTTGGGTGTTGCCCTTGATTTCACATTCCATTCTATGGACTTTATTTTTCATATAATTGTACTCTTTTTGATACATTTCCTGAATGCCTATTACATATTAGCATTGTGTGGAGCAGGGAGTGGAGTGTAGAGATTGGGGCAGATTCTTTTTAATATATAATTGCTTTGTAGTAAAGGAAGCTTCACAGCATCACCACCCTGAGCATCAATCATCGCCTAAGTATCTATTTGCTTATTGCTGTTATTAAGTACTGTCAAGTCAATTCAACTCATAGCGACCCTATGAAGGGTTTCTGAGGCCTCATCTTTCTCCTGTGAAGTGGCTGTTGGGCTCAGACCACCGACCTTGTGCTCCAAAGTCCAGTGCTTATCCTACGGAGCCACTGTGCGCCCCTGACTTGCTTGTAATGCTGTGCAAAGGTGTTAGGTGTCTTTGTTGGTGTTAGGTGTTCTCGAATTGGTTGTGATTTATAGGAACCCTGTCCACAACTAGATGAGACATTACCCAGTCCTGTTCCATCTTTACAATTGTTACATTGTTGCCACTGTGTCTATTCATCTCTTTGAGGATCATCCTCTTTTTCACTGGTCCTCCATTTCACCAAACTTGATGTCCTTCTCTAGGGTCTGGTCCCTTCTGATAATATGTACAAAGGATTAGAGACAAAGTCTTTCCATTCTCTCTTCTAAGGTGCATTCTGACTGTACTTCTTCCAAGACAGATTTGCTTGTACTACTAGTCCATGGTACATTCAATATTCTTTGCTAATACCATACTTTCAATGAATCTATTCTTGTTCAATTTTGCATACTCATTGTCCAACTTTCAGATGCATGTAAGGCGATTGAAAATACCATCGTCAGGCATACCTTAGTCCTCAAGGACATTTTTGCTCTTGAACACTTAAAAGAGGTACTGTGCAGCACATTTCCCTAATGCAATACGTCATTTGATTTCTTGACTGCTGCTTCCATGAGTGTTGGTTGTGGATCCAAGCAAAATGAAGTGTCTAATAACTTTGATCTTTTCTCCATTTATCATGATGTTATTGGTCCAGTTGTGAGGATCTTTGTTTTCTTTACTTTAAAGTGTAGTTCATACCGAAGGTTGAAGTCTTTGATTTTCATCAGGAAGAATTTCAAGTCCTCTTCACTTCCAACAAGCAAGGTTGTGTCGTGTGAATGTCGCAAGTTGTTAATGAGTCTTGCTCCAATCCGGATCTCATGTTCTTTTTCATATCGTCCAGCTTCTTGGATTATTTGCTCAGCGCACACATTGAATATTGTAAAAGGATGAAACCCTGACACACACCTTTCCTAATTTAAAGTATTCAACATTCCCTTGTTTTATTCAAATGACTGAGTCTTGGTACAGGTTCCACATTAGAACAATTAAGTGTTCTGGAATGATATCATTCTTCTAAATGTTATCCATAGTTTGTTATGATCCACACAGCTGAATGCCTTTACATAGTCAATAAAGCACAAGTAAATATCTTTCTGGTATTCTCTGTTTTCAACCAAGATCCATTTAATGTTAACAATGATATCCCTCGTTCCACATCTTTGTCTGATTCCATCTTGAATTTCTGGCAGCTCTGTCATACTGCTGCAATTGATTTTAATTATCTTCAGCAAAGTTTTTCTTTCATGTGATTTCATATGATATTGATGATACTGTTTGATGATTTCTGCATTTCATTGGGTCACCTATCTCTGGAATGGAGACTTGTTCTTAGGGGCCTCGAAGTCTACATACAACTCTGACTTTATAAACACTTTATAGAAACATATAGGGAGGTGTTGAGGAACTAAAGATTATATAATATAATAAGTACTTTCTTGGACTCCTGGTGGGATACTGCAGAATAAAGCATTGGAGTACTAACCACAAGGCTGGTTGTTCAAACCTACCAGCTTTTCCTTGGAAACCCTATACAGGGTCACTATGAGTCAGAACTGACTTGATGGCACTTCACAATAACAACAACAAGTACTTTATTACAGGCATGTACAATATTATTTACTGCTCACCTTTTCATCTGGAAATGTGTTGCCTTGTATGTTGCTGTGATGTTGGGAACCATGCTACAGGTATTTCAAATAACAGCAGAATCTCCCCATGGTGAACTGTTGGATGGTTTCAGTGGAGCTTCCAGACTAAGACAGATGAGGAAGAAAGGCCTGGTGATCCGTTTCCAAGAACTGCCCAATGAAACCACAATAGAACAGTATCTGACTTAACTTGCTTTATGCGTGCCATCAGGAGGGATCCGCTGCTGGAGGAGAACATCAAATAGAAAGCAGGGAAGTCAATGGAGCCCTGTGGGGAGATGGACAGCATGCTGACGATTGTTAGGATAATACAGGACTGGCAATTTGTTCTGTTGTCCATGAGGTCATCACAAGTTGGAATCAACTCGATGGAAGTTACCTATCTATGTACAATATGGGACCTGGTATAGTGCTGTTGGATAAGTATTAGACTGCTAACTGCAAGGTCGGCAGTTCAAACCCAACAGCCACTCTCAGAAACCCTATCCAGGGTCACTATGAGTTGAAACCAACTGGACAGCATGCAACAACAGCATGTGCAATGTGTTATGGGAAGATGATAGAAGGTTGCATCCCCCTCAGGGACTCAGTTTCCACATGTGAAATGAAGAGTCCTGCTCTGCAGTCTTCAAGATCTCTTGTCTGAGACCCTCTTCCCGAGTCTAGCTGCCTGAGAACTCTTCCGAGGAAACAGCTTACTGTGTGTGAATTTCAGGTTATACATAGTAATTTCTCTATTTCCCAGCAGTACTGCCCTTTACCTCTTAGAATCCTGAGGAGGCCTGGAGACTCCTTCCCTTTCCTGTACCTCCCCTTCTTATCCCTCCTTCCAGGTTGCATGGCCCCAGCCTAGTTCTTGTCATATTTCCTACTGGATTGGGTGTTTAATTAAAATCATAATTAAAATTGATCTCCTCATTAGCATGCACCTGCTCTGCCTCTCACATCCTTGCGTTCCATTATCCACTGAAGATGTCAAGACTGACAGGAAAAAGCCAGACCCCGGCCAGCCCCTCCTGGTGGGGCCTGATGAGGCTGGCCGATGACGACATCTGGACAGAGAGGACCTTGGTAGAGAAGCAGAACAACAAACAGTTAGCACCAGGTTGGTTCCCACAGGCTGCTGGAAGCCCACCTATTACTTCTACCTTCCAGTCCCCACCCCTATGCCCTTTTTCCATCCTTACATGCACACACACACATACACACACACATACAAATATTTGTTGTTGTTGTTAGATGCCATCGAGTCAGTACCGACTCATAGCGACCTTATGCACAGCAGAACAAAACACTGCCCAATCCTGGACCAACCTCACTACTGTTGCCACACTTAAGAAGCTTCAAAAAATTCTTGGGAAAATTCCGTCTTTCAATTCCATTTTTCCATGAACATTTTAAAGCTCTCTCATATACCCCTGAGATGATCTATGACATAACCAGAAATTCTCTGTCCAGTAGAGTCTGGGGGCTGACAGAGGAGACAACCTCTGGTATCTGGATGTAAGTTTGTTTTGCCTTCAAGGTGCCCCCAGTAGCTGCCTTGTTGAGTAACACCACCAGAAGTTATTCCATGGGTGGGCAACGGGGGCACACTGTGTACTGATTGGCCTCATGAGTGAGGAAATTAGAGTGGGCAGGTAGAGATGCAGCTGGTCTGACCCTCCGGCTAGTGGAGATTTGTGGAGAAATTCAAGAGAACCAGGACTTGAGTGCACAAGACGGAGAGGTTGCTCCTGCTACTTCCCAACCTGCCTCCTCTCATCCAAGCAAAGTAGGAAGAGCAAACCAACAGGGACATAAAATAGTTGGCTTTTCAGAGTGCAAGATGGTATTCTAGGAAGGCAAGGGATTTGTTCAGTTTTCTTCACTGATATACCTGTGGTGGGGTCCTGGTGTGGCGCTGTAGGATAAGCATTGGACTGCGAATCACAAGGTCAGGGCTCCAAACCCACCAGAGTTGCTCCTCAGAAATCCTGTACAGGTTTGCTATGAGTTAGAATCAACTCAACAGCATTTAACAGCATACCCCTAGCACCTAAAGCAGACTTTGGCATACAGTAAGCACTCGGTTTATTTATTGAATATTTGTGGAATCAGTGTGTAATGTTTGCTTCCAGAAATCTCTAGTTGAAATGGAAATCTTCCAAAGTGGGCAGGAGTATGACAGTATGAAGTGTGGTATTTCACCAGACCCATCTAGACACGATGAAAACTACTCAGTGGGGATTCTACCTTCCCCCACTACATCATCTTTTAATTTCATTTTCCACAAACTTTTGAGGTCCCTTCTTATGTGTGCTATTGCATCAATTCCGACCGAGAGTGACCCTAAAGGATAGAGTAGAACAGCCTCAAAGGGTTTCCTAGGCTGTAAGTCAGTGAACAGATCACCAGGTTTGTTTTTGGTTTTTGCCTGTAGAGCAACTGGTGGATTAGAACCTTTTAAATTAGTAACTGAGTTTGTAAGCATTGCACCACCAGGGCTGTGATGATATTGTTGTTGTCATTAAGTGCTGTCCAGTTAATTCCAACCCATAGTGACCCTGTAAAGGGTTTCGGAGGAGTGGCTGGTGAGCTTGAACCGCCAACCTTGCAGTTCAAATGACTTTGCAAGTCTGGCGCATTAACCACAGCGCCACGCCAGGACTCCTGTGATGATTGCTGTTGTTGTTAAGTGCCATCGAGTCGGTTCCGACCCATAGTGACCCTGTATAGGGTTTCCAAAGAGCAACTGGTGAGCTTGAACTGCCGATCTTGCAGTTCAAATGATTTTGCGGTCTGGTGCACAGTCTAGTGCACAGCGCCACACCAGGACTCTCCTGTGATGATACAACCCTGCAAATAATGAGAAGACTTATTTTGTGCTAGTGCAAGTGGTATCTATTGAGCCTTATATGAGACAGTGCTCAGAAGTGAGGGGCTCAAAGTCATATAAGGCACAGACTGTACACCTAGAGCGAGGCCGGGACTATCTGGTAAGTTCAAGACCAGAGCAAAGAGGGGCATCCATAGCTAGAATGGTCCAGCTGCCTTCTCAATCTGGGTGGCTGAGAGTGTGCTCTGGGGCATGGGGAGGACCAACCTTTGAAGTCAGATCCACTTCTCAGTAAGAAAGTTTGACTTGGGGAGTGGCAAGATGAAAACTGTGATGGGTTTACTTGGAGCAGTAGAATACGTGCAAATTATCCAAGGGAAGAAACGAAACCCCACGCTAAGAAGAAGTTTTTCTGCTAAGCTACTTAAATCCCTTCCAGGGGCTGGAACTGAAGTTTGTTTTCTCTTCTGCAGTCTTTTGGGGAAGGTAGAGACATGCTAATTGCCCTCCTCTATTGCCATTCATTGATTGGTGGGAGGGGAGCTCCCCAGTGGCCTCATCTTCCTTCCTTTCCCTGAATGTTTCCCTCTGGATGTACTAACTAGAGCTTAACCGGAAGCATGAAGGCAGCATTAGCTTATAGTCTGGGTCTCCGCTTCCCTTTCCTCCCCATCCCCTTCCCACCCCTTGCTCTTCTACCTTGCCAGGTCCTGTCCTTTGGGGCTCAGGGCAGAGGTCACCCTCCTGGGGATGATGAGCCCAGGATCCTACCCAGGTGGGCTCACCCCTGCTCTTCCCTGGGAGCTGTTGGCAGACAGCTTAGAGCCCTGGGAAGTCAGGTCAAATGCGGGAGACACAAGAGCAGGAATAAAGGGAAGCAGCATGTCCACCAGGGAGGTGGTTAGCTCTATGATTCCTCTAATAATAATCTGTGAGGCTAACAAACAGCACAGAGGAGTCAGTGAGCACTGGCTGTCTCTGTTCTTGTTAAGGTTTGGGGAGGAGGGAGATCTTTGTTAATTGTGGATTTATCATTATTACCACCAGCTCTTTGCCAATAGGATGCAAAGCCCAAGGATTAGTGAGGAAACTTGGAGTGGTCAGGGACCATCAGGGTAAGGTTTCCTTTAGACCCTGGAAATCCAAGTTGTGAGCAAACCCTTGGCTTCAGAAACTCAGTTCATCCATCGATCACTATTGACTAGCTGCAGTGTATTCTGCAAAATATACACAGTCATCCTGAATTTCATTTTCTGAAAGATATGAAATGAGCCAAGAAAGATGATTTTTCATGTACCCCATCACAGGATGCATATATGCTCTCTGACACACACATACTCTGTCCCAAGCCTTCCCATGTTATACCCACTGTGGATATCCACAGAATTAAAATTGAAATTGGAATATGAGAGGCTAGGGTTACTCAGTGTCTGTACAAAAACAAAACAAAACCCAACCACACTGCCTTCAAGTCCATTGTGACTCCTAGTGGATCTATAGGGTAGACAGAACTGTTTCGTAGGGTTTTTGAAGCTGCAAGTCTTTACAGACTCATATTTTCTTGTGGAGTGGCTGGTGGGTTTGAACCATCAACCTTGTGGGTTAGCAGCTCAGTGCTTATCCCACTATACTAGTTTGTTCTTAGGTGCCATCGAGTTGGTACCAACTCATAGCAACTTTCTGCACAACAGAACGAAGCACTTCCTGGTCTTGTGCCAACCTCACAATTGTTGCTATACCTGAACCCATCACAGCTACCATTGTGCCAGTCTATCTTGTTGGGGATCTTCCTCTTTATCTCTGACCCTCACCAAACGTGAGATCCTTCTCCAGGGACTGATCCCTTCTGATAATATGTCTGAAGTATGAGAGACGAAATCTGGCCATCCTGGCTTCCAAGGAGCATTATGGTTGTACTTTTGCCAACACAGGATCCTTGAATGTCAGTTTAGGTAAATCCTAAAATGTAGTTCATTGAGACTAGCCTCTAAATGTGAGTGAAGTTTACTCCCATGGATCATGATTAGGAGTCTCTGGGTGGCACAAATGAGTACACAATTGGCCACTAACCAAAACAAATTCAAATCCACCCAGATGTTCTCAGAAGCAAGGCCTGATGATCTGCTACGGAAAGATGAGTGACTGAAACCCTTAAGGAGCATAGTTCTACTCCGACACACATAGGGTCGCTGTGAGTTGGCAATGACTTGATAGCAGCTGGATTGGTGGTTTCATTAATTTGTTTCTTTTTCTCTTTAGTTTTGGGTTATAATTTAAAGACTCCAACAGGACTCCTGGGAATAGGAGCACTGTAGAAATTTCAGAAAAGAAGGAGGGTATCATTTCTTCCTGGTGTGGCATTGTAGAATACGCATTGAACTGCTAACCACAAGGTTGGTGGTTCAAACCCACCAGTTACTCCTTGGAAAGCCTATACAAGGTTGTAATGAGTTGGAACCAATTCAACAGCACTTAATAGCAGTATTGGGTGACTGACCTATGGAGAACATTCTTGTATCTGGGCAGTGCATATGGACAATGACGATAGGTGTACACTAGTGTTTGGACTTGTTCTATCTTTTACAATTGCCAAGACTTTTCCTTAACCTGCCTTATTTTAGCCATTTCTCCCTTCATTTCTATAGACTTCATTACTCCTGCAGTGACCTGGTTGCTACGCCCTCCCTAGGCTCCCAAATTTGACATCCCCTCTAATTGCTGGTCTATGGTGGCTTGACTAGTAGTTGTTCCATTAACTATTCATGGTAATAATGAATGATCATTTATTAGGTTCTTAATATGTACAGAGCCCTGAATAATGTATCACTTCATATAATCCTTTTAATAATCTCCTGAAAAACCATTTAATCATTTTATGAGACTTGATTTATAGATGAGGAAACTGAGGCTCATATAGACCCCATAGCTTGCCCAAGGTGACTCAGATATTAAATTGCTATGCTGGGGTTCAAACCCTGGAGCTTGAATTCCACAGGAAGGCGTGGGAAGTGGGGAAGGTAGGATTCATTGACTAGTTCTTTCTCCTGTGTCACAAGGACATAGTGTCCCCTATGGGATCCCCCCAGCCTTACCTCCATGCCTTAGCCCTGGCCAAAAATGACTAGAGAAGGATCCCTGGTGGCACAGTGGTTAAGCACTGAGCTCTAATGTAATGGTTGGCAGTTCTAACTATAAGTCATTCTCCAGGAAAGATCTGGACGTCTACTCCCATAAAGGTTACAGCCTAGGAGTCCCTATAGAACTGCTCTACTCTGTGTTAGAGGGGTATGAGTTGCAATCTACTCAATGTCACAACAACAAGATGGCCAGAGGCATGGTTTATTTCCATCAGTGGAAGAAAATATTCCCCCTCAATAGCTACTAAAGACCTACCTTTAGAGCTTATGTATAATTTCTCTCTCTCTTTTTTTAAGGACACTAATGAAGAGACATTGGAAGGAATCATTTCAATTCTTTATGGAAAAATAAAGTTAAACATCTTCAGAAAGTATTTTCTTCAAAGATGTCAGAGTGGGACACTATGGTCTTTTCTAATCTTGCTCCCAAAGCGAGAAGCTCCAGGCAGAAATTCGCTGGGGAGTTCAGTTTGAAGGATGTCCTTCCCTCTGGGCTCCATGCCCCTTCTCTTGGGTCATGTTTACATTCCTAGACCACTTACCCTGCTAGCCCTACCCCGAGCTCATGGGCTGTTGTTGGCTTAGAGCTGGTGGTGGTGAGGAGAAACCTCCAATGCCAGCCACGATCTACTGGACAGTTTCCCACAACATTTTGTATTCTATATTGCTTGTCTTTTGTAGTGTTACATTGAAAATGAAGTTATTGATTTTAGTTGCTGTTCACTCAGCCCTGACTCATGGAGACCCTGTGTACAATGGCATTGACTCATGATAATCCATAAGATTTTCACTGACTGTTTTTTTTTTTTTTTCTTTAAATGCTTTAGTAGTATTATTAAATTTTTAAAGTTTTTATTGTGAATTGAATGATAGCTTACATGGGAGAACATCAGTTTTACACTCATCTGATTGTATTTCATTTCATTGCAATGGTTATAATCCCATCCATGCATCATCATTTAACAGTATAGTATTTGCTTCTATTCCCTCTGTGTGTGTTTTTTTTAAATGTACACAAAAACACTCAGGAATATGTAATCATTTAAGTGACCAAAGGGCACTTTCTGTAAGCCTGCTTCCTGGCCGCCAGCACACAGCCATTCTCTTTCCATGAGTCTGCAGTCCTCATTTGCTCCCTCTCTCCATGTCACCATCTCTGCCTCCATCTCTGGTGTTGCTGTTTCTCTTGTAGGGGCCCACATTCCACTCTTGCCCTTCTTCCTTGATGGTACTGGGGTCCTCTGTTCCTGGACTATAAGATTAACTACTCCCCCCTTTTTGTTACAAAACTTCTATCTTTACAGTTGTGACAGTAGCAATTAGTTATGGTAACAATTACTCACTATTGAATCATATAAATCTTATTCCCTATCTCCTTTCACCAGACCCATCTAGACAAGATGAAAATGACTCAGTGGAGATTCTACCTTCCCCTGCACACACTTAAACTAAACTCCCTTTTGAAAACTTGTAAGCCAGTCACTTAGAGCCGTTATTGCCCGCCACCCCCCACCCCCATTTTAGGTAGCCAGTATATAAGTATATAAGTTGCTTGTCCCTATCGACCCTGTGTACAGAGGTGATAGGAGTGATCCTTGATGTGAAGACTCCTTCCCTCTCAGTTGGTATTTTGAGCTACTACATCCATAAGTAGAGGTCAAGTTCATCAAGTTGTAGCAATTTACATTTGTTTCCTTTATCAAAATTTTTTTGTCTTCCTTTTATTGAGTTCTGATCATTAAGCCATCAAAGACAAGTCAAATGGGTACTATCTACAAGTTTGGGCATTCTTATGCATTTCCTCTTTCTTCATATGAGCTGGGCACTTCACTTTTAGGTCTAGCCCTCCATGGCTATGTCCTTGTCCATGGGCTCAGGAGTCCCCAGGTCTCACCACACTTCAGACAAACCAGCCCTTCCTCTTCTCTCTCTCATCTCCAGGTTGATGGGGAGTCTATGGAACGTGGTCAAGCTCAGCCCATATCTTCATTGCTGCCTTGGTTGATTGTTTTATAGATCTCCAGGCCTTCTTAGTCTTTCTTATTCTGGAAACTTCACTGAAACCTGTTCAGCAACATAACAATGCCCAACAGATGGTGGAGATTGTGCATGAGGTACATTGGCTAGAAATTGAACCGGGGTCTCTTGCATGGAAGTTGAGAATTCTACCACTAACAAACACTGCCCCTTAAAAACTATAGTTAGTGTTTATTGTACATTTAGTGCTGTTCTGAGTGCCTTATTGTTGATGATTTATTTAATCCTCATGACAATAGGGTAGTTCCATTCCTATTTTACTGAGAAAATAAAAACACACCAAGATGAAGTAACTTGTCCAAGGTCATAGCTTATAAATGTTGGAGACAGAACATGAACTTTGACCACCTGAGAGTTTAAAGTCTTATTTCTTGATACTGGATGCTGGGGACTTTTATAAGTGAGTTTTTTTTTTTTTTTTTTTGGCAGGCTGGTCTTGGAAACTTCTACTGTGAAGAATAACACTGCTCTACATGCCAAGTTCCAAACTGCTGACGTATTAATGAATGTAGCTATGGCCTGCCTGTTCTTTTGTGTCCCCCTTAGATCTTGAACAAAAGACAGGCTCCGTGGGTGATGGGTGGGTGGTTGATTGATTGAATGTTTTACCCACAGGAAGCCCTGCCAGCGTCTACAGCTGCCAGTGGTTGGAGAAGAGGAGGGAAGGGGAATGGTGGTTTGTGTGAATGGTTCTGGTTGGTTCTGGGCTCATGCTCACCCCTTCCTTGGGTGGATTTTAAGGCAGATTCTGTGGGTCTCTGAGAAAGTGGTGAAGCAGATAGGCACAGCTTGTTCTCTTTCTACCTAGTGGGTCTTTCAGTTCTGTCCATCAACCAGGAGAGCTGGCAGCCCCAAGAACAGGGCTTCTAGAAAGATAATCCTCAGAACTAACTGGCTCTCATGGCTAGAGATAGAAAACAAGAACTGGGGGTAAGTTTGACTCCTGAACCCAACCTTGCTGGGAGGTCAGTCTGTGGGGGCAGCCAAGTAGGATAGTTGTGACAGGCATTTACTTTCTGCTTCAGGCCTAGATTTCCACACCTGCTGCTGCTTGTCTAGGGCCTCCACCCACCCAATCCCCACTGAGGGCAGACTGGGGTGGGGTAGGGGTGGGGGATGTGCAAGACAAGGGGAGGACCCAGAAGAGTGGGGAGAAGATATAATGTACTGAACTGAGAGCACTCGGGGAAATAAAGGATCTATTTTTTTCCATTTGTTCTCAGCAAACATTTGTCATTTAATTTCTTCCTAATTACACAATTACGTAATTATGTAGTATTAGTAAAATAAAGCCTAAAGACGTTTGAGTAAAGAATTACTTAAGTAAATAATGTCTGACTGAAGTAATTATTTCCTGAGTTTTCTCTTTTAAAGTAGAATTGAATGAAATTAGTTCAGGCATTGTGGAGCTGAATGGGGTGCGGGTAGGAGTGGGGGGCTGCACAGCCAGGGCCAGAGATAAAGTTCCTGTTTCCCCCCTGGGGTTCAGCTCCTAGCATCTTGGCGTCTCTCTCTCTCTGTAGATGAGGCTTTGATTGCAAATTCCAACTCTACTACTTGGTATGTGACTTGGGAATTGGTTGCTCTTTTGAGCCTTACTCGGTCCAACATAAAGGGTGCAATGTGTGGGGAGGATAAGAAAGACGGTGCCTACAAAACTCTGGGCAGAAGGAAACACTGCTGTCAAATGCTTCTGCTGCTACCTCACCAGGTTTACAAAGAGACCAGCTACACATGAGGTTACAAAGTCAACAAAGAAGTCACTAGCTGCAGAATAAATGACCAGAAGCCTTCAGGTGGCTGGGGGGTGAGGTGGAGGCAGTGATAAGAGGGATCTCAGGGCTTCAGAGTTAACTGAGACCTTATGTGGGCAGGCCCTCGTGGGCAGTTAGGCTTGAGTGTGCCCTTCTTGACTTGGGGTGCTGCAGAGAAAGCAGGTTTCTTCAAGATGGCCTCTTAGCTCCCCCAAAGGCTTGGATGAATGGGGGTGAGCCCGTGGGCCCAACCAAGTTCTCTGGTAGACCTAGAACTGGAAATGTGCCAGATGGGGATGGAACCAATTCTCCCAGATAGCTGGCCAGGCCTGAGATGAAGGCAACTTTTGGGTGGTAGCTGGCAGTGTCTCCTTGCTGCCCTGCCCCATCTGGTCTCAGGCACAAAAGTCCCCTTGCCCACACTTCAGAACGTTATGCAGGACAGATTCAGCAGCTTTTTATAAAATGTGAATCCTGGGGAAGCAGTAGGCCTCTGGCCCCTAAATCTTCCCCCATTCCAATCTTTCACAGTACTTGGTAATCCTTCACAAGCGATGTGTTCTTTTGATCTTGAAGGCTTGTCACTCTGCGATTCTCCTATTACAATGCAAGTAGCCCTAGACAAGGTAAATCCTTAAGACTTACCAGCTTTCTCCTTAGAATACATGAGTCAATATATTTCTACTCTGCTTGTGAGTATCCTGAGGCCTCAGGGTCCTTGTTCAGTCCCAGAGACGCTGGGGGTACAAGTCACTGACCCTCAGCAGCTATGGAGGGGGAAAACAGCCTGAAAAAAAAGCAGGTAAGTCTTTTAAAGGGGCAGACCCCTGATGGCACAAAGGTTAAGCACTTGGCTATCAACTGAAATGTTGGTGGTTCAAATTCACCCAGCAGCTCCACAGGAGAAAGACCTGGGATCTGTCCCTATAAAAATCTCAGCCAAGAAAATCCTAGGGAGCATCAATAAATTAACACCATTTATAATCGCTCCTAAAATGATTAAATATATAGGAATAGGTCTAACTAAGGGAATATTGTGGCTCCATAGATAAGCACTGGACCGCAAACTACTGCAGTTTGAGGCCCCCAGCAGCTCCATGTGAGAAAGATGAAACTTTCTGCTTCTGACAAGATCAATAGGTTTCGACCCATAGAAACTCTGTGCTGGGGAGCTATGTATTGGAACTGACTTGATGTCACTTAACAAGTCATACCAGGGATGTAAAAGACTTACCCAGTGAAAACAATAAAACAGGATGATAAGACACTAAAAGAGACCTCCATAAATGGAAGGACATTCTATGTTCATGGATTGGAGGACTACCCAATTCAAACTTCAACAACATTCTTTAGTAAATTGGAAAACTGGACAGGAAAAACACAAAAAAAGGCCAAGGTCATTGCCACTAAGTCAATTCCAACTCATATGAACCCTCTAGCACAGAGTAAAATGACTCCATAGCATCGATGAGGCTGTAATCTTTTTGGAAACAGAGGGTCCCAAGTGTCTCTTACAGAGCAGCTGGTGGGATTGAACCCCATTCAATTCACAGCCCAACACTTAATCCACTGCACCACTAGGGTTCCTTATGAAAAGGAAAGAATTTCCAAAGGAAAGAAGCCAAAGCAATATCGTAGAAGAACAAAGTAGAAGGCCTCATACTCCTTGTTCTAAATATATACTATGTTGTTGTTAAGTGCTGTTGAGTCAGTTCTGACTCATAGCGACCCTGTATAGTTTCTGAGGCTGTAAATCTTTCATGAGCAGAAAGCCTCATCTTTCTTCCCCAGAACAACTTGTGGGCTCGGACTGTGCTTTGTTGTCCAGTGCTTATCTACCTCACACCTTAAACATACTATACAGGTACAGTAATCAAGACAGTTTGCACTAGTTCCATAATACCACAAAGACTGTTGTTACATGTTGTCCAGTTGGTTTTGACTCATAGTGACCCTGTATAGGGTTTCTGAGTAGCGGTTGGTGAGTTTGAACCACCAACATTGTGGTTCAAACCAACCTTGTGGTCCAATGCTTAATCTACAGCCCCACACCAGGACTCCACACATAGACTAGTAGAAAGAATTGTTGTGGTTTTTAAGTTCTGTCGAGTCGATTCCAACCCACAGTGACCCTATAGAGAGTTTTCAAGGAGCAGCTGGTGAGCTTCAACCACCGACTTTGCAGTTCAAATGACTTTGCAGTCTGACACATTAACCCACAGCGCCACACCAGCTTGTCTGGAATAGAATTGTTGTTGTTGTTAAGTGCCATCGAGTTGGTTCCCACCCATAGCGACCCTGGATAGGGTTTTTGAGGAGCGGCTGGTGAGCTTGAACCGCCGGCCTTGCAGTTCAAACAGCTTTGCAGTCTGGTGCATTAACCCGCAGTGCCACACCAGGACCAAAAATCCATCCATCCATCTATGGATATATGATTTTTAATAAAGGGTCAAAGTCCATTCAATCAGAAAGAATCAGTCTTTTTTAAACAAATTGTTGTTATTTTTACGTGCCATTGAGTTGGTTCCGACTCATGGCAACCCTGTGTAGGGTTTCTGAGGAGCCGCTGGTGGATTTGAACCACTGACCTTGTGGCCCAGTGCTTATCCTACAGCGCCACACCAGGACTCCTTTAACAAATTACAGAAAAATGAAATGGAGCCTATACCTCAAAGCACACCCAAAATCTTACGCAAAATGGATCAAAGACCTAAATATTAAGATTAACACTATAAAGTACTTGGAAGAAAACAGTGGGACAAAACTACAGTGGCTAATTTAAAAACAAACAAACAAAAAAAATGCACAAACAACAGAAGACAAATTAGATAACTGGGACCTCATAAATAAATACATATGCTCATCAAAAGAGTTTACTGAAAAAGTAAAAAGACAACCTTGTAGATTGAGAAGAAAACTTGAGGAATAATATATCCAATCTTAACAACAACCACTTGTCTGTGAATTTGCTGTAATAATGTGGTGGCTTGTGTGTTGCTGGAAACTATGCCATAGATATTTTAAATACCATTAGGGTTACCCATGGTAGAAAACTTTCAGATGAGCTTCCAGACTAAGACAGACTTGGAAGAATGAAAGATGAACTATTTCCAAATATTTAGTCACTGAAAACCTTATGATAGCAATGGAACACTGTCAGCACCAGAATATTGAATATTGAAACATGATGAAGAACACCAGAATATTATTGTTATTTTGAGCACCACCAAACAATAGCAACCCTGTACAGCCTTTCCGAGGAGTAGCTGGGGAGCATGAACTGCCGACCTTGGGATTCAAACTGACCTTGCAGTCCAGCACATTAACCCACAGCATCACACCAGGACTCCATTGTTAGATTTAGTGCCAGAAAATGAGTCCTCAGGTTGGAAGGCACTCAAAATATAACTGGAGAAGAGCTGCCTCCTTAAAGTAGAATTGACAATGATGACGTGAATAGAGTAAAGCTTTGGGGGGCTTTCATTTGCTGATGGGGCACAACTCACAGTGTGCCCCATTAATAATCATTGAGCAATAACATTAATATCAATCACATGAAGATAAAATTTTGCTAAAGATAATTTAAAAATGGCTGTAACAATACATCGACACGGAACTTACCAGAGGTTCAAGCAGGATTAAGACAAGGACATGGAATGAGAGATATAATTGCCGATGTCAGATAGATTGGGATTGAAAGCGGAAAATATCAGACAGATGTTTACTTATTGACTGCACAAAGGTTTTTGACTATGTGGATTATGACAAACTATGGGTAACATTGCAGAGAATGAGTATTCTGGAACACTTAACTGTGCTCATGAGGAACTTGCACCTAGACCAAGAGGCAGTTGTTCAAACAGAACAAGGGAACACAGAACAGCTTACAATTAGGAAAGGTGTTGACCAAGGTTGTATTCTGTCACCATACTTATTCAATCTGTGTGCTGAGCAAATAATTTGAGAAACTGGAATATATGAAGAAAAACATGGCATCAGGACTGGAGGAAGAATCATTAACCTGTGATAAGCAGATGATACAACCTTGCTTGCTGAACGTGAAGAGAACTTAAAATACTTACTAATGAAGATCAAAGATCAATGTAAAGAAAACAAAAGTCTTCACCACTGGACAAGTAAAAAACATCAAGATAAATGGAGTAAAAATTGAAGTTGTCAAAGACTTCATTTTGCTCAGATCAAACACCAACAATCATGGAAGTAGCAGTCAAGAAATATAATTGGAGCATGGAATGTATGAAGTATGAATCTAGGAAAATTGAAAGTTATCAAAAATGAAATGGAACATATCAACATTAATATCCTAGGCATTAGTGAGCTGAAATGGACTTGTATTGTTGTTGTTGTTTTTTGATCTATGTGACAACGGCATGATTTACTATGCTGGGAATGACAAATTGAAGAGGAATGGCATTGCATTCATCATCAAAAAGAACATTCAAGATCTATTTGAAGTATAATGCTGTCTGTGATAGGATAATATCTACACACCTACAAGGAAGAACAGTTAATACAACTCTTATTAAAATTTACACACCAATCACTAAATCCAGTGATGATGAAATTGAAGAATTCTACCAATTTATACAGTCAGAAATTGATCAAACATAAGATCAAGATGTATTGATAATTACTGGTGATTGAAATGCAAAGGTTGGAAACAAAGAGAAGGATAAGTTGTTGGAAAATAGGGCCTTGGTGATAGAAATGATGCTGGAGATCACATGATAGAATTTTGCAAGACCAATGGCTTGTTAATTGCAAATACATTTTAAAACAACATGAAAGATGACTATACACATGGACCTCACCAGATGGTATAAACAGAAATCAAACTGACTACATTTGTGCGAAGAGACAGTGGGAAAACTCCATATCAGCAGCCAAAACAAGGCCAGGGGCAGATTGTAGAATAGACCATCAATTGCTCACATGTAAGTTCAGGCTGAAGCTGAAGAAAATTAAAAGAACCCCATGAGAGCCAAAACGTGACCTTGAACATATCCCACCTAAATTTAGAGATCATTTCATGAACAGATTTGATATATTAGACATCAATGACTAAAGACCAGAAGAACTGTGGGATGACATCTAGAAGAACATATAGGAAGAAAAAAAAAGTTCATTAAGAAGACAAGAAAGAAGAAAATACCAAAATGGATGTCAGAAGAGACTCTGAAACTTGCTCTCCAGCTTAGAGATGCTAAAGCAAATGGAAGAAATGAGGATGTAAAAGAGCTGAATAGAAGATTTCAGAGGGCAGTTTGAAAAGACAAAATCAAATATTACAATGAAATGTGTAAAAAACTAGAGATAGAAAACTAAAAGGGAAGTGCATGCTCAGCATTTCTCAAGCTAACAAATCTATTTTGGAAGGACAAGCAGAATGCTCCATAGAAGCCAGGATTACCAACCTTGGTCTCTCATACTTCGGACATATTATCAAGAGGGGCCAGTCCCTGGAGAAAGACATCATTCTTGGTAAAGGCGAGGGTCAGAGGAAGGCCCCCAACAAAATGGATTGGCATAGTGGCAGCAGCAATGGGCTCCAGTGTACCAATGATTGTGAAGTTGGCTGAGAACCAGGCAGTGTTTCATTCTGTAGTGCATAAGATCAGTATTAGTCAGTATCAACTTGACGGCACCTAACAATAGCAAGAACAATATATCCAATAAAGGGCTAATGTCTAAAATACATAGAAAACTTCAACAACAAAGAGACAAATTACACAATTTAAAAATATTCAAAGGACATAGACAGATATATCACCAAATAGGACAGTCAGTGATGGACAAACACATGAAAAGATCATCATAACCATTCATCATTTTTGTTACTGTTAAGTGCCGTTGAGTCATTTCCAACTCAGAGTGACCTTGTATCTGAGGCTGTAAATCTTTGTGGGAGCAGAAAGTCTCATCTTTCTCCTACGGAGTGGCTTGTGGGCGCTAACCACCAACCCTGTGGTTAGCAGTCCAGTGCTTATCCTATGGCACCACTTTACTTCTGTTCACCATTGTTGCTGATGTTAAGTGCCTTCAAGTCAGTTCCAACTCATAACAACCCTGTATAGGGTTTCTGAGGAGCAGCTGGTGAGTCTGAACTGCCGACCTGTGGTTCAAACAAACCTTTTAGTCAAGTGCTTATTTTACAACAGCACACCAGGAAATCCCATTTGCCATTCTTGTTAAGTGCTATCCAGTCAGTTCTGACTTATAGTGGCCTGTATGGGGTTTCCGAGGAGCAGCTGGTGAATTTCAACCTCAGACTTTAAGGTTCAAGCCGACCTTGCAGCACAGTGCTCATCCTACAGCACCACACCAGGAGTCACATTCACCAATGTTGTTATTAAGTGCCATCAAGTTGGTTCTGACCCATGGCGACCCTGTATAGGGTTTCCAAGGAGTGACTGGTAAGCTGAACTTGTGGTTCAAACCAACTTTATAATCCACCACATTAACCTGCAGTACCACCAAAAGTATAGTGAGAGGGAGGGAGACAGAGGGCTTGACAGATGATTTTGTACATGGGAATTTACCTTTGCTGCAAACACACCTATGAATGCGGTGGAGCATACAGGGGGCAAAATGACAAAAACTTCTTTGACAATACCAAACACCTGAGGCAATAAGTTGCTGGACCTGGGGTCTCTGGACCATAGTTTTGGAGGGGGCGTAATAGACTCCACAGAGATAATGTTCTTCATCCTATTTTGGTAAGTGGCAACTAGGATCTTAAAAGCTCATGAGTGGTCACCTAAGGTGCAACTATTGGTCTCTTCATATTGGATGAAGAAGATTGAAGATGTTTGTAATCAATTAGTACAAAGGACTAATAGAAAGACCAGAAGAACTAGATGCTGCCAGACTCCCACTGCCAACTGCTCTGAAAGGGATTACACTAGAAGGTCCCAGATAGAATAGGAGAAAATGTGGTACAAAACTCAAAATTATAAACAACACCAAGTTTACAGGTCAGAAAGAGACTGGAGGAAATTGAGACTATGGCTCTCAACCACCCTTCAGATCTAGAAAGGAACTCACCCTTGTGCCCAATTTTCAACCAAACAGTGGATAGATAGATAGTGGGGATGACAACACTAATGAGGTATGCTCACCATGGAATGGTCAACCAATTAAGATCAAAAGGCAACGTTTACCTGGGGACAAATCTCAGGGAAGGCAAGCGGAAACAGGAACCACAGGGAGGAAATGGGATAACTGTTGCTCCATGGAGGGGATTGCAATCATTGAGGTGAAACAAAGTGTGTGATTTGTTGGATGTAAAGTTGATGACCCTGGCTGTAAACCTTCATTCAATTCACAATAAATGTTTTTTAAAAAAAAGTGAAGTTAGATACTATCTCATCCCAACTAAAATAGCACTGATCAAATAAAGAAACAAACAGAAAACAACAAATGCTGGCAAGCATGTGGTGAGATTGGATCCCTAATACACTGCTGGTGGGATTGTAAGATAGTACAGCCATTATGAAACATAGTATGTTCAAGAAACTAGAAATCAAACTACCTTATGATTCCTCAATCCCTCTATTAGGTATATACCCTAGAAACCTAATAAAAGACACAGGAGCAGTCACATATATGCACACCTAAGGAGCTCTGGTAGCGTAGTGGTTACAAATCAGGCTGCAACTCGCAAGGTCAGCAGTTCGAAACTATCAGCTGCTCCGCAGGAGAAAGATGAGGCCATCTGCTCCCTTAAAGATTTACAGCCTCGGAAACCCTGTTCAGGGTCGCTATGGGTCGAAACCGACTCGACGGCACTTAACAACAACAACAACAACAAGAAGTTCATTGTAGCACTATTAAAAATAGCAAAATGATGGAAACAACCTAAGTGCCTATGAGCATAGAAATGGATAAATGAAATGTGGTTCAGACATACAATGAAATATCACACATCCATAAAGAATAATGATGAGTCCTCAAAATTATAACTCAGATGAATTTGGAGTGCATTATGCTAAGGCAAGTAAGTGTACAGGCTTATTTCAAACAAAATGTGATCAGTGGATGACAGCAGTTTTTTCAGTAATACACTTGTCTTAGTCTCATTAGGATGCCTTCGGGAAAAAAAAAGGATGCTTCTTGTGCCATTGAAAAAATTATTTTGGGGTCAGGGCTATATTAATGTTTTAACAAAACAAAAGTGGACATCTCAAATTACTGAAGCTTTGCAAAAAGTTTAAGGGAATTCTGCCCCATATAAAATAACAGTTTTTACATGAATCTTAAGGAAGGTTGGTAAGACCTTAAAGATGAGCCAGCTAAGAGACCATCAACCTCTATGAATGAAGAAACTATGACTGAAGTCCAGAATTGGTGTAGTGTTACCAATGATGTGATAACTACTGATGTGGTTTGGGAAGCTTTCTGCCATCTTTGGCTTGATGGGTGCCAAATGCTAGCTGAAAGAACTTATCTTTCCATCTGTCCTTAAGCAAGATAGAAGCTAATGAAGATGTTTTTTATGGAATGAATCATAACTAGGACCAGTCTTAGGTTTACCAATATGGTCCAGAGATCAAAGTCCAACCCAAACAGTGGCTTCCAAGGGGATAGGCTGAATGAGTAGCCTTCAAGAATCTATTGATCTATATAGGTCAGCTAAGAAGGCTATGATGACAGGTTTTTTCTGAGATTCTCAAGGATAATCTTGATATGTTTTCTTGAAGGACGATCTTAGTAAGGGGATTTATCAGGAAGAAGTTAAAAGAAAACTGAAAGTTACATTGGTGAGAAAAAGACCAGACAAGTTGCACGGAGGGAGATTTTTCCATCTGTACAATGTACCTGCTCATACTTGGAGGGTAGCAAAGTCTGTCCTCTGAGAATTTTGTTGGGAAACCTTACCCCATCTACCCTGCAACCCTAATCTTGTCCCTTCGGATTTCTTTTTGTTCCCCAAACTTTTCAAAGGAACACAATTTGAGTCCCCTGAGGTTACCACACCCACCATTTTGACTTGGTGTAAATTGAAGAGAGCAGAATTCTTCAAGAAGGGTTACAGAGATGGAAACACCACCTTCAGAAATGTAGAGACTTAGATGGAGGATACGTCAAGAAACCACAGTTTCACAGTTTGATGTTTTTCTGTTTAATAAAGGTTTCTATGATTTTTCTAAAAGTACTTTTTGACTTACCCTCATATGAACTGGAACCCTAGTAGCAGTATTATTATTATTTTTTTACTTATCCTTATAATTCTAGAATAGAACTCCTCCACAGAGTTTTCTTGGCTGTATTCCTTATAGAAAGGAGTCCTGCTAGCATAGTGCTTCATGAGCTGGGCTATTAACCACAAGGTTAGTAGTTCGAATCTACCAGTCACTCCTCAGGAGAAAGATGAGGCTGTCTGCTCCCCAAAAGATTTATAGCCTCAGAAACCCTATACAGGGTGACTATGAGTCAGAACCCACTCAGTGAGTGGCACACAACCTCCACTATGGTTCCTTACAGAAGCGGATCACCTGGTCTTTCTTCTGTGATATTGCTGGATATGAAAATCTTAATGTTGTTTTTAGTTGTCATCTCATGGTGACCCCATGCCTAAGAGAGCGAAATGCTGCCTGGCTCTGAGCCATTCCCACGACCAGTTTTGGATCAGATCATTGTGATCCACAGGGCTTTCAGTGACTGATTTTCTGTCAGTAGATTACCAGATCTTTCTAAGTCTGGCATACTGTATGCTATTTAAGAACAGTATATAGAAATAGAAAAACCAAATTCAAGTTGGTGGGAATAAAGGGTAAAGACTAGGGTTGGGGAGAGAAGGATATAGTTCACAAGACATCCAATTAAATAGTCTCAAAGTCACTGCCATTTAGTTGATTCTCACGACCCTGTATAGGGTTCCAAGGCTGTAAATCTTTACAGGAGCAGAAAACTTGATCTTTCTCCCACAGAGTGACCAAGGAATTTGAATTGCTGATCTTGGCAATTACGTGTTGTTGTTGTTATTAAATGCCTTTGAGTTGTTTCTCACTCAAAGAGATTCTATATAAGAGATTCTGAAGAGTGGTTTGAACTGCAGCTAGCAGTCCATTGCTTATCCTACAGTGTCACACCAGGACTCCTGCAATTACATAGGTAGAATCATTTATTAAGCTAGGAGGAAAGTTGTTGTTGTTAAGTGCCATCAGGCCAGTTCGGACTTATATTGATCCTGTATAGGGTTTCCAAGGAGTGGCTGGTGGGTTTGAACTGCCAACCTTATAGCTCAAACTGCCTTTGCAGTCCAGCACATTATCCTGCAGTGCCATGGTACAAAGGTATTTATCATATTATTCTTTAAAAATATTGTATGGTTTAAGTATTTCTGAAAAAAAAATATGAAAGCATAAGCAGCAATTAAGAACCTCATCAGCTTCCCTAGGATGTGTGGCGTGCATGTGTCTGCCTGAGCTAGCAGGGGTTGGAGGGATAGTAAGGATGCAGGGTGTTAGAGAAGCCCTCAAACAGAACAGGCCACAGCTGGCTCCTAGGAAGTTTTCTGAGTTGAATACTTATTCCATAAAGTTCCTCTCTTCACATAATATTTGCCTACGTAAGAAGCTAAATATTCATTGAGTAATTAGCTAGTTCAAATTTGTGGTATGAAAAGACAATTCCTTCTAATTATAGGGATGTCAGTTAAAAGATGCCACGCTAGGATGCCATTCACTGCCAAAAGAGCCTTCATCAAAATTCTTGCTGTGATTCAGATTCAAAAAGGTAAAAAAAAAAACCCCACAAAACCAACAACCAAAAAACCCACACAACACTATTTTTGATAATTAAACATTTACCAGAGCTGAGAAAATAAGTCACACCGATGTTTCAGTCTAATCAAAAGCTCTTAAAAAAAAAAAAAAAAGCCTCGTCAACAATACTGTTGCTCTAACAGAATTGCTTCGAGGTTCAAAGGTTTTTTTCTAGCCTGACGTCACTGCTGTGATGGGCTTCCATTGAGTTTCTTCTCCCTTCATGCCAACTACTCCAGACTCTGAGTAGGCAGCCCTTACACATCCATTCATCCCTTCTGGAGACATGATTTGATTTAGAGTTATGTTTCTGCTTTGTCATTTTAAATAGTCGCACTGTGAGTGGCACCGTGGCAGTGTCCACGGACTCAAAGGTAACAATGATAACGAAGGTGCAGGACTGGACAGTGTTTTGTTCATTCTCTTGTGCATAGGGGTGTTATGAGTCAGAACCCACAGGATGGCACCTAACAACAACAACAACAACAACAAATTGTGGGCTTTGCCCCTTTCCCCTATTTGGATTTTAAAGTACTGAGCTGTGTCCCTTTGAGAGATGGGGATGGGAGAGGAGGAGTATATATCATCTCTAGTTTAATTTTCTTTATATGGAAAAATGCAATAATAACTGTGTCACTACTATTTTGGTTGGTATGGAAGAAATTGTACCTCCACTTAAGTCCAGTCCTGGTATTTCTCAAGTATGAGACTTCGGACAAGTTATTTAAACCTCTATCAGTTTTACTTGCATAAAATGAAGATAATACAGTGTACAGAGCATATCTTACAGGATTTGAGGGAGATTCCAAAGACAGAGATTAGAGAGTTGTAACAAAAGACTAAAAGGGAAAAAAAAATAAGAGAAATGTGAAGAAGAAGAAAAGAAGGAAAAACAAAAGTGGAGATGAAAAGGATAAAATTCGAGGGGATGTAAAGACAAGATGAAGAATAAACAAATATAAACAATGAAACAATGAAAGGATAAAACAACAGTGCAACTAACTGTTGGGCCCGGAGAGGAGAAAACTCTGGGGGACTCCTGTCAGTCAGGGAACTCATGAGGTGAGTGCAGGAAGGATGTTATAGCGGAGTTCCTGGACCCTAGACCAAGTTCCCAATGTTCAGGGCACTTAGTCCGGAAGTGGTTTGTGGAGGCCCTTGATGGAGCTGGTTTTAGTGTTTGTTAGGACCACAGGGCAGCTGGGGACAGAGTGACTATACAAATATGTTGTTGTTGTTGTTAAGTGCCATTGAGTCGATTCCAACCCATAGCGACCCTGTATAGGGTTTCCAAGGAGCAGCTGATGAGCTTGACCCACTGACTGCAGTTCAAACGACTTTGCAGTCTGACATATTAGCCCACAGTGCCACACCATATATATACAAATATAGAAGTATTTAAAGTACTATAAACCTACAAGATTGAAAATAGAGCACCAGAGATATCAATTTATAGTGATGTCAACTACAAAACAAAAAAGAGGGAATGGTGTACATATAAAGCTGGTTACGAATCGGGCTGCGAACCTTAAGGTTAGCGGTTCGAAACTACCAGCCACTCCGTGGGAGAAAGATGAGGCTTTCTACTCCCATAAAGATTTACGCCCTCGGAAACCCTGTACAGGGTCGCTATGGGTCGGAACCGACTCGATGGCACTTAACAACAACAACAATGGTGAAGAAGTCAAGTCGATTTCAACATAGAACAAACTGGTTTAAATGGTAAAGAATTAATTAATTACAGGATAACCTTTAAAGACAATGAATATACCTTCTTATCAAAATAAAGGAAAAATTGAAGGACTTAGTAAACTTAAAAAACAGAAAAGAAAATAAAGAGAAAACCCACAAACAAAATGAACTCAGTGCAGAAAATTATGTGGAACACAGAGACCAGCAGCACCACAAAAGCACACCTCACAATGACAGCAATCCATTCGTACCTGTGGATAATTATACTGAATGTAAAGGGATTAAATGTGCCAGTCAAGAGTAGCAGAATGGATAACAAAACAGAATCCTCCAATACGCTGTCTACAAGAGCACAATAGCAAAAAGATGGAGACAGCCTAAATGTCCATCAACAGAAGAATGGTTAAACAAACTTTGGTACCTATACACAATGAAATGTTACAAAATGTTGTAGAATAAGGATGAATTTTCAAAATACCTCATAACATGGATGAACCTGGAGGACATTATGCTGAGTGAAATTGTTGCTAGTTACTGTCCAGTAGGTACCAACTCGTAATGACCTTATGTCCAACAGAACAAAACACTGCCGGCTCCTGCGCTAATCTCACAAATGTTGTTTTGCTTGAGCCCATTGCTGCAGCCACTGTGCCAACCCATCTGGTTGAGGGTCTTCCTCTTTCACTGACCCTTCACTTCATCAAGCATGATGTCCTTTTCCAGGGACTGGTCCCTCCTGGTTAAATGTCTGAAATATGAGACATGAAGTCTGGCCATCTTGGTTTCTAAAGGGTATTCTGGCTGTACTTCTTCCAACAGATTTGTTTGTATTCTGGTAATCCATAGTGCTTTTAATATTCCACTCCAACACCATAGCTCACTCACAAAAAGAAAAATATTGCAAAAAGTTAAGAAAAGATTTTCTTGATGGTTATGCAGTGAGGGTAGGGAAAATTATTCACAGGCTAAAGGGTAGACACATGTAAACATGGGTGGTAGAACAGGCAATATGCAAGAAGAAGGGGGTTGACAGAGGAAGCATGAATGTATTGGGAAAATAGGGAGGAATACAATAGTTAAAGTGAATAGAGGTAAACACTATATAAAATCTATTAACAATGGTACATGGAGGGGATTGTAATCAATGTAATGAAGCAAAGTATATGATTTTTTAAAAATGTAAAACGTATCTTCTCAGTAAACCTTCACTCAATTCACCATAAAAAGTTTCTTTTTTTAAAAAGAAATTTTATGGGGCCTTTCTGCTTTGTAATTTGTGCTATAGATTTGCTGTGAGTTTGAATCCATTCAACAGCAATGGATTCGGCTTGGTTTGAAAAGTGAGAAGATAAATTTCTGTTTGCTAAAGCCACCCACTGTGGTGTTCCTGTTACATCAGTGCTAGATAACTGCAACACTATTCTTCCCTCTACAGGCAGTGGTCAATGTGGGAAAACCCCTTTCTTCTCTCTCCTTGTGGTCTTTCACAGGACATGCTCCCATGATCACAGATGCCTGGTCCAGGGATAGTACCTGACCCAAGATGGTCCAATCTAAGAACATTCCCAGGATTTTAGAAGCAAAAACTGAGAAGTTGGTCATATCCTCTATGATGAAGGAACTGTAAGATAAGAAATAGCCTAATTATTTGTGTATCAGTTAAGATGGATTTCACTGCATTTAACTCAGATCTGCCCTCACATACACATAACAAAATCAAAACAGTGGCTTAAACATAAGACAAGCATGTCTCCCTTATGCATAAGGAGCCCAGAGGCAGTCAATATGGGACAGTTAGGAACTCTGTGAGCTCCAGAATTCCTGTGTCTTCATCCTCAGTGCATAGTTCTCCACCTCAGTCATTTCTTGTTCCAATAAGAGCGCAGGAACTCAAAGGATAGCATTTGCATTCCAAGTAGTTGCAAGGACAAAAGAGACAAACAGAGCATGTCCCTCCCTTTTAGAAGTTGGAGCTCTTCTTTCCCCTTAACTAGTTCCTATGGAGTGAATTTTGATTCATGGTGACCCCCATGTGAAGTTTGGGGGACAGCTACCCAATGAACCAAACAGAAGAAATCCATATTTGTGCCTATTCCAAAGAAAGGTGACCCAGTGGATTGCAAAAATCATTGAACAATGTCATTAACACCATGTTGTTTTTGTTGTTAAGTGTCTTTGAGGTGATTCTGACTCATAGTGACCCTGTATAGGGTGTCCAAGGAGCAGCTGGTGGGTTTGAACCAGCAATGTTGCAGTTGGCAGTCCAGTGCTTATTCTACAGTGCCACACCAGGAGTTTATTAATATCATATGCAAATAAGAATTTTCCAAAGATAATTGAAAAAAAAATGGTTATAGAGGTACATCAACAGGGAGTTGAAAGACGTTCAAGCCAGAATCAGAAGAGGACATGGAACTGAGGATATTACTGACATCAGATAAAACTTGGCTAAAAGTAGGGAACACCAGGAAGATGTTTATTTGTGCTTGCTTGACTATACAATTTGTGAATTATAAAAAAAAACTATGACTAATATTTTAAGGAATGGGTATTCCAGAACACTTAATTGTGCTCCCTAGGAATCAGTACATCAACAAAGAGACAGTCACTCAAACAGAAGAAGGGATACTAAATGGTTTAAAATCAGGAAAAGTGTGTGCCCTGGTTGTATTCTTTTACAATATTTATTCCATCAGCATTCAGAGAAATAATACGAGAAGCTGGATTATATGAAGAAGAATGTGACATCAGAACTGAAGAAAGACTCATTAACAACCTGCAGTATGCAAATGACACGATCTTGCTTACTTGAAATTTGTTGTTGCTGTTGTCAGGTGCCATCGAGTCGGAACCGACTCATAGCGACTCCATGCACAGCAGAACGGAACAATGTCTGATCCTGGGCCAACCTCACTACCGCTGCCACACTTGAGTCCATCAATGATGCCACCTGGCCAATCCATCTCGTTAGGGGTCTTCCCCTTTTTCTCTGACCCTCCACCTTACCAGGATGACATCCTTCTCCAGCTACTGTTCCCTCCGGACAATATGTCCAAAGTATGAGAGACTAAGCTTAGCCATCTTGGCCTTTAGATGATGTGAAATACTGATGAAGATCAAAGACTGTAGCCTTCAGTATAGATTGTACCTCAATGTAAAGAAAACAAAAATCCTCAGAACTAGACCAGTAAATCACATGATAAACAAAGAAAAGACTGAAGTTGTCAAAGACTTCATTTTGCTTGGATTCACAATCAATGCTCAGGAAAGCTACGGTCAAGAAATCAAAAGATTGTGTTGTATTAGGATAACGTGCTGGAAGACCTCTTTAAAGTGTTAAAGAGCAAAGATGTCAATTTGAAGTCAAAGCTGCACTTGACCCAGGCAATGATATTTTTAATCGCCTCATATGTATGTGAAAGTTAGACAATGAATAAGAAAAACTATAGAAGAATTGATTTATTTGAATTATGGCGTTGGTGAAGAATACTGAAAGTACCATGAACTTCCAGAAGAACAAACACATCTGCCTTGGAAGAAGTCCAGCCAGAATGTTGCTTAGAAGAGAGGATGCAGAGACTTTGTATCATGCACTTTGGAGGACGTGTCCTTGAAGAAAGTAAAGCTTGGTAAAGTGGAGAGTCACTGAAAAAGAAGAATGCCCCCAAAGAGATGGACTGGCACAGTGGCAGCAGCAATAGGCTCAAACATAACAACAATTGTGAGGATGACACAAGACCAGGCAATGTTTTGTCCTATTATGCACAGAGTCACTATGAGTTGAAATCGACTTAATGACACCAAACAACAACAACAACAATGTATGACAGAGTAGAACTGAGTTCTATAGGATTTTCAGTAACTGTGATTTAAAATGACCAGGGCTTTCTTCTTAGGTATCTCTAAGTGGATTTGAACCTCTCATCTCTTGGTTAACAGCTGAACTTGTAAAGTATTTGCAGGACGCCAAGTAAACAATTAATACACCCAGTTACTAACTTCAAGGTTGGAGGTTTGAATCTACCCAGAGGTGCCTTGGAAGAAAAACTTAAGAAATGTAAAAAGCATCCATGGAAAACCCTATAGAGCAGAGTTCTACTCTGACACACAGGGGATTTACCATGAGTAGGAATCTACTCAACAGAAATGGATTAAGTCTTCTCCTTACCTGTCATTGGCAAGAATTTAGTCATACAGCCACATCTATCTGCAAAGAAGCCTGGGGTATGTAGTCCTTTAACTGGAAACCATTGCTTCCCTGACTAAACCTGTGGTTCTATCATAAAGTTGGAAAGGAAGAATGGATATTGAGCTGTTGCTAAGTTCTGTCAAGTCGGTTTTAATGCATAGCAACCCTTTATAGGGTTTCCAAGGAGCATCTGGTGGATTTGAACCACTGAGTTTCTGGTTAGCAGTCCAGTGTTGATCCTACAGTGCCACACCAGGACTTGAGATGCTGGGTTAAGCAATTAGCAATATTTGCTACATAGAGTCATCCTGCTACACAGAGAAAGCTGGTCTGTTGTACCATCTCTGCATTGCTTCATTATTCAATTTTACTTCTAATTATAGGGAATATTCACGGATTTTATATTAAATCCCTTCTTTTACCTAGCTTGTGTTAATGAAATGAGAGTCTGGCATTTGCATTTTAAAGGTGTTCTTCTTTATGTCTCCTTTCGTCCTGTGCTGGACTTAGGAAATGGAGTCATTTACTGGCCTTCAGCAACATCTTTCAGAGCCTCCTAGTTGTTCTGATGACTGTTCATTTGCCAAAATGTTGTATGCATTTTTTCTCCTGGCCCTTTGAGCTGTTCTCTGTTTTTTGCTTGAAGTCTTAAATCCAAGGCTCTCTGACTTTCTCCTTGGCTCTTGGTCCAGGAACATTGCAGAAAACTTGGAGCAGGTTTCTGCTTCCTCATTACTCGCAGTGTTGTCTGAAATAGTTGTCCTTTCTCTCCTCCACTCAGAACACTCAGGCAGGACTTGACTCCAGTGACTCAGGTATGAAAACACTTCCTCTCTTCCTGCTTGGCAGGATCCCAGGAGATGTCTCCAAGGTGGTTGACTGCTTGCCCTGGGTAATGCCAGACACCAGCATGCTGTCTTAGCTGGGCAGAGAGGAAGCTGGGAACAAAACTGAAAGGCTTTCCTTTGGAGTTTCTCCGGAGAGGGGTACAATTGACTTTAGAAGAACCTGGAAGTGTGTTTAGGGAGGAGGGCAAGGCATTCTGATGTTATGGTTTGACAAACTCATTGTTAGGGATTAAATGGTGTTCCCTCAAAATATGTGTCAGCTTGGCTTGGCCATGATTCTCAATATTATGTAATCATCCTCCTTGTGTGTCCTAATGCAATTACCCTATGTTTTGTAAGACCTAACCTTTATGATATTAACAAGACAAGATACAGCCCACAGCATTAGGTTGCATCTTGAAGAAATCTCTTTTGAAATAGAAAAAAAAAAAAAAAAAATTAGGTAAACTAGCAGAAAGAGGGGCCACCTACCAGCAAGAAAGAAGAGTCAAGAGCAGAGTACGACCTTTGGACCTGAAGCCCTTAGGCTGAGAACCTTCTAGACCCAGTGGAAGATTTATGATTAGACACAGGAGATCTCCAAGGAATGTCTGGTCCATAGATACTGAAAAGAGACAAGTACCTTCACCCAGAGCCAAAAGAGAGAGAAAATCTTTCTCAAGAGCTAGCACCCTGAATTTCATCATTCAGTCTTCTAAACTGTGAGCAAATATGTGTCTGTTATAGCCATCCACCTGTGGTATTTCTGTTATAGCAGCTCTAGAGCATTAAGACTCTCAGTAACTGCAGAGAAGCAGTCTTCTCCTGCCTTCTACCCTCCATCCCAGGGAGACTGGAGGTGGAGCAGAGCTGACCACGGGAAACTTGCAAGGGCAGGTCATTGTGGTTAGTTGATGGACATTTAAGAATGCATTTCATGCTGAGTCTATGGGTAAAAAATACTTGCCTATGAGCTGATTTTAGTGCTGCAATGAACCTCTTCTCTGTGAATCAGAAGGTCATCTGTTATGGCAGCCATGTGACTGGGAATCAGAGAAAAATGGAACCAAAGGACATCCTGAGGTAACTTTATATACCTCTTGCCTCTATTTCAATATATTCAATTAAATAACAACTAACCATTATTTAACATTCATTAGCTGCAAGTACCATGCTAATCTCCTATGTCGTCATCCCAACAACCTTGAGCTAGGATGATATTATTCTAGCTTGTTGTTGTTGTTGTTAAGTGCTGTCAAGTCATTCCCGACCCATAGCGACCCTTTGTAGGGTTTCCAAGGAGCAGCTGGTGAGCTTGAGCTGCCGACCTTGCAGTTCAAACTGACTTTGCAGTCTGGCGCATTAACCCACAGAGCCACACCAGGATTAGAAAACTGAGGCACAATGTCACACATCAAATTGATAGAGCTAGAATTCAAAATCAGTTTAGATTAATTACCAAAGTTGTTGTTGTTGTTGTTGTAAGTTACCATCGAGTCAGCACCGACTCATAGCGACCCTATGCACAGCAGACCAAAACACTGCCTGATCCTGGGTCAACCAAAGATGTAGAGCCTCGGAAACCCTATACAGGCTCACTACTACGACTCCACAGCACAGAACCACCACCATATTCCTAGTCATCATGCTTTCTTATCTTTTACAGTGTTTACTTAAGATCTTCCATGTGCTTAGAGCTGCCCATTGTTTGACAGATGCTGCTAGATAAATCATCTCCATCTGTAGGTTATCATAACTATCTCCAGAGAGTCTGTTTCATCCCTTCTGCTAATAAGTTCTAGTGCGTTATCACTCAGAGCTAACATGGAGCTATCCAATGAAAACAGCATGTGTTGTTGTTGTGTAATGTTGAGCTGATCCCAGCTCACAATGACTCTACATGACAGTGTAGAACTACCCCATAGGGTTTCCTAGATTTGAATCTTTATGGGTACAAATTCCCAGGTTTTTTCTCCCTCAAAGAATCTGCTGGTAGGTTCAAAGAACTATTATCTCACTCAAGAGCATTATTTCTCATTTAGCAGGTGAACACGGTACAACATGAGGTGAAAAAGCAGTTTACCTACAGCAAACAATTGGTAAATGATGGAGCAGGATTTGACTCCTACAAGGTGTATTGACAACCCACCTTGTAGTTGTGGATTTTCATCAACTTCCCTGCTTCAGGGGTAACTCGCTTCTCTAAATCTTCCTAAAGGGCAGGAAGTTCACAGAGGAGATGGCTCCTGTGAAGTCCGGGAGAGGTTTTCCTTTCTGTCTGAAGGGTTGGTACATCCCTGAACAAGGAACTCATGTTAAGAAGCAAAATGGTTAACCTTTGTGGCCAGTGAGAGTAAAAATAGATTGTTTATTTTCTATTTAATATGCATCAGGCACAATTCTAGACATTTTTCATTATTGTCCCAACTAAGAGCATTATTTTACATATACTAAGGAGCTCTGGTAGCGTAGTGGTTACGAATTGGACTGTGAACCGCAAGGTCAGCAGTTCGAAACTACCAGCTGTTCCGCGGGAGAAAGATGAGGCGTTCTGCTCCCATAAAGATTTGCAGCCTCAGAAACCCTGTACAGGGTCGCTATGAGTGGGAACCGACTCCACGGCACTTAACAACAACAACAACAATAGGCACACTGGAGTCCTGGTATGGTGCTGCGGGTTAATACACAGGACTGGAAGGGAGGTTTGAACCGCAAGGTTGGCGGTTCAAGCTCACCAGCCGCTCCTGGTAAACCCTATACAGGAAACAGATCAGCGGCACGGCACTTAACAACAACAACAATAGGTACATCAAGGAGCCCTGGGGTAAGCATTGAACTGCTAACTGCAAGGTCAGCAACGTTTCAAACTCACCAGCCATCTCCAAGAGAGAAAGATGAGGCCGTCTGCTCTTGTAAAGATTTATGATCTCACAAACTCTTTATAGGGTCTCAGACACTCTTTATAGGGTCACAATCGGTAGGATTCGATTCAATGGCAGTGGGTTTGGCTTTATGGTTTTAATAGGTACATATACAAAAAATATGTAAAGGCACAAGTATCACTTAAGTCATGCTGTCTGCATAAACTATTTAAATAATCACATTATAATAATGCTATGTCGTTGCATAGAAAAGCTCATTCAAAGTGAATCAGCCCATTGACAATGACATGAACAACTGTACTTATGTGAAATACCATAAGTGTAGTGTGACAGATGCACCATAGTGCAACAATAATACCTTACAGGATGCAATGCTGAAAGTGAAATGTATTCCCATCAGGACAATAAAGTTGTATTTAATACCAAAAAAAAAAAAAAAACAAACCCAAAAAACCAGCTTTTTTTTACACTGCTTTTGCTTTGAATTCAAATGAATTAAAATTAAATGAAATGCAATGATACAATTGAATGTACAACTAATAATCTGCTCTGTACACCTTCACTTAATTCACAATAAGAAGTTTATAACATTTAAAAAAGACCTTCCTAAAGTTTCGTTCTGTTGTGCATAGGGTCGGTATGAGTCAGTACTGACTCGATGGCACCTAACAACAATAAAGTGTTAAACAGCCAAGATGTCAGTTTGAGGATGTTTATTATATTTATTAAGCACTTAGTATGTATTGGGTACAGTTCTAAATATTTGTGTCTTTTATTCCATTGAACATGTGAAGAAAGTGATGCATGAGACAAGTACATTTAAAACACGTTTCCCAGACCTAAACCATGGTGTTTTAAATGACCTCATGTGTAAGTGAAAGTTGGACAATGAATAAGGAAGACCATACAAGAATTGATGCATTTGAATGATGGTGTTGGAAAAGAATATTGAAAGTATCATGGATAATACCAGAAGAACAAACAAAGCCATGGTGGTAAGACTTCAGGTTTCATACTCTGGATGTGTCGTCCAGAGGGATCACTTCCTGGAGAAAGCCATCATGCTTGGTAAAGTGGAAGGTCAATGAAAAAGAGGAAGACCGCCCCCAACAAGATGAATTGACTCAGTGGCAATAGCAATGGGCTCAAACATAACAATTGTGAGGAGGTCACAGGAGTGGGCAGTGCTTTCATTCTGTTGTACCTAGGGTTGCTATGAGCCACTGCTGACTTGATGGCAACTGGGGAGTTAATATGTATAGGAGTTCTTTAGAAGGTGATGCTTGTACAAGTCTGAAAATATACTAAATACCACTATCCACTTTCAGTGGGTGAACACATGGCACAAGTTATATATCAATAAAGCTGCTGAAAATTATAAATGGAAAAAAAACAAAACACAAACCCGAAAACGATTCAGCTCTTTGATCTCATTAGCAACATTTCAAGTGTTCAATAACCACATTCAGCTAGTGGCTACTGAATTGAACTGTGCAGGCCTATCATTGAACTGGAATTCTTCCTGATGGAAAAAGGCACTTAAAAGTCTTGAACAGAGAGGAGACAGGTCAAGCTGCAGGAAAGTAACTATACAGAGCAGCAGTGGAAAATGGGGGTGAGATGCTACGTGGAGCCCAAATGCAAGAAGGCCTGAAACATCCTGAGTAGTTGAGCTATTGTTCCATGGGAAATGAAAACCATGATTAATTTTTGAAATAGAGAATGATATAATCCGAATGAAACTTTGAGAAGAATAATCTGGATGCACTGATTACAATGTGTTCTGGAACATAGATCAGAGATGGAATAGCAGATCACTGCAAGGGAAGATGGACCGAAATGCGTTCGCCAAAAAGATTTGTTTTAAGTCCTAACCCCTGTACCTGTAAACATGACCTTGTTTGCAAACAGGGATTTTCTTTGAAGATGTTAGCAATTAAATTAATAGAATCATATACTAGATTACAGTGGGTTCTACTCCCTTCTGAGTGGTGTCCTTATCAAAGATGGAAACAAAGTCATATAGGGAAGATAGAGGCCATATGAAAATGCATCTTGAAGCTAAGGAAATGCCTGGGGCTGCCAGAAGCTGTGAGAGATCTTTATAGAAGGATTTTCCCCAAGAGTCAACAGAGAGAAAGCCTAACCATGCTCATACCCTGAATTCAGCCTTCTAGTCTCCAGAACTGTGAGATAATAAATTTCTGTCCTTTAAAGTATTTTGATATTATGACTTTGGGATATTATGTTATGGAAGCCTTAGGAAATACAGACAATGATGACGTTCTGAACTCTGGTGACAGCAGTCAGAGAAGGAAAAGATGTGTCAGAGAAACACCAAGAGGAGTTGTTATGAATCAATGGTCGGATGAATAAGGGGAAAGAGAAGGGCGGAAGGTGAAGATGATTCTGAACTTAAGGCTCAGACACTAGAAAATGGCAGTCTCCTGACAGAAGCAGAAAATCAGAAGAGGAGCCAAGCTAGAGCCAGAGGAGCTGGAAGGCATATAATGAGCTTGTTTGTACAGAAAGAGTTTGTGGTGAGCTCTTGTATTTTCTTTCTTCCTCTTCCTTTCCTCTTCCTTCACTTCTCCTCTACTACTTTTCTTTCCCTTAGTTTCCCCTCTCTTCCTTGATCTTCCCTTTCTTTCCTACCCCTTTCTTCTCTCGAAATACATTAACTGAGCACCTACTATGTGTTAGAGACAAGTAAATTTAACAGGCATTTCCCAGACCTAAGGAAGGACCAATGGGATAAGTGGTGGGCACTTAATCAGGGACAACAAAATAGAGTTTCTCTTTTAAACATTCTCTTTTGCCATGTTGTTAATTTTAGGTCCAATTAGTCCATTTCAGTCCATAGGTACCAAAGTACCAGAGTAGAACTTGCCCATAGAGTTTTCTTGTCTGTGATCTTCAGAAAAGCAGTCTTCTTGTGTAAAGTGGCTGGGCAGGTTAGGACCCTCAGTCTTTCCGTTAGCAGTTATTGAACTCCTTTCCTTTATCATACCAAACAAAATTATTGAAGAGAGTGGAGCTGGCAGGATGAAATAAGGGTAAATATGTTGTTGTGACATGCCGAGTCGGTTCCGACTCATAGAGACCCTGTGTAAGGTTTCCAAGGAGCAGCTGGTGGGTTTGAATCACTGACCTTGTGGTTCAAACCAACCTTATAGTCAAGTGCTTATCCTACAGCACAACACCAGGACTCCAAAGAGTAAAAAGAGTTTATTCTGTTTATTGAGAACTTAGTATGTACTGGGCATAGTTCTAAACACTTGTGAATATTGTCCCATTGAGCATGCAAGGAAAGTGGGACATGGGGTAGTAGACTAACTTACTTAAGGAAACACAACTGGTAAATGGTGGGGCAGGATTTGACTGTTACAATATGTATTATAGATCCAATGTGCATTAGGTAAAAAGTGCTCATGCTGCCAGCTTCCCTTACTTCATGGATCACTCATCTCTCCAAATCTTCCTGAACGGCAGGGTCTTCACAGAGTAGGTCACGCCCATGGACAACTTTGGGAGTTGTTTGTTGTGCAATTTGGGTTGATGACCCAGCTGGATGGGAAGCTGGTGTGGATACTAAGCAACTGACCCACTCCCCAAGTACCTTTGCTCGTTGTTCATCAGGTGATTGCTCCCAGGGAATTGTTTTTCACCTCAAGATGCTGGGTTTTGATGGTGTTGTTCTAATATACTCACCCACCTGCAAGTACATCCCAGGATTAAAAAAAGGCCCTCAAATGAAATAGGAGCTGGGGGAGCAAACAGGGGGAGAAGGAGATGGGAAATATTGCACTGCTCCTGCACAGCAGCTCAAGGGATTTACTCTCAGCTTTCAGAGCTAAGTGGATATTGCTTATTCATGTGCAATCTAATCCTGCACTCAGCCCAAAGACTGAGGGGGCAGGGATGACCTGGCTCCAGTGCGGCAAGGAGAGGATGGAGTGCCTCTCCCCGAGCATGAGCTTTGTGTGATGGACCAGGTCTTCCCTGCTCTGGGAGGCCTGGTATTGGAAGAAGTTGTTACTTGGATGGCTCCGAGGGGTTTGGGGAAGTGACTGGGAGGGAGTAAATATGGGCTGAAGGTGGGAGAGGTGATTAGACATAGGGTTCCTCATTGGGCTGAGGAAATGTTGCAGAGTGTATAACTCAAATGTCTGGGGGTCAGAAATCCCAGGAGTCTCTGCCCTTGGAAAGATGGCAGAGCTGCAGACTGATGCACAGGCAGGGAATGTCTTAATAATGCACTTAGTGGGCGATAGATCATCAAAGGAGGAGCGGCAGAGCTACGGCTTGGCCACCCCGAAGCTCAGACTCAATAACGTGATAATTCACTTAAGGGCATGGGAAGATTTCCCAACTGCGGCTGACCAATGGTGAAGACATAAAAACAGTCACTTGGGACTGCTTTTATGTTCAGCTGTCAGCTTAGAAGCAAATGTCTAAGAGAACCTGGACACAGATCAAACAAATGTGTGGGGACCTGCATGCAACATGCAGATCCACCATTACTTCCCCCCCCCCCCCGCCCCTGAGGGTCCGTGAGCCCAGCCTGTTTCCCTCCAACGATACAGAAGAAGAGACTATGAAGAGCAGAGGACGCTCTGTAATAATACCTGATGGGACTCATACTACAGCTGGCCTGGGTATTTCTAGCTAGAATCATGGAGTAGGAAGCAGTTCTCTCTGTAGGCCTCAGTGATGGAGTGACAGAGACAGAATAGCTCTTCTTTTGACAAAGTAGAAGCTAGGGAGCTAGTCATCAGAGACCTTCTCTCTCTCTGCAGGGTCTTTTGACAGTCTTGGTGCAGAAAGGTAGGGCTAGAAAACACCCTGCCTCCTATGGGGAAGAGAAGGTTCCCTAAAGCCACTGGATGTATGATAAGAAGACATGACATCTTCCCTACCATCTGCTCTTCTTTTTCTCCACCTTCTCCCAAAAGAATAACCTGTAGTGGTTTAGTTTAAACAATCCAAAGCAGGGATT
>NW_006408526.1:27122051-27123207 GCF_000296735.1 Chrysochloris asiatica
CACCACAGTGGTCAAAACAGCTTGGTACTGGTACAATGAAACATACATTGATCAATGGAACAGAATTGAGAATTCAGAAATTGACCCACCCACATATAGCCAACTGATTTTTGACAAAACACCTAAATATATCGCATGGGGAGGTGATAGTCAGATGGTACTGGCAGAACTGGAAAATGATATGCAAAAGATTGAAACAAGACCTTTACCTCATGCCTTATACAAAAACCAACTCAGCATGGATTTAAGACCTAAATATGAATCCCAAAATTATGAAGGCCATCAATGAAAAAATAGGCATAATAGTGAGGGCACTAATTCAGGGAATACACAGACTACCAAACATTTGGAAAATGACACAAAAAAAGTGGACAAAATAGATGATTGGGACAAACTAAAAATTAAAAACTTTTGTGCATCAAAAGACTTCACCAGAAGAGTAAAAAGGGAACCCACAGATGGAAAAAATATTTTGCAATGACATAGCAGACAAAGGACTCATTTTTAAAATATATAGGAAACTACAACACCTCTACAAGAAAAAGACAAATGACCCAATTAAAAAATGGTTACAGGACATGAGCAGACACTTTACCAAGGAGGAGATCTGGGCAGCCAACAAGCATATGAAGCAATGTTCACGATCACTAGCCATTAGAGAGATGCAAATCAAAACAACAACGAGATATCATCTCACACCAACAATAACAGCAAAGATCAAAAATGTAGAGAACAATAAATGCTGGCAAGGATGGGGGAAAGACTGGGATGCTCCTGCATTGCTGGTGGGGTTGCAAAATGATCCAAGCTCTCTGGAAAACAATATGGCATTTCCTCAGAAGGTTGGAAATAAAAATACCTTATGAACCAGCAATTCCTCTACTTGGTATTTACTCACAAGAAAAATGAGCCATAACACGAGTAGCCATAACACACCAATGTTCATAACATCACTATTTACAATAGCAAAAAGATGGAATCTGCCTAAGTGCCCATCAATGGAAGAATGGATAAACAAACTGGTACAAACACACAATGAAATGGTATGCTACCTTGAAGAATAACAAGAAGGAAGCTGCAAGCCACCGCATAACATGGATGAACTTTGAGGACATTATGTTGAGTGAAATCAGTCAGTCACAAAAGGAGAAATCCT
>NW_006408526.1:27124567-27150245 GCF_000296735.1 Chrysochloris asiatica
CCTTGTGGTACAATGGTGAATAATTGTTATCAGGACTGACTGTGAGGGTTGGAAATGTAAAGGTGGACATTTTGTAGCAAAAGGAGGGGAGTGATTAATTATGCAGTCTAGAAGCTGAGGTCCCTGGAACCATCAGGGAGAAGAGCAGAGTGCAAGATCCTACCCAGAGAAGCAGTGACGTCAGAGATGGAGGCAGAGACAATGATGCGGAGAGATGGAGAGACTGGGGACTCTAGACCCAGAGAGGGAGAGGGACTGTGTACTGATGACTGGGGGCAGACTTGCCGGGTATACTCTTTGGTTGGTAGATGATGCATGGAGGGGATTGGAACCATGGCAATGAAACAATACAGGATAGGATGAATGTAAAGCTGATGTTCTCCCATGTAAACTATCACATAATTCATAATAAAGCATTTAAAAATAGTAATAAAGAGTCACAGTTATAGTGTCAAAGATAGAAAGACCTTCCAAGACATTTAGTTTAAGTGCCTCCTTTTATAGATGAGGGAAATGAGGTCCCTCAGCAGAACCAAATTGTTCAAGACTACAAGAGTGCATGGTCTAACTGAGCCTAGAATACAGAATTCTGATTCTTTGACCCAGACTCTCTCCATTACTATATGAACTTCGTTAATTCTTTGGGTTCCACCTGCTGTGAAGGAGGTATGGTTACCGTCTCAGTTATCTAGTGTTGCCATACAAAAATCTACCACAAGTGGATGACTAAAGTTTTGGAAGCTGAAAGTCCAAATCAAGACATTAGTAATATTGGAGGACCTTTCCTTGTCAGCAGTCCCAAATGTTCCTTGGCTTGTAGACGGTTCTTCACAAAGTCTCTTTCCTCTGTGTGTGATTCTGTATCTATTCTATTTTAAAGATATATATGTATACACACACACAAGCATATATATATATATGTATATATATAGCTCTGGTAGCATAGCGGTTACGAGTCGGGCTGCAAATCTCAAGGTCAGCAGTTCGAAACTACCAGCTGCTCTGCAGGAGAAAGAAGAGGCTTTCTGCTCCCGTAAAGATTTACAGCCTCGGAAACCCTGTACAGGGTCGCTATGAGTCGGAACCGACTCCACAGCACTGAACAACAACAACTATATATATATGTATGGTGCCAGAGGGGATTAGATTTAGTAACTAGCCTATTCGGATAGGTCCTCTTTGACATAGCAAAAAAAAACCTTATTTCCAAATGGTGTACTATTTATAGGAATGGGGCTAAAGATTTCAACATTGATTGATGCTCTCAATACTTGAGAGCAATTTCACCCTGTTGTTGTAGTTATGTGCCGTGGAGTCGGTTCCGACTCACAGCGACCCTGTACAGGGTTTCCAAGGCTGTAAATCTTTACGGGAGCAGAAAGCTTCATCTTTTTCCCACGGAACCACTGGTAGTTTTGAACTGCTGATCCTGAGGTTCGCAGCCTGATTCGTAACCATTATGCAACCAGAGTTCCTTCACCCTAGTTCCATTTAATGTCAAGATTTCTGGGTGTATTTTCCTACTTTTTCCCTACTACTTCTCAGTTCCGTATACAACTAACTACACAGATAGTTTGGCAGCAGCAAACTCTAACTTGACAAGGGAGTAGGCACATATTTCTGTCTTGTTTAAATAGTTATTTGGATGAAACTTTGCTGAATTAATTGGTTTTCCATTTAACAATTCATACACATTTTATTTTGTGATCTTTGATTACAGTCCCCACGGTATAACAGCACTCTTCCTGCATCCTTCCTGTCCTTCCCATTTCCATTCCTTCATCTTTTCTATCCCTTCCTGCCTCCTGAGTTTTATACCATGGCAGATGCTGCCCTTTGGATCTTGTATGGTTGCTTGTTCTAATGAGTACTGTTCACTTAGTAAGTGAGGGAAAGCTGAACCACAGGGTGAGTTAACTCCAGAATGGAAGGGTGTGTAAGGGCTATAGACTCAGGGCTTCCACCAGTCTCTATCAAACTAGTCAGCCTGGTCAATTTTATGATTTTGAGTTTTGCTCCACATTTTGAATTATGGTGTTGGAGGAGAATACTAAAAGTGGCCTGGGCTGCCAAAAGAACCAATAGATCCATTTTGGAAGAAGTGCAGCCAGAGTGCTCCTTAGAGGCCAAGATGGCCAAACTTCGTCTCTCATACTTTGGACATGTTGTCAGGGGGACCAGTCGCTGGAGAAGGATATCATGTTTGGTAACATGGAGGATCAGAGAAAAAGAAGAAGACCCCCAACGAGATGGATTGGCCAGGTGGCAGCATCGATGGACTCAAGTGTGGCAAGAGTAGTGAGGTTGGCCCAGGATCGGACGTTGTTTCATTCTGCTGTGCATAAGGTTGCTATGGGTCGGTGCCGACTCGATGGCACCTAACAACAACTGTGCTCCCTTTCAGAGTAGTGAGCAGTAGTAGCTGGACACCATCTAGTTCTTCTGGTTTCAGGGTCATGGAGGGTGGGGTTCACATGGTCTATTAATCCTTTGGACTGATTGTTTCTTTGCATTTTTTATTTTCTTTACTTCTCTTTTGTCTGAATGGGGAGAGACCAATGATTGCATCTTAGTGACCCCTAACAACACCAACAACAGGAAAAGGATACATAGATAGACACTTAAGCTTAATAAGTATGGGAAGGCATATGGGGTTATACCCACAAATATATACATAGATTTGATGGAATATTTCTACATATATATTTATTTGGGCTACAAATACAGTAGACCATACAGGGGGAATTAGCTGCTGGACTTAGGGGCTCTGGACTCTAGTCTCAGAGGACACTAAGTTTTAGTGGCATAATCCATGTCTTCAAAGGCCATGTTCCACATCCTACTTTGGTAAGTAGTGACTGGGGCCTTAAAAGCTGAGAAGTAATAGGGAGAAAGTAGAAAAATACACCCAGAAATCTTCACATTAAATGGGGCTAGGGTGAAATTGCGCTCAAGGATTGATCGTGTCCTCCAACAAGTTAAATTCACATGGGATATGTTCAAGGTCATATTTTGGCTCTCATGGAATTATTTTAGTTTTCTTCAGCTTCAGCTGATGATGTTGATCTTCTCTACCTTCTCTTTCCACAGATGAAGTCAATTTGATTTCTGTGTATTCTATCTGGTGAGGTCCATGTGTATAGTCACCTTTTTCATGCTGCTTAAAAAATGTATTTATGATGAATAAGTTGTTGGTCTTGCAAAGTTATATCATGTGATCTCCAGCATCATTTCATTCACAAAGGCCATATTTTTCAACTACTGATCCTTTTTCTTTGTTTCCAACTTCTGCATTTCAATCACCAGTAATTTTTAATGCATCGTGATTACATGTTTGATTGATTTCAAACTGAAGAAGTTGGTAGAATTCTTCAATTTCATCATCATTGGATTTAGTGGTTGGTGTGTAAATTTTAATAGTTGTTGTCTTCGTTGCAGGCATGTGGCTATCATTCGATCACAGGAAGCATTGTACTTCAAGGTGAATCTTAAAATGCTCTTTTTGACGATGAATGTGGACATTCCTCTTCAATTTGTAGTTTCTAGAAAGTAAGCCATATGATTGTCTGATTCATAATGGCAAGTACCAGTCCAATTTAGCTCACTAATTAATGCCTAGGTTATTGATCTTTATTAGTTCATTTCATTTTTAATGACTTCCAATTTTCCTTGAGTCATGCTTTGTACATTCCATGTTTTGATTATTAATGGATGTTTATAGCTGTTTCTTCTCATTTTGAGTTGTGCCCCATCAGCAAATTAAGATCCTGAAAGCTTTATTCATGTTATTAAGGCCAACTCTACTTAGAGGATGTAGGTCTTCCCCAGTGGTACTTTGAGATGTTGGGTTTATTGCAAATTGAAGGTTTGTGTCAATGCTGCATCGAGTAAGTCTATCAGCGCCATTTTCTCAAAAGTCTGGGCTCATTTTGTGTCCCTTTGTCATTTTTTGTAATTCACACAATATTTCAAACTATTTCATAATGCTATTGTGCATTTAATAGACTTTAGTATAGTGTAAAAATAACTTTTATATGCACTGGGTAACTATCTCTTCTTTAGGGTTTGAAAGAATTTGACAGTAAAACCATCTGGGCCAGGACTATTTTTTTCCCTTGGAAGATTTTTATGATCGATTCAATTTCTTCCTTTGTGATGGGTCTGTTCAAATTTTATACCTTAGTCTCTTTTAGGTTAGTAAGTCATATTTCTAGAAATGTGCCCATTTCTATGAGCAAATTTATTGGAGTACAGTTCTTCATATCATCCTATTTCTATCCTTTTCATTTATGCAGGTTCTATTGTGACCTTGTCCGTTTAATTTCTTATTCATGTTATTTGCATCTTCTCCTTCTTTTCCTTTGATAAATTTTCCAGAGGACTTCAATTTTCTTAATTCTTTCAAAGAACCAACTTCTATTTTGTTGATTCTTTCTATTGCATTTCTGTTTCATTTATTTCTGTTAGAATCTTTATTATTTTCTTTCTTTGATTGCAGGCATTTTTTGGTAGTTTTTTTCTAATATTTGGATATGCTGGGTCAAGGTGTTGATTTTAGTTTTTTCTTTTTTTTTTTTTTATGCATGCATTTATTGCTGTAAATTTCCCTCTGAGCACTGCTTTGGCTGAGTCACTTAAATTTTGGTATGTTGCATTTTCATTCTTGTTTGAGTAAAGGATTTTCTAAATTTCATTTTTTATTTCTTCTATTACTTAGCAGTTTTTCAGCAGGATGTTATTCAGTTTCCATATCTTTGATTTGATTTTCTTTCCTTGATCTTTCTATGGTTAGTTTAAAATTTTATAACATGGTGACCTGAGAACCTGCTTTTCATTTGATGTTTTAAATTTATGATACCTGCCCTTTAGCCTAACATCTGGCCAGTTCTGAAGAATGTGCCATGTGCACTGATAATGTTCTCAAATATTTTATTCTTGGGCTGGAGTTTTCTGTTTATATCTAAGAGTTCAAGTTGGTTGGTTGTATAGTTTACATTCTCTACATTTCGTTGAGTTTCTTTCTAATTTTCTGTCCTTAAGGAGCTCTGGTAGTGTAGTGGTTACAAATCGGGCTGTGAACCTGAGGGTCAGCAGTTTGAAACTACCAGTTGTTCTGTGGGAGAAAGATGAGACTTTCTGCTCCTCATCTTTACAGCCTCAGAAACTCTATACAGGGTCACTATGAGTCAGAACCGACTCCACGGTATATAAACAACAACAACAACCTTGAAAATGGTATATTAAAATCTCCCAAAAGGGAAGAACATGGTCAGCATTTCTCAAGCTGAAAGAACTGAGGAAAAATTCAGCAACACTGGATGGATGGCAGACAGTGGACAACACCCACCTAGCCTATTCTCAGCTGCTGTGCACAATCAGCAATCAGAGGCTTGTGTTCACAACCCCAACTACTACCAAATCCATCCAGAGACAGGTGGTGAGTGCCAAAGTACTGCCAAGTGCCCAGAGTGAGGTGCCCGCCTGCTGCCCAGATATATTAAAACAAAACAAAACAAAATCAGGGTGAAGCAAACAAACATATAATTAGCAAATTAATATAGTAACACTACAATGTCTCAAAGAGTACAGATAACTTAAAATTGCATACATACACATAAAACACACACACACACATACACACACAAACAGGACAAGAGGCTCAAACAAGTGACCAAAATTCAGAGCAAGAAAATCTTCTGGAGGAAGAAATTTTGTTGGAGCTACCTGGTAAGGAATTCAGAAGAATTATGCCAATCACACCTGTGACCCCATCCACCAGACAAGATTGGTATATCTGGGGAGGATCACTGGCTCCTGACTACTAGGGGAGGAGAAAAAAGAAAAGAGAGGGAAAAAAAGAGGGGGAGGGAGGAGGGAGGAAAAGAAAAAGAAACAAAAATAAGGGCAGAGGAGAGGGAAAATCTAAAAAGAAAGAAAAGAAGTAAAAATAGAAAAAGAAGTAAACAAAACAAAAGTAAATGTGGGACAGGATTAATACTAACTGCCACTGTGGAAATGTGGTATTGACTCCATGGGAGTATGGATCACTGAGTGTGGAGGTTCAGAGGTGGGGGTGCTACTGAACACAGAGGTGGCACTCAACTGGATCTAAAATAAAGGGAGGGTATATAAGAGGAAGAATCCTGGTGTGATGCTGTGGGTTATTGTGCTAGACTGCAAAGTCAATTTAATCTGAAAGGTTGGCAGTTCAAGCTCACCAGTTGCTCCTTGGAAACCCTATAGAGGATCGTTATGAGTTGAAACCGACTTGATGGCACTTAACAACAACAACAATATAAGAGGAAGAAAAGAATTTTTAAGGTAGAGGAGAATCTTTAAGGAAGAAGAATTAGCTAAGAAAATAGGAGAAAAACAAATGCAAACTAAAAAAACAGGTGCAAGTTGTGCTCAACACAACTTAACCAGAAATTTGTATGTCACTCAGCGAGAGTCCCACAGAGAGTCGGGATGGGTACCGTTGACTTCAGGGCAGAGTGGGGAACATGCACCTGTTTTTCAGGATAAAAAAACAAACAAACAAAACCAAAATAAATGTTGGGGAAGAGGAAAAACAGAATAAAGTTAAGAAAAATAAAGGAGGAAGAGGGAAGAACTAAGAAGAAGGAAAAAAGCACAATAAAACTAAAAGAAGAAAAAAGTCAAAGACAAACATGGCCACTTGGAATGCAATGCTTATTAACTGTGTGAGGGCTGCGAGTAGCAGGGAGGAGTCAAGAAAAAGGACTCTGAAGGATCCAAAATATAAGGGAAAAAAGAAAAGAGAAGTCGGGTGGGTGGGAGAATAAAGAAGAAAAAGAAAAAACAAAACAAAACAAAAACTCAATTGCAGATTGTAAAGACCATTTGAAAATGTATGCCATATAGTCATTATCAGTGCAGCCTATTTTACTTCTCTGACACCTGAAGACATTCTATTCTAATACAACTGCACGTATAGTACTTCTTCCTCTGGCCCTAACTACCAAGGCCAGGGTAATCTCAAGTTAAATGGCACATTCTTCCAGACTGCCAATTTTGCCCAAGATTTCAGATGTCAGTCACAAGCTTGAGGGTCCCCACAAAACCTTTACCTGACTTACTTACAAATTTGGGATTCTTTCTAACTCCTTAGGATAGCAGTCTTAAACTCAGGGTGTTCCCAAGCTCCCTCACTTTTGATCTGTTGACTCCCACTACCCTTTTGGTTCTATAATTCTCTAGAACATCCATCCTTAGTCATCATTAGGTAGGTGTGTTCTGGAGCCCTCATTAAAATCACTTCAGTCACTTGGAAAACTTCAAGGAGTTATAGGTCATTTTTCAGGGGCCAAAATAAAGATAAAATTCTCTTGGTAAAATTAACCCCACACAGACTAATTGTAGTTCTGAATGAGAAAGGTAAAATGATTTACAATAAGTAAACAAAAAACAACTTTTAGAAAAAATCAGGAGACTATCTTCTAGACCCAGGATAAAGGTTTCTTCAATAAGACACACAAACCTAACCATAAGAAAAATGTTTGATGAGGCGAACTACTTAAATTAAGAACTTCAATTAATCAAAAATGATTATTAAGAAAACAAAAATGTAAGTCATCGGGTAGAGAAGATATTTGTAAAACATGTATCTATCAAAGGACTCACTCATATCCAGAATAAGTAACCTACAAATCAATATGAAAAAGGTAGACAACTCAATACAAAAATGGGCAAAACACTTGAATAGGTCTTTCTCTAAAAGTCTCCTGGTGACCAATCAACAATTTGAAAAAGAGCTCAAATTCACTTATAATTTAAAGCAACAGTGGAGCATCAGAAATAAAAAAGACAGTGAAGCATTCTTAGCAGAATGGCTAAAATGAAAAAGATTCAGTACCAAGTATTCTGAAGCATTACTGATAGAAGTGTAAATTGGAACAACCATGTTTTAGGCCGGGCTTTCTAGAGAAGCAAAACCAGTGAAATATATTTATGTATACTTAAAGAGAAATTTATAATCAAGGAAATGGCTTATAATTGCAGAGTCTTAGGTGGAAGAAAGAGAACCTTTTTTGCATGCCAATTGTATTAGGAGCAGACGCTGTGGGCTAATGCGCCAGACTGCAAAGCTGTTTGAACTGCAAGGTTGGCAGTTCAAGCTCACCAGCTGTTCCTTGGAAACCCTATACAGGGTTGCTATGGGTCAGAACTGACTCGATGGCACTTCACAACAACAACTACACTCCCAACAAAGCTTCCCTTCAACTGATTGGCCGCTCATAGCTCATTGTCATAGAGTTAACTATGCCAGCTTTAGGGTTCTTCACTATGGAGGTTAAGCACATCTTAACTACTAAAGCACTTGAGATCCTGGCTTAGGCAAGTTGACACTGAACCCTAACTATTATAGCTCATCCCTTGACAACTTGACATCCTTAAGCATATGTACAATCTCTAAATAAAGAAAATTGTAATGTTATACTTGCGTACAACATGATATAACTAAAATATGTAAAACTGAAAATGTACTGGCCCCATTTACATCTTATAGTTCACACATGAACAAGGCAAAAATATTTGATGCACATATACAAAATAAATCCATATTTATTCAAATGGCCAAAGGTCACATTCTGTAAGCTAGCCTTTTGCCCATAAGCACACAACCTTACTCAGTCCATGGTCCTAGAGTCCAAAACTTCGCTGTCTGTCCATGCCACTGCCTCTGCCACCATCTCTGCTGTCGCCACTTTTCCAGGCAGGGATCCCTCCACTCATGCTTATCCTTCTTGGTGGTCCTGGGATCGTCTGTTCTGAAATGCAAGATCAACTACTCTCCCCTTTTAGTTACATATCTTCTATAATTAGTGTTGACAATCACAATTAATCCTGATAATTGCTCACAATTAAATCATAAAATCTGATCAGCATCACCCCTGGTCCCCTTTCACCAGACCCATCTGGAAAAGAAGAAATCTAGTCAGTGGGGACCCTACTGTATCCCTCCCCCTTCTAAAACTAAGCATATCCGTGAAAGCTTGTAAATCAAACACTTCATGCCATTATAGTCCCCCAGTTTTGATAGCTAATGTCTAAATTATCCATCCCTGATATGGTGCTGTGGGTTAATGTGCTGGACTTCAAGGTTGGTTTGAACTGCAAGATCGGTCGTTCAAGTTCACCAGTCACTCCTCAGAAACCCTATAGAGGGTCATTATGAATTGGAACCAACTCGATGGCACTTAAGAACAACAGCATCAACCCAGTACATCGAGGAGACAAGCATTTTCCTTGATCTGAAGGAGCTTCCATTCAGTTGGAATTTTGAGCAACTGCATCCATATGCAAAAGTCCAGTTCATTAAATTTTAACAACTGACACTTGCTCAGTATCAAACATCTTTACCATCATCTGATCTGGTTCTGGTCAAATCTCAGCCCTAGCCATCGAAATTAGGTCCAATGGGTACCAGCTGAAAGTTTGGGAGTTCACACACACTTTCCTGCACTTCAGACCAGCTGGATCTTTACTCTCAGTCCTAGCTCCCGTTGGCTAGGTCAGTGCCCATGGGCTCAGGAATTCACACAACTCCCTAAACTTTAGACCAGCCAGCCCTTCCTGTTCTCTCATCTCAAGGTCAATGGGTGCCAACAGAACATGTCCAAATGCATCCGTGTCTTCATTGCTGCATTTCCCTCAATTCCACTCACAAGTAGACCCAGGTGGTCACCAGTGAGCATACTGGACTACTCACAGTTTCCTTTAACTTTCAGTCCCAGATGGGGGTTTTCTCTGATGGGCAGGCTTTTTTTTGCTTTTTATATCTCCAAGGCAAACAGCAGGCTTGAAACAAGCTTTTTTGAAAACTTATGCACAACAGAACAAAACACTGCCCGATCCTGGGCCAACCTCTCTATTGTTGCCATGCCTGAGCTCATTGATGCTGCCACTTGGCCAATCCATCTCCTTGGGAGGCTTCCTCTTTTTCTCTGACCCTCCACCTTATCAAACATGATATCCTTCTCCAGCGACTGGTCCCTCCTGACAATATATCCAAAGTATGAGAGACTAAATTTGCCCATCCTGGCCTCCAAGGAGCACTCTGGGTGCACTTCTTCCAACACGGATCTGTTGGTTCTTTTGGCAGCCCATCGCACTTTCAATATTCTCCTCCAACACCATTACTCAAAAGCATCAATTCTTCTATGGTCTTCCTTATTCACTGTTCAGCTTTCGCATGCATATGAAGTTATTGAAAATACCATGGCTTGGGTCAGGTGCACCTTAGTCCTTAGTTGCTCTTCAACACTTTTAAAAGGTCCTGAGTTCAGTCTTTTCTTCTCCCTTGGACTAACCCCATTCATATGCATATGAATCTGGGCCTCTGGCAAGGTAGATCCAGTAGGTCCTGGCCCCCTATCAGCCATCTAGTTTAACCAGCCTGATATCAGCTCCAGGCAGTTCTAGAAACTGCACTTCCCTTAACTGAAGCATTTTATCCCATGCCCTTTGTTTTTTCTCTTATAAAACGTCATGTTCCCATGAGTCTGGAGCCATTGCAGTGAATCCTACTCCTGACACCAACTGCCAAAACCATGTACAAGCCATGTCTGACCCCTTCTGACTTCACAAGGGAGAAAGACAGATAAGCCTCTACCCTATATCAGTGCCTTCAAATTTTAAAATTAGTCAGATCTGAGAATCAATTTAGAAAACTCATCCTTGCGATTTTGTTTCTCTAGAACCCCATTCTCTCAGTACCACATATCTTAGGCCAGGTTTTCTAGAGAAGCAAAACCAGTAAAACATATACATATATGTATATATGTTGTTGTTGAGTGTTGTCGAGCTGCTTATGATTCATAGCGACCCTGTATAGGGTTTTCAAGGAGCAGCTGATGTGCTTGAACTGCTGACCTTGTGGTTCAAACCAACTTTGCAGTCCAGTGCATTAAGCCAGAGCGCCACACCAAGACTCTCTCTCTCTCTCTCTCTCTCTCTCTCTCTATCTCTATCTCTATCTATCTATCTATATAAAGAGAAATAATAAACCAAGGAAATGGCTTCCAATTGTAGAGTTCCAGGTCCCTAGTGGAAGAGAGAGAGCCTTTCCCATGTGTGCATTATACTGGGAGCAGACCACACCCCCAAAGAAGAACCCCTTCAACTGATTGACTTCTCATAGCCAGTCATCATAGATTTAACTATGCCTGTATTATATTAGGTTTCAAAACTGTGGGGATAAGCACATTTAAACAGCCGAGCCACTGGAGATGCTGGCTCAGTCAAGTTGACACAGAACACTAACTATTACAAACCATTTGCCTGAATCTACTAATGTGGAATGTACACATAGCTTATAAACCAGCAACTCCAATCCTAGGTTTATAGCCAATAGGAAACTGTGCTTAAATTTACCAAAAGGTATATTTAAGAATGTTTATAGCAGCAATTTAATTAAGTCTAAAGACCTGAAAGAACCCAAATGTTCATCAACAACAGAATAGATAAATAAATTTGATCTATCACTGCATTACAATATAATATAGAAATGAAAACGAACAAACTATAACCAAAGGAGCAACATGAATAAATCTCACAAATACAATGTTAATTGAAAGAAACTGGATCAAAGAACATAGTCTGTAGTGTAGAAGTCAGGCTAATGGTTACTTTGAAAGGAGATAGTGATTGGGAAGGGCCTTTGGGGGCACTGAAAACCTTCTATTTCTTGGTCTCATTTCTGGGTACATTAGTGTGCATATTTGGAAAATTTTCATTAAACTGTACACTTATATTAAACTTCAATAGGACACATGTTCAATTTGTTTTCTTTCTTTTCCTATAAAATGAGGGAAAGAAGGAGAAAGAAGGGTGATATCTCTTTGCACCTTCTTCAGACCTGTCATTCTTGGTATTTTTCAGGCATGACCTCATGTAACCCTACCAACGGTCCTGTGAAGTAGATGTTAAAAGCCAATTGTTTCAGAGTCCATTCTGACTTATGGTGACCCCATGTGTGTCAGATAGAAGTATGCTCCATAATGTTATTTAGCCATTTATGTATTTATTCATTTTTTTTATTATGACTTGGGTGAAACTTGACAGAATAAATCAGTTTTCCAATCAGCAATTCATATACAATTTGTTTCATGTCATCAACCCCACAATGTAATATCACTTATCCTACTTTCTCCCTGGGTTTTCTGTTTCCAGACTTCCTTCTTTCTTAACCCTTCCTGTCTTCTGAGTTTTGTCATTGGGCTCTGGAAATGAACAAACATCCATGGTTCAAGTTTTAGCCAAACAATAGAGAGGTTTACAACGTGAACAAACAATAACCCTAGGAAGTACACACTCCTCAGAATTAGAAACCATTTGAGGTTAAAAAAAGAGAGTATTTGCTCCATTATGTGTGTGTGTGTTTTTAAACGTTTTATTATAAATTGAGAGAAGGTTTACATAACAGATCATCAGGTTTACATTCAGCAAACCATACACTTTGTTTCATTACCATGATTGCAACCCCTTCATGAACCATCCTGGTTTGGTGCTACAGGTTAATATGCTGGACTGCAAAGTCATTTGAATCACAAGGTTGGTGGTTCAAGCTCACCAGCTGCTCTTCGGAAACGCTATACAGAGTCACCATGGATTGGAACCAACTCAATAGCACTTAACAACAGCACATATGTACCATCAGTTAACAGTATTTATCTGTAGTCACTGTAACTCTTGCATTCATCTCTCCTCTGTCAGCCTCTTTCTTATTGTATATTGCCTGCCCCAACATCCATGTTAGCATGTGTATACCCATTAGCCCATGAATAAATTTCCCTTCCACTATGTAATCATCATCGAATGTTTCTTTTATTAAGATGAATTTTTCTTTATATTTTGCAACATCGGCCTTGTATTTGTCCTTTTGTGACTGATTAGTTTCACACTCAGTATGTCTTCCAGGTTCATCCATGTTCTGAGGTGTTTTGCGGAGTCATTGTTATTCTTCAGTGCTGCATGATATTCCATTGTGTATATGTACCAAAGTTTAACCATTCTTCTATTGATGAACATTTAGGCTGTCTCCATCTTTATTTTTCCATGAGTGTTGATCTGAGCAAAATGAAGTCTTTGATAACTTCAATCTTTTCTCCATTTATATGGATATTATTTATTGGTCCAGTGATGAGGACTTTTGATTTCTTTACACTGAGGTGTAACCCATTGAAGGCTGTGGAATTTCATTTTCATCAGCAAGTATTTTAAGTCATCTTCGTTTTCAGCAAGTAAGATTGTATCATCTACATATCGCAGTCTGTTAGCGAGTCTTCTTTCTATCCTGGTGCTGTTTTTCTTCATATAATCCAGCTTCTTGGATTATTTGCTCAGCATACAGATTGAATAAATATGGTGAAAGAATGTAACGCTGGCATACACCTTTCCTGATTTTAAACCTTTGTTCTGTTTGAACAACTACCTCTTGGTCTATGTACAGGTTTCTCATGAGCACAGTTAAGTATTCCAGAACATTCATTCTCGGCAATGGTGCTCATTCATATCTTGTCATGATCCACACAGTTGAAAGCCTTTGCATAGTCAATAAAGCACAAATCAACATCTTTCTGGCATCCTTTGCTTTCAGCCAATATCTAACTCACACTGGTGTGAGTCAAAACCACATTGCTCTGAACTCCTAGGAAGCAGGGGCTGTGCAGGGTTGGGGTGGATGAGGTTGGGAACTGGCCATACTTCTGGTCACCAGGGGAACGTGGGGAAAAAGAAGGAATTGCCACTTTCTCATAGCCTGTGTGAATCTGCTCTGCCAGGCCACTTTCTGTAACTAAAGCTGCTCACAAAGGTTCAAGATGGGTGCATAGCATCTGGCCAGTCACTCGCTAGTCACTCTCCCTCTTCACCGTCCCTGGCCAGCATCTCCTCCCAGGAAGCACTCGATCCACTTCACTAACTTTTCCTTTAAGCTCAGGGCTCCAGGATTTTCATATGTGTCTGTTTCATTTGGTCTCTTATATCTTTATTGTGGAGGGTCCATGTTGTGCGTCTGCTAAGACCACCATCTTGTTGGAAGTCTCCCTCCATAATTTTGTTGTTGTTGTTGTTAAGTGTGTGGCATTTGTTTCAACTCATAGGGACCCTGTATAGGACTTCCTAGAACTTACTAATAGGTTTGAACCAGCAGAATTGCAGTTAGCAGCTCAATGCTTGTTCTTCAGGGCTGTACCAGTATCCCATCATGTTTTTAATGGTTGATGCTTTTGAAGTAGATGTCCAGGCCTTTCCTCTGAGGAACCTTTTAAATAGTAACAAAGTACATTAATCATTTGTACTACCTAGGACTCAAAGTTAGGTGTTTAAGAACCAAAACCCTTTGCTGTCAAGTTGATTCTGACTTCTAGTGACTCTAACGGACACAGTAGAAAAGCCCTGTAGAATTTCCCAGTCATGAATCTTGATAGAAGCAGATTGCTACATCTTTCGCCTGTGGAGTGGCTGATGGATTGGAAAGTCTGGCCTTCTGGTTACCATCCAGTGCTTAACCACTGTGCCACCAGGGCTCCCTCGAGGTGTTAGAGACCTCTGTTTCGCAGATGAAGAAACGAAGACTCAGAAAGGCGTAAGTAATTTGTCCACAGTCATACCATTAACACGTGCTAGAACCAGGATGTAGCCTAGGATTCGAATCCAGATTTGTGCAGAGCTCACCCTCCTTCCTCACATCATGTTGCAATCAAGGAAAACAGCACTAGATTTGGAATCAGAAGATCTTGTTTGAAACCCTAGCTCTGTCGTTTATGTAGTACATGGTTACCTAATTTAGTGGCCTTTCTGTGTTCTCATTTGTGATTGGGGGAATTTGAGGGGCGTAGAAAGAGTCCTTGTGTGGCACTGTAGGATAAGCACTGGACTGCTAAATGCAAGGTCAGCAGTCTAAACCCACCAGCCACTCCATGGAAACTCCATACAGGATCCCTATAAGTTGGAACTGACTCAATGGTACTTAATAAGATCAAGAAGGGGTGGTGCCAGTGGAGGGATCTGCTTATACACAAAAGCATGTAACACAGAGTCTTATACTTGGCACTTGCACCTAGTTTTTGCTCCAGCTAGATTCCTGGTATGGCACCGTAGGATCAGCACTTGGACTGTGGATCACAAGATCGGCAGTTCAAACCCACCAGTCATTCCTTGGAAACCCTATACAGGGTTCCTATGAGCCAACTCAATGGCACACAACAACAATAACAAACCCCACTAGGTATTTATGCCCTTCCTAGTACCAGACACGTGGAACTCAAAGCAAAATCCACCATGCTCCTCGAGTAAAATCAAATGAAAATGAACATCAAGGGCAGCTTTGGTAGAAAAAAAGCCCGTGTGTGTGTGTGTGTGTGTGTGTGTGTGTGTGTGTGAACGTGGATCAAAGTTCTGATTTTGGTGTTAAGGGAGTTTATAGGCAAATCTTATGTAAATATTGTTTAGGTTTAGCGCTTTTTGCTGCAGCTGCAAAATTAAGTCCATTTTCTTCCCTTGAATTCTCTCCTTGACTGGAAAGAGTGGGAATGAGAAGCAGTAACTTCTGAAGTTAGCTAGATTCACTCTCTTGAATGAGCAGCTTCTGCAACTACCTTTCAAAACAGAACTGAATTAAACTTTATTTCCGCCTTAGTCCTCTAAGAATAGTCAGGAAAATGGATGGAAGGTAAATAGCATCTGTATTTGTTCAACATTGTGTCACCTGTCTCCAAGTCTCCTCGGCCTGCTGTGGAATTGAGAGCTCCTTGGGGCTGGGGAGTAGGGACATGTGCATGGTGTCTTTCAGGGCAGGACATACCCATGAGATTTCATATGCACTTATGATAATGGTCACATCCTATTTATGTGAAATTTTTATGCACTTGCACAGTGGTGTTGGCGAAGAATATCGAATAAACCGCGGACTGTCAGAAGAACTAAATGGATTTTAGAAGAAATATAACCAGAATGTTTCTTAAAAATGAGGATGACAAGCAAGATTGGCTGGTTTACTTTGGATACGTCATCAAAAAAGATCAATTCTAGAAAAGGACACTGTGTTTGATAAACGTTTTTCTTCTGAGAAAAACGAAGGAGATTCTCAGTGAGATGAATGGACACAGTAGCTAAGATAAGGGACTCAAACTACCAAGATCATAAAGGCGATGTGGTACAGGGCAGCTTTTGTTCCATTGTAAATGAGAGTGAGACCCAACTCAACAGCAACCCATGACAGCAACGTAGGTGAAGCACAAGAAAAACAGATTTTAGTGACTTGTTTCCTTCAAGATTAACTTGGAAAAGTTATCCATCCTTTTAAGTGTCCTCCGTGGTAATCGAGGAGCTGCACATTTCAGGGGAGCAATCGCCTTCTCCTTTTGAAGGCTTTTGATCAGTGCTGGGGGTGGGGACCAGGGTAGGTAGGGAGCCGGGTGTGGTAAACAGAAGTCCAGCCTCTAGGTCTGCCTGTCTCCACCCTGCCCCCACCTTCTTCACAGAAGTCTTCATTTCTCTGTTCCTAAATTGCACACATTGATCTGCTGTGTACAAAGTTGCAAAGCGAGTTGGCAGGAGCGCTGGAGTGTATCAAGTCTACTAGGGAATAAATATACTTCGGTTTTTAGTTTAAATGAGTTGAGAGCAGGGAATATGGCTTGACAGTCATGGGAACCCACAAGTCTGTTTCCTACTAAACAAATCCCTATGTAAGTTAGAGCTGTCAGTCAATGCTGCCTCGTGGGTACCTGCCTCTGGGGACATGTGTCCCCACCCACACTGCTGGCCTGTCATGGAGGAGAAGAGGTGTGGGTGGAAGCTAGGTCAGGGTGGCTGGACTGCTGAGACGGGGGGTCTTTTGTTTTGGTTTTGGTTTTTTTTACACTACTCTAGCCTTTCCCCTTTTAAAATCTTGTCCCTAATGCATCAGCCTTTCCACTGGGAAGGAAGGAGCCTGGGTCCCCTAAGCATAGACCTTGACCCAAGACTCTGTGTTCTTCACAACCCCCTCCCTGGCACTGCCTGTCTCCCATGTGTGCCATCTTTCAAATATTAGTATCTTGATTCTACACTTTTTTTTTTTCTCTCTTTCTCTCCTTGACTTTGCAGACCATCTATTCCTCTTTGAGAAAAACCTTGATGAATTTTGAAATTTTAAGGTTCAACTGTTTTCTAGTTACTTATGATTAGAAAATATAGCAGTTTCCCCCTAGTTAAAAAGAGAAAGGTCCTGCCTCCTCTCTTCCCTCCTCCCCTCACTCCTCCACCTTTCCTGGTATTGTCATAACTTCAAAAGCCCGGCAACATTTAGTTATTTATTCGTTACCATCCTTCCTTCAACTACATTTTGGGCTGAAGCCAAAATTTGAGGGAAATAAAGCAGCAGCCATTTGATTAACGTCCCCCTTCCAAGCACAGGGCTCCTTGCTGTGATCACTGCCCTCTTGACGTTGCAGTTTTGTGGTGGAAGTGGCGGGACCAGGGAGGGAAGCTGGGGTCAAGGGGTGCACCCAGTAGCCTCCAAAGCATGGGTCACCCTTAACCCATGGCCCAGCACTGAGTGGGTAGGAAAGACCCTCTTGTGCTGGAAGGAAGTCAATCCAGAGAGAGTAGGAGCTAATTGCCTACTCTCAGGATCTGCCTCACAGAATTTATAGCTCCACTCAATAAAGCTTTCTACAGCACCTTAGGAAGCCGTGGAGGATTATTGCTTGGGAACCTGGAGACTTGGAACCCAGGCAGGAATGAGGGTTCCCTGTTGGGCTGGCACAGGAAAAGTGGGTCTTCCTCCCCTCTCCTCAGCCTCCAGGCTGCACCTTTTTTCAGATGTCTAAGGTACCTGCACATCCTAGGGGGCATGTTGAGTTCTGATCTCCATTTACTCAAAGTGATGGTGTAATGTGCTGCCCCCAAAAGAAATTCTTTCTCCCAGACCAGTTGCTCTTCATTAGAGCCTGAGGCACTTCCCAGTTCATTGCTACAGGGCTTCTCTTTTTATTTTTTGATTGCTATTCTAAGAGACACTACACACATACACACACAGGGCAACTCAAAGGCTTAATGAAAAAAAGATTGGTTTTAGAAAGCTTGGGAGGTCAGAGCACAGAACCTAACCTGGAATTTCCCAGCATGGCTGATTAAAAGCAATTGTGCTCTGGATGGAAGGCCACCCAACTCACCTCACAAATCCCCAGCTTCCAACTCTTTTCAAGCCTGCTCCAATCATCTTTGCTGTTGTTGATTGCTGTCGAGTCGATTCTGGCCTATAGCTACCCTGTATGGGGTTTCTAAGGAGCAGCTGGTGAGCTTGAACCACTGACCTTGCAGTTCAAACGAACTTTGCAGTCCAGCGCATTGCATTAATCCACAATGCCACACCAGGATTCCAATTATTTTAGGATTGTTCAACAGAGTTCAGGAGGCCACTGCATGGAGGAGCAGCTGAAAGTCTAGTCTGGACTCAGTTGGGAGAGAGTGGATGAAGACCCAGGGCTACGTGGGCGAGGGCCGGGGAGGGTGTTGGGAAGAAAGATAAGAAAGAGCGGGTCCAAGCTGCCTGAAGAGGAGATCCAGATGGAATAGGACCAGGAAGAAGGAGCCCAGCCCTAGCTCTGGGCATCTATCTCACCTCAGACAGGGCTGCAAAATCTCAGCTCAGGCTGTCCCTGGGATGGAAAAAAGGGGAGATTGCAAGAGAACATCAACCACTTCAGGAAAGCTCTGGAAGGCTCATGCTGGCAGGAGCTCAGGCCCTCTTATGCCTTGCCTTTATCCACACATATTTGTCACCTGCCTCAACAAGGCCCAAATTAATCACACTTAGCTCAAAATTAAAAAGGCAAAACTATGAACAGTGTCACTGATTCATGACTTCTGCTCAGAGGAGCTGCCCAAGGGGAAGTTATGGGTTCTCCCCAGCTAGGAGTTCAGGCAGAAGTGGCCTATGTATGCAAGCGCTGTGTTCTCTGGCAGATTTTGGTGTTGTAAGGGGTATATTTGTTAAATTCTAGTCGATATCCAAGAGGCCCTGTGTTTACTCCATTAGGAAACCAGATAGAGCTAATCAATGCTGGAAGGACTCTAGTTAACTCCTAAGGGAAGGCAAATATAAACAGCAGCATTCAAATCAATGTTAAAGCTCCACCCCACACCCCACCTCCCAACAGCACTTGGTTAGGGTGGCTCCCAGTAAACTTGCACAGCCAGTTTGGCAGTCAAGGGGACCCAGGCTCTGCTCTCCTCACAAAAGTAAGAATGGATAGCAGACCGAGGAAGTGAGGGTCTTGCTAGATTCATGGGCTGGCTCAGGTTGCACACTAGCTGGGGCTTTGGGAAAATGAGTTGACCTTCCCGGCCATCAGTCTCTTCATCAGGAGAGTCACTAAAGTTTATGGACTCAGTTCTTAAGGGCTTTCCGGTACATGACCTCACCTGATAGTCCCCACCCTTTTCTGTGGGCAACATTTTGTCATGGTTTCCATTTCATAGATACCATTTCTCGAGTGGATTAGCATTATCTCATCTGATCCCTCTAAGCCTGTGGAAGAGTTAGCTAGGACTCTCTAATTATTATTAACAGTAATTCCTTACTTATATGGATTGTTTCATGTGCAGTTTGCACATGATGCTCACCTATCCTATCTCATTTAATCCTCAAAATAAATGTAGGGCACAAGGTTACTGTTGTTCCTGTCCTATAAATGAAAATGGAATTCCTGGGTGGCATAAATAATTAATGCACTTGGCATTTAACCAAAAGGTTGGAGGTTTCAATCCACCCAGCGGCATCTCAGGACACAGATGTGGAGATCTACTTGCTGAAATCCTAAGGGGCACAGGCCTACTCTGACACCCTGGGGTCACCACTAGTCAGAATTGACTCAATAATGAAGTCAATGAAGCAATTGGGACTTAGAGAGTCTAAGTGATTGGTCCAAGGTCATGGATTAGAAGAAAGCAAGACAAGATTGGAATTCTCTTTCCAACTCTCGGTCCAGGTCTTTTTACATTTAAGCATAGCCGCTCTTCAAGCTTTCCCATGAAATATTGCAAAGGTAAAGCCTGGAATGGCAGGACCCTTGGGAATGAGGTATCTTGGCCAGCTCAATTCAATGGCTTGAGAGGTGTTAAGATTGATGAGGGGTTTATCAGGAGGCATGGTATGGGACAATGCTTCCTAAATAAGAGGCCCCCCACATCTTTGATGTATAAATGAATGAATAAGTAAATAATAATCAATCATTGAATGACCAAACCCCAGCTTTACCGATTCCCAATCAGACGGGCCTCCCAGTATACCACTCCACTTCCCGTATTTTCATTGATCTGAAAATCTAAAGTCGTTTTTCTTTTTCTTCTTTCAGGCCTTAAAATAAGCACCGATGCTCTTTGGCTGAGAAGTTCAAGAAGCAGGTTTAGGAGGTGGGAGAACAAAGAGACTTCTTGGTGAATAAATTGAGGCAAGGACTTGCATTGCATTGAAGTTAAAGGACTCTTGACCCAGGGAATTGTCCTTGATCCTTTTCCAGCTTCCTGCTCTTTCTATTGGACCATTTGGATAGAGAGAGTAGGGGAGGGAAGAAGAGGCAGGGAAGGGGAGGGGAGAGGTGAGAAGAGGAAGGGTGGGGAGTAGATGGTTAATCTCTTGATTTCAGCCAGGCTTGATGGCGGTGGACTCCTTTGGCCTCCAACTGGAGCTGAGCTTCAGAGCAGAGCAGGCCCACTAAGCAGCAAACGTGGCTGCTGCGTTCAATACCTCCTCTGAATTTCATTTGTGACAAACCACTCTTCATAAACCTCAGAACTGCCCATTGTCACTGGGGTGAGGGAAGCAATGCTGCTGAGAGGGAAAGACAATTAGGAATACAATTAGTGTTATAAAAGCTGGTCATAAATATTTGAGTTGTCTCTCCAGAGAGGAGGGACAAGATGACAGCTCACAATTCCTTGTATTGACAAAAGAGGAAACAGTCCATGAAACTGGTCATTCGCCTGGGTATTTTTATCTATCAGATCCAAGAGTTGGAACAAGGGAAGCATGAACAATTGGATTAACTGCCCAGTCTTTAAGTGCTTTTGCAGCGTCAGCAGTATGCAGTCACTGCGACCCTCACACAAACGTGGGCGTGCACACACAGACACACACACAAGTCACCATGGGGAGAGATGCTCCCATGCTTCCAAGGCAGAGATGACCATAGGCTCAGTCACTTCCATGTGACAACAGAGAAGGATGAGCCAGCAACTGTGTTAATTCTCCATTGAGGCCAAAAGTAGAAAACAATGTGTTTCCTTCCCTCAAAGTTCTTCCTCCTCATTCTTGGAGGAGAATGACAGAACCAAGGTAGCATGTACGATGCCATTTCTCTTTCAAGGGCCCAAACCCCTTGTGATGCCCTTTGAGTTGATATCATTTGTGCCTTGGCCTCTCCTTCCAAGAATCCATTTGGTTGTGCCTTGGGTGGTCTTGGCTCCACAATACACTCAATGTGGCAAGTCCTGTTCATTTGGCAGCTGTAAACTCTCCAGTGCCTCGATTCTCTGTAACCACTCTTGACCACTCTAGGGCACCTCCATGCCCCAGGTGGGGCTGATGAGTGGTGAATGGGGCAGAGGGTGACCATGGGAATTATAGTTGTCCTGTTCTGTCTGGAACAAAGGCCCCCCTCCACAGGCATGTGCAACCACCTGGCACCTATGACCACCAGCAGGAAGCAGAGCTCCCCTTGCTGGGGGCACTTTGCCAGCATGGCAGATGGGCATGTGTGTCAGCTTCCAAGGGACCTCAGAGAAGATCCAAACAGGTCTGCATTTTTGGAGGGCAGGACGTTCTCTCCTTTGCTCCCCCTTTTAAATGCAGGACCAGCATAGGAAACCATTTATATATGAATTGCCTTAGTTCCTGTGTGCATGTAAAATTCACTTATCCCCACCACTGACTACTGTGGCTCTGTGGGTTAACGCACTGGACTGCAAAGCCACAAAGTTGGTGGTTCAAGTTCACCTGCTGCTCTTCAGAAAACCTATACAGGATCTCTATGGGTCGGAACCGACTCTATGACACTTAACACAACAACAACAATGAGGAGAAGGAGCCTGGTATGGCGCTGTAGGATAAACACTGGACCACAAGATCAGTCTGAACCGCAAAGTTGGTGGTTCGAACTCGCCAGCTGCTCTTCAGAAATCCTATGCAGAGTCACTATGAGTCAGAACCAACTCCATAGCACTTAACAACAGCAACAATGGGGAGAAGGGAGAGATGGATGGGACACACCAGTTTCTCAGTCTTTTATCATTCACACAGCCCTTCCTAGGTTCTGAGGATGTGCGCGTCTGTAATGAGAAGCATGGGATCCAGGCATCTGCTTGATGGGACTTTCCTTTGGTTTTTCTGACAAATGATCATACAACTACCTATTCACTTGGTTACTTGAGGGTGGTGGGAAGCCCACTGCCTTACGGGCAGCCCTTCCTTTGCTTGCTAATGGTAGTTGGTGGTCAATTTTATTTCAAAATACAGAATCTGCATCCAGATTAATTCCAGTTCTACTCTGGAGCAACTGAGAACAAATCTGCCTTCTCTTCCCACAACCAATGCTCACATCCCTGAAGAGTCTTCCATACTCTAAGTAAGTGTTTCCTGTCCTTTCAATTCCTACAATCATACCTGAGTGACAGAGGATCCAGATTGCTTGTTAGGGTGTGTAGTAGTGCGTTTTTAAAAATAGGTGCTGAATTCACACACACCTGAGTTTGAATCATCTTCACCTAGTGGGACTGGTAGGACAGAGATCTGATGTTCACAATGCTAACGGCCTTCTATTGTAATTCAATTGCCTACACTCAGATTAAACAAGCATTTACTGAAAATTTACTGTTTGGTAGGAGCCAGGGTGGTGTTGGTTCCAACCTACCAGCTACTCCTCAGGAGAAAAATGAAACAGTCTGCTTCCATAAAGATTTACAGCCTGGAAAACTATACGCAGCGGTTCTACTCTGTTGGAGTTGAAACCAACTCCATGGTAGTGGTAGTGGGTGGGCTAGAATTTGGTAAGGAATAAGGGACCTATTTTTATTAAAAGTGGTTGTTTTTATTTACCTTTTAGGGAAAAAAATACATGTATATATAGACTACCTGAATCCCCTTGGATGTTTCCAGTTTTGGGTGATTGTGAATAAAATCTCTATAAACATTTACATGCAGGTTTTATGTGGCTGTACCTTCATTTTCTTGGATGAACCTAAGACACAGAATTGCTAGGTCCCATGATAAGTGTACACTTGGCTTTATAAGAAACTGACAAACTGTTTTCCAAAAGGGCTGCATTATTTTGTATTCCCACCAGCATTGCTCTAGATATTTTCAGTTGTCCCAAATCCTCTCCAGCACTTTGTTTTGTTTAGTTTTTTTAACTTCAGACATTTGCCATTGTGGCTTTCATTTGTAGTTCTCTAGGTTAAGTTCTCAGCTGCTAACTGAAAGGTCAGTAGTTTGAACCCACCAGCCGCTCTGAGGGAGAAAGATATGGCAGTCTGCTTCTGTAAAGATTTATGGTGAAGTTCTTCTCGGTCCTGTGGGGCTGCCACCAGTTGGAATGGATTCTATAGCAATGCGTTGAATGATTAATGTGAGCCACTGGTTGGTGCAAATGGTTAAACTCTTGACTAGTAGCCAAAAGTTTGGCTGTTCAAGCCACTCAGAGACTCCTTAGAACACAGGCCTGATAATCTGGTTCAGTAAAACTGTAGAGCAGTTCTACTCTACACACATGGGATTGCCATGAGTTGGAATCCATTTGATAGCAGTTAACAACAACGATAGCTAATGATGTTGAGCATCTTTTCACGTAATTGCATCTGTGTATCTTCTATAGTGAAGTGTCTGTTGCTCCTTTTCTAAAAAATAGGGCAGTGCTTTTATATATGGTCTTTTTGGCCCTGGGTTTGTCATTCTAAAAAAATGATTTGCTAGGTCACAATCTTGTAAAGGGATTGGGCAGTTTACTATGAAAATAAGGTGTTTTTTTCTTACAGGGGTTGGTTGCTTACTTTGCTAATTGGATGACTGTGGCTTACATGCAAGATTAGTCAGTTCTGCCATCCTGCTAAGCTTATAAGGGTTAACCTCAGAGAAGTTGGAAGGAGGACCTTATGGTCATCCACAAGAAGATCCAGAAGCAGAGTGCACCCTTTGGACCAGAGATCTTTGCACTGAGAACCTCCTAGAACCAGAACACACAGAAAACTATAACATGGGAGACAATTCAAGTTGGCATGAGCAGTAAGAATCAGAAAACCAGTGTGAGATGGTTATGGTGGGCTTCTCAGACAACCGAGCAAGGAAGCTGCTGTGGGCTCCCTAACCCATGGAATGAGAGAGCTCATTGTGGGCAGAGTGGAGTGCCTCCAGGGGTTTGATGGCAGAGACAAAAGAGTTGTAGCACTTGCCCAAGCTAAGACCAGTAGTAGCAGCTAGGCCCACATAGGGGCCAGTCTTTGGGCACAGCTGAGAAGAAGCTGAGAGTTGTCTTGGTTGGAAGCTATCTTGATTGATTCACTCTATCCTATTTCCTGAGTTATTTTTATTTACTTTGATCCTAAGTTAGTCTGTTACTTTACTAAGAAAATGACATAATAGTGACTTTTGTCTATGAGTTCTGTGTGGCCATTGCAACACATCATTGAACCCAATAGAGAAGTACAGAACACTGGGGTGAATGACTGGTGTCAGGATTGGGATAAAGGCTGGAGAATGGAGGCATATCTAACGTCTACCTCATAGAAATCCACCTGGGGTATCAGGGATCCTTATTAGACCTCCTGAAGTTAAATAAGGTTGGACACAACTAGCTTACAAATGGATTTCTTGCTTTCTTCAGTGTTTAGAGTTCTTTATATATTATGGATTCAAGTCCTTGATCAGGCATGCATTGGGGAATATTTTCTTCCCAGTCTTTGGCTTGTTTTGTATTTTCTTTCAAGAATGTCCTTTGAAAAGCAGAAGTTTTAGCATTGATAAAATCCAAATTGTCATTTTTTTTTTCTTTTCTATATCATGATTTTTGGTGTCATATCTAAGATATGTTTTTCTAATCTAAGGTCATAGAAGTTTTCTCTTATGTTCTCATCTACAAATTTGATAGTTCTAAGTTTAACATTAAGGAGCTCTGGTAGCATATTTGTTATGAATTGGGCTGCAAACCTCAAGGTCAGCCGTTTGAAACTTCCAGCTATTCCGCGGGAGAAAGATGAGGCTTTCTGCTCCCGTAAAGATTTACAGCCTCGGAAACCCTGTACAGGGTCACTATGAGTCGGAACCGACTCCACACACACAGCCACCACCACCAAGTTTAACATTAGGTCTGCATTCCATTTTAGCATAGTTTGCATGTGTTCTGAGGTAAGGGTTGAGGTCCATTTTGTGTTGTCTGTATTTGTATGGTTGTCCAATTGTTCCAAAACAATCTGCTGAAAAGATGATATTTTCCACATTACTTTGCCTTTACACCTTTGTAGAAAATCAATCAACATATATGAGTGGCTTGATTTCTGCACTCTCCATTGATCTACATGTCTACTCTTTGATAACTTTAGCTTTATACAAAGTCCGAAAATCAGGTTGGAGTAAGAAAACTAAAAGGGAAGAACACGCTCAGCATTTCTCAAGCTG
>NW_006408526.1:27151761-27155064 GCF_000296735.1 Chrysochloris asiatica
AAAGAAGACTCCCCAGTAAGATAGACTGACAAAGTGGCAGCATCAATGAACTCAAGTGTGGCAACAACTGTGAGGTTGGCCCAGGACTGGGCAGTGTTTCGTTCTCTTGTTCATAGGGTCGCTATGAGTTGGTACTGTCTTAATGGCACCTAACAACAACAACAACAAAATCAGATAGTTTGTGTCATCCAGTTTTTTTCTTTTTCCCAACAGTGTTTTGGAAATTCTAGATTATCTTTCCATAGAAAGTTTCTAATCGACTCATTCGTCAGAAAAATACACTGCTGATATTTTGTTAACTCTTTAGATCAGTTTGGGAAGAACTGATATTATTATTTCAATACATAAAACCAGTGAACATAGTAGACCTATGCATTTATTTAAATCTTTGAGTTATCTAATCAGGATCTCCATTACAATGTTCAATGCTGTTATTGTTACCTGCCTTCAAGTCAGTTCTAACTAATAGCCACGCTTTATAGGGTTTCTAACGAGCAGCTTGTGGGTGGCTTTGAAGTGCTGACCTTGCAGTTAGCAGTCCAGGGCTGATCCTACAGTGCCAAATTGGACATACTTGCTTTATGACCAATATTAAAGGACAATTGGTCAGACTTTCACCATTAAATGTGATACTATAGGCTTTTCATAAATTTAGTTTCTTCTTTTCCTAGTTGCTGAGGTTTATTTTTTAAATTAAAAACGGGCATTGAATTTTATCAAATGCTTTTTCTGCATCAGTTGAGATGATCATAAAGTGCTCCCTCTTTAGTACATTAGTACTGTATAGGGTTTAAAGGGTTAGCTGAATGAACTTTTGTAAAATGTTTAAAATGATAGTTGGCATATGCTTAGGGCAATAATCTTCACTATTATTATCGTGGAGTCCTGGTGTGGCTCTGTGGGTTAATGCACTGGACTGCAAGGGTTATTGTGCTCTTTCTTGCTCCTATCTCTCTCCCCACAAAGGCAACCACTATCCTGACTCCTTTGTTAATACTTCTCTGGTGGTTAGGTGGTAATGTGCCATAGAGTCAGTGCTGATTCATAGTGACCCTGTACAGGGTTTCTGATGCTGTAAATCTTTACGGGAGCAGAAAGCCTCATCTTTCTCCTGTGGAACAGCTGGTAGTTTCGAACTGCTGATCTTGATGTTAGCAGCCTGACTTGTAACCATTCTGTTACAATTCTTCTTAAATAATTCTCTAGGTTTTTTAAAAAAATGTTTACCACCTCTATACAATGCAAGGTTGGTGGTTGAAACTCATCAGCCACTTCTTGGAAACCCTATACAAGATTGTTATGAGTTGGAACCGACTCAGTGGCACTTAACAACAAGAACAATGACATAATTATTGTGGAGTTAGGAGTCCAAGTGAGTGGTATAGTTGCTTAGAGATGAGAAAACTCAGTGAGGGTTCTCTAACCTGTAAGAAAGCTGTGCTGGATCTAAATTTGGGTAGCTGTTCAAGAAGCCATGGTGGCAATGTGCTTAAGTGTTTGTTAACTGAAAGGTTGGTGGTTCAGGCCCACCAGCTACTTCAAGGGAGAAAAATATATCAGCAAACTTCCATTGAGGGCAGTGTTAATCTGTTTTATTGGGTTGCTGTGAGTTGAAATTAACTATACGGTAATAGTTAATTTTGGTTTGAGTAGAATTTTCCTTGGCATTTTTCTAAGTGCAAGAAAGAAGAAACTTCCTGCTCATCTCCCTACCAAAATATTAGGACGGAAACTTCGTTGTCAGTGGGTATAGAGGGAAATGGGATGGGACTGTCAATGGATGGGTCTCAAGACTGTAGATTTTTGAGCTCAGGAGAAGTTTAACAAAAGCCAGTTGTCACTGGGTCAGTTCCATGTGTATCAGAATTGAACTGGGCTCCATAGGGTTTTCAGAAGTATACCTCCAGGCATTCTCCCAAGGTCCCTCTGGGTGGACTCAAACCACCAACATTTAGTTAGTTGCTGAACATGTTAATTGCTTGTACCACTCAGGGATCCATCTTTTAATTAAATAATTAAGTCAATACATTTTGGAGGGTTCCTGTGGTTAATGTACTGGACTGCAAAGTCGGTTTGAATCACAAGGTCAGTGGTTCAAGCTCACCAGCTGCTCCTTGGAAACCCTATATCAAGTCGTATGAGTTAGAACCGACTCCATGGCAATTAACAATGACAACATTATGCAATTAACAACAACAACAACAATTATGTGGTGTGACACTGTAGGATAAGCACTGGACTGTTAACCACAAGGTTGATGGTTCAAACCCACCAGTTACTCCTCATAAAACCTAAACAGGGTTTCTATGAGTCAAAAATGACTCAATGGCACTAAACAATAACAACAATTATGTGCTAATACTCTTCAGTCAACAGAAATATAGCAGTGAACCAGACAGACAGATCTCTGCCCTCTTAGAGCATACATTCTAATGAGAAGAGACAAATAAGAAAAGCTTATGTAAAATGTATGCTATGTTTGAGCATGATAAATGCTGTAGAGAAAAATAAGCAGGTAAATGAGGCAGGGAGTGAGTGCCAAGCAAATAGAGACAGACTGTGATTTTAATCCACTTCTGTTATGTTATACTTGGGTAAACCGAGGCTTTGGAGGAAAATTGATATAACCTGTCATAAGACGGGGCCCAGAGGCAGGCTGCCTTCCTATTCAGTCCCATTATTTCTCCTCCTCATTCCTGCTACTGGGCATGGCTCTCTGGGAGATCTTAGTCATGTTAATGGGAGCAATAGTTGATGGAAGTGTGTATTGGCCTGGATAGGTCTCAACTCTCCTTGGCTCCTGGATAGAGCCATCTGATAAGCTTCTGAACAATGAAGGTTGAGGTTCTGAAAGGTGAGCTAGGTAGGATGAGAGTACCAATTATCCAACACAAACACAAGAGCCTCTCATCAGTAGCCTATTTCCACTGTCCCCTTTCCTGACAGCAGTTTACAGCAGCTGCGAATGTCAGTCCTTTTGTTCTCTCTACCCATCTCACAGGTCACGTGTACCCTCTCTTTCCTTCTATGCTACTATCAGTGGCAGGGTCAGGGGACATGGGGTGAAGGAGCTGGCTCGGCAGGTGTGCAAGACAAAACTCCAAGACTTTAGAGTATGAATTCAGCAAGGACTGCAGATGTCCACACTTCTACTCAAGATATCAAAAGAAGTTTAGATGCCTAAGCTTGGGCTAGAAGAAAATAAAATTCTTAGAGTCTTTGGACTGGAAAGTTCTCGGGAAAATTATTTTGTTCCAACCCCCTGCCTCTGATAAAGATCTTACTTATGATGTCTGGGGGATG
>NW_006408526.1:27155209-27167649 GCF_000296735.1 Chrysochloris asiatica
GATGGATGGATGGATGGATGGGTGGATGAGTGAATGGATGGATGGATGAGTGGATGGATCCATGGATGGGTGGGTAGATAGATGAATGGATGGATGGATGGATGGATGGATGGATGGATGGATGGATGGATGGATAGGTGGATGGGCTGATGGATGGGTATGTAGCTGGATGGATAGAGAGTACATGCATGAATGGGTCTGTGGGTGGGTAGATAGATAGGTAGGTAGATAGATAAGTACTGTCAAGTTGACTCTGATTCATGGTGACCTTTGTACAACAGACAAAAGATTGCCTGTCCCTGCATTATTCTCACAATTGCCCATCATTGTAGCTATTATGTCAACTTTTCTCTTCGAGAATCTTCCTCATCTTCATTGATCCTCTACTTCCCCACTACAATGTCCTCCTCTAGCAGTTGACACTCCATAATGACATGTCCAAAGCAAGAGAGTCATACAATGCTCTATTGTGATCCATAGCGTTTTCACTTATTAATTTTCAGAAGTAGATTGCCAAGCCTGTCTTCCTAGTCTGTCTTAGTCTGGAAACTCCACTGAAACCAGTCCACCATAGGTGACCTGGATATTTGAACTACCAGTGGCATCACTTCCAGCATCACAACAACATGCAAATCACCATGGTATGGCAAACTGACAAATGGGTGGTAAAGAAAAGGTGCACCAAAAGAGATGGTGCAACCTCCCTTGCTTGGTATCTGAAGTGCCAACCTTGGTACAGGTGTTTTGGCATTGCAAGCAAGCTCCACTTGATTCTCTGAAATGTCTGCTACCTGGTCTCCATGAGAAGGGAGTTGATGGGAGAGAATTGATGTGGGGAGAGAGGGTGGTGATGGGGGTAGATGGATAACAGAGATAAGAAATGGACAATCCCAGTACATAGGTGATTCTGATGATTATTGGAGTACTGGTATGGCACTGTACGGTAAGCACTGGACTTCTAACCACAAGGTTGGTGGTCCAAACCCAGGAGCTGCTCCTCAGAAACCCTATACAGGGTCTCTATGAGTCAGAACTGACTCAACGGTACTTAACAACAACAAGGAAATTCTGAGTAGTGGAGGCCCACGTTTTGAAATCAGGCAGATCAGAGTTTCGGCTCTTTCTTAGCCAAATATTGCCTTCCTCTGGGCTGCTGTTTCCTCATCTATAAAATGACAATCACCTCCACAAGTCATTTCTGTGGGCTGTAACTCACAAAATTTGTCAGACTCCCGGTGTGGTGCTCTAGGATCAGCACTGGACTGTGAACTGCAAAGTCGGCAGTTCGAACCTACCAGCTGCTCCTCAGAAATCTTATACAGGGTCAGTAGGAGTTGGAACCAACTCAATGACACGTAACAAACAACAACTATTAGTTAGGTCCTCCATATGCGTTTTCTCATTCAATTCTCACAGTAACCTAAAGAAAATATTCTTATCTCCCTTTTATAGATGAGGAACCCCTGGATAGCTGGGTAGCTCAAAGTTAAGCTGAAGGGTTGGAGGTTCCAATTCATCCAGAGGTGCCTTGAAAGAAAGATCTGGTAATCTATGTACCCCCAAATGCCATCAGAAACCCCTATGGAGCACATGCTACTCTGACACTTGTCCTCAGGAATTGGGATCAACTTGACAGCAACTGATTTGGTGTTTTTGTTTAACCAGTGAGGAAACAAAGGCACAGTGAAGGTGAGTAACATGGCCCGAAATTTTAAATCCATTAGCGTCCCTTATTGTTGTTGTTAAGTGTTGTCGAGTCAGTTCCGACCCATAGCCTTCCAGAGATTAATTAATCCTTAATATCCCTTGGAAAAGATTAATTAATCTCTGGAAGTCCCACCTTTAGATTTTTACTTCGTAAATAATCAAGACGTAGTAATCGTATTGTGCTGTAGGATCAGCACTGGACTGCAAACACAGGTCGGCAGTTCAAACCCATCCACGACTCCTTGGAAGCCCTATGCTCGCCTCAGTGGCACTTAACAACAATAACAATGTTAAGTTTAGAGCTCATGTTTCTTAATGGGACCAGAAATGATTTCACGTCATTGAATAGAGCAAAGAATACAGACCTGTAGGGAATTAGAGCACTGCTCAGACAAGCAGTCCAGGAGCTACGTTTCCCTTTGTTTGTTCCTTGTTAAACAAAGGGCCAAGTTGTTGTTGTTAAGTGCCGTCTCGAGTCGGTTCTGACTCATAATTGACCCTGTACAGGGTTTCCAAGGAGCAGATAGTGGGTTTGAACTGCCGACCTTATGGTTTGCAGTCCAGTGCTGATCCTACATTGCCACTCCAGGAATCCAAAAGAGGCTGACCCCTTGCTATGCCATTGTTCCACAATACTGTGACTCGGATCCCAACTGAGGTTGCTCTGGCCACTATAGGATCACAGCGAGCTACCAGGGACCTACAAGATGATTTCTCAGATTCCTTTAGGTTCTTACATTCAATAATTTTATTATTCTTGCTTATTTATTTTTTTTAATCTGTGCTTTTAAATCAGTGAAGAGATGTTCAGTTGTGGTACACTGACCTGAATTCGGTTCCACTGAGAGAAGAGGATACGGACTGAGATAAGGACAGTGCCAGGGACAGAATTCAGGTAGGGATTACTTCTCTTCTTCTTTCTGCTTCTTAATGTCTTACACATCTTTCAAGACTCTTAGCTCAAGACCCACATTGCTTGGGAGGACTTCCAATACCAGCTTGGTAAAAGCACTCTTTTGTAAATAGAATCTGTACATATGACACAGTGTGAGTTATATTGACTAATTAATTCATTCATATACTTATTTATTCCTTGTCTTGTTCTGAAATGGAGTGCTGCTGGCTTGCACAGATATATAAAATATAGTGAGATAGCAAATGGGAAACAGAGGACCAGGAATGAGGCTACTGCAGGACTGCTGAGCTTGAAGCCTTGCGTAGTCTCTATTGGCAGGACCTAACGTAGATTTTTAAGGAGCTCTGGTAGCATAGTTGTTATGAGTTGGACTGTCAACCCCAAAGTCAGCAGTTCAAAACTACAAGCTGTTCTGCAGGAGCAAAAAGGAGACTTTTTGCTCCTATAAAGACTTACAGCCTCAGAAACTCTATACTTATATGAGACGGAACCAACTCCATGGCACAAGACTATACCACCAAGTTTGAGTTTAAAGAATTCCTGTTTGTATGATGGTTAAGAACTTGCTCTTTAGGAGAAAAGATTTGGGGGCTTACTCCCATAAAGAGGATAATCTAGAAAACCCTATGGGGCAATTCCTCTCTGCCATATAAGATCACTATAAGTTGGAATCAGCTCTACGCACAATAACAACCCAAACATTACAGTTTCTCACAGTTGGCCTAACTAAGCCAACCTGATCAGTCTTATAATTTACAGTGCCCATTTTGTTGTTATGTGCCGTGGAGTTGGTTCCAACTCAGAGCGACCCTGTACAGGGTTTCTGAAGCTGTAAATCTTTACAGAACAGAAAGCCTCATCTTTCTCTCATGGAACTGCTGGTAGTTTCAAACTGTTGACTGTGAGACTAGCAGCCCGATTCGTAACCACTATGCTATCAGAGCTCCTTAACATGGGAGAAAATAAATAAAGAATGAAGGAAGGAAGGAAGGAAGATGAGAAAGAAGGAAAGGTGGTGGAGGAGGAGGAAAGTACAGAAAAAGATAGGGACACAAAAGGAAGAGTGCCAGTTACTGTTAAGTCAACACTGATGGTGAAGACCCCAAGTGTGTTTGAGTAGAACAAAGCGCCATAGCTTTCAGTGGCTGAGTTCTCAGAAGTAGGTAGCCTGGCTTTTCTTTTGAAATTGCTCTGGGTGGAATTGATCTGCCAATCTTTTGGTTAGCACCCAAGTATGTTAACCATTTGAATGAACGGGGGACTCCTAGTTGGAAGGATAATCTTAATAAAAGATTGTTTAGAAAAAAACAAAAACTATCTTTCCCCAGTGCTGAACCAGGAAGGGCTTTCTTGGGTGTTTTCCTAAAGAGAGGTCTGTGTAATATAATGAGACTATCCTCCATACCACCCTTATAGTGAATGCAGCTCCTTACTTCTTGAGGCTGCTCCTTTCAACATAGTCTAAACTTCAATTCAGACAAGAAGCTTTCTAGGTGACAAAAGTGGTGTGGGTCAATGTGGGCTTTCTGTTGACCCAGCTTACTGCTTGTTGTCATGTTTCTACAGGGATGGATGGATTGCATAACTTTCAGGTAGTCTCTCAGCTGGGATTTGGTGTGGTGGTGAGTTTGAGACTATAGTTCCTGCTAAATACCTAAAATTCAGTGATTGAGTTGCTAATTAAATATCCATGATAGATAGATAGATAGATGATTTATGTATCTATGTATCTATGAATGTATGTATGTATCTACCTCTCTATCTATAAGAGATAATTACAGTGCTACATCGGGACTTCTACCTATCTATCTATAAGAGATAGTTAGGTCGATAAGTAGGTAGAAATCCTGATGTAGCACTGTAGAATAAGCACAGGACTGCAAGGTCAGTTTGAACTGAGAGGTCAGCAGTTCAAACTCATCAGCTGCTCCTCAGAAACCCTATACAGGGTCGCTATGAGTTGGAATCGACTCGACGGCACTTAACAACAACAACAACAACAACAATCATAGTTAAGGAGTCCTGGTGTGGTGCTGTAGGATCAGCACTAGAATGCTAAACGCAGTGGGTTTGATTGATGGTTCAAACCCACCAGCTGCTCCTTGGAAACCATATACAGGATCTCTATGAGTAGGAATTGACTCCAAGGCACTTAGCAACAACAACAACAACAACAGCAATGATGATAATTAAAAGGAGCTCTGGTGGCTTAGTAGGTTATGCAGTGGCTGTCAACCAAAACATCAACAGTTCGAATCCATCAGCTGCTCCATGGGAAAAAGATGAGGTTTTCCACTCCTGTAAAGATTGACAGCTTTGGAAACCCTGTACAGAGTCACTATGAGTTGGAACCAAGCAGATGGCACACAGCATTACCACCACCATGATGGCTAAAGTTTTGTGTCGACTTGGCTGGGTGAGGATTCTCAGTGATTTAGCAATTAAGAAATAGTTAGCACCTCCATGGTGTTGCTGTTGTTAACTGCCATGGAGTCTGTTCCAACTCAGAGATCCTGTATAGAATTTACGAGGGCTGTTGATGAGTTTGAATCACCGACCTTGTGGTTCAAACTGAACTTTCTGTTCAGTGCTTTATCCCACAGTGCCACACCAGGACTCCGGCTAATATAATACAATCAACTCTGTGATAGGATTGGAAGAGATCAGCCTTGATCTGATGTCATTATCCCAAGGTTGTAAATCTTTACTTCTATGAAGTTAATGAGGTCGTATGCAATCTACAGGATTAGGTTGTATTTTGCACAGATCTCATTTGAGATATAAAAAGATAGAGAAGTGAGCAGAGAAGTGCCATCGAGGAGGAAGAGCCAGGAGGGGAGGGCATTCTTTGGACCTGGGTTTCTGCACTGTGAAGCTCCTAGATGCAGAGAAAGATCAATGCCAAGATACATGCAGAACTCCAAGGAGACAAGGACCCTTTCCCCAGAGCTAGTACTCTGAATTCAGGCTTCTAGCCTTCAGAACTGTGAGAGAATACATTTCTAGTTGTTAAAGCCATCCACTGTGGTATTTCTGTTAAGGCAAAAACAGATAACAAAGACACCGACCTATATGCCTTAGAACACATAAATAATAGAGACCTGTCAACCTTTGGGTAGAGTTGTCATTCTCTTGTGAACATTGATGAGCAGATCACTGGTGGTGCTATGGTTAGACATTGGGCTGCTAACAGTTAGGTCAGTGGTTCAAACCCACCAGCTACCCCATGGGAGAAAGATGAGGCTGTCTGCTTCCATGAAGCTTTACAATTTCAAGACCTTATATAAGGCCACTATGAGTCAGAATTGGCTGGAAGGCAGTGGGTTTGGCTGGTTGTTATTTTTTTATCAGGACCTGGACTTGATCAGGGAGCCATCCCTTTTGCTCTGAGCATAAGAAGTTTACCAGTGTTTGATGCCTCACTCAGAAGGAAGCCTGAGCACTTTGGTCAAGTCCCTTGGGGTCTTCAAACCCTTAAACACTGAGAGGCTTTGTCCATGTGATTTCCCTTCCAGGGCTAACATTGTTAATTCCAGAAGGAAAATGCTTCATAAAAGGAGGGTGGCTCTAATGCTAGGAAAATCTGCCACTGAAACCTTGAAATTGCCTGACTTGGAGATGTGGAAACCATGCTGTCTGGGGTAAATTGAAACACACCTGCCTGGAGGCAGGGGGTTGGACAGGATGGCCTCTGGAATGCTTATCAAAATGTACCAGCTTGTGAATATTCACTGGGTTGTTTATGTCCTGAGGACACATTATTTATGATCGTTTGTGTGCATGTCTCCATCTTTATGTGGGGACATGCGTGCGACTCTGGGAGTCCAGTTTGCAGCTGAGGCTCTGAGAGCCCCCTTGACAAGGCGGCACAGTACCCCCCTCATAAAAGTACAGTAAGTGGCCCAGCAAGTGGTCAGCACAGTAATGACTCTAACCCAGTGGCAGTCTTGGAAGGACCACTTCAGAAGGAAAGCCAAGCAAACGGAATGGAAATCTTTGGTATAATTAGGTTTCTAGAGTGCAGAAACCTCTTAAATCATAGAGGACCTGGTCTTGAAATCAAACATTAGGCCAGGCCAAGCCAAGGGCTCACTCTCTGGATCCCTTCGTTCCTACTTGGGGGAGCAGGTTGGTGGTCCCTCCAGCTCCTCCGTGTAGGTTTATGTGCTTGAATCTCACCCTCCAGAGACACACCTGACCTGCATTAGAAGCTTTGTTCTTGAAGCTGAGCTAGGGAGCAGGTCTTCAAGCCTAGCGGTAGAGGCTATAAAGGTAGGAAGTGACTGGCTAACAAGTTTCCAAGAGGGAGTTGAGTTTCAGAGGGAGTTTACCTTCAGAGGGAAGATAGAATCTCCATTGAGTGGTTTTCAGCCTATCTAGATGAGGTTAGTGAAAGGAGATGACATACTATAAACCAAATAACCAAAACTCATTGCCATGTGTCACCTCTGACTCAGAGTGACCCATGTGTGTCAGAGTAGAACTCTGCTCCATGTTTTCAATACGGGATTTGTCTGAAGCAGTTCAGCAGGTCTTTCCTCCTGAAGCACTCCTGGGTGGACTCGAACCACCTATTGGTTAGTAGCTGAGTGTTAACCATGTGTACACCCAAGGACTCCACAAGCTGAGCAGATGGCCTTGCAGTCCAGTGCATTATCCTGCAGTGCCACATTACATATTGCTGTTGTGTGCCATCAAGTCAGTTCCAACTCACAGTGACCCTGTACAGGGTTTCCGAGCTGCAGCTGGTGAGTTTGAGTGGCTGACCTTATGGCTCGCAGTCCAGTGCTTGAAATGTTTGACCAAATAGAGCAGGTTTTCAAGCTAATAATTTTGTGTGGCCCACGACTGACATTTATATATTTTGGCAGAAAAAAAGAAATCAAATGACATATTGGATTAGGCAAATCTGCTGCACAAAACCTTTTTAAAGTGCTGAAGAAAAAGATGTCAGCTTGAAGACTAAGGTGCACCTGACCAAAGCCATGGTATTTTCAATAACCTCATATGCATGCGAAAGCTGAACAGTGAATAAGGAAGACTGTAGAAGAATTGATGCTTTTGAATTATGGTGTTGGAGGAGAATATTGAATGTGCCATGGGCTGCTAAAATAACCAATTAGATCCGTTTTGGAAGAAGTGCACCCAGAGTGCTCCTTGGAGGCCAGGATGGCCAAACTTCATCTCTCATACTTGGGACATGTTGTCAGGAGGGACCAGTCACTGGAGAAGGATATCATGTTTAGTAAGGTGGAGGGTCAGAGAAAAAGAGGAAGACCCCCAACGAGATGGATTGGCCAAGTGGCAGCAGCGATGGGCTCAAGTGTGACAACAGTAGTGAAGTTGGCCCAGGATCGGGTAGTGTTTCGTTCTGCTGTGCATAAGGTCACTGTAGGTCGGTACTGATTTGATGGCACCTAACAACAACAACCCTTGGCACCACAGAATATATGCTCGATCTCAAGGTCAGTTTGAACTGCAAGGTCAGCAGTTCAAACGCACCAGCTGGTCCTCGGACATCCTATACAGGGTCAGTATGAGTTGGGACCGACTTGACAGCACTTACAACAACAGTAACTCCTCTGGCCCTTCTCTCCAACCTTGTCCTACTTCATCTTAACAAGAGAGTGCAGTGAGACCCTCCTTTGTTCTGGATTCCCTAGCATTCCACCTCCCAGCCCCACCTTGTTCCCTTGGGTGGCTTTGTGGGAGGCCCAAGCTAAAAGGCTGATCCCACCCCGAGCTGCCTGTGAGCTGGGTCAGGTAGCAGTTTAAGGAGAATAAAAGCAATCAGGGAATTCTGGGGCCCCGTTGTGGCACGCAGACCTTCAGGGCATTTAGGGAAAGTAGATTAAGAAATCTTTTTCTAGATAAGAGAGGCCTGTAAAGAGGCCAAAGAAAGGGAAAAACACCCCCCTTTGATCACAGGGGATTGTAATTACTCAGATATTGATTGGGATAATAAGTTTGCCAAAACTCCAGAGAAGGAGAGACATTCCTGCAGGTATTTTGCTTTTGCAGGATTTGCTGAGCTCCCCACTGATGTCAGAGTCAATTTGGAGGCTCAGAGCTGGCCCTACAGCAAGCAAAATGGGAGTGGAGACCCTTTCCTTGGGCGGGGAAGCTGGCTGCCCTCTCTGTATGGACTGTTTCCACTATTGTCATTGTCTTGAGCACTCTGCTGTTATTAATGAATGTTACATCCTGTTGCTGTGTTGTTGTTGTTAAGTTTTGTGCTGTCAAATCAGTTCCAACTCATAGTGACCCTATATAGGGTTTCCAAGGAGTGGTTGGTGGACTTGAACCTCCAACCTTGAGGTTCAAACCGACTTTGTGGTCTAGTGCTTATCCTACAGTGCCACATCACTGCCTCAGGAACTTAGGGCCTGTTGTTGTTGTTGTTAAGTGCCGTCGAGTCGATTCTGACCCATAGTCACCTTGTGTAGGGTTTCTGGGGAGCAGCTGGTGAGCTTGAACCGCCGACCTTTGCAGTTCAAACGGCTTTGCATTCTGGTGCATTAACCCACAGGGCCACACCAGGACTACTGGGGTTCAAAGTGCAGGAGGGAAAACTGAAGCTGACACTTCCTCAGCCTGGCCTCTTGAATCTCCTCCAGCTGACATTCCATCTCTCCAAGAGGCACTGTCCCCAGGTTGTTCTTACACAGCCGTTATGTGCATCTATACACACACATATGTATATATGTGCACATACATGTACACACATGTCCCTACTTAAGCTTCAGCTCACTGGCCTTCCCTACAATTCCCGCACAGGCCCAGCAGGCTCATACAGCAGTGGGATTAAGAGCTCTGGTTTTGGGGTCAGACAGACCCTGAGATCAAGTTCCACTCAGCTACTCGCTAGCTCTGCGAGACCAAGCAAGTCTGCCTCCAAGTTCTTATTTGTATAGTAGTATCTGCCTCAGCTTGCAAGGTGCCCTGGTGGCACTGTGGGTTAGACATTGCGGAATGGTCAATGGTTCCAACCCACCAGCTACTCCACAGGAGAAACATGAGGCTATGTGTCTGTAAAGATTTTCAGTCTGTGAAACTTTGTATGGGGGCTTTCTGAGTCAGAATTGGCTTGATGTCAGGAGTTTCAGTGGGTATTCCAACTCACAGGGATGTTGGGAGGGTTAAATGAGATAATGCAACACGTTTTGTGCACTGCCTGTCCCACAGGAATCTTTCAACTAACATACTAGTTGTACTATTGGTACTCTGCAACATTTTTCTGAGATTTTGAATGAGAACTTGCTTCTTGAAAGTCTTCTCTTATCATATCTGCTCACTCTGGAATCCTGATAGCATAGTTGGGATCCTGATTGTAAGGACAGCAGTTCAAATCCACCACCCATGCCACTTGAGAAATATGAGGCTTTCTGTTCCTGTAAAGATTTACAGCCTTGGAAACCCTATACAGTTGGTTATGAGTTGGAACCTACTCGAAGGTACACAACAGAGGCAGCAGCTGAAAACAAAGTCTCTTCTCAACTTCCCAGGCCCAGCCTACATCTCAACTTCATCCTCTCCAGCCCTATCCTTTTCTTTCTGCTCTCATGACTGTTGTTTGTGTATCTTCTAACTTTTATCACAATTTGTTTACAGTTTGATTTTGAGCTCCAGAAGAACAAGGATTGTGCCTTGATGTTTTTACCTTCCTTAGTCTCATCCCAGAGTTTTCTATATATGTTGTTGTAAAGTGTGGTCAAATCGGTTCTGACTCATAGCGACCTTGTATAGGGTTTCTGAAGAGCAGCTGGTGAGCTTGAACCACCAACCTTGCAGTTCAAACGAATTGCAATCTGATGCATTAGCCCACAGTGCCATACCAGGACTCCATTTTATTGAGCAATTGCTACGTGGCTGTCTTTTTATAAACATCATTGCATTTAATTATCATACCAACCCTTTGAAAAACTATGACATTCTCTTAATAGATATAGAAACTAAGTTTCTGGAGAAATTAAATCATTTACTGGTTGCTTAGCTGGTGAGTGGCTGAGCATTGCTCCATACACAGGACTGTCGGTGTCTTCAGCCAATGTGTTATATACAACTGGCTTAGCCTAGCCCATCTTTCACTGGCCACAACCCAACCCCCTAGCAGGATGCACACTAAGCAACTTGCAGCTTTTAGCATGCTTTGATTCTATGAGTGGGAAATAGCTACTGAGTAGCTTGGAAAGATTGCAACTCCATCCTGCTTGTGTCTACGAAATGCCCAGGGCAGCAGAGGCCAGCCTAGTTAAGCAGGGATGTAAATATTAGCACAGGCATTCCGTGAAAGGTCTTTACAGAATACAAACAGCCTGGCCAAGGGGAGGATGGAGGATCCAAGGAGTCCAGCACCAGCCGTCACATCAAAAGAGCTTTGAGAAATATGGTGTGAGGAAGTGCCAGGAAGCCTTGTCTGTCAAGGAAGGAGCCCTCAATGGTATCCAGGCTGACAGAAGCAGAGGAGAAAACTGGTGCCAATAGAAAAAAAATTATTATGAGGAACTGAGACTGAGGAAACAGGGTGACTTGACATTAGAGCTACAGAGAGAGGAAGGACAAGGATGAAGGATACATCATAGAAACTGACTGATAATGCTAATCAACTAAAACTGATTGATGATGCTCTAGATACGAGTGCCTAGCACTGTGCGAGGGAAGGAGGTGGGCAGCTGTCCAATCATGACAATATAAACATGATTAGTTCAAAACAAAAGTCACTTCCTTTTCATCTTTCTTTATTACGGACACTCAAGAGGACCCTTCCAATCCTCTTCTGACTCTTTCAACAAGCATTTATCCTATGCTTATGCTGAACTGTGAAAGTTGACCAGTGAATAAGGAAGACCATAGAAGAACTGATGCATTTGAATTATAGTGTTGGAGGAGAATATTGAAAGTGCCATGGGCTGCCAAAAGAACAAACAGATCTGTGTTGGACGAAGTGCAGCCAGAGTGCTCCTTGCAGGCCAGGATGATGAAACATTGTCTCTCATACTTTGGTCATATTGTCAGGAGGGGCCAGTTACCAGAGAAGGATATCATGTTTGGTAAGGTGGAGGGTCAGAGAAAAAGAGGAAGAACCCCAGCGAGATGGATTGGCAAAGTGGCAGCATCGATGCGCTCAAGTGTGACAACAATTGTGAGGTTGGTCCAGAACTGGGCAGTGTTTTGTTCTGTGTGTATAGGGTCACTGTGAGTCAGTACCGACTCGATGGCACCTACCAACAAATTCTGGACCTGTCATTGGCATGGGTCCCAGGGAGATGAATTAAACCTGCTCCAACCTGTACAAACTCACGGTCTATTGAGGGACAAGATACATAAATAACTAAGCTACAGTAGAGTCCGTATTACTGTTGCTGTTTGTTGCTGGGCTCATGGGGTATATCAGTAAAGAGATATGCACAATTGTTCTGAAAAACACTTCAGAAAAGAAGTGATATTTGAAAGGAGAGAGCTTATATGTGAGCACTGTCTTAGTTTCCTCATCTTGCAGTAACAGAAATACTATATATGAAACACTTTGAGGAATGAAAACTTATTTTTTCACAGTTCTGAAGGCTAAAAGTCCATATCAGCATTTTAACCATATTCATTTCTCCCTTGTTGGTAGTTCCAGGTTTGCCTTGTTTTCTTGACTTGTAAGCCATCTTCACATGGTGATTTTCCTGTGGATATGTTTCTGTGTCTAATGTGCTTGTTTTTTTAACTCAAAAGTGATTAGGTTTAGAACCTACCCTTCTTGGGCATGATCTAATTGACATAACATGACATGACATGATGTTTTTACCTTCCTTAGTCTCATCCCAGAGTT
>NW_006408526.1:27168048-27183143 GCF_000296735.1 Chrysochloris asiatica
GAGGTGATTGAAAATACCAATACATGGTGTGGGTCAAGTGCATTTTAATCCTTAAAGTGGTATCTTTGCTCTTGAACACTTTAAAGAGGTCTTGTGAAGCAGATTTGCTTAATGCAATACATTCTGTGATTTCTTAGCAGCTGCTTCCATGAGTGTTGATTGTGGATCCAAGCAAAATAAAGTCTTTGACAACTTCGGTTCAGTCTTTCTCCCATTCATCATGATGTTATTTATTGATCCAGTTGTAAGTGTTTTCCTTTTCTTTACATTGAGGGATTATCCATACTGAAGACTGTAGTCTTTGATCTTCATTGGTAAGTATTTTAAGTTCTCTTTGCTTCCAGCAAGCAAAGTTGTGTCATTTCCATAGCACATGTTGTTAATGAATCTTTCTCCAATTTTGATGCCATGTCCCTCTTCATCTATTCCACCTTCTAGGAGTATTTGTTTAGTATACAGATTAAATAAGAATCGTGAAAGGATACAACCCTGACATATAGAAAACTCTAATTTCAAACGGGATTACATCCATGGGTATAGGGATTAGGATTCCAGAACAATTCAGTCATAACAGGGAAAAGCCACATAGGTGGAGGATGAGAGACAGGCACTGTGAATAGAGGTGACAGTTTCATAAAAGTCTGGAGGCATAGGAGTGTGTGATGAATTCTGGATGGGCTGAATTGGAATCCCTAGTGAGTCTAGGATTGGAATATGTGGGAAGTTTAGTTGGTAAGATCTGGACGATATCGCAGGACAAAATGATGTGAAATCTTTGAAAGATTTAACAAGATTGTGAAATCAACCAATGCATTTATTGAGCATCAAGTATGTGTCAAGTATGGAATTTAGCAGTTGGATTATAATGACGAATAAAACAGAATTGCTCTCTGCTTCCTGCACAATGACCATCTGTCCCAGTTTTCTTCTGGTCCTGGAATAATTATTAATAGCATCTTCATCTACTTTCAAAAGTGTTCCAGTACAGACCATAAATCACACACACACTTAACACACAGACACACACAAGGGGACTTCAAAAACTTCACTGGAAAAAAATCCATTATCTTTTGACTTAATTTTCCCACAACTTTTTGAACCCCCCGTGTGTGGACGTCTTATAGTCACGCTTCAGTGTAGTGCAGAAAGACACAAACATTAATCCACTACTCATCCAAATCTTTTTGTTATTTTTAGGTGCTGTCAAGTTGGTTCTGACTCATGGCGACCGTATGCATAACAGAATGAAACACTGTCTGGTCCTGCGCTGACTTTATAATGATTGCTATGTTCGAACCCATTGTTTCAGCCACTGTATCAGTCCATCTCATTGAGGATTTATACTGACTCTCTACTTTACCAAATATGATGTCCTTCTTCAGGAACTGGTCCCTTCTGATACATGGCCAAAGTATATGAAGCAGTCTTACCATCCGCACTTCTAAGGAACATTCTGACTGTACTTCATCCAAGACAGATTTATTTGCTCCTCCTGCGGTCCATGGTACTTTAAATATTCTTCACTAACACCATAATTCAAATGAATCGATTCTTCTATGGTCTTCATTATTCATTGTCCAACTTTCACATGCATATGAAGCTTTTGAAAATACCATGGCTTGGGTCAGGTTCACCTTAGTCCTCACAGTAATGTTTTTGCCTTTGGACTCTTCAGATAAGTCTTTTACAGAAGATTTGCCCAATAATTCTGTCATTTGATACATTGCCTTCTGCTTCCATGAGCATTGACTATGAATCCAAGTAAAATGAAATCTTTGACAACTCCAGTGTACAGCAAATATACAACTATGAATGGTGCAAGGTACTATGAAGAAATTTTGACTTTAATTCAGACTAAACAAAGACACAGAAGGTTTTTTAAGTTGGAAATCAGGTTTTGATTTTAGAAGTCATGGAATTTCTATGTTTGTTGAGGCTTTATCTCTCTGTTTTTTATGTCCCCCAGCTATTAATAATATGAATATAAAAGCTAACATTTCCATTGTATAGCTTCACAGTGTCAAAAAGCTTTCAAAGGCACCTCTTCTCATTAATGCAGCAGAGTGGAGCACGCCCAGTGAAAGAACCTGACGAAGCTAGTTGCTGTTTTAACTATGCCTTGAACCAGATGCTGATCCACTGGCAAGTTGTTTAACCTGGCTCGAGCTTGCTTTGTTCACCTTTGAAAATGAGTTGTTGGCTTACAAGCTTTCAAGAGGGAGCCTAGATCCAGAGGGCGAGGAGTAAGGTAGAATCTCCACTGAGTAGTATCCAATCTGTCTGGGTGGGGCTGATGAAAGGAGATAGGGTAGGACTCTTGTGGTACAATAGTGAATAATTGCTATCAGGACTGACTGTGAGGGTTGGAAATGTAAAGGTAGATGTTTTGTAGCAAAAGGAGGGAAGTCATTGACTTTTCAGTCCAGGAGCAGAGGTCCCTGGGACCATCGAGGGAGAAGAGTGGAGTGCAGAACCCTACCCAGAGAAGCAGTGATGCCAGAGATGGAGGCACAGATGATGACGTGGAGAGATGGAGTGGCTGGGAACTCTAGACCCAGAGAGGGAGAGGGTCTGTGTGCTGATGACTGAGTGGCAGGCTTATGGAGTATACCCTTTGGTTTGTTTATGATGCATGGAGGGGATTGTAATCATGGCAAAGAAATGGTATACGATAGGATGAATGTAAAGCTAATGTTCTCCCATGTAAATTATCATATAATTCACAATAAAACATTAAAAAAAAAAAGTGAGTCATTATTCCCATTTGAAAGAGTAATCAGGAGCATCATAAATAATGTGACTAACGTAACTGAAGTATAGCATTTGGTATAGAGCAAGCACTTCAAAATGTGATACCAGAGATTAAGCACTCAGATGCTAACCAAAAGATGAACAGTTCTAACCCACCAGCAGCTCCATGGGGACAAAAAAAAGACATGATCTGCTCCCATAAAGAGGACAGTCTAGGGAATGTTATGGGACATTTCCACTCTGTTCAACAGGGTCGCTTAGAGTCCGAACTGACTCAGTGGCACACATCAACAAAAGCTACTATTAGGTTATGAGTTTATGTTGGTCTAAGAGTAAGGATTGTGACTGATGGAGCAATGTATGTGTTGAAAAAACTGGTGTGGATAAGCACTGGACTGTTAACCACAGGTTGGCAGTTCATACGCACTAGCTGCTCCTAGGAAACCCTATATAGGGTTTATATGAATTGGAACCGACTTGACGGATGGCACTGTGGGATAAAGCACTGGACCATAAGATCGATTTGAACCACAAGGTCAGCAGTTCAAACTCACCAGCTGCTCCTTGGAGATTCTATATAGATAGGGTCAACATGAGTCAGAACCGACTTGATGGCACTTCACAGCAACAAACAACAATGACAACAAGTAGAAGTAGTGGGTGTTATGCATTGAATGGAGTCCTTCCAAAAAAAAAATATATATATTAAAACCAACCCCTGTGTCTGTGGATGTAACAGAATGTAATGCAATCACTTTCCCTAATGAAATAGAATGTAATAGAATCAGCCATTTAGGTAATAGTAGTAGAGGGTAGATCCGGAAGGTTAGCAGAGATCCAGAGACACATAGGCACAGGGAGAAAAACAGATGCCATGCAAGGATTGTTTGCAAAGCAAGGAACCAAGGAACTCTTGCATGGGACTATCTACAAGGAAGGATCCACATGACCCAGACCCTGATTTGGACTGTTTTTCTTCAGAACTGTGAAGCAGTTCCTATTCTTTAAAGCCACCCACTTGTGACATTTCTGTTACAGGAGCATGAAGTAACTAAGACAGTGTGCAAGTAAGGGAAAGGAGAGTGATGATGGTGTTCCTGCCACTGAGGGATGTTGGGTTTAAAAACAAATATCTTTTCAGTTGGCTGCTCCTTGGCCCTTTAAGGACTAGAACCTGCTTGTCTGGATGGCTAGAAAGAATGGAAACAACACATCCAATGGAGAACATTCCAAAGCCCCAAGCTATCCTACAAAGCCCGGAAACCACAGGAACTGGGAAAACAGATGATGAAGCTTTGACAAGAGTCTACTTGCCTCCTATCTTCTCTTTCCCCTGGTCTTTCTCATTCCTCAGGCTTGCATATAACTCTGTTTCTCTCTCCCTGAGTATAGAGTGGCTCCTGAGAGCAGTGATGAAGGCAGAAATGGGAGTGAGTGAATCCAGTGAGACAGGACAGGGCAGTCTGGCTGGGTATGGAGGGAGAACAAGCCAGGTGCCTTGAGTTTACTGTGAGGGTGAGGTAGGGGTACGCTGTGCACACCAGTGGATATTTTGGAGGTACAAATGTTTTGACCACCTTGATTCAAATCTGACTGGGAAATGACCAAGAGGTCAGACTCCTGGGGTCTGCAACTCATTTATGGAGATCCATGTTTTGATTAGCCTCTAGTGTCGATTTGCAGCTAAGCATGAAGCATCTATGGGTTGGGTGGCTGAGGGGGCAGCTCTCTTTGGAGTGGAATGTAAGCAAAAGCCTGCTAGCTTCTTCCAGTGAAAACCTCTCTCAAAAGACCCCAGGCTGTAGGTAGAGTCACTGAGCAATCCACTGCTGGCTTTGTGATCCCCTTCTTCTCAGTTCCTCCCCCCTGTCTTTAGGATGCAGCATCTGGTTCCAAGAAACAGGTGTCTATTCTGAGATTATCTTTTACCTGGGACTGTTAAAATGTTGTCTTTTGCAGCCATTCCTTTACCAGAAGAGAACTCACAGCCCCTGAAGAACCTGTGAAAAAAATTCCCCTGCTGCATGAAAAGAGGGCCTAGAAAGTTACTTTCTTTCCTTTCATCCCTTCTTTCCTCTGCAGGGGAAGGCAGGAGACCACACCTGTGTTTGTAATCTCATAGACATGCTGGGATCCGCAAATGTGTCATTAGCCCACCAGGTTGGCACAGAATAGCTGCATGTGAAGCTGATTCAACACAGGTAGAACCTGCTTACAGATGGGCAGGGTTCCAAAGATTCACTGGTAGGTTAGTTACTAGGAATTGGGAATGTCTTTCTTCCTTAGAAAAACGTGCTAAATGAGGAGAAAATGTTTCAGGGAACTCTTCAAAAGTCTATTTAACTCCACATGATTGAACGATGGGACTAAAAATCTGGCCAATTCTGCCCCTGACAGTCAAATGTCACTTTCTCTCTTCAGCAGGAAATCTTTTGAGTTTCAATTCTATGTAGGAGGACAATCATCGATGTTGCTCAACTGACCATAGCTTTGTGGCAAAAGGATATATGGATACCAGTAAAACAATATGTTAAGAAAAAAATAAAATATTTACATTTTATAAAGCATATTGACATGATTGGCTTTGTCTCTGTCTCATAGAAACACTAGAAGTTGGTAGTGTTGTTAAGTGCTGTTGCATTGGCTCTGAGGAGTGGCTGGTGGATTTGAACCGCTGATCTTGCGATTACCACTCTATGGCTTGTCCTACAGAGTCACTGGGATATAAGGCTGAGAAATGCCAAGTGACTTCTTCAGGATCACACAGCAGAAGCAGTTGCAGCTCTCAGAGTGTAACACACCTCACATCTGCATCTGCCTTCTGATTAGCTCCTCTCCAGCTCAGTTGTGTCAGGGATGAAGGCTCAAAGTTTTAGAGAATCCAGTTGGCCTTCTGACTGGAAGCAAAGGGCCACTCTTCTCCAGGAATAACCTGACTCTGCAACTTACACTGTGGTGTGAATGCTGGGCAGAGGTTTGAAGATGGTGGCAGCCCATGCAGATTGCAGAGTTTTTAGGATAAATGGTGATTTTACTCCTTGGTTATTTCCCAAGGCCACTGAGGCCTGACAATTCTGGCAGGGAAACCAAATTTAAATGAGTCCTTTTTCAAGTTTGCCTGGGGGCTAGGCATTAGTCAGAGAGCTAACAACCTTTCCAGACTGCTTCCTGTGTTCTGAACATGATATAAGGGGTTGTGAAAAAACATAGTCGTTCCAACGACGTTTTGTACCTGGATGGGATAAAACAAACAATCAAACATGTTGGACAAATGGCAACAGGAATGCAGAACAAATCCAGGTCGGTTCCTTGGCCTGTGAACATACATTACACGTTCTCATGGTCATCTGATTTGGGAGTCTTCTCAGTGGACGCTTTTCACTTGATCATGAGAAGAATTATAGAGTATGAGAACTGGAAAGGTACTTCAATTTTTAATTCAAACTCTATGTTTTTAAATTCAGAAACTGAGACTTGGCTAGGTTGACGATTTGTCAGAGGTTTTAAGCTATGGAATGGGAGATCCTTAATAACAACTCAGATTTCTTCCCTCTGTGTCAGTTGTTCTTATAATTATGCTGGAAGAGGAAGCCAAATTAAAAAAAAAAAAAAAAAGGAAAGAAAAGAATCAAATGAAAAAGATGTCATGGGCAGAGCGTGAAGTAAGTGGACATGCTGGACAGGAATCCAAGCTGAGGAGGAGTGAGAAATTGAATAGTTTTAAGATTATGAGATGAGGGGATGAAAGACCTTGAAAATGGAGTGGACAAACATTTTGTGCTATTCATGATTGGACATTAAGAGAGATAGATGACTATGCTTACTCCCAGGGAGACAGTCCACTGACAGTATTTATAAAGAGTTATTTTGCGAATATCTCACCTCAAGTTAACTTTTTGAGTTCATTCAGCATAGCAACCCGGGCCAACCATCTTTGAGCTTCCTACTCCTAGTTGAAGGTTAAGATATTCAGTCCCAGACCTATGGTCTCTGAAAACTGAACCTTTGGTTTCTTAGCCTGACCAAGGATCAGCCCTTTGCTGCACAGATCTGAATTTCTATTGGCTGGGTCTCAGGCTTTCCTTCCCTCCTCCCACATAGCTTCAGTATGACCCCATAGGGCTCCTTAAAGAAGAAGCTTTGTGCATGTGGATGCTGAATGGAGACAGAGGAAGTGAGAGGGCAAGGAGCCTGCTGGGGAGGCAGTAAGGTACATGGTTTGCAGTCGACTCACTGCTTGTTGCCATTGGTTTGTTGGTATTGCAGAAACAGAGCTCCAGCACCAGGGGAGAATGTGAGGGTCAAGAACTGCAAATTGTAAACCACAGTGATGTGAGACGAATCAATCTGCAGTGACCTAATAGATAGGAGGGCAGCCTGAAAATGGGAAGCTTAGGAAAAGACTCCCAGGATGTGCAGGGCGGCAGGAGATCGTGGACAGGATACCTCTGTCCACTCAGACAAGAGTACAACTGCTCCTTAGGGATTCTGAGACAAGAGTGGACAGCTTCATCTTTCTCTCATGGAGCAGCTGGTGGCTTTGAACTGCTGACTTTGTGGTTAGCAGCCCAAAGCTTAATCTACTATGCCACTTGAGCTCCTTCAGGCCTGATCAGATGTGGTCATATGGTTGTCAGAAAGTGAAATCAGGTCAATAGGGACCAGACAGCATCTTCTCTGCCACTCTCTAAGGGGTTGGTGGTGGTTGTGTGTCACTGAGTCAGTTCCAACTCACAACAAGCCTGTACAGGGTTTCCAAGGCTGTAAATCTTTACGGTAGCAGAAAGCCTCATTGTCTTTCCACAGAGCCTCTGGTAGATTTGAACTATTGACTTTGTGGTTAGCAGTCCAGCTCATAATCCACTATATTACTAGGGCTCCTTCTCTAAGAGATCATTTCTTACTTTTCTACTGTGGTCATGAACGCTGCAGTGGAATGCATTACTTCATTTACAGGGTTCTTTTCTGGAATGTTTTAACATGTTTGTTTTAGAGACTAGAGAAAGACCTGTGGACAAAACTAGGATATCATACTACCAAGATGGTGGTGGTTATATGCCATGGAGTCGGTTCCGACTCATAGCGACCCTGTACAGGGTTTCCGAGGCTATAAATCTTTATGGGAACAGAAAGCCTCATCTTTCTCCCGCGGAACAGCTGGTAAGTTTCAAACTGCTGTCCTTGCGGTTTGCAGCCTGATTCGTAACCACTACACTACCAGAGCTCCTACTACCAAGATATTGTTGTTGTTGTTGTTATGTGCTGTGCAGTCAGTTCCAACCCATAGCGACCCTGTACAGGATTTCCGAGGCTGTAAATCTTTACAGGAGCAGAAAGCCTCATCTTTCTCCCGCAGAACAGCTGGTAGTTTCAAACAGCTTACCTTGCGGTTCGCAGCCTGATTCGTAACCACTAAGCTACCAGAGCTCCTACTACTAAGATAATCACTGTTAATATTCATTCTAAGGAATTTCTTTCCTATTTTTTACACATGTTGTTGTTGTTAGGTGCCATTGAGTTGGTTCTGACTCTGTTTCTGAGACCGTAAGATTATATAGCAGCTGGAACCTTCATCTTTCTCCCTTGGAGCTGCTTGTGGACTCGAGCCACCAACCTTGTGATAAACAGTCCAGCGTTTATCCCATAGCATCATCAGCACTCCTTTCCTATGCATACATATTTAAAAATAAAATTTGTATCATATTTGCATTTTCCTAGTCAATTTTTTATACTACATTTTATACACTGAACTTCTTCCCATGCTATTAAATATTATTCTACAATGTTTGACTTGAAAAAATTCACATCATTTGATTCTGTGGCTGTATGTATGATAATCTTGGTGTGGTGCTGTAGGATAATTACTGACCTGATAAAGGTAAGCAGTTCAAACCCACTAGCCATTCCTGGGAAGCCCTATACAAGGTCACTATGCATTGGAACCAACCAGATGGCACTAAACAACAACAATGTACATTTAGTTAATCAATTCCCTGTTGCTTTATATTTATATTGGTTGCAAGCTTACACTATTGTAAACACTACTGCAACGAACATCTTCGTAGCGTCCAATATGGCAGTTAACGTTTTCTTTCCACTTACTGGGAGAGCTTAGTAGATATGCACATGGGGAAAGTTGAGAAAGCTGGGCAGGAAAAAAAGGGTGAATTTGATCCACAGGCAGTCCTAGGGGCTAGAGAGGAAGTGAGGGATCCATGGAGGAGATGGGGCTTGATTCATCCTTCTCTATAAGACTCTGAATTGAGCTGCATGCAAAAGCTTTCCTCCTCGAGCCTTTGCCCAGGAATGTTTTCTGACTGACCAGGAAATGAGAGAACAAAGTGAACCTACACATAGGCGGGCTTAGTGCTCTGGAAGGCCAGTGGTGTGCAAAGCCCCTGACGCTCAGCAGAAATGAAAACGTTAATGGTGAGACATGCAAAGAAAATGTATTCCATATGCACAGGCTGTGTGGCAGCCAAGGAATACAAATGCACATAGAAATGGATGTGAGGGGATGGCGGAACAAGAACAGCAGCCGACAACTTGCTTTGCTGAAGGCACCTGGGGTGCTGGTTCTCGGTATTTCCTGGCTCTAGCACCAGATAACTTAATCAGCATCATAACCTATCTTCGACAACCACAGTAACAATACTTACTGGACAAGCCCTCAAAAGGATAGGATGCCTACTCTGCATCCAGCACTCTCGCTAGTTGCTTTTATGCAACATATTTAATCTTCAGAATAATTCTGTTAAGTAGGATTCATTATCCCCATTTCCCAGTTGAGAAAACAGAAGCCCAATGAGATTGAGCAATGTCTAACCCTCCTAATGGGCAGTGTTTCGTTATGCTGTGCATAAGGTCACTATGAGTCGGTACCGACTCGATGGCACCTGATAACAACAACCACAACAACCCTCCTAAAGAGTCCTGGTGTGGTGCTGTGGTTAACACGTCAGACTGCAAAGTCATTTGAACTGCCAGGTCGGTGGTTCAAGCTCACCAGCTGCTCCTTGGAAACCCTATACAGGATCGTTATGGGTTGGAATTGACTCCATGGCACTTAACAACAGCAACAAAGTCTCCTAAAGGAGTCCTGGTGTGGTGCTGTGGGTTAATGCACTGGACTGCAAAGTTGGCTTGAATTGAAAGGTTGGTGGTTCAATCTCACCAACCGATTCTCGGAAACCCTATACAGGGTCGCTATGGGTCAGACCGAGTCGACTTCATTTAACAAAAACAAATGAGCCTCCAGAGTGCTTCTTGGAGGCCAGGATGGCCAAACTACATTTCTCATACTTGGGACATATTGTCAGAAGGGACCAGATACTAGAGAAGGATATCATGTTTAGTAAGGTGGAGGGTCAGAGAAAAAAGAAGCAGACGTCCAGTGAGATGGATTAGCAAAGTGGCAGCATCAGTGGGCTCAAGCATGGCAACACTTGTGAAGTGGTCCCAGGACCGGGCAGTGTTTCGTTCTGTTGTGCATAGGGTTGCTATGAGTCGGTACCGACTCGATGGCAGCTAACAACAACACATCTTAAATCAGGCCTAGCTAGTCTGCACTCTGTGCTCCTTCTATTTCTGTGCCTGGGATGGGCCTGATAGCCTCATTCTGGAGGTGGAGATGGGCACAGGAGTTGCTGCAGCCCAAGACCTAGCGGTCTTCCCAGGGCTGGCTGCATAGCTGATATCAGGTGACAGGCTTCTCTTTCTGTCCAGTCAGTACACTGCTAGTGGTAACAGAAGAGAGATAAGAAGGCATCTTTAGGGTGACAATAGCCTGGGCATGTACTTCTTGTCTAGTGAGCCAAGTCCTCTGGGGCAGGCAGGACATCCCCAGAGCACACTGTTGGGATGCCTGAATGACTGGTGGTACAACTTGTATGTCCCCGTCCCTTGCTGTGGTCATCCGTGGGCACAGCCTTCCTAGGAGAGAGACCTTCAAGGGAATAGATTCAGTTGGTCATGGAAGGTTGCAGCTTTCGGGTCATCTGACTCCAGGCTTCTTTAGGGGAAATACTTTACTTGGGTCCGACTTCTCGCGAGACTCCTGGCTTATCTTGCCAGAGGGTTGAGTGGGTGGTAGGCATACAGAGGATGTAGAGGGAATGTGTAGGTATTGCTCCTGAGGATTCTCTGGGAGACCTGGAAAATTGGCTTTTGTTTAGTCAATCCCTAACTTTCCTTCTCTCTTGAGCCTCCTCAAACTCCCCAATATTCTCCCATTGCAACATCCATTGTGCTGACCAAGGAGAATTCTTAGTGCTGACTTGCTGTTTTGCTGGAAAAACACTGGACAGACAGGAATAGAATTTTTTTTTTTTTTCTATTTAAAAGCAAAACAAGAGAAAAAACAAAACGTAAAGCTTTTTAAGTGAAGCGCTGGGGGACTGACTGCTCAGAGCAAAATTGGGAAAAAATGGCTAGAATCCAACTGAGAAATACCAGGTTGTTGTGTTATTGTTGCTATTGTTGTAGCCTGTTGTTGTTGCTGTTGTTAAATGCTGTCAGGTTGGTGCTGACTCATAGAGACTCTGTATAGAGATTCCAAGAAGACACTGGTGGGTTTGAACTGCCAACCTTATGATTAGTCCAGTGCTTAACCAGTAGTGCCACACCAGGACTCTTGTTGTTAAGTGCCGTTGAGTCAGTTCCTACACATAGCGACCCTGTATAGGGTTTCCAAGGAGAACCTGGTGAACTTGAACTACCGACCTTGCAGTTTAAGCGACTTTGTAGTCTGATGCATTAGCCCACAGTGTCACACCTAGGATGTGTTAAATTCCTAACTGCTCTACCCCTGAATGTGGCTGTTTGAAAATAAGGGGTTTCTTTTGCTGTGTTAATGAGACCATACTATGGTAGGTTAGATCTTAAACCTAATCCCTTCTAAAGGGGAGCACAGATACAGGGAGACATATGCACAAAATGACTCCAGGTGTCCATTGAGGCCAATGCAGCTACAAGAAGCAAAGGAACAACAAAGACTACAAAAAACACCAGAAACCAGGAGAGAGGCTCAGAGAAGGACCCAACATGATGAAGACCATGATTTGGATTTCTGGACTCCAGAAACTATGAGAAAATCCATTTCTGCTTCTTAAAGCCACCCACTCGGTAACCAAGGCATTTTGTTGTTGTTGTTAGGTGCCATCAAGTCGATACCGATAAATAGCGACCTTATGCACAGCAGAACAAAACACTGCCCGATCCTGGGCCAACCTCACAAATGTTGCCACGCTTGAGCCCATTGATGCTGCCACTTTGTCAATCCATCTTGCTGGGGGTCTTTCCTCTTTTTCTCTGACCCTCCACCTTACCAGAAGACATTTGGGCACACTCAACCTATGCACCCAGATTCCAAGGCTCACTTGAACCCACTAAATCCAAACCCACATCCTTTGAATCAGTTCCAACTCATAGTGACCCTATACAGGGTGTTTGAGACTGAATCTTATGGGAGTAGACTGTCTCATCTGTCTCCCACCAAGACGCTCGTGGGTTTGCAGCACAATGCCTAACCCACAGTGCCTCTAGGGTTTATCTGTTGTTATTTAATGCCATCAAGTCAATACCGACTCATAGCCACCCTGTATAGGGTTTCCAAGGAGCAGCTGGTGGGTTTGAATCGCCATCTGAAGGATAATAAACTCAATCACATTTGTTAAGTACTTGATGTATGTAATGTTGTTGGGAGTTGCCACCGAGCTGGTGCTGACTCATAGTAACACTATTGTACACTGGAACAAAATGCTGTAGGTCCCGTGCCATCCTCACAACTAGTGCTCTGTTTGAGGCCATTGCTGTAACCACTGTGTCAATGCGTGTCATTGAGGGTCTTGCTGACCACGCATGACATCCTTGTGACATCCATGTCGTTGAGGGTCTGACTTTACCACGCATGATATCCTTCTCTAGGAATTGATTCCTTATGATAACATGTCAAAGGACTTGAGCTAAAGTCTCACCATCTTCTTTTCTAAGGAACATTCCAACTGTACTTTTTTCAAGACAGGTTTGTTTGTTCTTCTGTAAAAGACATTGATGTTAAGTTCTAGGTGTACTGCCTCACTTAATTCTCTGGGCACGGCTATGGGTATGATTTTGCAGATGGGATCACTGATGACTAGAGAACTATATCAACTTGTTCAAGGTCATATGTCTAGTCAGGGTCAGAGCTGGAATTCAAACCAGGCAATAATGTGAGAACCAGAACTCATGCCCTGAACCACGAGTCTCCATTATTCTGCATCCCAAGGACCAAGGGATTATGCTTTTGGAAGGAATAAACATACACTTGCATATATGTACATACATACAATTTTTCTCTTGGTCCTTGAGTATTTCAAATAAACACTCATGACAAGGCCTCTGGGCGGTGTTTCCAAGTCAGGTGAATGCAATTAAAAAGAATCAATAAGACCCAACCAAACAGCCTGTTTGTTTTATAGCTTGACCCTGAGTGGGACAGTTGGTCAGAGACATGCTCTCTGTCCCTGCGGAAACCATTCTTTGTTCTTGATGAGTGAACAGCATTAAGAGGCAACTCCAAACAGATATGGCTTCCCTCTCCCCTGCCCCATAGCCTAACTGCCAGTAGATTTGAGAGGAAAATCCTTGTTTGGCTGAAGTAGAAGGAATCATAAAAACACACTGGGCTTTAGAAATGTAAATATCTGTACAGTTAGATGGATGAGGACGATGGATAGATGCCAGAGGAAGCTGGGATGTGAGAAACTGGCAGACAGAGATGGATGTGAAAACACAGGGAGCGAGAGGAAAGCAAAAGGCAAAAAGCCACCTGCATGGGTGGAGAGAGGCTTTGGAGGGGCCAGGAAACTGTGAAGCAGCAGGGGCTGGGCTGCAGCAAATACAGAGGAGTGTGAGCGGGGAGCCTGACTGGTTTCTACGACGGGGAAGGGGCTGTTTTGAATGGAACCGTGTGCCCCTTCCACATACATGAAATCTTCACTCCTGGTGCCTATGAATGTGACCTTGTTTGGAAACAGGGACTTTGAAGATGTCATCTGTTGAGGTAACATCTGATTTTCTTGAAGTAGGGTGTTTTCTAATTCAATCTCAGTGATGTCCTATGAATGAGGGAAAGAGACACTGAGACAGAGGAAGGATGCCATGTGATAATACCTGCAAGCCAAGGATTACCTGAGTCCTGGTTGGAGGGCACTGTGGGTTAATGCACTGAACTACAAGGTTGGTGGTTCAAGCTTACCAGTTGCATCTTGGAAACCCTATACAGGGTCGCTATGAATCAGAATTGACTCGACAGCACTTAACATCAACAACAACCAGAAACTGGGAGAAACAAGAGAAGATATTCCCCTAAAGCTTCAGAAAGACCATACTCCTGCTGACACCCTGAATTTGGACTCCTAGTCCCCAAAACTGTGAGACAACAAATGTCTGTTCTTACCAGCCACCCATTTCATGGTTCTTTCTTATGGAAGTTCTAGGAAATAAGACAGGGGCTTAAGGAGCACTGTTTCACCCAAGGATAAAGCAGATCTAATAGAGAAAGATGTGCCCAAGTATGCATGAACAGAAGTTGGCATGAATTGAATAAGATGTAGAGTGTGGTTCTCAAAGGGTGATGGCTGGACCCAAAACATCAGTGTTACCTGGAAACTTGCTAGAATTGCAAATTCTTAGGCCCCAACCTAGACCTAATGAATCAGGAACTCTGTGGGATCCAGCTCAGCATTTTGCATTTTAATGAGTCTTTTAGGTAATTTTGATGCAGGATGAAGTTTGAGAACCACTGATGCAGAGGAATGAAGTGAATGAGAAGGTAGGAACAAAAGGGTCTAGAGTTCAGGTTCAGCTGAAGAAGGAAAAAAAAAAAACAAAGAAGTGAAAACCAATGGTTTTATCCTAGTGGTAGAAGAAGGCAATGCATGGGGAACCTGGAAGTCCATCAAGGGAGGAGTAGATAATGTGTGGTGGTGGTGGTGATGTGCCATGGAGTCAGTTCTGACTCATAGTGACCCTGGATAGGGTTTCTGAGGCCGTAAATCTTTACGGAAGCAGAAAGCCTCATCTTTCTCTGAGTAACCGCTGGTAGTTTGTAACTGTTGACCGTGAGATTCGCCGCCCGACTTATAACCACTACACTACCAGAGCTCCTAAATCATTCCTTGAACAAGATGGTAGAAGGAAGAGCAGGTTGTTGTTGTTGCTAGTCGGTACCAACCCATAGCAACCTTACGCACAGCAGAACAAAACACTGCCTGATCCTGGGCCAACCTCATTATTGTTGCCATACTTGAGTCCATTGATGCTGCCACTTGGCCAATCCATCTCATTGGGGGTCTTCCTTTTTT
>NW_006408526.1:27194633-27199915 GCF_000296735.1 Chrysochloris asiatica
TACTAAGGTGCACCTGACCCAAGCCATGGTATTTTCAATAACCTCATATGCATGTGAAAGATGGACAGTGAATAAGGAAGACCATAGAAGAATTGATGTTTTTGAGTTATGGTGTTGGAGGAGAATATTGAAAGTGCCATGGGCTGTCAAAAGAACCAACAGATGCGTTTTGGAAGAAGTGCAGCCACAATGCTCCTTGGAGGCTAAGATGGCCAAACTTCATTTCTCATACTTTGTACATATTGTCAGGAGGGACCAGTCACTGGAGAAGGATATCATGTTTGGTAAGGTGGAAGGTCAGAGAAAAAGAGGAAGACCCCCCCAACAAGATGGATTGGCCAAGTGGCAGCATTGATGGACTCAAGTATGGCAACAGTAGTGAGGTTGGCCCAGGATCAGGCAGTGTTTTGTTCTGCTGTGCATAGGGTCGCTATGGGTTTGTACTGACTTGATGGCACCTAACAACAACAACAAGGGCTGCCAGAGGTTAGATTATATGTGGGGGCTTCCAAAAGTTCATGGGAGAATGGAATGAAATTATAATAGAATTTCTCCACAACTTTTTGAAAGTGACTTTCTATATCCTGAAGACTGAAAGCCTCAGAAACCCTAACCCTGGTCAGTATGAGTTAGAATTGATTCCATGGCACTTAACAACAAGAAGTAGAAAGGCCGGGCCAGAGAAAGAGTGGAACCTTTGGTGGTGTGGAGCCCAGGGAATTAGCCTGGCCTGCACTGGCATGGGCAGGCCTCCAGAGCCAGAAAGACAGAGGACAGTTTGCTAGGCTAATGGGCACATGCCTTGGTACCGCGGTTGCTGCTGCTGCTGACTTGAGTATTGAGTGAGGTCATGCTGGCTCCTGGGTCCTGCTATAATGCTGCTGTCAGGGCCCCATGGGAAAAACTTGGGGAGAAATACGAGAAGCCTAAAAAGCAGCAAAAGGGCCAGTCAAATGAGGGGAAATGGAATTACAGTAATGCTGAAAGCAGGCACACTGGAGAATTAAAACACTTTGTTTTGGAACCAGATTCGACTCAACCTGGGTTATTAAATTATTTATTGTTTGCATCTCCAGTAATGGGAGAGAGAAATGGGGAGAGCAATCAGTCAGGGCAGAAATTGTTTTAATTATCGGGCACATTTGGGAGCCCCCCTGGATATAGCCTGGTGCCCCCTGAGCACGGGGCTGAGCGAGGTGGAAATGGGATGTTCCGTGCTTAATTAGATTAATCAGATCCATTCACTTTAATAACCCTGAGACATATTGTATGATGAGCTTCCAGACTTACCGTGGGGGATGTCAGCCCATTTCCCAAGGACATTCCCTGACCTCAAACACTTAGCTTTTATAGGAATTTGTTTGCTCACTGACAGGTAGCTGTCTAAATGCTTTGGTAACTCATGTTCTGCCAACACCTCTGGGTTTGGAGTGAGGATGTTGAAGGACCTGAAAGGAGGGTGGATGGGTCAAGCAAATTCTAGACTTCCATAGTCTGTCCTGGCCACTGTTAACATTCCAACAGCCTGGGATTTGGGGAAGGCAGAGTAATGATAGCAAGGCCACACTGTTGTTGTTAAGTGCCATTGAGTCGGTTCTGACTCACAGTGACCCTGTATAGGGTTTCCAAGGAGTGGCTGGTGAGTTTGAACTGCTGACCAAATGCCACAGTAGTGTTTACTATTTACTGTGTACCCAGCATTGTGATAAGTGGACCTTAATATTCTTGGGTTCTGTATTTGTGAATTTGTAACTCCCTAAATCAATACTTGTTGGCTTTTTCATGGACATATGCAAACACCTAAAGCAATCCACTGCCCTCTATTAGATTTTGACTCGCAGCATCCTTACAAGACATATTCGAAGTGCTCTAAGGCTTTCTCAGGCTGTAAATAGTTTCTGGAGGGGACAGCCTCATCTTTCTCCTGTGGAGCAGCTGGTGGGGTTGAACCACAGCCCAAGGATTAACCTACAACATCAATAGAACTCCGTATGCACATGCAGAGGATAGTAAAAATTTGAGTTGCTTGTCATACATGTTCTTCGGGGAGACAGGACAAAGTGATGCTCTGCTTTTTATTTCAGCTCTCATACTGTAAACAAGTGTCCTTTTTGCAGTCCATTTAGTTAGTGTTAATGTTTTCCTCATTTTTGTGCTTTTGGGTGGTGAGATCACTGTTTAAAATGGCCCCCAAGTATAGTGCTGAAGTACTATCTAGTGTTTGTAACCACAGGACAGATGTGACGTGTCTCACGGGGAAAACTTGTATGTTAGATCTACTTTGTTCAAGTATGAGTGATAGTACGGTTGGCTGTGAATTCAAAGTTAACATATAAACTATGTATGTTAAATATGGTGTCTTTAAACATAAACATGTATACAGCAAGGTAATGTATTGGTCAATTCTTGAATATGTGATCGGTTGTTCACAGGAACCTAACCATGGATTTTCCCTAGGAGCAATGACTGTATTTGCTAATCCAAGTACCCTTGGGGACTTTATAGAACATAACTACCATGAATAACCAGACTCTCTATTTGGAAATTTAATCCTTACAATAGCTTTTCTCATTAGGGTTTGCTTTACAGCATTCTGATTTTTGCGTGTTGTCTCATTCTTGGAACCCTGGTGGCATAGTGGGTTACACGTTAGGTTGCTAACCACAAGGTCAGTAGTTTAACCCACCAGATGCTTGAGTCAGGGTATCTGACCTGCTACTCACAGGCCCCACCCCAACTCCCTCCTCTGAGATGTCTGTCTACAGCCTTGTCCCTGGCTGCAGAACCCGTGGGGAGTGGGCCATCCTCTCCCGCCCCCTGCTCTGAAGTGTTTACACAGGGAATAAAATCCTGCCTGTGCACACACACCAAAAAAAAAAAAAAAAAAAAAGGAAGAAAGAGGAAATTTTCTGCTCCTTTAAAGATTACAGCCTTGGAAACCCTAAATAGGTTTGCATTAGACTTGATGACAGTTGCTGTTGTTAGGTGCAATCCTATGCACAACAAAATGAAACATTGCCCAGTCTTATGCCATCCTCACAATTGTTATGTTTGAGCCTATTGCTGCTGCAGTGTGTCAGTCACCTTGTTGGAGGTCTTCCTTTTTTTCGCTGACCCTTCAACTGAGAAAGCATGATATACTACTCCAAGGACTGGTCCCTCTTGATGACTTCCAAGGAGCATTCTGGCTGTACTTCTTCTAAGACACATTTGTTTGTCCTTCTGGCAGTCTATGGTAATTTTAATATTCTTCTCCAACACCACGACTCAAATGCATAGATTCTTCTACAGTCTTTCTTATTCATTGTCTAATTTTTACATGCATATGAGTGTATGTGATTGAAAATAGCATGGCATGAATCAGGCACACCTTAGGTCTCAAACTGGTATCTTTGTCCTGTAACACTTCATAGAAATAACTTGCAGCAGATTGGCCCAATGCAATATATCGTTTGATTTCTTGGCTGCTTCTTGCATAAGTGTTGATAGTGGATCCAAGCAAAATGAAGTCTTAGACAACGTCAATCTTTTATTTATTTATCATGATGATATTTATTGGTCCGGTGGTGAGGAATTTTGTTTTCTTTCCACTGAGTGTAGTGCATACTGAAGACTCTGCTCTTTGATCTTTATCAGTAAGTATTTTAAATCCTCTTCCATTCCAGCAAGCAAGGTTGTATCATCTGCATATCACAGGTTGTTAATGAGTCTTCTTCTAATCCTTATGCTACATTGTTCATATAATCCAGTTTCTCAGGTTATTTGCTTAGTATACAGATTGAATGGAGTCCTCGTGTGGCACTATAGGATAAGTACTGGACCTCAAGGTCGTTTAAATCACAATGTCACCAGTTCAAACTCACCAGCCACTCCTCAGAAACTCTATAGAGTCACTATGAGTTAGAACCGACTAGAAGGCATTTAACAACGACACTACAGATTCAATAAGTATGATGAAAGCACACAACCTTGGCACACAACTTTCCTGATTTTAAACCATTCAGTGTCCCCTTATTCTGTTGGAATGACTGCCTTTGGTCTCTGTACAGATTCCTCATGAGCACAATTAAGTGTTCTGCAATACCCTTTATTCATAGTTTGTTCTGATTTTTGGCTGTTGGCTAATTCTTGGAGCCCTGGTGACATAGAGAGTTACACATTTGGGCTCCTAACCACAAGGCCAGCAGTTCAAACCCACCAGCTGCTTGAAGGGAGAAATAGGAGGTTTTAAAGATTTACAACCTCAAAAACCCTACACAGAGTTGCTATGAGTCAAAATAGACTCTACACGATTGAAAGTTTTTGCATATTCAGTAAAGCACAACTAAACATCTTTCTGGTATTCTCTGCTTTCAGTCAAGATCCATCTGATGTCAGCAAAGATAACCCTAGTTTCACATCCTCTTCTGAATCTGACTTGAATTTTTGGCAATTCCCTGTTGATGTACTGTTTGTTGTAACCATTTTTAAATTATCTTCAGCATTTTAATTATCATGTGATATTAATGATTTTGTTTAATGATTTCTACATTCTGTTGGGTCTTTGGAATGGGCACAGATCTCTTCCAATCAGTTGGTCAGGGAACTATCTTACAAATTTCTTGGGACAGATGGGTGAGCACCTCCAGTGCTACATCAATTTTTGAGAGATTTCAATTTGTATTTAGTCAATTCCTGGAGCTGTGTTTTTTGCAAAGACTTCAGTGCAGTTTGTACTTCTTCCTTCAGTACTGTCAGTTCTTGATCATATGCTACCTCTCGAAATAGTTGAACATTTCCTTTAGGCACAATGACTGTGTATTCCTTCTATCTTCTTTTGATACTTTCTACATCACTCAATATTTTGCCCATAGATTCTTTCACTACTACAAGTCAAGGCTTGAATTTTTTTCTCCAGTTCTTTCAGCTTAAGAAATGCTGAGCATACTCTTCCCTTTTGGTATTCTAACTTTGCACACTTTGTTATATTTGCCTTTGTCTTCTTCAGCTGACCTTTGAAATTTTCTGTTCAGCTCTTTTACCTCCTCATTTCTTTCATTTGCTTTAGCATCTCTACACTGAAAAGCAAGTTTCAGAGTCTCTTCTGACCATCCATTTTGGTCTTTTCTTTCTTCCCTGTCGTCTTTTTTATATATGTTGTTATTGTGAAGTGCCGTTGAGTCGATTCTGATGCATAGCGACCTTGTATAGGGTTTCCAAGGAGCAACTAGTGAGCTTAAACCGCCCACCTTGCAGTTCAAACGGCTTTGCAGTGCCACACCAGGACTCCTCTTTATATATAT
>NW_006408526.1:27200015-27205118 GCF_000296735.1 Chrysochloris asiatica
CCACTGGTTTTGCTTCTCTAGAAAACCCAGCCTAAGACACTAGTAAAGAGACAGCTTGCTAAAAGGCAAAGAAGTTATACTTATTCTATCAGAGCTTTAACTGAACTCCTCATGCAGTCTCTACCTCTACTTTCTATCAACCCATAGAACAGCATTGTTCTCAAGAGATGCTAACAGAAGAGGTGCTGAAGAGAACTGGTGTCTCAGTGGACTTTAAGGAGAAGTCTCCATTCCCTTGTTGCCATAATGGAAAAATCAACCAATGACTAAAATGCCCAGAGAATCTTTTGTTTGTACTTTCCCATTTCCTTTTCTCCTACGAGAAAAAGCTCTAAGCTTTTCTCTCAAGTTGGCAAACTCCTGAGAGGAGCTTAGTTAGTTTACCATAGTTGTGGACAGAGTGATGTACCATTAAGCATAGAATACGTAGGCTTAGTGCTGGCATTGACAGGAGAAGAAGCCTTATTATGAGTGGGGAGCTTGACTGTATGACTGTAGTTTTCCAGGTGTCCATTTCTATATGAGTTAATGAATGTCATTTTCATCTTCAATTATTCTTTAAATAAATTTTTTTAACTATTAAAAAAAATTATTTAAAAAAAAATTATTTTACTTCTTTGTCCACTCCCAATATTGGCAAGAGATGGATGGACTGACAGCAGGAATCATTTCTCTGTGAAGTCTTACATTTTGGCTGCCTTACTTAGGCTGATGCCCAGGTAAATGAGCCCCCCACAGGCTGGGCTGGCCCTCTAGCATTGGAAGTGAAAACCCAGGCACTAGGCATTTCACTTATGTTCACTAGTTACTGCAAATTCTTATTTTGGTCCAGGGAAGCTTTTGCCTGGGTAAGTAACCATTACTGTGCTTACAGTTTTGGTAATGTTCATTTTGGGCCTTTTTAATGTAGATTCAAATCTACGCTGGAAAATGTACTTTAAGAAAAGGCACTTTTGTGGGACTTTTCATTTGGATTAGTAGGCAGACCACCTGGAGACCTCTTAAGGACCACACTTTGAGACCAACTGTGTTAGCAGACAGCATAGGAGGAGGGAAATGGCTGCGGCTGCTGCCGTAAATAGAAGAAACTAGCTAATTCATTTGAGAGGAATTTAAAAACATACACACAAAAAAACACCCAACATCCAGTTGAAAGCACGATCCATTAGTGTAGTGCACTCAACATAACTATGCATTATTGTGTTGATTGGAGGAGACAAGTCATAAATTTCTTGTATTAAAGTCCTTGACTCACAATATCAGGCAGAGACTAATGACTTAAGAATAATATGTGCAAATGTTATCAGAATACAGATGTCCTGGGCTCTGGCTCTGATGTCTTAGACAAAGTACAGAGTTTGTTTAGGGGTTCAGGGTACATAGCACATTGTATTAGGATTTTTTTTCTTTTTAGTCAAAATGACTAAACATCTGGAGGGCTGTGTTTCTTCTGTGAGGCAGTTTTGAAGTTAAGGCATGAGAAAAGGAAACTCTGAGAGACCCTTGTAGAGAGAATTCTAGCTTCCACTACTCATTGGCTCTGAGTTGGGATCACCCACAGGAAGGGTTGCTACCAGAAGAGACCCAGAAAGGTAAATAGCGAGCTCATGCTACACACCTCAGACATCCCATCGCCCCACTCTGCTCCTTTGGAGTGAAGATCTTTTTTCTCTTTCTATTACCCGGTGACCTTTTCATTCCCTTCTGAAACTGTTGACAAGATTATGGAATCTTCTTTTCTGTCTCTCTCTTTGGACCTTTCTTTCACTCTCTATAAATGAGTTCATTTATCAAATCATCTTTCCTTTATCATTGAAACTATCTTTAAATACTATCTCCTCAGTCTTCCTGTATTAAGGTGTTGCTTCCTTTTACCAACCACACTGTGTCCTAACCCAAGATCCCAAAGCCTCCTTCCCTCTTACTCTTGCAGACATCCTATCAAGGCACTAGTTACTTGGCAGCAATCAGTTGAACCATAGAACATTGCTGTTAAGGGCTGTTGAGTCGATTCTGACCCATAGTGACCCTGCATAGAGTTTCCAAGGAGCAACTGGTGAGCTTGAACTGCCTATTTTTCAGTTCAGACCGACTTTGCAGTCCCGCACATTAACCCACAGTGCCACAGCAGAAATGGAATCCTATTATTTGTGTATTTGTATAAATAGATATTTATTAACGTATAATTTTATTGTTGGTAGCTTCCATGCAATTGTCCCTGACTCATAGCGATTCCACTAACAAATGGAACTAAATACTACCCAGTCCTGCACTATATCCATGATCAGTTGTGGGTTGGACCATTGTGATCCTTAGAGTTCTTACTGGCTGATTTTTGGAAGTAGGTGACCAGAACTTTCTTTCTAGTCCATCTTACACTGGAAGCTCCACTGAAACCTGTCCAACATCATAGTAATGTGTAAGCCTCCATTGATAAATGGGTGGTGGCTGTGTACTGACAATGAACTTAACCTGGGTCTCCGCCTGGAAGGAAAGGATTCTACTGTTAAACCACTAATAAGTGATCTGCCAGTCTCGCCTTTTCTAATGGGAATCCTCACCTCTGTGTTTCTCTGTTAAGTTTACTCTTTCTCCGTCTTTTCGTTACCCACAGCCTCCAAAGACTCTTGTGGTGGTGGTTATGTGCCATGGAGTCAGAACTGACTCATAGTGACCCTGTACAGGGTTTCTGAGGCTGTGAACCTTTACTGGAGCAGAAAGCCTAATCTTTCTCCAGCAGAACAGCAGATAGTTTCAAACTGCTGACCTTAAGGTTCACAGCCCGATTCATAACCACTACGCTACCAGAGCTCCTGTAGGGTCATTAAAAACTCTATAGATAAGTGAGAGTCAGTGGTCATCCTTGGTACTCCCTTTAGGAGAAAGGGATAAGTACAACTTCTGGGGAATTTGGGGTCCATGCAGGAGAAACAGCAAGCTCTGCTTAAGATTAGGCTCTTATTTCTGAGTAGCACACTGTCTAGGAAGACAACTAAGACTTAGTGTCTAAGAATGCTGGGCCTGGCTACTTGATTTCCAGTCGTACCTCCTTATCTACTCCATCCTTCCAACCCACTGTTGTTGTTTTCCTAGTGACCCTATATCTGGTTTCCAAGGAGCAGATAGTGAGTTGGAACTGCCAACCTTGTGGTTCAAACTGACCTTGTGGTCCAGTGCTTTATCCCACAGTGCCACACCAGGTATCCCTTTCAACCCATGGTACCCTCCAAAGTGCACTACAAAGTTGGCTTTTGAGGAGACCATCAAAGGTTAAGCAATCAGCAGTATTTTATATGAAAATGACACCAGATCGCTACATAACCAAGCTTGCTACAGGTGCCCCAGTATCCGGAGGATCAAGCAGGGCTTTTGTGTGAATCCCACATGGATCTTCATGGAGCTAGGGCTTTGATTTGGATCCTAACACTGGAGGACATTTTCTTCTCTCCTTTTATTCCTCCAGGTTCTCTGAGGCCTCATAAGGGACAATGGAATATCTAGAAACAGAGCTGGCAGATTCTGTGAGATCATTTCTCTCTTTTATTCCCCACCCCCACCCCCATTTTAATTTTAATTTTTTTTTTTTTATTAACAAGGATGAAAGTAAATGTGAACTCGAAACAATAAGGCATGGAAAATCACAGAAATAACTTAATTAAGTTTTTAAAGATTTCCATGCTTGAATAAATTAGCCTTCCTGCAAATGTCACAACATTCAGAAAAAAAAATTGTAATCAATGGAGCACAATGCTCCTCTGCTCTTTATTTAAACGAAACTTCCATTGGTGCATTTCCTTTTACCCCTGCTCCTCCCTGGCAGCTTCTGCTCCCCGACTGCTGCAGGCAGGGACAGCAGACTCTCACATCAGCACATTCTCCCTGCTTGGAAGGAGTGGTGGGTGGGAGGACCAGGCAGGGAGGGGTTTCTTGGCCAGAAATGAGGACTTGTTGTGGTTCTAAGTCTCCATTGAAAGAGAACAAGATGTCATATTGTTTGGGGAGTCCAGGAGTGAACCCTCAAAAATGACCAAAACCAGACCCATTGCTGTGGAGTTGATTAAGACTAATGACGATCCCATCTGGTCCTGAGTAGAACTGTATGAACTTCATAGGTTTTCCTGACTGTAATCTTTATGGGAGCAGATCACTAGGTCTTTCTCCCCAGGGCTTTTGGGAAGTAGTGAGTGCTTGACCCTTCACACTGTCAGCCAGGCTGCTTTGTATGTTAGTATTCAAACTCAAGCCATTTATACCACCCTGGTGTAGTGGATTAAATGATGAGCTGCTAACTACAAGGTTGGCAGTTCAAAATGACCAGTAGCTCTGTAGGAGAAAGTGGAGGTTTTCTGCTCCTGTAAAGACTGATAGTCTCAGAAACTCTATGGAGCAGTTCGTAGGGGGTCTGTATAAGTTGCAAGTGTCTCCATGACAGTTAGTTTTTGTTTTTTGGTTTGGGGCCTGGCAGAGTGGGTGGGTTTCCTTAGTGTTCAGAAAAAGTGTGACATCAAGATCAAGCCAGGATGGGGAATCCGAATATCTGGCAAGTTGGTAGACTTTCCTCCTTCCCAGTGTTTTCAGAACATGGAATGTACAAAGTATGAATCTGGGAAAATTGGAAATTGTTAAAAATGAAATGAAACGCATAAACATCGATATGTTAGGCATTAGTGAGCTGAAATGGACTGGTATTAGCCATTTTGAATCTGACAACCACATGGCTTACTATGCAGGAAATGACAAATTGAAGTGGAACAGTGTTACATTCATTGTCCAAAAGAACATCTCCAGATCAGTCATCAGGTACAATGCAGTCTGTGATAGGATAATATCCATGCGTCTACAGGGAAGCCCAGTTAATACCACTATTATTCAAATTTACGCTCCAACCACTAAAGCCAGTGAGGAGGGAATAGAAAAATTCTACGAACTTCTTCAATCTGAAATTGATCAAACATGCAATCAAGATGTATTGATCATTACTGGTGATTGAAATGTAAACGTTGGGAGCAAAGAGGAAGGATCAGTAGTTGGAAAATATGGCCTTGGTGATAGAAATGATGCTGGAGAACGCATGATAGAATTCTGCAAAATCAACGATTTGTT
>NW_006408526.1:27212118-27237729 GCF_000296735.1 Chrysochloris asiatica
TGTGGACTGAGTGAAAGCTTACAGGGCAGATCATCAGTTTTACATTCAACAAATCATACACCTTGTTTCATTACAATGATTATAATCCCCTCCATATACCATCAGTTCACAGTTTTTTCTCTATTCATTTTAGCTCTTTAAAAAAAATTTTTTTTAAACACTCAGGCATAAAGGAGCTCTGATAGCATAGTGGTTACAAGTAAGGCTGTCAACCTCAAGGTTAGCAGTTGGAAAATACCAGTGGTTCCGCGGGAGAAAGATGAGGCATTCTGCTCCTGTAAAAATTTACAGCCTCGGAAACCCTGTGCAGGGTCACTATGAATCGGAACCGACTCTACGTTACTTAACAACAACAACAACAGGCATATATAATAATTTAAACCACCAAAGGGCACATTCTGCAAGCCTGCCTCCTGGCCACCAGCTCTCAGTCCCTCTCTTTCCATGAATCTAGAGTCCTCAGCTGCTCCCTCCCTCCATGTCCCCATCTCTGGTGTCACTGCTTTTCTGGATAAGGTCCCACATTCTGCTTGTGCTATTCTCCCTTGATGGTCCTAGGGTCCTGTGTTTCTAGATTGTAATATTAACTATGCCCCCATTTTTGTTGCAAAACTTCTACCTTTAAAATTGTGACAGTCACAATTAGTCATGATAACAATTACTCACTATTGAATCATAAGAATCTTATCTCCATCTCTTTTTACCAAACCCATCTAGACAAGATGAAAACTATTCTATGGGGACTCTTTCTTCCCTCACACACTCTTAAACTAAACTTCCTCTTGAAACCTTGTAAGCCAGTCACATCTCTTCCCTGTCTTCTTAATGACCTTTTGTTTTCTTCCTGTATGTTCTTGATGTCATTCCATAACTCTTCTAATCATTGGTTATTAGTGTCTAATGCATCAAATCTGTTTTTGAGATGGTTTCTAAATTCAGGTGGGATATATTCAAGTATGAATAGTGGTGTGGCACTGTGGGTTAATGTGCTGGACTGCAAAGTCATTTGAACTACAAGTTTGACAGTTCAAGCTTACCAGCCACTCCTTGGAAACCCTATACAGGGTCGCTATGGGTTGGAATCTATTCGATGGCACTTAACAACAACAACAACATATTCAAGGTCATATTTTGGCTTTCATAGACTTGTTTCAATTTTCTTCAGCTTTAGCCTGAACTTGCCTATGAGAAATTGATGGTCTGTTCAACAGTCGGACCCTGGTCCTGTTTTGGCTGATGCTATTGAGCTTTTCCACTGTCTCTCCCACAATTTAATTCCTGTGTATTCCTTTTGGTGAGGCGCATGTTTAAAAAAGATATTTGCAATGAATAAGTTGTTGTTCTTGCAAAATTCTATTATGGGATCCCCAGAATCGTTTTTATCACCAAGGTCATATTTTCCAACTACCAATTCTAACATTTGCATTCCAGTCACCAGTAATTATTGATGCATCTGGATCAATTATTTTATCAATTTCAGACTGAAGAATTTGGTAGAATTCTGCGATGTCATTATCACTGGCTTTACTGGTCGGTGCATGAATTTGAATAATAGTAGTAGTAACTGGTCTTCTGTGTAGGGGATGTTACTATCCTATCACAGACACACAGACAGCATTGTATTTCAAGACAGATCTTGAAATGTTTTTTTTTCACAATGAATGTGGACTTATTCCTCTTGAATTTGTCATTTCCAGCATAGTAAACCAAAACATTATATGATTCAAAATGACTGGTACCTGCACATTTTGGATCATTAATGCCTAGGAGATAGATCTTTATGCATTCCATTTTGTTTTCGACAAATTCCAATTATTCTAGATTCATACTTCACACATTTCATGTTCTGATTATTAATGGATGTTTGTAGCTGATTCTTTTCATTTTGAGTTATGCCCCATCAACAAATGACGATCCAGAATATTTTGCTTCATTCTCATCATTATGGTCAACTCTACTTTGAAGAGGCTACTTTCCCATTGTATTTTGAGTGCCTTCCAATCTGAGGGGATATATCTGACAATGTTCTACTGCTGTTCATAAGGTTTTAGTGGCTAATCATCCAGAAGTGTTCAGCTTCTTCTTCTTCCTAGTCTCTGTGAGTCTGGAAGTTCTACTGAAACCTGTCCACTGTGGATGACTCTGCTAGCATTTAAAATACTGGCAACATAACTTCCAGCGTCACAGAAACATGCAAATGACCACAGTAAGTCAGATTAACAGATGAGTGGTATCTGTCATGGGAGTGGGTTTGGTCCAATTCTTAAGGGCTCTCCCTTACCGTCTCAAAGTCCCTGGTGGGACATACACTATTATAGTTATTTTGTAGATAGGAAACTGAGACTTCAAACTTAGACTGAGTTCTCACATCTGGAGTGTTAGTTACCTAGAGATGCTATAACAAAAAAACCCCAAAAAACACAAACATTACTAGTGGGTGGCTTTAAAGAACAGGAATTGATTTTCTCATACTTCAGGCTGCTGAAAGTCCAAATTCAACATGTGGCTCTAGATGGAGGTCTTTCTTTGTCTATTTCAGCTTCTAGTTGTTGGCAACCCTTGGGGTTTCTGGACTTGTAGATATAGTAGCTCCCCCATAGCTGTGCGCTCTGTATCCAGGATTCAACCAATCATAGATAGAAAATATTTGGTAAAAACAAAACAAAAAAAACAGCAATTAAGTGGTCAAAGCAACCCCTCAAAGACTAAGAGCCAGTGTTAAAGTTCTACTGATATAGCATTTACATTGTATTATAAGTAATCTAAAGAAAAGATGACTTATAATACCTGGTGTGCCTGGTATGGTGCTGTAGGGTAAGCATTGGACTACTTACCATTGATCAGTGGTTCAAACCCCCCAGATGCTCCTTGGAAACCCTGTACAAGTTCATTATGAGTCAGAACTGACTCAACAGCACGCAACAACAAAGAGATGATATAATGTATGCGGGAGAATGTGAGTAGATTATATGTAAATACCACATCATTATATGTAAGGAATTTAAGCATTCCTGGATTTTGTTATCTGCTGGGATGGGGGTTGTCCTAGAAATATTCCCTCATGAATATGGAGGAACTGTTGTACATCTGCCCTATGTGTCTAGCTTCCCCATATATCTTGGTCTATTCTATTCTTTTCATGACTCAGAAGTAAGTAGGCTTAGGACCCACGCTAGTCTGGTAGAAGCCGTGGTGGTTCAATGGGTAGAATTCTCACTGTCTACACTGGAGACCTGCGTTCAATTGCTAACCAGTCCATTTCATGATCAGTTACCATATGTCTGTCAGTGGAGAATTGTATGTTGTTATGACACTGAACAGGTTTGAGCGGAGTTTTCAGAAAAAGATGGACTAGGAAGAAAAGCCTGGTAATCTCCCCCAGAAATTCATCCAATGAAAACCCTCTGAATCACAATGGTTTAATCTGTAAGTACACTTGGGGATGATGCAGGACTGGGCAGCACTTCTGTTGAGCTTGGGGCTTCCATGAATGAGGAGCCAACTTGATGGTAGTTAACAAAAACCAGAACTATTCTGGTCTGGGCTCATTAACATAACAAAATAATAACCCTATTTCCTAACAGGATCTCATCCATAAGTACATGGACCAGGACTTTAACACATGTTTTGCGGTGGTGAAACAATTCAATGCGCAACAGCTAATAAATGGCAGACTGCCTTTACCCTGGCTCTGTCTGGCTCTTGAGCCTGAACTGTCATATTCTTGTTATACTATACTGGGTTGTCTTATGAGAAACCAATGGTCTGCGGTCACCACCTGTTCTGTGGGAGAAAGACGAGGTTATCTGCTCCCATAAAGGTTTCGTCTTGAAAACCTTCTACTCTGTCCTACAGTATTGATAGGAGTTGGAATGGATTCAGTGACAATGGGTTTATCCCATTTCCAGGGGAGAGGAGGTTCAAGCTCACCAGGTACTCCTTGGAAACCCCATATGAGTTCACTATGGGTCGGAATCAATTCCACCGCACTTAACAACAACAACAAAGACTGAGGGAATGGGGAGCAGAGTGGAAGCCTACTTCCTAACTGGCATGCCCCATAGTAGACTTCTGTTCTGTTAGCAGATGCTGGGAAGTCAAAGTCAGGACTAAGCCAAGTTTTTGGCATGAGGTGCCCAAGGCATTCATGATTTCTTCTTAAAGTCTAGTTATCTGCACAAAGGGCTGAAATCTGTACCTCTGTTTTCTTGTTCTTAACACCTCTAATCTGAAGCCTTGAGTAGGGACAATAAGAAAATTCCCTTCAAGTCCACTTGGTTCTCTGCCTGTAACAACAAAAAAGGCTCAGCCACTTTGCAGAGGAAAAGGCTAGGTAGCCTGTCTGCTGTTTGTCAAGCGGCTGCAAAGTGGCGCCTGAGAAATGCAAATTGTTGTGATTACCATGCAAACTGTTGATGTAAAGGGCTGAGGTGGAATGCTTTGCTTCCTTAATTAGAGTTGGTCTTTTTTTTTACCCTGCAAATTTTGGGACTCTCCTGTTATTAATGACCTTTTTGGATCCATGCCCAGGACTTAGAGATATTGTCTTTGGATCAGGTAATGAGGTCGCTACTGATCCTGAACAAATGGGGGAAGTTATTTAATAATTACTCCTCGCTGTCTGTGGGTGACCTTTCATTTGTCGAGATGAGAGGCATCTGTTTATCATCACCACCAGGTGGAAGATTTTGATTTTTCGGGATTAGTTTTCCTGGATAGAATCCATTTTGTTCTCTACCTTGTTAGAAAAGTTTGCTGTTTAAAGGAACATACATACTAGAGCCAGTGAGGGACCTGTCATTGAAGAAACTTAATTGAGAGACTCTTTAGACAGGCTAGAAACATGGTTCTTCTTAGTTTGAGTGTCCAGGGTAGACAGACTTGTGTGATGGTGGCTTTGTGGAAGTTTTAGTGGCTATAAGAAGCAGACGTCCATGTAATTGTGGAGAGAAGATGGGAGGAGACTAGGATCTCTCTTTGTTTTGACACCCATAATTTATTGGGGCAGATGGTCCAGTGTGGTTGGATGAAATGTGGTGGCTCTGGTACAGGAAGACCATGAGGAGGAGAGCACGTGCTGTGTTTGAAGAAACAGAGCCACTCAGAGCTGACCAAGGTACCTCTGAGAGTTGGTAGAGACAGTCTGGGAGAGAGGAATGACAAGGATTGAAGGTTTGGGAAGAAAGGCAAATTTGCTTGATTTTCACAGAGACTTAAACACTACTAAGCTTTGTTGTTGTTGTTAAGCGCTGTCGAGTTGGTTCCGACTCATAGTGACCCTGTATAGGGTTTCTGAGGAGTAGCTGGTGAGCTTGAACCACCGACCTTGCAGTTCAAACTGATTTTACAGTCCAGCGCATTAACCCACAGTGCCACACCAGGACTCCACTGCTAAGCTTGGATGGGTCTTAAAGAACTTGAGGCCAACCTTTACACCTCATTTTTGTACTCCTATAAAAAATATCTCTGCTAAATGTCTCTGCTTATATTTCTCCCATAGAGAATTTACTAGTTCTCAATCTCAAAAGGCTCCATTCCATTTCCAGCCATTCTTATATAATTCCTTATTTAGAAAAAGAAAAAACAGAGATGAAAATAATCTGTTCTGACAACTCTTACCCATTAACTATATATATTTTTTAGTTTTTTTTTTTCACTATGTTTTCTTTCTTAATTTTTTATTGTGAATTGGGTGAAATTTGAGTGAGTAGATCAGCTTTCCACACAGCAATTCATACACATTTTGTTTCACGTCATTGATTACAGTCCTTAAGATGTAACTAACATCACTTATCTCCCACTTCCTCTCTTTGTTTCCCGTTTCCATTTCTCCTCTTTTCCTAAGCCTTCTGAACTTTGTCCCTGGGTAAACACTGACCTTTTGATCTCAAATGGTCACTTATTCTAAGGTGTGAGCCTCTCTGTAGTGTTGTTGTTCCCCTTTTATACCTGTGTATTCCTTGGCTGAAAATTGAGTCATGGGAATGAGTTCATTTCCAGACCTCAAGGGTGACTAAGGGTCACAGTCTTGGGGGTTCCACCAGTTTCTACCCAGCCAGTAAGCCTAATCTTTCTTTTTATGGTTCGGAGTGTTATTCCATGTTTTTCTTCTGCTTTATCTGGGACCTTACCATATGATCCCTTTGAGAGCAGTTGGTTGTGATAGTGAGGCACCATCTACTTCTCTGGACTCAGGATCACGAAGGCTGAGGATTGCATGGTCCATTAGTCCATTGGACCCATTGCTTCCATGTGTCTTCGATTTTCTTCACTCTTCTTTCTTTTGGATGAGAAGAGACCTATAGTGGCACCTTAGATGGCTATTCATGAGCTTTTAAGACCCCAATTGTCACTCACCAAAGTAGGATGTAGAACAATGTCTTTGTGGACTATGTTATGCCAACTGATTTTGGTGTCCCCTGAGACCATGGGCACTTGCAGGCTCAGAGTCTCATTCCCTCCTGGTGTTTGGTTATGTCTAAGAACTTTTCATAGCTTTGCCCCCTGTATACTCTACCACATTCATGGGTATATTTGCAGTAGAAGTACATGACCATGTAGGAATATCTTCTGTCAAATCTATATAGATTCATGGATGTAGTCACACTCTCCCTCCCACATCTACTCAGCCTGTGTGACTGACTATCCATGCATCTACTTGTAGATCACTGTTATTGCAGAATACTGTATATAACAACACTTATCTCTGTTGCCTTATCTCTTGCAATTCTAGTGTCTTACCCTGCCTTCGTTACTTTTTTTGCTGACTTTCCTCTTATTGTATATTGCCTTCCCTTATTCAAGTGAATACATGTCTATCCACTAGCCAATAATTTACTCTCCTTTACCCTCCTGCCCTGGAAACCATCAAAGAATGTTTCTTTTCTTTCTTTTTTTTTTAAGCTTTTATTGTGAATTGAGTGATAGTTTACATGGGAGAACATCAGCTTTACATTCATCCTATTGTATTTCATTTCATTGCAATGATTACAGTCCCCTCCATTCATCACCATTCAACAGCTTTTGCTTCAAAGAATGCTTCTTATAGTGTGAAAATATTTTCTTGACTTGTTGCAACTTTATCTCCTATAATAGTTGTCCTTTTGTGATTGACTTATTTCACTCAGCATAACGTCGTCTAGGTTCGTCTAGGTTATTAGATGTTTTGTAGATTCATCATTATTCTTTAACATTGTTTAGTATTCCATTGTGTGTATGCACCATAGTTTGTTACTCCAGTCTTTCAGTGATGGTCATTTAGGTTGTTTTCATCTTTTGGCTATCATGAATAGTGTTGTAATGAACATGGGTATGCAGATATCTGCTGGTGTCACGACTTTTGTTTTTCTAGCATATATACCAAATAGTGGGATTGCTGAACCATATGGCATTTCAGTTTCCAAAATTTTAAGGAAGCGCCATGCTATTTCTACAGTGGTTGTATCATTTTACAGTCAGAACCGACTCCATGGCACATAACCACTACCACCACCACCAGTATTGTATGATGGTTCCACTCTCTCTACACTCAATTGTTGTTGTTAAGTGCCGTCGAGTCGGTTCCAACCCATAGCGACCCTGTACAGGGTTTCCGAGGGTGTAAATCTTTACGGGAGTAGAAAGCCTCATCTTTCTCCCGCGGAGCAGCTGGTAGTTTCAAACCGCTGACCTTAAGGTTCGCAGCCCGATTCGTAACCACTACACTACCAGAGCTCCTTTATGATTTGTTATTTTCTGTTACTTTGAACTTTGCTATTAATGCTGGGTGAGATGATAACCTCATTTTTCTTTTTTGATTTGCATCTCATAACACTATAGGATAAGCACTGTACTGCTAACTGTAAGGTAAGCAGTTGAAACCCCAAACTACTCTGAGAGAAAAAGATGAGATTTTCTGCTCCCATAATGATTTCTAGTCTCAGAAACCTTATGTTGTTGCTGTTTCTATTTCTATTAATGGAGTCCTGGTACAGTACTGTAGGATAAGCACTTGACATCAAGGGCAGTTTGAACCACAAGGTTGGAGGTTCAAACTCACCAGCCACTCCTTGGAAATGTTGTTGTTATCAGATTGATAACATCAGATTGTGCCATCAGATTGTTTCTGATTCATAGTGATACTATGTATAACAGAATGAAACACTGCCGGGAAGTTTGCCATTCTCACAATTGTTATGTTTGAACCCATTGTTGACACTAATAGGGTCGCTATGAGTTGGAATCAACTCAATGGTAGGGGGCTTAATGTCTAATGAAAATTAGAGCAAGCATTGCTTAATGTGTTTGCTGGCCACCTGAAAGTGTTCTTTGATAAAATGTCTATTTATGTCCTCTGCCCATTTTTCAATTGGATTTTTAGTCTTTTTGTTGCTGAGGTGTTGACGTTTTCTACAGATTTTAGAAATTTGTTCTTTGTCTGATGATATGTTATTGCCATTTTTTTTCTCCAGTCTGTGGTTTTCTTTACCCTCTTTTCGTAAAATGTTTTAATGCACATAACTGTCTAAGTTTTAGGTGATCTTGTTAGTCTTCTACTGTTTGTATTTCCAGTTATGTTTGATAGTGTATTTATGCCATATATTAGGGCCTCTAAGTTTGTCCCTATTTTTTTCATTGATGATTTTCATAATTCTAATTTTTGCATTTAGGTCTTTGATCCATCTTGAGCTTATTTTTATATAACCGATATGACCAATCAGAGTCCTGGTGTGACACTGAGAGATAAGCACTTGACTGCAAGATTGGTTTAAACCACAAGGTTGCCAGTTCAAACTCACTGATGCTCCTTGGAAACACTGTACAGGGTTGCTATGGATCAGAACCGATGCGACAGCACTTAACAATAGCAACATGGATCCGGTTTCATTCCCCATTTAATGAGTTTTTGCCCTTTGTCCAAGATCTACTCTCCGTAAGTGGATGGATGTATTTTCTGACTTCTCTCTTCTGTTCTATTGGTCTGTGAGTCTGTAGTTGTACCAGTACCAGGCTGTATTGACTATGGCGAGTATGTAATGGGTTTTGAGACTGAGAAGTGTGAGGTCTCCTACTTTGTTCTTCTTTAGTATTGATTTTCTTTTTCAGGGTCTCTTTCTTTTCCACATAAAGTTGGTGATTAGTTTTTCCATCTCTTTAAGGAATGATGCTGGAATCTGGATTGCATTGTATCTGTAGATTGCTTTGGATGGTACTGGCATTTTAACAATGCAAGGTCTTTGTATCTATGAGCATGGTATACTTTTCCATTTTTGGCCTCTTTTGGTTTCTTCTTGTAGCATTTTATAATTTTCTTTGTATAGATACTTAATTTTTCTGGTTGGAGTTATTCCTAAGTATTTCATCTTTTGGATGACTCTTGCAAGTGGTATTGTTTTCCTGATTTCCTTTTCAGAATGCTCTTTCTTAGTATACAGGAATCCCACTGATTTTTGTATGTTGACCTCATACCCTACCACTTTGCTGAATCTTTCAATTAGTTACAGTGATTTTCTTGCTGAGTCTTTGGGATTTTCTATGTATAGGATCACATCATCTACAAATACAGAAAGTCTTACTTCTTCTTTGCCAATTTGGATACCTTTAATTTCTTTTTCTTGCCTTATAGCACTAAGAAAGACTTCCAGCACATATTAAATAGGGATCATGATAAAGGACATCTTTTTATTTACCCATTGACTCTTGTTCTCATGTTGAGATCATACAGAAAAATCAATTTCCTTTTCATTAGGACAGCCGTTCAGGCTTTGGAGCAGGGTTTCTTACCCACATTGTGTCTTCTCATTAAGTCTCCTAATTTATATGTTTATCATGAATCTCACTTCCAAGTTTTCTCAGCACCCTAGTCACTATCCTTCAAAAAAGTACTCAAAAAGTATGTATATTTCAATATGAGGATTGCACACAAAACTCAAGTCTTGTTTGGTCACCATAGAGTAGAACAGGTCTATCCCCTTCTTTCTTCTGTTGTCGTTGCGTGCTGTTGTGTGGGTTCCAACTCATAGCATCTTTCCAAGGAGCAGCTGGTGGGTTTCAACTGCTGATGTGATTCTCAGTCCAGTGCTCATCCTACATTACCACACCACGAGTCTTTCTTCTAGACAATATGATTTTGTGAATGTAAACTAACTGAAGGAATATTTCATAATAATAATAATAATAAGAGAGTGTAGTTGGTAGAAGGTCTTAAAATTTCTTCTGAAGAGCATGGTAGGAAAATCACAGAGAAACAGAATACTCCACCAGCCTAGTGGGTTTCATAGGAAGGAGCAGGCAGTTGGCTCTTCCTTCCTCTTAGGTGAGCCAGGAAATCAGAGCTGGGATTGAGCAGGAACAGATCAGTGGGAAAGCAGCTCTCTGTTAGAGGATGCAGGTGTGATACTGAGGTTCAGAGTCACTGAGTCATTTTGAACCTTCTCAATTCTCCCTGCTTTGCACCTCTTGCCTTAGGAGGTGTCATTCTGACCCTGGAATAAGGTATGCTCTTGGGTATGAAGCTCCTATGCTCCCCATTGAGTGCTCCTTGCTTGCATCCCGACCTTCACTTTTATAACATGCATCCTTCGTAACCATGTCTGACTTTCTCACTGGGCTATTAGAGCAGAGTCTGTTCTGTCTTCTTCATAATCCTGTTTCCACAGTGGAGTTCCTGGGTGGTGAAAATAGTTAAGTGTTCACTAACTACTAACCAAAAGGTTGGCGCTTCAAATCCATCAAGCGGTGCCTTGCAAGAAAGGCCTAGTGATCTACTTCTGAAAGGTCACACCTCTTGGAAATTCTATGGAGCACAACTCCACAACTTCAATTCTTTGAAACACATGGAGTTGCCCTGAAGCAGAATTGAGTTGATGGTAACTGGTTTAGCTCTTTTGTATCCAGAGTGCCCAGAACAGAGTGGGTGTGCTTAATAAAAAATGTGGTGACTACATGAGCAAAGAATGAAACAATGACTCTTTATAATGCTTGAGCCACTATTTTCTAGTCACTATCTCTACCCATTGGCTCATTTGGAGGCTTCTGATGCTTACTTGCCTAGTTGCATTTGGCTTTCTCTTACTGAAGGACTCTACATTATCTAGTCCTGTTAGGACATAGGAAAGACTCATAAAAACTTAAAATGCTTACAGCTGGAGAGGACTTTGGAAACCACCCACAATGTGTTGATAAGAGACTTTCTGTTTTCATCTGTACGCAAGGAAAATTTCTTACAGCCTTTCTTTGTACATTCCATCTCTACCAAACATCTCTGTTGCAAACACTCTTAGTTTCCTTTTCCCTATCTCCCTCCACTGTTTTGTTGTTGTTAGCTGCTGTCAATCAAGTCAATTCTGACTCACAATCACCACATGTGTGCAGAGTAGAACTGTTTCATAGGGTGCTAGAGGTTGTGAGCTTTCTGAAGCAGCTTGCTAGGGCTGTGTTCTGAGGCACTCTGGGTGGGTTTGTGCTATCATCCTCTTTGCTAGTAGTCTAGTGCTTAACGATTTGGGCCATCCCTGTACTCACCTGGAAAAACTCAACTATCTGCTTACGTTATACCTGTTCCAAAGCAATGTAGTATTGCTGGAGATAATCCTTTTCCCCTTGAAATAGACAACTTGAGCTCCAGGAAAGTCACTCTTATCCCAACCTGCACTGTTGTTGTTGTTGTTATGTGCCCTGGAGTCTGTTCTGACTCATAGCGACCCTGTACAGGGTTTCTGAGGCTGTAAATCTTTATGGGAGCAGAAAGCCTAATCTTTCTCCCAAGGAACAGCTGGTAGTTTCGAACTGCTTACCTTGTGGCTTATAGCCCGATTCATAACCACTACACTACCCAACAGAGCCAGTGAGAAACCACTATTTTTGCCTGAAAACCTTACCTTCTATGTAAGGTGCAGAGCCCCAGGAAGGTGAAATGACTTGTCTGAGGTCATACAATAGATCCTGAGCCCAGAACACCTTAAGGAATTTGAAGCTCTTTCCACCAGAGTATGATTCCTTGTGCTCTACCAATCACTGTTTTTGGCCACTCTGGCCTGACTAGGGCTCTTGGTGAGCTGTGGTCCTTGACCACCATTGTCTCCTCTCTGTTCCCTGAAATCAGTTTCCCCGGCAGGGTGGGCACATTGGCTCTGTCTGGTCCCACATTCACAGGCACACGGAGGCACTGCCAAACCTCCCACCTCTGTCCTTTTGAGGGATTGAAGCCCAAAGCCTTATACAAAACTGTCTTCTGAGGGCCCCTTGGCTGTCCTGTTTGTAAAACCAGTTCACAGGCAGCCTTGCCTTTCATTTCCTTAATCTTAAATTGCATCAAAAAGGGAGAGATTAGAGGTAAAACCTCAATAAAGGATTGAACAAAAGCCTGCTCCTACATTGGATTCTCACACCTTGCTCTGCCTTTCTCCCCTCCCTCCTGTCTGACAGACTGAGTGTATGAACCTCCTTTTTTTTTTTTCAAACTTAGATTAAAACACTATTTAGAAAAGGCCTGCAAGTTTGAAGTCACCTCTGGTTCATACATTAAACATCAAATGTACATTAACTGTGAATTATGGTCATGAAAAGTAAATCCTTTAATGCCGTTCTCTGTGTTGCCCCGCTGAAGCTTAGCATTAATGTCCTCTTTGCAACTCAGTCACTGGATGGACTTCTTCCAGTTCTCATCACCAGGCAGGTTTTCCTCTCTGTGCCACCATAAACACACAGCCATGTGAAAAGATTGGAGGCAAGTTTAAACTCAGAAGTAGACCTGCCTGGGTTGGATAAGTCATTTATCCACAATGGGTGGGGAAGAGGAGGTCCCACTTTGTGTAAGATGCCACTATAAATGGTAATTGCTGTAGAGTTGTTGACCCATGTGTGTCAGAGTAGAATTGTATGCTCCTTAGAGTTTTCATGGTTGGGTTTTTGGAAGTAGAATGCCAGGACTTTCTTTTGAGGCATCTCTGGGTGGACTTGAACCTCCAACCCTTCCTTAGTAGTCAAGCACATTAACTGTTTGCACTCCCCAGATACTCCAGCATACTACTTTGTTGTTGTTGTTAAGTGCCGTCTAAGTCAGTTCTGACTCATAGTGACCTTGTACAGGGTTTCTGAGGAGTGGCTGGTAAGCTTGAACTGCCAACCTTGTGGTTCAAACCAACTTTGCAGTCCAGTGCATTAACCCACAGAGCCATACCAGTATTCCAGGATACTACTGTAGCTCTTAGGTAAACCTCCTCTGGCTAAGTTGAATTCTGTTTGTAACACTAAGCACTGGGGAGCTGGAGCTGTTAGAAAGAGCTAGTCCAAATGGCATCTAGGTCAAGCTGTTGTTGTTGATAAGTGCTATCCAGTCAGTTCAGCCCAGCTACCATATGTCTGTCAGTGAAAAGTTGTATGTTATCATGATATTGAACAGGTTTGCGTGGAGTTTTCAGAAAAAGATGGACTAGGAAGAAAAGCCTGGTAATCTCCCCTAGAAATTCATCCAATGAAAACCCTCTGAATCACAATGGTTCAATCTGTAAGTACACTTGGGGATGATGCAGGACTGGGTAGCACTTCTGTTGAGCTTGGGGCTTCCATGAATGAGGAGCCAACTTGATGGTAGTTAACAAAAAACAAAACTATTCTGGCTTGGTCTCATTAACATAACAAAAGAAGACCCCTATTTTCAAACAGGATCTCATCCACAAGTACCAGGACTTTAATACTTATTTCCAAGCAGTGGATGGTGAGTTTGAACCACATACCTTGTGGTCCAGTGCATATCTTACAGTACCACATCAGGACTCCTGGCAATCAGAGATCCTAGCAATGGAGACGCAGGATTACACATGGTGAACTTTTTCTGGGAAAACAGATAGATTCAGAGCAATAGAATTATGTATGACCAACATTATATTTTGGTATGGAAGTCAAGCTACTGTACCACTGTGTGGTCTGCCTTTTTTCTGATGAATCAGGATGAGTGGCAAAGAGCAAGGGGAAAATATACCCAAACATTTACTCTTATGTGAAGGAGGAACTCTCCCACAATTGAGCAGAGATTCAAATTCCCTGAAAAGACTTTAGCTACCATCTGAGCCAAAGCCTGGAAGGGTGGAAGCATGCTGGACTTGTGGACAAGCCTTAGCAGTTTTTGAGACAAAATTAGGAAAGTCAAAACGAATTACTTCTCCTCCATCCTGGGTTAAGAGACAAGATTAAATAAAGGAGAGATAATGATGGAAAATGATCATAAAAGGCATTGAATTGCATTTCAGTGTTTATGCACCTTTAAAGCTTGCAGTAAATTGCACATGTTATTTAAATACATTCTTTAATATTTATGCTTTGTTGTTTTAATAAAGACTTCTATTTTTAAATAAAAATGCATAATTAAGTAGAATAGAATATTTTCCTCTTTGACATGTTTAATCATGCCAATGGGAAACAAGCTGTTTAGATTATAAAGACATAGTCTAGACACTGTCACGTACTTAGTAGCAGTCTGCACCCAGTAGGTGCTCAATAAAGATTTAATGATCAACTATTACATGCCTGGTCCTGTGTCAAGTTCTGGGGACACTAAGGAGAGAAAAAGAGACAAGATCTCTACTCTCAGAGTGCTCATAGCATGGTGGGGGAGTTGGACATTAACCAGTCCTGTAAGTGATGTATATTTACACCTTTGGGTCAGTTAACAGGAGGAATCAGTTGCATTCTCACTGATTGGAGAGGTTGGAATCACTTCTCTGAAGCTGTGAGGGTTGAGTTGGTATCTGAGGGATAAATAGGAGATCACAGGGTAAAGAGAGAAAAAGAGTGTCTCAAACAGAGCAAACAATATGCTCCAAAGTCTTATGGTAGGAGGGAGCATGGTGTGTTTTTTTGAGAACGGAAAGAAGTTGAGTGGTTGGCATCGCCACAGAACAGGTTATTCTGTATGTAAATAAGCTGCCCAGCTAGGCTGAGGAACTTGTGTACGGAGGTGAAATCCACCTTAGCCGCACCTACCAAGCCAGCGTCCCTGATGAGATATTACATTAGCCAGAAGAAAGGATATATTTTTTAAATTGGGCTGCTCTGAAGAGGACCCTTTATTTAGTTCTTTCTAAAGGAGCTCTGGTAGCGTAGTGGTTACGAATTGGGCTGTGAACCTTAAGGTCAGTGGTTCAAAACTACCAGCCGCTCCGCGGGAGAAAGATGAGGCTTTCTACTCCCATAAAGATTTACACCCTCGGAAACCCTGTACAGGGTCGCTATGGGTCGGAACCGACTCAACGGCACTTAACAACAACAACAACAAAGTTCTTTAAGTGCTAACCTGACCAGGATGGCTGAAACATAGCAAGAGAGGAAGAGAGACCAGGTAAGGCTGTAGAGGGAGCAGGGGTAGAAACACAGGACTTGGAGCCCATGTGAAGGATTTGGGCCTTTCTTTTAAGAACAATGAAAAGCTAATGAAGGGTTGTAAGTGTGTATGTGTGTGATGAACAGATTTGCATTTTGAAAAGATCACTTGGGCTGTAATGTGGAAAACTGATTAGGGGAGCATCAGAGTGGAAGGAGTATGGTTTGGGGCAGAAGTTCATAAATTTGGTTTTGGACTACTGAGTTTGATGAGTCTTGAAAGCATCCTAGTAGAGGCATTAAGCAGCCATTTGGCTTGGATGAATTGCATGTATAACATACTTAGGTTTTCGTTGTCAAAGGGTGTTGGCCAGAGGACATGTAGTACATTACTCCGTGGGTCAAAGGGGAAAGATGAAGATGTTAACAATAGACTGGACAGGGGGCAGTGGTTGTTCACTGGTAGAATTCTTACCTTCCCTTCCGTACCAGGAGTCCTGTTGTAGCACTGTAGGATCTCCACTAGACTGCTAACCACAAGGTTGGCAGCTCAAATGCCGGTCGCTCCTTGGAAACCTTATAAAAGGTTGTTATGAGTTGGAATCGATTCAACAGCACTTAACAACAACAAACAACAATGTAGGACCCAGTTGAAGTCATACACTGACCATGGAGATGGCATGGGACAGATCCACATTTCGTTCCATTGTGTAGCATGAGTTTGGGGGCCAACTTGACAACAGCTGAATGCAACCACAATAACAATAGACAGAACAGGGACTGGTGAAGTCTGCCTCGGTGGTAAGACACACTCTCAAGATGAAGGTGCTCCAGAAAGGTCCCAGTCAGTGTCCCAATGAACAAGAGAACTCTGGTAGATTCAGAACTGCGAGAGAGCCCAGGCAGAGGTGATACTCAAAGGCTGATGGTGACACATTACTTCTCTGGGTAAGGTGGTGATGCTGCTTTGTAGACTTTAGATATGATCTTAATAGTGAGCATGGGGTGGGGTGGGCATTAAAGTCCAGTTTGTTTGGGAAAAGGACTCCGGTAGTATAGTGGTTATGAATTGGGCTGCTAACCTCAAGGTCAGCAGTTCGAAACTACCAGTGGTTCCATGGGAGAAAGATGAGGCATTCTGCTCCTGTAAAGATTTACAGCCTCGAAAACCCTGTACAGGGTTGCTATGAGTCAGAATCGACTCCATGACACACTACCACCACCAAAGTACAGATAAGTTGTGAAGTTTCATAATAGGGATTTAGTGCATAACCAGAAGAGGACGAGAGTGGAAGCCCAGAACTGCAAAAACTCTAGCATGCTGTCTAGGAACACAAGGTGGATATTGGTGGAAAAGATCAATGATCTACAAATGCCTTTTAATATTTAGCCCTGGACTCACTGTCTATCCCATTTGAGGCAACAAGACCAATTACAGACCCCCCTCCTCAGCTCCAGTAACCCTTGGGGCTTGGTTGGAACAGGCTCAGGAACCTGGAAGGTTCTAGTCTTCAAGGTGACAGTCTTCAGTACTTGTAGATGGGCAGAGCTAGAGATAGCAGGGGTTGAAAGTAAAAAGATCAGGAGCTTTTTGAATATAAACTTATATATTACAATAAATGCAATTTCCTCTGTCTTTCAGGTCAGTTGCTAGGTGCTTTAAAAGCTCCAACAATTCTGTGTCCAGGGGCCAAGATGTGTGCGTGCGTGTGTGTGTGTGTGTGTGTGTGAATACATGTATTTCCTCTTCCTTACCAGGTTGGAATAAATTTTTTAAGGGTAAAGAAAAAATTGGGGTCACCTAGTCTGAAGAAAAGAACTCTGGTAGCACAGTGGTTATGAGTCAGGCTGCTAACCTCAAGTTCAGCAGTTCGAAACTACCAGCTGTTCCTCAGGAGAAAGATGACATTTTCTGCTCCCATAAAGATTAACAGCCTCAGAAACCCTGTACAGGGTTGCTATGAGTCAGAACTGAATCCACTGCACATAACCAACACCACCAGTCTAAAGAAGTGAAGGCTGAGTCCTAAGCAGCCATTCAGTTGAACTTCACAGCAGCAGGTGGAACCTTAACTCAAACTAACTACTGTTAATAATAATGCCAGGAAAGCTTAAGCATTTTATATGAATCAACTAATTTAATGATCATGATAATCTCACAATATCCCTAGAAGGTCAGTTACAATTAGCCACCCTTTATAGATAGGGAGCTCTGGTAGCATAGTGGTTACAAATCGGTCTGCGAGCCACAAGGTCAGCAGTTCGAAACTACCAGCTGTTCCATGGGAGAAAGATGAGGCTTCCTGTTACAGACTTACAGCCTCGGAAACCCTGTGCAGGGTCACTATGAGTCGGAACCGACTCCACAGCACATAACAACAACATAGATAGGGAAGGACTCTGGGTGTGGTGCTGTGGGTAAATGCGCTGGACTGCAAGGTCAGCTTAAATCGTAAGGTCAGTGGTTCAAGCTCACCAGTTGTTCCTCAGAAACCCTGTACAGGCTCACTATGAGTTGAAACTGACTCAATGGCACTTAACAACAACAACAACACAAATCAGGAAAGTACAGCGTAACTCTGAGAGGTTAAGTAACTTGCCCAAGGTCACATAACTAATAAGTGTTTCAACCAAAAATCATATCCAGACAGTTAACTCTAGAGTGCTTATGCTTAAAGAAGAAGATGAAGAAAATCTGCAACGTTCTCAAGGGCTGTTTTAAAGAAATGGTTTTTAAAAAGTCTCTAACTGCGGATTTTAGAATTCATTCAGATCAGTCCCATTTTCCTTGTCTCTTATGAAAACTTGCAGGCCTCGTGAGGGATAACTGAAGATTGAAGTGTTTGCTACAGTGTACCATCAGTAAGGAAAAATAAAACATTCTGATGTCTACAAAGTGAACCTCTGAAGGAGGTGGCGGCGAACCTGAAGACGCCACCTTTGAGCTCCTCAGCCTCATCTCATTGTAGGCCTTGGCTCATGGCAGTCTCCACTTCTGACTCATTCTCACCCTCTTGGCTCACTAAGGAACAGATGTTGTTATTACATCTGTACTTATTGTTCGAGAATTGTGCATTGCACTCATCTCTTTAAGTAACAGCCTTGGACCTGTTGCACTGCCTTTATTCTTGCCAGAAACCTCTCCAAAGTGGATCGCAGAATAGCGACTCTTACTGTGAGTTATTTAGAATGAATAAACTACGTGGTGCAGTTTTTAGTTACATAGGATTTGGTCTGGCTTAACACCCAATTCTGCCTTTTCATTTCCACCCTAGTTCACTCTAGGCATGTTAGATGATTCTAGAGAGAAACAAATTTCTTTCTGGCCAAGCTTCAAGTTTACTCCCCAGGTCAGATACTGGACAAGCTAACCAAACCAAACCAATTTAGGAGTCATCGAGTTGTAACTCATGGCGACCCCAGGTGTGTCAGAATAGAACTGCTTTTTCTAAAGTAGATGACCAAGTTTTTCTTCTGAGCTGCCTCTGAAGTGGACTCGAGCTGCTACCGACTTTCTGGTTATCGGCCAGCACATTAATCATTCGTACAACCGGGGGGCTCCATTGGGTGGACAGGTTCCTGGTACTGCTCAGCTGGTGGATTCTCTCCCTGCAAGCTGTGGTTCCTGGACTCAGGCTTTCTTGAGCAATTTAGCTACAAAGCAGCAGCATCTCCAAGTCTCACCTTTACCTGAAGAGATCAGATTATTTTTATTGGATCCAGAGCAAACAGACATGCAGTTACGGCAAACATGAAACTTGGCCTAGGAGTCATTCTATCAGGCCACGTTAAAGGATGAAATCAATTGTACTGCAAGGACTTTTGCTTATGCGGTGTTTCTTTCTCTTCTGACTTTTCTTCCTGTTTAGAGAGTTGGGATAAGAGGGGCAATGAAAGCAACTGGGTAGATCTAACCTTCATTTTCCTTCTGAAGTATATTTGCCCATGATATTTCAGAAGAGAAGCGAAATCTGCCTGGTTGGTTGGAAGCCTTCTATTGAAGTCAAGATGTCCAAATTAGAAAGCAACACTAGGATCATCCATTGAAATCTTAATATGATTGAAAGTTTGAGGTTGTGATGAGAGTGTGGTCATTCTGCTTCTGAACGTCCATTTCCATTTGCCCTTGTGCCTTGTTTCTGTTAGATGATTTGACTCAATCCAAGGTTGAGAAGGATGAGCTGAGAATAGATTGAGTTTGTGATGTAACTGAGAGGGCTGAAACTGGTAACCTCACTTCCACTTCTAACAGAGACACCTAAGGAAACCCCAGGGGATGGAAAGAGATCCATTAGTCTCGTAAGTAAACAAATCTCGAAACGCTCAGGACTATAAAGAACTCTGAGAAGATATAATCTGGTAGAGTCAAACCAGTAACATCCAAAGCATTTCCTCTGAGTTGTTCCTTTTCATCCCTAATCCTATCATCATGCTCAACACCCAGGGATTCATCTGGTGGTGGTTATGTGCCATGCAGTTGGTTCCGACTCATAGCAACCCTGTACAGGTTTTCCGAGGCTGTAAATCTTTACGGAAGCAGAAAGCTTCATCTTTCTCCCTCAGAACAGCTGGTAATTTTGAACTGCTGACTTTGAGATTAGCAGCCTGGTTCGTAATCCCTATGCTACCAGAACTCCTTAGAGATTCATCTAGGCTCAGGGAAAAACATCAGAAAGAATGGCTCCTTCCTCCTATTTAAATTTCTACAGAAAGGCTTTGCATTTTAAAAGGAACTATCCTAAAATTGAGAGAAGCCAAATTGAAAACAAAGAAACTACAAAAAATGTTCAAGCCAAATCTTTACAGCAAGGATCATTCCCAACCCCTCTGCACACAGGGTTGACAGGGATAGGCAATTTAGACATTGGCTTCCCAAAATGAGGTTGGGGAGGGTGCTACAAAGGCATGAAGTGACTAACTTACAAGTTTTCAAGATGGAGCTTAGTTTCAGAGGGTGCTGGGGAAGGTAGAATCTCCACTGAGTGATTTCCAACCTGTCTAGGTGGGACTGGTCAAAGGAGATGGGGATAAGACTCTTGTGATTCAATAGTGAATTATTGCTATCAGGACTGATTATGAATGCTGCGAATGTAAAGGTAGACTTTTTGTAACAAAAGGAGTGGAGCAGTTGATCTTGCAGTCCAGGATGGGAGGACCCTGGAACCATCAAGGGAGAAGAGCGTAGTGCAGGACCCTATCCAGAGAAGCAGTGATGCCAGAGGCAGAGATGATAACATGGAGAGATGGAGCGGCTGGGGACTCTAGACTCAAGGAGGGAGAGGGGCTGTGTGCTGGTGACCAGGTGGCTGGCATGCAGGGTACAACAACCCTTTGGTTGTTTGAATGGTTATATATTCTTGAGTGTTTTGGTGTACATCCAAAAAAAAAAAAAATCCAGAGGGATTGGCAGCAAATGCTGTTGAAAGATGATGCATGTAGAGGATTGTAATCATTGCAATGAAACGAAATATGATAGGATGAATGTAAAGCTGATGCTCTTCCATGTAAACTATCACTCAATTCACAAGAAAAACTAAAAAAAAAAATAATGTTCAAGTGTGCAGGTTTCTGTGCAAGAAGGAATGATACTAATTATTGGGCCAGTTTGTTAAACCATGGTGGCTTTTGAGTTTCCAGTATGTTGGAAAGGATGCCATTGATATTTCAAATCCCAGTAGGGTCACACATGGTGGACTGGTTTCAGTGGGGCTTCCAGACTAAGAAGAAACGTTTGGAGATCTGCTTCCTAAAATGAGTCATTGAAAACCCTACAGAACACAACAGAACATTGTCCAGCGTTTGGTAAAGGGCCAGTGAAAATGAAGGAAACCCTCAATGAAATGGATTGACAACAAAAGCTGAAACAATCGACTCATCCCTGAGAACAGAGAGAGGGTACAGGATCCGGTACCAATGCATTCGGTTTTACAGCATCTAACACCAGTAGCAAGTATTGGGCAGGGAAGTCCAACTTCATTCTATACCGCTCTTCGAAGTCTGTTTAGATCCGGCTTTTTTGTTGTTCTGGAGTTGTTTTTCCTCCCACTTCTGGGGTCAAAGTCCTAGTTAGGTGAATGTCTGGAAGACCCTGACATCCAGCTTCTAGTGGAAAGGTGAGCTGCCTGCCCATCCCTGAGGAGCAGGGCATGCATGCCTCAACTTCTCCCAGGACCAGACTAGCCTGGAGTGAAGGTGAAAGTCTGATGTACTATCTGCTCACCATGGGGAAGGGCTCAAGTTTTTCTTTCTAGGAAACTTCCGTGGATTCTGGCAAAGTACCCATGGCATTGTAAACCCAAACAAGACCAAGCTGGAGTTCATGCTGCTCGTTCAGTCCATTCCAGCTTCTCCTTTTCTGTAGGCATCGGGCACATTGCAGACAGGGAAATTGTGTTTCAGAAATAGCACCTGTCGAGGATGCAAGGCACTACCCCTACCCCTCGTCAGCACCAAATGGTCTTAATTAACTTTGGACACTTCTGTGCCTCACACTTTATTTCTGAACGTTATTGAAAGTTGTCAGAACTTGTCTCACTTTTTTCTTTTATTATTAATGTGTAAATACAATACCTCAGGAGTGTTACTAAAACACAGAATCTAATCCCAGGAGATTAATTTATGAACACAGCATAGGGTGAAGTTGCATCCTGGCAACTGCAAATTGATGTTGGCAAGAGCCACCAGCATCAGCCTCTCCAAACTCACAGAAATCCAGAAGGCCAAGGGGCCGGAGGCAGGGAGGAAAGAGCGGGAGAGCTGGACTCTGCTGTTTTCTTTCTTTCTTTCTCTCTCTCTCTCTCTCTCTCTCTCTCTCTCTCTTTCTTTTTCTTTCTTTCTAGACACTGCCTGGACACAGGATTTGAAGTCTCCTTGGTAGGGAAGAGGAGAGTGGGGTCACCTTTCTCTCAGGGCGAAGCACTGACCCCTGCAAGTCTGTCCATCAATCAGACAAATCCATGGGCATTTTACCATGCACTTAAACTACCTCAATCTATGCTTGACTCCGTGGGAATCAAAACAAGCAAAGTGATAGTTCCTGCTTGGGATGACTTTACTTTGGGGGGGGGGGGTTGGGCGGGTTGGGAAGAGTCAAACATAGGCACTTGAAGAAAGCCAGATTCTTTTCAGTACAGGGTTGTGGGCAGCAGATTTTATGTGCTGTGCTTTCAGTGAGGGGAGTTAGTATGGGTAAGTACTTGGGATGGTGGAGTTGTTACGGTGGGACACACTGACCACAACATAGGGTAGTAGACTTAGAGATGGGTCCCTCTTGGCCCTTCCTGAAGAACAAACTTGACTTATGGTCATTTCGGTGATAGCCTCACACACACAGAAAAGCTGAGGCAAGGCATCTGATGGGAAGGTGTAATTAGCAAATTGTTTAGAAGCTGCTCTCTCTATAGCTTGAGACAAAAACACATGTCCATCCTTGTCCAGAGGAGACAGCTAAGCACTCCTGGACCAGTATTTCTGTGAACACTTACAAATGAAGAAGCAAAGCACTCCACATTACATGTGGAGGTGAAGATGTAAGAGGCAGCGGCCCAAAGGAAAGAAGCTAGGGGCAGGGTCACCAGGGTTTAGGGGTCCAAATGAGCTCTGAGCACCTGGGCTGGGAAAGTGGAGGTAGGAAAGGAAATTGGGTCTTTCATGGTCACCCAGAGTTCTAAGAGGAACCAGGGATAGGTGACCCAAGCAACCCAGAGAAAAGTCTTTGTGGTGGGAGGAGAGTACCTTTGCACAAGGCTGGAATTTAGCCTCATTCCCCAAAATGCAGCCTTCTCTCCTAGGCCCCTGCATCACTTTCTCCCTCCAGAGATGCTGGAGGCCCCTCTAACCCCCGCAGCAACCTGCCCCCACCCCCCCGGTAGGTTTGCGTCTGGAGGGTCGCAGAACCCGAGCGCTAGCTCCGAGTGGCTGGAGCTTCTCCTCCCAGGGATGGGGGAGAAGCGCGGAGCGGGTGGGACTGGAGTGGGTGGGTTCTCTCCGTTGGTCCCGCCTCCACCGAAGGCACAAAAATAGATGGCGGCCGCTCCGCAGAGTGCTCATTACCGCTGGCAGAGCGGCCGGCCGCCGCAGCCTAAGCTGGGCCCCAGAGCAAGTGCCCGGTGGCCTGCGCGCCTCGCCAGGCCGCCGCCCGCCCCCCATCATAGGATAATCACTGTCAGGTTGCTGACAAGTCCCGGGGAGTGGTTGCAGGGCATGAGCTGGCTGGAGCTGCAGCCGCTGATTAGAAACACCAGTGGAGACGCATGCTGATTCAGGAGAAGAGAAAAGCCTCTCGCCCTCACTTCTCGCCTGTTCTCTTTCTCCCGTTTCTTTTTCAGCTGTCTTTCCCTCCCTCTGTGAAGTCCGCAGAGACAGCTGCAGTGAACCACGGCAGCTTCCTCCTCGTACCTATGGGCCCACACTCTGGCCGCCTACTTGCTTGCAGACCTGCCAGGCCTTTGTCCACATCACCCCTTCCAAAGCACGACCAGTCCTTGCTGGAGTTCCTGAGAGGGGGTTCTTAGTGGGACAGGGGTGAGGAAGAGATGGGTACATTTCCTGGAAGTTGAGATCCTTCTCTTTCTAGAAATTCAGAACAGAGAAAGATGGGCCCCCGCCCAGATTTTTTACCAAATGGTTCATTTCAATTAGCCTCCCCGCCTGGGTTTGGAGCTGAATGTGAGCGATTTCTCAGAAAGGGCTCATTTCAGATTCGATGATCCCTCTGTTCTGGATCCTTCGAAGACTCAGGACACAGTGCTTTGGATATATGGCATACTCTGGCCTCCGGTATCTTCTTTTTTCCCTCTCACCCATCACCTTCAGACTTCTCCCATTTTCTAGTACACCCACAATGCACAGACACTGAACTCCAAGGTAACCTAGTAGCCATCAGTGAATTGAACTATCTCCCTTCCAAGTCGGTGAGAGTGTCAGGAGGCAGGGGAATGAGGGATGCGATGCTCCCCACACAGTAGGCGCTGAGAAAACGTGTGACCATATGATCCACATAAACCAGCAGTACCCTTGGTCTCCCTGGTTGCTGAGGAAGTGAGATTCAGAGCAGCAAACCATCAGCTGGGTAGACAGAGGTCATGGCCCGGCAGCTCAGCCCCATTAGCTGGGCTGGTGGGAGGCAGCCAGTGCTTTTGAGGGCACAGACAATCCGTCCGATTGAAGGGCTGCTCTTTGGAGCTGCTGCCAAACTAATCTCAGGCGGGCAGCCCCGTGCCTTTCCTTTAGTCCCAGCCCACTTGCTGGCTCTGCCCTTCAGAGGAGGCCCACTGCCTCCTCCTGGGACTGCGGATTAACCCCTTAAAACTGAGTTTTGTTTGCAGAGCTTTCTCCAAAGCTGAGGGAGCCTCGGGAGTCTCCTCCTGTTCTTGATGCTTGTTGACTAGGGGGACCTCTGAGGTCAGGTGGTGCTGGCAGTGGTTCATCCCCTGGCCCCAGATACACACTCAGTCTGGGAGTCTGCCAGGAAATTCTTCTCACACAGTTCAGTCTGTCAATTCCTGCCTTTCCCTGCCCTGCAGGACAGTCACCCAAGCCTTTTCCTAAAGTTCAGCCCCATCTAGTACCGTGCCAGCCTTAACTGGGCCGGGAAGGAAGGCGTTACCCTTTCACATGGAGGAGGAATGCCTGTCCATAAGTTTGGGATCCAGCAGTTTGGGGCCAAACACCTCCCCTTCAACCAGTTAAAAATCATGAGACCCCGATTCATGAAGCCCCTGTATATGTCAAAATAAAGTGTGCTCCACTCGGTTTTCAATGGCTTATTTTATCAAAGTAGATCAATCACCAGTGTTTTCTTCCACAGTGCCTTTGGGTGAGCTAGAACTTCCAACTTTTCCTTGAGCAGGTGAGCACATTAATTATTTGTGCCACCCAGGCATTCCAACCCTTCTCTTAACCATTACAAAAGCAGCTTCAATTATAAGTTGGGATTCTGCCTTCCTTTCCTACTTAGTTAGCATTACAGCCCAGAGCTCCAGCCTCTCTGGTGACAATTGACCTCTTTGGCTATTTCCTGGACTTCTTGCGTGTTGCTATAGGATCAGCACCAGCTGCTCCTTAGAGACCCTATGCAGGGTGTTTATGAGTCAGAATCGACTTGATGGCACTTAACAACAATTGGCTGTCTCCTACCCCATTCCAAATTTCTGAGCTAGTCCTTGTTGGCTTCCTGAAGCCCTTGGGTCATGTTCTGAAAGGGCTGATTGTCCAGAGCTACAGGTTTGCCTCCCCTGAGCACTATGTATGCTGTATGTGTGGACACTTTATTTACATGGACATGTGAAACACACACACTCTGTATATGTGTAT
>NW_006408526.1:27237829-27242135 GCF_000296735.1 Chrysochloris asiatica
CTTTTTACAGAGTTAGTGAGGAAGAGATACTCATAACAATTGCAGGTCTTATTTGTACAACTGGCTGTGTGGTTGTGACTGGTATTTAGAACTACCTTCTTCCACCACCCATTCTGCATTCCCTTTGCCCTCAGCAAGCACCACAGCTGGTCATGGTTCTTTGCCTGGTGGGTGACCCAAAGTTTCATTCCTGAAAGGTTTGGGCCATTAGTAGTCTTGTTGGAATTGTGTTCTTATAATTTACCATTGACTTGAGTCACAGGGCATGGTAGTACTAGGCAACATTCCAGACAGACAGATACTTCTTTACCTCCATTATATAATATCAATCCAATCAGTCACACTAGCCAATTTGGCAACGACCTTCTTTGCCTATTGATTTAGAGGCATGAGGCGAGAGGTATGAGGCGCTCAAAGTGACTGGGTGGCATTCTTAATTTTCAGTTCAATGGAATCAAGCTTGTGTCACCTGGCAGAAACAATTCTTCTTTGGGAACTGAGACCTCTAGACCCATAGAGCTTTGGGTGGTGGGGACAGGAATCAAAAAAAAAAAAAAAATTGTGAGTGTATTATTGCTAGAAGTAATTGTGAATAGTGTCACTCCCATTCCACTCCTTGATCCCCAGACCCATGAATCCTGACTCTGAGATTGAATACTGAATGCTGGTTGAGGACATATACAGCCTCCTGGAGAACATTACCTCAAATCTACAAAGTATGGCCACCTAGCTGGTGCCATAATTGTGTTGTTAGAAGTCCATGCCATCATTCTATCAAGCTAGATGCTTCAGGTTGATGGGGAACATGGTGAGACCGGTGAATACCATGAGCATACAACTTACTCATACCTGCATGTCCTACTTAAGCCTGAACCCATACACACACACACACACACACACACACCACTTCCATTCAATGACAGAGTGCTGCCATTAATGTTCAAAGAAGTTAAGACTCTGTGGATCAGACACCACAGCTCAGGCTGCATGGTGACTTGGTGGCCTACAATTAAGCATTCAATCTCTACTAAGAGACAGTGACAAGCAAAGAGTTCTTTCTCAAAAAGAAAGCTGTTATCTGCAGAAGATGGCAAGGCTTTGCTGCAAACTCCTAAAGATCTGGTTTACCAATAGAGGCCTGCCAAACACTATCTGTGGTGCAGTGAATTACTTACTAGGACTCTTCTAGCTATACCCCCCACCCCCGCCCTTTTCAACTGGCTGATTACTCACATCAGATCACAAACTGGTGGACGATTACATCATTGCATTACTACCAAGCCACTGAGAATTATGGCCTGGCCAAGATGATACCTAACCTTAACCATCACACCTTCTTAAGTGCAAGACAATTGTACTCCATGCTTTTAACTCTAGTCTCTTACTGGATAGGTGGTTACTACTCTGTCTTCCAGATGAAGAATCTGAGACAGAGAGGTTGAAACCCTGGTATTCTTTCTCATGGGAAAAGATTTAGGAAGCTCAGGGAGAGACCTAACCTTTAGACAAGCAGCCCTCAGTCAGAAAGAGAAGTTTCAGTAAAAATGACAAATTCCCTGCTAGCCCCACAGCCTTCTTTTTCCTGTTGTTTCTAGCATGGCTGTTTGCCCTCTCAAGGGCATAGGAAACGGCAGGCCTCATTTTGTAAGTAGATATGTAAATTCATGGGATGGTAGATTTGTGGCTCTATTTGCAAGGCTACAGTTGTTTCTGCCAGGTCACCAGGTCACCAGCCCAAGATGAGGATGACAAGATGCCTGTAATGATCATGGTGGTCTGATGAACCTCATGAAGTCTCTGGTAGGACCAGGAGAGATTTTTTAATTCAGCTCTTGACCTGCCCCTGTCTGTGCCAGGAGATGCTCTGGGCATGGGAGAGTTAATGACCAACCTTCTTCAAGAAAGAAAAAGGCTAAAATAACAAAACCCAACAGCATGGAGGGAAGAGACGCAAGTTACCAGTCACAGAAGCTTAAAAAGGAACCCACCCACAGCTCCCGCTACAAATGCTTTTAGCCGCACGTTAAATCTTCCCTCTAATGGCACCCTCTGTTAAACGAGATATGTCACCCGACCTGAGGAGGCTGACTTGAAAGGCAAATAGTTGGAAGTGATTCTACACGTTATTAGTGAGAGCTGTTCTCACATTTCTGGCAAAAATAATGGAGCTGAGGTCTAAAGAGATGACTAATACCTCCCCATTACTGTCCCGAGGCCGGGCATTACATTGTAATCCTGGCCACTCAGCTGGCCCTTCAAGTATATTTTTCAGTGCTTGTCCTCTGGATACTTTGTGGTGGATGGTTCTGGTAATGTTAACCTGGGCTGCCCAGCCTATTGAAATGAGGAGGCTTTCCTTTGCAGGGCAGCTCTCATCTCCATGGGGCCAGGAGAAGTGGGGTAAAGGCCGCTTATAGCAGAAATGACCCACCACGATGATTGGGGTTCGTCCATTGATTTGAAGAGGGCTGACTCACAGACACAGAGATCTGTCTTGATCCTAATTTTATGCAGACTTGTAATATCCCTTTATGGGTATTTTACAAGTCTTGTTGGGAAATTCTTAAACTCGCCTTTTAAAATGCTACCCTATGTCTCCATCTTCTTTCTCTAGTAGTATAAAAGATTATTAGATTTATAAGGAATGGCCTTAGAGATCACCAACTGTTTGTTATTAGCAATGACCAGTTGCCGTTGAGTCGATTTTGACACATTGCAAACCGCTATGTGTGTCAGGGTAGACCTGTGCCTTATAGGGTTTTCAATGACTGATTTGTTGAAAGTAGATAGCTAGGTCTTTCTTCTGACGCATCTCTAGGGAGACTCAAACCTCTAACCTTCTGGTTAGTATCTGAACATGTTAACTGTTTACACCACCCAGGGTCTTAGGTACTAACATTGTGCATCTTGTTGTTTAGGGCTATTGAGTCAATTCCAACTTATAGCGGCCCTGTATAGGGTTTCCAAAAAGTGGCTGGTGGGTGTGAACCAACAACCTTGTAGTTAACCATCTAGAGCTTACCCTACAGTGCCACACCAGAACTCCCAGCATTGATTGAAGACTTGCTATGTGCAAATAACTATGTTAGGAGCTTTGTTCCTTTAATACTCACAACAGGTATGGCAATGACTTGGGTGACTAATGATCTTTGTGTTGGTGCATTTAATGGACATTTTGCCTTTCTTTCTTTTCCTTGATCTCTCAATGATATTCAACCTTCTTGACCACTTTCTTACTTTGAAACACTCTTCTCCCAATCCTCTATGATACTATGTTGTTGTTAAGTGCTGTAGTGTTGGTTCTGACTCAGAGTGACTCTGTTTCATTCTGTTTTACATAGGACTGCTGAATGAACAGCTAATTCCTGAAAATTTCCCTAGAATTCTTGCTGCAGATTTCCAGGGCCCATGCTGTTGGTGAAGAGATATTCAGGAGACTCTCCTGGCCTACGTTAGTAGGATGCAGGCCCAACATTTGTTACTGGGTAACCTCTTTTCTACAGATATCATTGCTGACATCAGATGGATTTTGACTGTTAGCAGAGAATACCAGAAAGATTTTACCTGTGCTTTATTGACTACACAAAGGATTTCAAGTGTGTGGATCATGACAAGCTATGGACAACATTGCAGACAATAATATTTCAGAGCACTTAACTGTGCTCATGAGGAACGTATATATAGACCAAGAGTCAGCTGTTTGAACAGAACAAAGGAACAGCAAATGGTTTAAACTCAGGAATGTGGCCAGGGTTGTATTCTTTCATCATACTTAATCAATCTGTATGCTGAGCTTATAATCTGAGAAACTGGATTATATGAAGAACAACATGGCATCATAATTAGAGGAAGACTCATTAACAATCAGTGAAATGCAGATGATACAACTTTGCTTGGTGAAAGCGAAGAGTACTTAAAATACTTACTGATGAAGATCTAAGACCCCAGCCTTTGGTATGGGTTGCACCTCAATATAAATAAAACAAAAATCCAACATCAAGATAAATGGAGAAAAGATTGAAGTTGTCAAAGACTTCATTTTGCTAGGATCAACCATCAAAACTCGTGGAAGCAGCAGTCAAGAAATCAAATGACATACTGCATTAGGCAAATCTTCTGCACAAGACCTCTTTAAAGTATGGAAGAGCAAAGATGCCAGTTTGAGGACTAATGTACACCTGAGCCAAGCCCTGATATTTTCTTTTCTATTTTTTTTTCTTAATGTTTTATTGTGAATTATATGATAGTTTACATGAGAGAACTTTAGTTTTACATTCATTCTATCATATATCGTGCATCATCAACC
>NW_006408526.1:27243510-27276538 GCF_000296735.1 Chrysochloris asiatica
GCAAGGAAGACCAAGATTCAAAAGACAGCCAAGCATCTTAACATTATTCCCCCCTTTTCCCCATTCCAACCATGGCTCGATCTCTGTATCCCAGAGCCCTGTAGTTCTAAGGTTGTGCATACATCATTCTTTATCTCTGTCCCACTTAGCCCATTCAAACCTGCCTAATTGTTCTCTTTGTTCTTTCATTTCCCTCTCCCTCCTTGTATATTGCCCCCCTCCCCAGCATCCAAACTTTCCTGTGTCTAATCCCTGCCCTGTGCTCCACTTTCTCCTCCCTCCCCTCCCCCACCACCAACTTCCCAGCAATCGAAAAAGAATTCCCCCCACCCCCCTTTAGTATGGTTTCCTTTTCTTAGCCCTTTACAGTAGTGGTCCTATGCAGTATTTCTCTTTTTGTGACTGAATAATTTCACTCAGCATAGTGTCCTCAAGGTACATCCATGTTATGCGGTAAGCCCTGATATTTTAAATAACTTCATATGCACATGAAAGTTGAACAATGAATAAAGAAGACAGTAAAAAAATTGATGCATATGCATTATGGTGTTGAAGAAGAATATTGAAAGCACCATGGACCACCAAAAGAACAGCCAAATCTGTGTTGGAAGAAGTATAGCCAGAATGCTCCTTAGAAGCCAGGATGGTCAGAGTTTATCTCCCATACTTTGGACAGATTTTCAGGAGGAACCAGATCCTGGAGAAGGACATCATGCTTGGTAAAGTGGAGGGTCAGTGAAAAAGAGGAAGACCACACATGAGATGGATTAACACAGTGGCAGCAGCAATGGACTCAAGTGTAGCAATGGTTGTGAGATTGGTGTAGGACCAGGTGGTGTTTTGTTCTGCTGTGTGTAGGGTCACACTCAATGACACCTAACAACAACAGCAAATCTATAAATGGACACGAAGAGTCCAAGACACAGGGAATAACTCTGTACTTCTTCCCTTTGACCCATCAATGCTACCACTTCTTTGTCATCTATGAAGCTCTGAAGTCCCCACCCAGGTTCTCCATGCCTCTCTGTACCCCAACCTTGGTTGTGCTTACTGGCAGAAGAAGGGTGTGGTTCTTGAAGGACTGTACTGGCTGCCAAATTCTCTTTTTTTTGGCAAATTCCCTACTCCTTTTGTAGGCTAAAACCTGATTTATTTTTTCCTCTTTAGAGCATTTACTTTCTCATATATAAATATTGGGCTGTGGGGGTTGAAACTTGCACTCCATGTATAGGAGTGGTGACAGCCATGGCAGCAGGTTTATTTTTAAATAAAATTGGAAAGTTACGAGGCTCCTGAGGTTTTCTGCATTTTTATTTTTCATTCAAAAAGGAAAGAAAAAAAAGGGCAAGGGAGAAAAAAGGATGGGGAAAAATATCGCCTGTGTCTCTGCTTCCATTTTTCACGGCTCCCTGTTTTCATCTCCTTTCCTGCTTTGCCTTCCCTGGCATTTTGGCATCTCTGTAAAGAAAAGGAAGGAGTGATTACTTCTAAGAAGGGAGTGGGGATCTGTTCAAGCCACACATTAGGCATGCAGCCCCTGAGCAAGTCGCATGCATGGTAAAATATTACCTTAATAACATACTCACAGAGAGCTATGTGTAAATGGTAACAGCTGCGTTTGTGATGACCGCGTTATAAATGATTGCAGCCTGATCATTAATAATGCATTTGAACAATAACAACTTGATTCGAAGGAAGAAGTACAGCCTTTCATTTTTTCTTGGCTAGTATGTGAAGTGATTGGGCTCTGGGATTGAAGGGGAATCAGAGATGGAGCGCATGCCAGTATGTTCCTGGTCCATAACCTTCTCGGGTCCACCTTAGGGCTTTATGTTCACATTGTTGGACTCTCTCCTAATCTGTACTCTCTCAGCTTCTCCACCATTCAGAAACCTATCATTCTGAGGGTAGCTGAAGGCTGGGCCCCTGGAAAGACGCTATGGCCCTGGATGTTTTCCAGGATCCTTTAGTATTGATTACTGTGAGAACTACTTTTCTTTAACCTGCTTGATGTTACTTTTCCACTTATGAGATACATTCCAAACTTCTTAGGCTGTCATCCAGAATCTTTTAGAACTCAGTCTCAAATACTTGATCTCATCTCCTGCCAATCCCACTCTATACTTTCTATCTAATCACTCCCAAATTTTTAGTGTTCCCAAAACATACCCTCCTAATGAAGGTCTCCACCCTTGTGCATATTTTGTTACCTCTATTCTGCATATCTTTCTGCTCCCGTAAAGATTTACAGCCTCGGAAACCCGGTACAGGGTCGCTATGAGTTGGAACCGACTCCACGGCACATAACAACAACAACAACATCCTGCATATGGAGTCCTGGTGTGGCGCTGTGGGTTAATGCGCCCTACTGCAAAGCTGTTTGAACTGCAAGGTCGGTGGTTCAAGCTCACCAGCTACTCCTTGGAAACCCTGTACAGGTTTGCTATGGGTCGGAATCAACTCAACAGCACTTGACAACAACAACATTCTGCATATCGAACTCCTCCTACTCATCTTTCCAGACCTGGAGCAAACATTCTCCATTTGTCTAAGTCCTTTGGATAGTTGTTCCATTATATGTGATCCTATCTGGACTGCTAACCACAAGGTTGGCAGTTTAAACCCACCAGCCAATCCTCAGAAACCCTATACAGAGTCTTTATGAGTTGGCACTGACTTCAGTGGCACTTAGCAGCAATATCTCTACTGTAGTATTTTGTGCATGCCTAGACTTTAGCATTGATCACATCACACGTGTAACACTTTATTTATATGGTGCTTTCTCCCTAAGCCTATTATGACCAAGGAGTGTGCATTAGTCTCCTTCATACTTCTATTCCCCAGCACAATGCTCAGTAATCATTAACTATTCAATAAATGTTTGTTGAATGCTTAAATGAACAACCACTCCACTAACATCTTTTTGTTGTCTTTATGTTTGGTAATATTTGGGACCTTGAACTTGAATGGCATCAGACAATGTTGTGAAAGTGCTTCCTACTTACCATGGTGGCCCGCTGAACCTATGCCAGGTCAAAGGTGTCTGGCAGTTACCAGCATTAATGGGTAGGTAGCCCACTGACCTAGCCATATAACTTTAATCATAATCTGCTATTGCCTGTTCTTCTGAAGTCAGTAGTTTCTCCTACAAGTGATTTTCCCCCTGTATTGCTACCTCTCCTCTCCTGTAGTACTTAAACTGCAGACAACTGATTACTACATGGGAAGGACCTCATTATACCAAAGCTAGTACCTTAGGTTAGTTAGGGATGTTCCAACCCATATCACTCAATTCATTGGTACATGCTCATATCTAGTGCACAGTCCTATAGCTGTGTCTGGCCGCTCTTCTGAGTTATTCTTGTTTTCAACCTCTAACTCAGGCCCAGAGGCTCTTCTTTATATTCTCCAGTCATTAGGGAGGGAACAGCCTTTCTCCCTGGACCCTGTGTTAATCTGAACCTGACTTGGGTTCTTCTGAACTAGGACCTTGAAAACTATTATGAATTCAGCTCTCCCTTCTCTGATTGTAGAGACCCCAAGGTTAGTTCCCTGAAACTGCCCCTGTTTTAACTACTTCTTTCTGCTCTAAAAGCTTTCTCTTGCTTTTTGCTTTTTATGACTACACTCTAAAACCACTCTTATCTGTTCTGCTCTAAAATTTCATCATCCTTTCTGAATCCATGTTTTCCCTGAAAGTCCTTTTTTTTTTTTTTTTACAACTTTGACCTCAGAGCATCCCTTACTCCATCTGTTCTTTCTGGCCTTGCTTTTTATCACAGTTGCTGATCCAGGGACTCATCTTCTAGACTAATTTTGTTCCTTAAAATAGAAGAAGGGTGATCAGAAAACATTTGCACTTCCATAGACTCATGAATTTATTTTATTTATTTATAACTCGACTTCTTAACAAAAAGAAGTTAAAACTGTTTGTAAAGATGAAGACAGTATGGCAAGACAAATTAAACTAAAAATAAGTTTTAAAAAAATGGAAGAAGAAGCAACAACAAAAGCTGGAAGGCGGTGGAGCTATGAGTGAGGTTAGAATGCAGTGTGTGTGTCGTGAAATCCCATCTGCTTGCTAGTGGTGGCCACAGATACCACCATAGGATGTCCCATGGCCAACACAAGAGGGACATAAGATCAGTTGCAAAATTGAGCATCCATGAGAACAAAAATGAATCTAAATTGCTCAGGAAAATCTTAACTACTTATGGTACCAAGACTAGAGAAAAATTTCTGCTTTGAGCCTGGGATGCTAGAGAATGTAATTAACTAGGTTCCCTGCATCAGTCTTAAACTAAACACTGATTAATGTTCCATGTGCAAACTTAGAAAAGCTTAACAAAATTTAACTTAGTAGAGATGTTGAGAGGATGTTCAAGCACCAGTGATCTTAGAGTTGCCTTTTTACCTGAGTTTCTAGGCATGGTGACAGTTATGAGGTCATATAATATGTGACCACTGCCCTCAGGGAGTTTGCACTCTTAAAGGGCTGTCATCTTCAGATAAGAATGTACAAAAGAATGAATGTACAAGAACCTAGGAAGCATGATGAACATGTAGCATTCCAAAGGCTTCATTTAAAAAGAGCACCTTTATGATGCTGATGCTGATGCTGATGCAGATGTTTCAGGTAAGAAATATCATGATGGGCAATTAGAACATGGGCTATCGATCCACACTGCAAGGCACAGCTAAGCATCATGGGAGTCGACCACCATGATAGAATCCTCTTTTCCTGAAGGAGAGACCCAACTTCGATTTCTGGCCAATGTCCCTCCTACACAGCTACTCATTTGTCAGTGGATGCGTGTATATAGCTATGATGCTGAACAGGTTTCAGTGGAACTTCCACACCAGACTTGGACAGACTAGGAAGAAAGACCTGGTGATCTATTTCTGAAAAGCAGCCAATGAAAACCTTGTGGGTCCAGTCTGAAACCAATCATGAGGATGATAGAGAACTAGGCAGTATTTTGGCCCAGATACATGGAGTCACTGTGATTTGAGGGCCAGCTGACAGATATTAACAACAATAAAAGTTGTGGAGGATCAGCTCTGTTGGTCATATTAACAGTAGATGTGGTTAGTGTTTGAGGGAAACTCTGAGAAACGGGTAAGATTTTGAGAGCAAAGCCAGGATAAGCAGGGGATACTTTCTTGCAGAGAAACAGACTAGGAAAGAAACCAGAGGTGGGAAAGTGCTTGTTGAAGGAAAAACAAATAGACCACAATGGAACATAAAGTCTATGTAGAGGAAATAGTAGGAGATAAGCCCAGAAAGTTAGGTGAGGGACAAATTATTACAGGTTTTGAATGAGTGTGAGCTTTACTCAGTAGGCAATGGGGAGATATTATAGACTTTAGACCTCTAGAATGGTGTGATCAAAGTAATACTTGAGGAAGATTAATTTGGTTGTGGTATATAGCATGGAATAAAGGATAAGAAGACCAGACAGGCTTCGCTTGATAAAAGAGAGCCTACAAATGTGTGCTGAAAACAATGTTTAAACCAAGAAAAGAGGAGCTGTAGCCAAAGTCTAGGCACAAAATGATAAAGACCTTAAGGGAGTGAAAATAAAGAGTGAGGGAAGAATGGTGTGTCGTTAATACAAAGGAAATTACAGATCGTAGTGTGTACAATGAAGGGAAGAAAAGAGTCACTGTTTGCTCTGAAGTTTGATGCCTGAGCTATCGAAGAGAGTTGTGGGTTATACTGTTTGCATCAACTCACGTAGGCCCTATAGGACAGAGTAGAACGGCCCCATTGGGTTTCCAAGGCTGTCCATCTTTAAGGAAGCGGACTACCACATCTTTCTCCCATGGAGCAGCTGGTGGGTTTGAGCCACTGACCTCTCAGTAGCCAAGTGTTTACTCACTGTGCCATCAGGGCTCCTTACAGATGACAGTAGGGGTCCTCAACCTGCATACATCATTTTGAAATGATTTATTCCTCCAGCTCTACCTACTCCTTCCTTTGCCAGCTCTGGTTAGACCTGAGTGCTTCCTCCTCCTTGTGCAAGTGAAGAGGGACCTTAAGAAGCAATCGGCCTTTGGTAGCACCTCAATGATTATGAAATTCTGTCACCCAGGTAGTAGAAGAAGAGACAGCTCAGAATCAGTTTCTTCTAGGCTTCCTGCCTGTTATCTTTTCTGGTCTGATTCCCTTTACACCGTGCCTTGAGTTGTATGCTGATTTAAATAGCCTGTTCTGTTTAAGAATTGACTCTGTAGCCAACTTCCCATTCATAGTCAGCACCCTCTATATTTATCAGGACCCCTTGGTTGCATGTGACAGAAACTCAATTCAAATTATGTTGCTTTTTTTTAATCTATATAAAGAAAAGACGTCTATCATCACATATAATTGGGAAATTCAGGTACTAATGGAATAAGGGACTCAGATGATGACGTCAGGTGTCTCTCTCACTATGTCCCTATTCTACACGTCTCTACTTGGCTTTATTATTCTCCTGGCATCAGGGAAGGCTTCTATCTATCCAATCTCACACACTCAGACTGAAAAAAAAAAATCTCAGGGAACAGCTCTGACTATCCGGACATAATCCCATGCCCACCTTTGGACCAAACCCCAAAGAAAGTGAAACAATGATTGCTGGACCTGGATTGCATGGCCATCCCTGCTACTAGGGGTAACTGGCATCCCACTCAAGTCACATGATCGACATGGCAGAGAAACACTTTTCCGAAGGAAGGAGAAATGTCGATAGATAGGGGTCAATTCAAAACAAGAGCTGTCCAATACACTGTGTCTACTTGACAAGCAGCTTCTCTGCCCCTCCAGCAAGTCTGTAATTATATCTCTCACTCACATTCCCATCACTGCCCCCAAATTAATGGCCTGAGAACCAAAGAGGAAACTGAACACAAAGGCTTCTCTCTCCCCTCCTCTCCTCCTCTTCTTTCTCTTCTTCTCGGGTCTCTCTTTGTGACTACCATCATCTACCTGTGCAGGTGTCTCCTGATTTCCAGAGGCCCCAGGCTGGAGTGGCAGGGGAGGCTTAATTCAGGGCAGTGATGGGTTGGCTGAGGTGTGTGGGAGTGGAGGGTGAGCCAGCCCAGGCTGCTGAGCCAGGTGAGATGAAGGTGCACTAAGGCAGGCGCCTGAGGGCAGATTGCTCACAAGCTGCCTGACTCCTACAGGAGCATTTGCTGCTTTCTGAGTGCCTATGTTGACTTGCTCTATGACCTTAGGCTAGACACTTAATTACTCTGGGCTGCTTCCCCTCACTCTCCAATCTGGCCAGTAGAACTAATGACATGATTGAACCAATAGAAGCAGCACCTTGGTAGGGGATGTGCTGATTTGGAGTTTGCTGCTATGGAAAATGGACCCTACTTATGCTGTGCTTCACAGACATGACTGGATCTGGGCCCCAACTGCTTGGAAGAGAGCAGGTCTCTGAAGGACTTTGATTCAAAATTTTCTGATTTCAAACCCCTGAACCATATTGTTTCACAGCTGAGCTGGGCAATGGATGACCCATTGCCCACTAATGATTGAGAGCAGGTATGTGGTTTCCAACACACTTAGAAACATCTGTTTTCTGAAGGATTTCTAATGCCACAGAGGCCTTAGGTGAGGTGCAGGGCTTTTTGGTGGGTTTTTATAACTCTGTATAGGATAAGCACATAACTACAAGATCAGTTTGAACTGTGAAGTAAGCAGTTCAAACTCACCAGCTGCTCCTTGTAAATCCTATACAGGGTTGCTATGGGTTGAAACTGACTTGATGGCACTTAACAACAACAACAACAACTTTCCATCTGGTTCCCTTCGTTCCATGTACAGGACTAAATACAGTCACTCAGGGCTCTTGTAGCATAGTGATTACAAATCGGACTGCAAACCTCAAGGTCAGCAGTTCGAAACTACCAGCTGTTCTGTGAGAGAAAGATGAGGCAATCTGCTCCCGTAAAGATTTACAGCTTCGGAAACCCTGTACAGGGTCACTATGAGTCAGAACTGACTCCACGGCACATAACAACAACAACAACAACAATACTCTTGGGAAGCATTTATTTGACACAACACAGAACAACCAGAGTACATGCCGGGGAAATGGGTAAGACAGGAGAAGATATAGTCAAATCGAAGCTCCAAGGCTCGACACTAGGCCTTGTCAAGTCCTACGTCATGGTCTCAAATTTGAGTGGCTTTAAAACTACACACACCAAACGATCAAACCCATTGCCACTGAGTTGATTCCAACTCCTGGCGACCCCTTGTGTTACAGAGTAGAACTGCTCTGTAGCATTTTCTTGAATGTTATCTGTATGGAAGTAGGTTGCCCGGGTCTTCCGTTAGTGGTGTTGGTGGATTTAAACTGTCAGCTTTTCAGTGAGTAGTCAAAGTGCAAATCATTTGCACCACCCAGGGACCTAGCCATCACCCAGAATGGTTGTTGTTGTTGTTAAATGCCTTTGAGTCGATTATAACCCATAGTGACCCTGTACAGGGTTTCCAAGGCTGTAAATCTTTACAGGAGCAGAAAGCCTCATCTTTCTCCCGCAGAACAGCTGGTAGTTTCGAACTGCTGACCTTGAGGTTCGCAGCCCAATTCATAACCACTACACTAACAGAGCTCCTATTCTGTCTCATAGCGATCCTGTATAGGGTTTTTAAGGAATGGCTGGTAGGTTTGAACAGCCGATCTTGAGGCTAGCAGTCCAGTGTTTATCCTACAGCATACCAGGACTCATTTTAGATGGTTGTTGTTGTGTTTTTGTTATGTGCTGTGGAGTCGGTTCCGACTCATAGTGACCCTGTACAGGGTTTCCAAGGCTGTAAATCTTTACGGGAGCAGAAAGCCTCATCTTTCTCCTGCTGAACAGCTGGTAGTTTTGAACTGCTGACCCTGAGATTTGCAGCCTGATTCGTAACCACTATGCTAAAATGCATAGTCTCAGCACCACCTCCAGAGAATATGAGTCAGTAGATTTGGTGATAGATCCCAGGAGCCTATGTTTGCAGCAAGCAACTCAGGTGTTTATGATATTGGTGATAGTAGAATCTGTGGAGGGTCCAGAGTGTATGTGAGATAAGAGAACGGGTAGGAATTGGGGTCCTTCACCACCATTGAAGCAGAGCCCCTTAACTTGGTCTGTTCTCTACACTGAGGTTCTGTGTAAGCCTACATTAGAATAAAGAAGGGTCTCATGGCCTAAAAATAGTTGAAAATTGCTGAACAAAAGAATCTCCTTGGAAAACATTGAGTCCAGACTTCTCAAACTAACATTCCAGATCTTCCATGATCCAATCCCTCTTAGTGTTGTTTTAGCCAAGGAGACTCAAGATCTCTAGAACATGTTTCTCACATCCTTATCTCTCTGGTCTTATAGTCTTTCCCCTTCTGGGAATACATTCCTTCTCTTTCTCCTTCCTTGTAGAATGTCCCTATCTCTCAAAACCCTGAGTAAGTCTTCCTCCTGCATGAAGGCTTCCAGGATTATCCCAGAAGAACTAGTCCTTGAGCTCACACAGGCAGGTTGGGTGTGCTGGAAGCACAATTGGAGGGGAGAAGGGAAGATGTGCTCTGAGAACATTCCTCCAACATAGTATCTTTTTGTTCATGTACAAAGGTTTTATCTTGTCATGTTAAGCTGTAACCAGTTGTGGTCACATCTGTCCCAACTCATAGTGACTCCATGTGTCAGAGTGGAACTGGCTGATGTTTTTGCAAGTAGATCATCACATCTTTCTTCAAAGTCATCTCTGTGTAGACTTGAACTACCAACCTTCCAGTTAGTAGCCGAGCACTTAGCCGATTGTACCACCCAGGACTCCCTGGACACGATAGTAGTTATGGGTGTGATAGAGCATTTCAGAGGAAATAGTGAAAACAAGTCACAGGGAAATCAGAAACCAAATGGTTGGTTGAAAGCATCCTCCTTACCACCACACCCAGCCCCTAAGTTCTCACCCTCTTAAAGTGGAACCATATGAAGCCTCCGAGGGGAGGAATCAAAGGCTTGCCCCATCATGTGAAAGGGTAGAACAGATGGAGCCCATTGGATTTTCACAACACGCCACTGCACCCCAAGCGCATGCACTGCCTGCTGGCTTCCCTTCTACAGGATGGAGATTTGTTGGGCTGGGCTCTTGTATAGCAATGTGAGAATGGAGACACCCCAGACCCAATGCCTGGAAAAGCTAGCCCTCTCTGTGCAGTTTCTCCTCTCCTGAGGGAGGAGGGCTGAGGAGGGAGCCGGGAGCTCAGAACACTCTCATCCCGAGAGCTGTCAGCCTGGCCAGAACAGGCATTCATTTTCAGAATAAATAATCAACTCAAAAAATGTACCAAATTCATTTTCAAATTGGCTTGTCAGCTGCACGTTTGCCTAGGACAAGCCGGTTGAATAAAATGTATCTTGGGGAGCAAGGTGAACCAGCCTGTCTCATTCCCTTAGGGACATCTTGTAAATAAGGGCCATTCTTGAGGCCGGAAGCAGAGAATTCCCCAGAACAGATTGAATTCTGGCTTTGTCTTAATGAACGTCAATATTTATTACTAAAGGTGTTGTGCTCCTTGGAGTGATAGAGCATTTCACCATTTCAGTTCTTGCCTGTTGCCTTCCCAGGTACCAAATGCTATGTAATTGCTGCTCATAAAGGCAGCAGACAATATTGCCAAGGAAACTCACTCCTGGCTGTAAATCTTCATAATCAGAACCAGCCGAGCTTTGCTTTTGGTTTGGGCAGAGTGTCCCTAAGGGCAGGGCTCACCCAGATTTTTCTGTTTTTTACTCTTAGCAGGGAGGCCCCCCGAACACACTCAAGTGAGGCAAAGGCTCCTTTGGGGACCAATGAGGGCACCAATCAGCAGCAGCTGGAAAGAGTGAGAAGTACGAAGTTGTAGCTTCTCCCCACACTATGCTAGGAGTCAGTGGCTCTTCATGAATTTGGAAGGGGGCTGTGGGGCTGTTCTGCCCCACCCTATCATTCTGCAGAACAGTACAGTGAAGCTCAGAAAGAACACATGGTTGTCAGAGTCAACGTCCCCTAGGATAGGATCCCTTCACATTTGACCACATGGTCTCCTGTGATTTGCCAGGAAGCTCAGAGGAACTTACTGAGTGAGATGATGGTTGGAAGGGTTCATGACTCCCAGTAGAACGTTTCCCTCAACTCCTGGTAGATCTGCGGTCTTTGATTATCAATTGGCCCAGCTTCCTGAGACCTTATATTTTATTACAACTGGTGTAAGCCTGCTCTGGTTGGTCCTAGGACCACTCTAGAAACCAGATTTCAGTTCTGCCCTCGGCCAAAGCATCCTTGGGAACAACAGCCCCACCTGGAACATTTATGCAAAGAAAGAGAGATGAGTTCTAGCTTTTCTTCAGAGTGAATAATCCACTTGTTTCTAGTTGGACCTGAACTCTGAGCTGCACTTATATTCCTCCAGGAAGGATAAAGAAAAGCCAGAACTCAAGATGTCAGGCTGGGGCTACATTTGGCTTCCGGTTCTTCTTCTGTGTCTCCTGTCAGTTTGCTAAGGACAGAGATGGCCCGAGGGCAGAGACACAAAATGGGTTTTATAGAGTGATGCCGTGTGGTTCCCAGACACCAGATCTTGCCGCAGAAATGGCCTGGCTGTTGTTATGGGAGTTGTGTTGGAGAGAATTATGACTTTTGACGATGGACATCTCATCTTGCACAGATGCGTCCTTTATAGAATCTGCCAGCAAGATTACAGTGGCATCACAATTTAATGGGAAGAGGAGTCAATAATTCTGGGGTTATTGATTGCAACCAGACCCATTCTTCTTTTTTAATTTATATTTTATCCACTTTTTTCAACTAAAAAAAAAACCCATCCTCACAACAGCACCTTCTAGATCAAATGCAGTTGATTACATTTTAAAAAATGATAGGAGTAATTTGCTGTCCTCCAGAGAGTCAGGGACAAGGCGGTCTGTGACTAGAGGGGGGATGAAATGTGTGTAGATAAGGAGGGAGGGGCAGACTGGGGAGGGAAACGGGAAGGAGACTAGAAGGCCTGGAGTGAGGGAAGACACATAGCTATCAGGGGAGCTTGGTGAGAACCTCCCTGGCTGATCCTGAAGCGAAGCCTGCTTTTCTCTAAGTCTGATACAGACTCTGTCACAGATTTACTTTTCCTGAAGTTTTGTAGCCCCATCAGTATCTTACTGCATCCCAAAGGCTATATTCTCATCTCTCAGATCTAATTTTTCTCCTGGAGACCTTTCCCACTAAGGTAAAGGGAGGTATTGAGTGGGTTAGGGCAGGTAGAATATGTACATACATGTACATGTATATGGGGAGCCCAGTGGCAATGTATGGTAAGCACTGGACTTCAAACCACAAGGTTGGAGGTTTGAGTCCAGTCATTCTGCAGGAGAAAGATGAGGCTTTCTATTCCCACAAAAAGTACAACCTCAAAAATCTTACACAGGGCCACTATGAATTGGTCCGATTGAACAGCAGTTAACAACAACATATACATTGTAGCGTAGTGGTTACTAGTTGGGCTGCTAATACCAAGGACAGTAGTTTGAAGCTACCAGTGGTTCCGCTGGAGAAAGATGAGGATTTCTGCTCCTGTAAAGATTTGCTGTTGTTGTTGTTGTGTGCCGTGGAGTCAGTTCCGACTCATAGCCACCCTGTTCAGGGTTTCCAAGGCTGTAAATCTTTACGGGAGCAGAAAGCCTCATCTTTCTCCGCAGAACAGCTGGTATATTTGAACTGCTGACCCTGAGGTTTGCAGCCCGATTCGTAACCACTACACTACCAGAGCTTCGGAAACCCTATACAGGTTTGCTGCGAGTTGGAACCAACTCCACGGCACATAACCACCACCACCATACTCACATACATGCCCATATACCTTTTTTTTCCCCACTGTTCATGGTGTTTTAGTTGGTATGACAGATACTTGCATTGTTTATATGTAACTCTTTTTATACCACATGACAATGTCCACTACTCTGATATAGTACAAAAAATAAATCTTTTAGGACAATTATGCACAAGACATGCAATATTGCATTTACACATTGGGAAAAGACTTTGGGTTAGGTATGTTGAGTGTAAGAACCAGAATTTGCCAAACACATAGTAAAACACATTCTTCTGGTTTGAAGGGCAGTGGCTGCATGGTGTCTCAGAGATGGTAGAACTATTTTATTATAACCAGGTTAAAACTACACGAGGTTAAGTATTATCCACCATCAGGCGCTAGCTGCAGGGTTTTATGGACCATTCCTATGTCTGACTTTAGGAAAACAGATGTTCTTCCCTGGTCATGATTTTACTGCTTTAATCACAGATCAGATAAAGCGGACAACATGCACCACTCCCAACTAAAATCCCTTTACAGCCTAGACAGTGAAGTGGTAGACAGCAGACTTTAAAACTGTAGCTCCTTTTGGATGCCTCATGTGTATCTGCGCTCTTCTTCAGACGGGCCTCTTCCTCAGGAGTCAGCACACCTTCACAACATCTGAGATCCCATTCTGTCCCAAGATGCAAGGAACGCTAAGGAAGATGTCATCTTTAATCCCATAGAGTCCCTTAAGCATGGTATGGTGGAAATTGGATGGACCCGCCTAAGATTCTTTATTATGCTTTCTGCCAAGTCTGCCACAGAGAGTCCAACGGCCCAGGAGGGAAAGCCTTTCAGTTTGATCACCTCATAAGCACTGTCAACCACCTGTTTGTGAACCTCTTTCCACTGTTCCTTATCTGCATCAGTGCCTAAATCGGGGTGCAGATTTTTCAGGGAGACACCAGCAACGTTCATGTCACTCCACACAGGCTCTCCAAGGACCCACCTATGACAACCTAGCGAGTAAACTCCCAGCCTCTCTCCCATTAGGAAACGGAACTGTGCTGAATCCAGATTATTGCAGCCACTACCAATAACACGGTTTTTGGGAAAGCCACTAGTCTCCTTAGAAACAACAAGTAACTTGCCGTTTGGGCTGTATTTCACGACATTAGGAATGATGAATTTAAAGGTGTTCACATTACACTGGACCAAATTAAGACGGCTTTCTCCCTTCTGCTGACGTGCTCCAGCTGTGATAATAACCAGCTTGGAATTTGCAGTGACATTAGAGTCTTTGCCAGAGACAACGTTTGGTGTTCGAAGGAAAAGCCTGCCATGGTGAAGAACCATCATCTTTCCCTTCAGTTTGTCTTTCATGACATCAACAAGAGCAAGTTCATCTGCCAAGTCCTTCATTAAGATGCTGATGGCACATGCCATGCCAATAGCACTAACTCCAACAACTGTAATCTTAGTATGGGGGGTCTGTTCCTTCTTAAGAAGTGTCTGAATCAGCTGACCCTTGTGAGTTGCCATACTGGTTTTGGAAGAGGAAGGAATCGGGAGTGCATGTCTGGCAGGCAAGCGGCGGTGATGAGCAGCGGGGAAATCCAGACTCTATATCAGCAGTTCTGAGACTCTGCCCATATATCTTGATTACATACTATTTAGATATAAGAGGTGGTGAGCCAAGACAGGATCTCTAAGAGTTGGAACTGACTCCATGGCACATAACAACAACAACAACAACAACACACACACACACACACACACACACACACACACACACACATATATATATATATAAGTGTGGTAGTTCCATAGGCTAAGCATAGGACTGGGAGCCACAAGGTTGGCAATTCGAGCCTGCCAGTCACTCTGTGGGAGAAAGATGAGGCTTTCTGCTCAAAGATTTAAAAAGCCTTGAAACCCCTATAACCCCTACACAGAATTCCTATGAGTCAGAACCAGTTAGATGACACATAACAACAATATAAATATAAAAATCAATATATAGCTATATATATATATATATGGAGTCCTGGTGTGGTGCTGTGGGTTAATGAGTCAGACTGCAAAGCCGTTTGAACTACAAGGTTGGTGGTTCAATCTCACCAGCTGCTCCTTGGAAGGATCGCTATGGATCGGAACCAACTTGACGGCATTTAACAACAACAATCTATACACATGTATACACACACATAAGGAGTGTAATGGTTCCACATGATAAGCACTGAGCTGTGAACCACAAGGTCCACAGTTCAAGCCAACCAGTTACTCTGCAGGAGAAAGATGAGGCTTTCTGTTCCTACAAATATTTACAGTCTCAGAAATGTATATAAGGTGCTATGAGTTGAAACTGACTTGATGACACACAGCCACTTCCACTACCATAACACACACACACACACACACACATACAAGGGTGAATCAAAAATTATCTGCATTCTGATTGTAGAATTAATTTTAATCAACTTTTAGAAAAGCCAAATGCATCATTTTTTGACATAATCTCCTTGTTTTTCATTACACATTATCCATTTGTCAACAGGCTTCTGTATTCACTTATGTTAAAAAGTTTTAGGCTGAGCTTTGAGCCACGAATGCATTGGTGTCTTCACTTCTTCATCAGAGGTAAATCTTCATCATTAAAGGGCTGCTTTCAGGGGACCAAACATGTGAAAGTCCAATGGAGCAAAATCAGGACTATAGGGAGGATGCTTTAACAAAAGGAAAATTTTGCAGAGTGTCAAGAGTGTGGGCAGAGATGTGCAGATGTGTATTGTCATGCAAGATCACAACACCTTTGGATAGCAGTCCTCTGTGTTTAATCTGAAGTTTAGGTTTCAGCTCTTCAGTGAGTATCTCACTGTAATGAACACTTTGATTGTTCAACTTTTTCCTGACAATGCTCCAATACTGTCCCTTGAGAATCCCGGAAAACTGTAAGCATCAATTTTCCAGCTGATGATTGACTTCTGAACTTTTTCTTGGTTGGTGATTGAGATGATTCCATTCCGTACTCTGCCATTTACTCTCAGGCTCGTAGTGCTGAATCCATGTCTCGTTACCATTAACGATTTTTTTTTAAAAGAAACTTTTACGTTCATTTGAGTATCATTTAAATTTTGTTTGCAGATGTCCAAATGCTCCTGTTTATGCTCTTCCGTGAGTTTCAGTACCCATCCCAACAAATCTTTTCAAAACCCAAATCTATCATGGATTCGTTCAGACAGAGCCATGGCAGATTTGCAAATTTTTTGTCACATAATCCACTGTCCCTTGTCTATTTGACAGAATCATTTCACATACATGCTCAATGTTGTCATCAGCTATAGATGTAGATGGGCATTTTAATATAACCAGAGTGCAGATAATTTTTGACTCATCCTGTATATATTCACATACACAACAGAGTTTCCAGGTACCAGGAAAGTACCAGTGCAAGTTCTCTTTGAGTCCGCTCTGACTCATGGTGACCCCATGTATGTGAGAGTAGAACTGTGTTCCCGAGGGTTTTCAAAGGCAGACTTTTCAGAAGGTCAACAGGACTTTCTTTTGAGTATCTCTAGGTAAACTTGAGCCTCCAATTTTTCAGTTAGCAGCTAACTACATTAACTGAATGTATTACCCAGGGACTCTGACTCAAAAGAAGCCCTCTGAAATTAGTTTATTAATATTGTTATTGGAGAATGATAGAGAAAAAGGCCTGTTAATCCTTTGAGGGCAGAATTTATTTGGGGAGATACATTTTAATTGTTGTGTTGGACTAAATGGGATGATCTAGTAGCTTGTCTAGGTCCTGGGGCAGTGCTGTTGGATAAGCACTGGAAAGGTGCTAACTGAAAGGCCAGTGGTTCTAATCCACTGGTCACTCCTTGGAAACCATATACAGGGTCATTATGAGTTGAAACTGTCTTAGTAGCACTTAACAACAACAAAGTACCTTGCATGCTTTTTTAAAAAAATTAACTATATAGAATAAGTAAAAAAAAATATTGCTACAAAATAATATTTTATTAAACAAAAATACAAAAATATGGAACTATAATTTCTCAACATAGTCTCCATCTAGGTCTATATACTTCTGAAGAATTCTGTGTTTTTAGATTTCCACCACATCAAAATGAGTTTGGGCATCCTTAAGGGATTCAAATCCTTTGTAATGTTTTTTGAGTTTGGGGAACAAACTGAAGTGTTACAGGGCAAGATCAGGGCTGTAGGGTGGATAGATTAAGGTTTTCCAACAAAACCTTCAGAGGACAGCCCTTGTACAGCTTTGCTAACACGATGGAGAAGACTTCCTTGGTGCAACTTTCCTGGCCTTTTTCTCACCTGGCAGTTTTCAATTTTCTTATGAATTTGTCCTGCAAAGTGATGAAAACTTCTTAGACCTTACCAAACATCTTGAGGCACTGATTTGCTGGACCTGGGGGCTCGGGACCACAGTCTTTGAGGACACCATGGCCAATGACCTAATGTAGTCCACAAAGACTATATTCTACATCCTACTTTTGTGAATGTAACTGGGATCTTAAAAACTCATGAGTGACTAAGATGCAACTACTGGTCACTCCCTGCATCTGGGAAGAGTGATGACAATTGAAGATACTTGGAATCAATTAGTCCAAGGGACTAATGGACCACGTGAACATCAATCTCCATGACCCTAAAGTCAGAAGAACTAGATGATGCCAAGCAGCCAACTGTTCAGAAAGGAATCACGTTAGAAGATCCTGGATAGATCAGGAGAAAATGTGGAACAAAACTAAAAATTATAAAAAAAAAAAAACAGACCAACAGGTTTACTGATCAGAGAGAGACTGGGACTTTTGATCACCCTTCAGGTCTGGAACTGAACTCACCTTTCTGTCTCAATTTCCAGCCAAGCAGTAGATATAGCTGGGACAACATCACTAGTGAGATATGCAAGCTATGCAACCATTTAAAATCAAAAGGGGAACATTTACCTAAGGACAAAATTCAAAAGGGTTGGGAAAGAAGGTTAAATGAAAACAAGAATCACAGGGAGGAACTGGCATAATGGATGTTACATGGAGCGGATTGCAATTATTGAAGAAACGAAATATGTGATTCGTTGGATGTAAAACTGATGATCTCCTCTAGAAACCTTCACTCAATTCAATAAAAAGTAAAAACAAACAAACAAAAAATGTTGACTGGGAAAAAAGCAACAACTTTTTTCCTAATAGACCGTCAGAGTCCTGATATAGTGTTATAGGATAAGCACTGGACTGCAAGTTCAGTTTGAACCATAAGGTCGGTTGGTCAAACTCACCAGTTGCTCCTCAGAAACGCTATTACAGGGTAACTATGAGTTGAAACTGACTTGATGGCACTTAACAACAACAACAGGCCTTTGTGATAGTCCTGTGTTCTTTGCTAAAATCTATCAAGAGTACAAGGAGCTCTGGTAACATACTGGTTACAAGTTGGGCTGCTAACCTCAAGGTTAGCATGTCAAAACTACTGGCTGTTCCACAGGAGAAAGATGAGGCTTTCTGCTCCTGTAAAGATTTACAGCCTTGGAAACCCTGTACAGGGTTGTTATGAGTCCAACTGACTCCACGGCACACCACCACTACCACCACCACCACCACCATCAAGATTACTCCTTAGGAATCCCCTAGTACAGTCTCCAAAACCTATTTTTTCCCTTTGTAGCATTTTGGGCTGATTTCTCTGCCTTGAATTTAACTGACTCAGCAAATCCCTTGTGAAGCCACTATTTTGATTGAGTCTTTTATTTAAAGGCACGCTAATAAAACTAAGAGAAGTGTATGACTGAGAAAACTTGTCTGCAGCCATCCACTGATTGCAGAGACAAGTTTAAGCTGGTTTTGTTTGGAATAAATCTGTGCAGGCATGAGCTGGAAATATAGTAGTGATACTTTTTGACTTACCCTTGATGTTTTCAGTACTTTTCTCATTTCCTCAATATCGTTTTTGTCTCTAGCCTACTGTGTAGTTCAGCATGATGAAAACCAGAGGGCATTGACTGGATAATTCCTGGAGAGTAAAGAGATCATTTGAACATTCTCATATTGTGGAGAAGTGACTATGGATTCCTATAATCACCCAGATGGGCACACTACGAATTTCAGATTCAATTTTTCAGTTACCCCCATTGACTTCACTTCCATTTTTTTCTCTCCAAGTTGATGACAGAACCTCAGACTCTGTCTTCCATAGTCATTGATCATTCACTAGATCACAGAATGCCAAAGCTCAGAAGGAGCTTAGAGCTTGCCTAGTCCAACTCTCTTGTTTTCCCAATGATGAAACAGAATCCCAGATAGATTAAAATGATCTACCCAAGGCTAACAACTGGTTTAGGGTACACTCAGGAGCGCTTCCATGTTCTCTCACCATGCTAACATTTTTTCTCTTTCTCTTGTTCCATTTTCTTCCATAGGCAACAGCAGGACTGATCACGTATATCTGACACAGAGACTATCAGGCCCTTCCCCACCTCCCCAAACTTGCTGAGTTGAGTTGTAGACAATTCTTCCCCTTGCTCCTATTTGGTTCTAGATGAATCTGGAAGCAGCAGGGGTTTAAAGAAAGTACAGGAGGCAGAAAAAGAGCTAGAATTCATTTTCTCACTCCCCATGGACTTATTTTGTGTGGACCTGGACCATTTTCTATTAGACCTGAACTGGTGTTGATATACAGTAGGGCCACGATTTGAGGTCAGTTGAACAGAGAAAGAAAGATATCATTTCATTATATTTTTCTGAGTTGGTAAAACCACTTCAACTTAATTCTGGACTGTGTTTTCACATCTAGAATGTGAGGGAGATTTGGGAAGAGATGAGAAAGAGAAAGGGGAATATTTATTTTTTTCTCACCCTAAGGCTTGAGGAAATATTAGACCAAGGGGACCTACAAAAATGGCTATGATCCACTGGCTAAACTTGACTTTTATTAGTCTCCATAAGCTGCCACCACGGCCAACTGCTTTGGCTAGGGGCTTGCATGGTCTTCTTTCTTTAAAACGAATAACATTTGCTTTGAAGAAAGAACACTGGCTTCTTAGTCAGAAGACCTGAGTTTGAAGCTAAGTTTCTCCATTTGTGTTAAGTCTCTTAGCTTCTCTAAATTCTCAATTATTTGATCTGTAAAACGAAATAATGATAGCTGTTCTCTCCACCTTACCAATTTATTCTCAGGATCAACATGGAGTAATAACATGGTGTAGAAATTGAAATTTGTCACATAAGTGCCAGGCTTTTGTTATATTTATTCATATTATTTTAGAGTTGAAGTTTGTAGGAACCCAAGCTCATTAAGAAGGGCCTGAAATGCCTGTTGTAGAACCCACTGGTGTCTCTGTTACCGGGCCCATTCCTTGTCCTGGAAAAAGAATCCTGGTTGACTTTTCCCTGAAATATAAGAGGCTTTTCCTCCAGTCCACTGAGTCTGCCTTTCTAGTCACCTGGGCCTGACACTAATGAGCTGTTAATAACATGACCATTACCTATGCAAATGAGGGGAGCTGGGCTGGGGCGGAAGGTACAGACAGTGACAGTCGGCTCCTAAGTAATAAATCATGTTGCTGTGGTCATTAACCATCATCACTGAGATGACCCATGTACTGACCCAGGTGGGGCCCTGGCTTCCTGGCTTACTTACATCAGGATTACATTTCCCAAGAGCCTTTGCAGATGTGAGGGGTTAATTCACTATATTAAGGGGGTAGTGTGGTGCCAGGGGCTATAAAGAAAAGTCTAGTTGTCCATTAAGTTCTTACTCTGTGTGTTCCTGATCTAGTAACTTAGCCTCTCTCTGCCTCAGTTCGTCTTCTGGACAGTTGTAAGTAATGACTCTTGAAATCTCACCACTTCTGTGGCCAGGCTGTGGTCTGTGGGAAGGGTGCAGCAGATTCAAGTTTCTAGTCTGGACCATCCTGTTTGTCCTTCTGTCTAATGCCGTTTGATGATTCCTGTTGGGTGATATGTGGAAATGTGCAATAGCAGAAAAGGCTGGGAGGGTTGGAGTAACAACAAAGCAAGAGATGCAGAAGGATAGAGGCTGGTGAGTGCCAAGGCACGTTCATGGCCACAAGTATCCCAGTGCCCCCAGTTGGCTAAAATTAGTTGCTGTCAAGTTGATTCAGGCTCATAGCCACCCCAAGTGTGTCAGAGTAGAACCACACAGGGTTTTCAGTGACTGATTTTGGGGAGTAGTTTGCTGGGCCTTTCTTATGAGTCATCTCTGAGTGGATTCAACCTTCCAGTCTTTCAGAGTCCTGGTGTGGCGCTGTGGGTTAATGCGCCAGACTGTAAACCTGTTTGAACTGCAAGGTTAGTGGCTCAAGCTCACCAGCTGTTGCTCGGAAACCCTATGCAGGGTCCCTATGGGTCGGCACAGACTCGATGGCACTTCACAACAACAACGATCCCTTTTGTTGTTGTGAAGTGCTGTCAAGTCGGTTCAAACTCATAATGACCCTGTATAGGGCTTCCAAGGAACAGCTGGTGCGTTTGAACCACAAACCTTGAGGTTCAAAATGACATGACAGTCCAATGTTTATCCTCCAGCAACACACTAACACCAAGACTCCACATTAACCATTGTTGTTAAGTGCCATCAAGTCAGTTCCGACTCATAGAAACCCTGTATAGTTTCCAAGGAGTGACTGGTGGATTTGAAACGCCAACCTTTTGGTTAGCAGTCCAGTGCTTATCCTACATCACCACACCACGTAATTGTTGTTGTTGTTAAGTGCCTTCGCATCGGTTCCGACTCATGTCGACCTTATATAGAGTTTCTGAGGAATGGCTGGTGAGTTTGAACCGCTGGTCTTGTGGCTCACACCGACTTTTCAGTCCAGTGCATTAACCCACAGCGCCACACCAGGACTCCACATTAACCCTTTGTTGGTGTTGTTAAGTGCCATTGAATTGATTCCCACCCATAGCGATCCCGTATAGGCTTTCTAAGGAGCAGCTGGTGAGCTTGAACCACCAGCCTTGCAGTTCAAATGACTTTGCAATCTGATGCATTAGCCCACAGTGCCACACCAGGACTCATTGTTGCTAAGTACCGTGAAGTCAGTTCCAATTCATAGAGACCCTGCACAGGGTTTCCGAGGCTGTAAATCTTTATGGGAGCAGAATGCCTCATCTTTCTCCCGCAGAACGGCTGGTAGTTTTGAACTGCTGACCTTGAGGTTAGCAGCCCGATTCATAACCACTAGCTACCAGAGCTCCAGGACTCCTTAGGTGATGCAAATTTTAAGAATTCATTCAGAATGTTTCTACTTGAAACTAGATATTGAGGTGACCTCTGAAGAACCCTTCCAGCCCTCAAGGCAAGTGACATGTGTACTCTTCTCCCCCCTGCATCAACTTTTATTATGTCTTAAGCCTCTGCAACCTGCAGTTTTCAGTTTCCTGTTGTTGATTGCCATTGAGTTGGTTCCTAGGCATAGTGACCCTGAACAGACTTTCAGAGGAGTGGTTTGTGGGCTTGAACTGCCAACCTTGCAGCTGACAATCCAGTGCTGATCCTACAATGCCATAGCAGGACTCCAGTTCCATTTCATACCCAAATTGTTAGCATCTGGAGGAGGTCTCTCTTAGGGTGGCTGCCTAACAGATGGTTTCTCACTCTTTGGAGTCAGTCTTCAGAACACGAAGTGGGGTCTGAGTGATCTAATTATTCAAAACTCCCCCCCTCTAAATTCTAAAGCAATTAGAAAATAGGCCTAGGACTCAGATGGTGGTAGTGTGCTGTGGAGTCTCCCATGGAATGGCTGGTAGTTTCAAACTACTGACCTTGAGGTTAGCAGCCTGACTCATAACCACTATGCTACCAAAGTCCTTACCAGGAGTCAGATAGGGATCAAAGCATCAGATTTGTGGGTGGAGGAGCTGTATAGCATTACGGTTTGGGATTGGAGTTTACATGGGCTTTCTTTTGTTCTTTACTGGGTTGAAATGTCTGACTCAGTGTAGACAGAGAAGTTGAATTACTGCTGTGACTAGCTTACCTTAAGGAGAAGACGACAATGCCTGTGGTGTGTGGCAGACCGGTGAGAAAAAGTGAACAGGAATGAGAGAACACAAGAGTGTGCAGATTAAGGTAGAGACCAAAGTCTCATGACTATACATCTCAATGGGTATAAGTTCTTGTGGCATATGTGCACTAACGTGGTAGTTCAAATACCAAATTTATGCACCAACCACCAAAGCCAAAGATGAAGGAACTGAAGAATTCTATCAACTTTTTCAGTCTGAAATTGATCAAGCATGCAATGAAGATGCACTGATAATCACTGGTGACTGGAATGTGAAAGTTGGAAAACAACTCTCAGTAGTTGGATAGGTTAAGACCCTTGCCAGAACCCTGTGGAAATATAGCAGCTTGGACCATTCTTTCATTGGTCTCCTGTCTCCCACAAGCTTCGTGCTGGGCTTCGGTCACGAGACCAAGCAGAATAAAAGTCAATTTCCTCTCCAGGCAAGCTCTCTATGCTAATGTCACCAAAGAGATTTCTGTGAACATCATAATTAAACAAAAATCCTCAAAACTGGGCCTATAAACAGCATAATAAGCAATTGTGATAAGAAAAGATTGAAATTGTCAAAGACTTCATTTTACTTGGATCCATAATCTACACTCATGGAAGCAGCAGTCAAGAAATCAACCGATGTATTGCATTGGGCAAATCTGCGGCAAAAGACCTCTTTAAAGTGTTATCGAACTAAGGTGCACCTGACCCAAACTGTGGTATTTTCTATCACCTCATATGCAGGTGAAAACTGGACAAAAAATAAGGGAGAACAGAGAAGAACTGATGTCTTTGAATTATGGTGTTGGTGAAATATATTGAATTTGCCATGGATTTCCAGAAGAACAAACACATTTGTCTTGCAAGTACAACCATAATGCTCTTTAGAAGACCAGTTACTGAAAAAAGACATCATACTTCATAGATGACCAGAGGAAAAGAGGAAGACCCCAATGAGATGGGTTGACCCAGTAGCCTTAACAATGGGCTCAATATAATAAATTGTGAGGATGGAACAGGACCAAGCAGTGTTTTGTTGTGTTGCACATGGTGCTGCAATGAGTCAAAGCTGACTCAATGGCACTTAACACAACAAAGTTTGTCATAATTTGTTATGCAATAATAGAAAGCAAATACTGTTCTCTTGAAGCTAAGTAACAGAGACAGAATAGATGGTGGAGAAGAGAAAGGTAATATGAGGGAACCATTCCTACTTCATGAACCTGAAGAATATGGGGAGAGGGAGAAAATGCTTTGCCTCTCACTACAAACAAGAGTAGACTCCTATTGGCCTAGTCAGAACTGCATCAAGTCATTCTAATGATTTCTGCTTTGAACTGGATTTTGAAAGAGAAACAAAGACTGGAATTTAAAGTCAGTCATACTTGTGCCTGTTCCTTTTACAGTGGTTTCATCATGTCCCATAGTTAAGAATTCCTTTCTTCGTAGGTTTTGATGTTGAAAATTTCCCCTCTGTTGCGTGGGATGTCCTACTATTCTTTCAATAAATCCTTCTACCTTAAAAAACAAAAAGACCAATATCTCAATCTAACCAGAGCTGATAGTTCTTGCTTGTTACCAAAGTAATTTTAATACTTGATATATTCTCCCACTAGCCTAATTTCCCCAAATTATTCTCCATCAAAGATTCCACACCCACTATTTCTCTTCTGAAAACAAAACAAAACACAAAACAACTCAAGCTCTTCTTGGGTCTTCTTGGTCCTCTAGTCTTCCTGCCCTGTTGCTACCCTTGTTACTGATGATCCCATAGTACTTGTCCTTACTTTTTAACTGGAGGCTGCCACTCATTACCTCAAAGTTGGCTTCAGGGAGCAGAACACCCATTCTTCCCTTAGCTTTTCCTTTTTAAATGCGGAATTTATCCCTTCCTAATTCATCCGATCCCAACTGAAACCAGGCAGTGACTTTTAACAAATTTTACTTAATCCTGGAATATGATAGGAGTTTATTGCCTTTGGAAAGCATTGGCTTTCCTTAGAATCTACTGGCATAAACCCAACTTTTGAGTCTGTTACTGGGCTGGATCCCTGCCTAACTGTTGATCTGGTTCCATGTGGCAGGGGCATATCTCCCTCCTTTCTCCTGATTTCAGACCAACTTATTTTGATTCCTCAAATAAAATGGTAAGCATTTTTTTTTCCTTCTACCATCTATCTATCCATATGTCTATCTACCTATCTATTTATCTTTTTTTTTCCTGTCCCAAGAATTAACCTGGCCCCAGAATGTCTGATGGTAAGAATATCCATTAGGTTCAGGAGAAACCTCAGTCCATCCTCAAGGTTGTGTCTGCATAATCTCAAATGTCACTTATAATGGTCACACAATGCATTAACCCAAGTCCATCTTATTCTGTCTTAGATAATGTCATATGTTGACATAAACAGTCTAATCTGAGTATGTTGTGTCAGATCATGTCCAATCCTATCATTTATCTCAAAATACATTTTTGTACTTTCATTCTTCCAGTCTCCACATTTGATATTTGGTGAGTAAATTATTGGATAAGAAAAGAAGCACATGGAGATAAATGGATATGACTCTTAAAAACAAAAAAAATTTCAGACATATAACTATTTTGAAATTAGATTTTAAATAAGGAAAATTTTGGTAGCCAAATATGCTGTGAAATTATTAAGATATTCAAAAGGTTTAATATTAAAGTTTCAGCCTTTGGATTACTTTACAGTAACCAGGTAGGTCTTACTCAAGAACTTATGTGTGTCTTTGCCTTAGTTTACATTCACAAAATGTTTATTCACAAAAACAGAAATTTTATCCAAAAGTTAAATTCTAGTCTCCAGTGGACTCCCAGTGATTGTGGTTGGCTGTTTTGGAAGAATGATGCTCGAAGAATTCGAAGAATGGACTCCAGTTTTAACTCTATCACACACTCCACTGGTTGTGTTGGGTTGAGGCAACAATTGATCTTTCTAGAAACTTTATTTTATCTGTTAAAAGAGAGGTGGGGCTAGATACATGATGCATATTTGAGCCTGGTGTAGTGCTATAGGATTAGCACTGGACCTTAAGATCAGTTTGAACCGTAAAGTCTGTTGCTCACACTCACCAGCCTTTCTTCAGAAACCCTGAACAGGGCAGCTATGAGTTGGAAAGGACTCGATAGCACTTAACAACAACGGCCCTAATGTAAACCGTCTTGGTGGTGCAGTGGTTAAGAGCTCAACTACTAAACAAAAAGTTGGTGGTTTGAACCACACCAGCTGCTCTGTAGGAGAAAGTCTTGGAAGCTATACAGAGCAGCCCTACTTTGTCCTAAAGGGTTGCTGTAAGTTGGCATAGACTCAAGGGCAAACAGCAACAATGGCCCTAAAGTTTTATGTTTGGTACTAGGAGTGATGTTGTTGTTGTTAAGTGTCATCAAGTCGATTCCAACCCATAGCAACCCTGTATAGGGTTTCCTAGGAGTAGCTGGTGAGCTTGAACTGCCTACCTTGCAGTTCAAACGACTTTGCAGTCTGGCGCATTAACCCACAGCGCCACACCAGGACTCTACTAGGAGTGACAGGCACTAAGAATCTAGTGCCTCTTATGCCAATTGTTCTGCTGATGCCTGTAGATGACAGATCAGGATGCAACTGACATACATTACTCATTGTAATTTTTGCATAGAATGGGACCTGCCCTCATGGGAGGAGAGGCTGTTCTTTCTCCTGTTTAGTCCATTGCCTCTGAATCATCACTCTTCAGGCAGGGCTTTTGCAGAAGACTTGGTCTAGTAAATATTAGCATCTTTGTTCAAACATGTACCTAAGTCAAGCTAACCCCACCTCATTCTAATCCACCCCATTCTGCAGCTTGGGTTGTTTTTTTGCCAAATTTTCCATGTTGCATCTGTATTCTTTTTGTTCTTAGGATTGCTGGGTCTTCCTGTTTCCCTCTTATCCCTGGGCCCTGATAACAAGCTGTGCTCCCTCCTCTCCTTTCTCTAGTACCCAGAACTCTCGGAACATTTTTGCCTGGCTCATGGGGCCACTCCAGTCTGATCCAACTCTTATACCTGCAGGCCTTCTTCTCCTAGTCCTCACTTTTCCCTTTCCCCAAGAGTGGTCCCCAGACAGTAACTCCCAGTCTGGGGAAGGACCAACTGTGATAGAGCCAGAGACTGGGGGGAGGGGGACAAGATGAGCTACTGTCCCTTTGGAGCCTACTTTTTTAGGGGAGTGGAGTTTGAATCCTAGTCCTTCTGCCAAGATCAGGGTCCCCTGGTGCGATGCCATGTTGGCGCAGGTTGGCCGTCAGTGGCACACATTCCCTCCCTGCCTGGCCAGCTGTGTTTGCATGTACACACATTGTGGTGCCAGACAAGCAAGTCCAGAGCCACTTAGGGGGATGCTTAGATCCCTCAATGTGTTTGCCTTAGAGTCTGTCAGGGACATTGATATCAAACAGAGGGGTTTTCACTCCCAATCACATGCCTTGGCATTTATCTTGTTCTCTTAAAAAACAAAACAAAACAAAAAAAGGCAAAAACTAGCAACAAAACACGAAAACAACAGAGAGAGTCACAAAAAGAAATAAGGCAGTGAGTGTTCAGAAACTCAATACAGGACTCTGGTAGCGTAGTGGTTATGAATCGGGCTGCTAACCGGAAGGTCAGCAGTTTGAAACTACCAGCTGCTCCGCGGGAGAAAGATGAGGCGATCTGCTCCCTTAAAGATGTACAGCCTCGGAAACCCTATTCAGGGTCTCTATGGGTGGAAACCAACTCGACGGCACTTAACAACAACAACAACATGAGTGGGAACTGATTCTATGACACTTAACAACAATAGCAATACTACGAAGACTTTTGAGCATAGTGAATTATGAATTGGGCTGCTAATCACAGAGTCAGTAGTTTAAAGCTACCAGTTGCTCCATGGAAGAAGGATGAGGCTTTCTACTCACAAAGATGTACAGCCTCAGAAACCCTATACAGAGTCACTTTGAGTTGGAAGCAACTCTATGGTATACTACCACTACCACCAAACGGGTTCATATTGGTGCAATGTCCAGCTGAGACTTTACATTCCCATCACAGATAAACTGAATTCGAATCTACATTTGAATCACCTGAGACTTTGTTAAAATGTAGATTCTAATTCATAGCAAGGGGCCAAAGTGGAATGACCAGTTCAAATCCCTGATTCATACTTCCTATTTTTCCTGAGTCTTCACTTGTTCAATTTCAAATGTTTTCTACAAGTTTAAAAAAATCCTTTTTTTTTAAAAATTATAGACAAAGAAAACTATTCAAAGCCTAAAATATAATTACTCTATGGCTCTTTACAGTAGTATGCCTTCATGACAACAAGTATGCAAACATGTTGTTGTGGTTAAGTTCTGTCAGGAGGATTCTGACTCATAGTGACCCTGTATAAGGTTTCTGAGGACCAACTGGTAGGTTGAACTGCTGACTTTTGTGGTTCACAGTCCTGCACTTATTCTACAGCATCATACCAGGAGTCCACTCAAGCTTAGGGGTGATCAGACTCAGGCTTTCAATGAGAAAATCTGGTGAAGATTAGATTGGGGTGGTGTGGAGAGAAGCAAGGGAATGGAGGAAGAAACCATCTGAAACGCCCAAAGGTTAGCCTAGTCTAAAGCCTTAGAAAAAACATAATATCCAAGGAGAATGGATTTCATACCTTAGATGATGCAGGTACAGGCGAAATGACTACTTAAGATGTTGAAGGCCTTATATGTCAGCTTCTTAACAATACTGTTCCTCTTTCTCACCATTCCCCTTAATCTGTGGTACCTTTATTCACCTAAGCTATTTATTAGAAACCTTAACTTGATTCCAAAAATGTCTCCTTTCCTTCTCTCCCCAGTAGTTAATCATTCTCTAAATCTGATTTCTTGTCTTCAAATGATTTTTTGTGAGGTTGTAGTAATAATTCTCATTTTATAGATAAGGAATGAAAACCACAGACACAGAATTCTTGCTGAAACCAAAGAGCTAGTAGACAGGAGAGCAATCTTTTAACTTAGATTTGTCTCATGTCTTACTCCAAAGTCTGTGAGTACTTTCATCGGTTCAACAAACATTTGGAGTATCCCTGTGCTAGCTGCTAGGAACTATGCCATGAACTTTACCCAAGGATCTCGTAGACTAGTGAGAGGTATAAATAAGATTTTTTAAAAATCAGAATACAGTAGAGGAATGTTGATGGTTTTGTGAAAACACAGAGAAGAGAATATGTCTAAATGCCAAAGGGGAGTCAGGAACAGTCTCACAGAGGAAGTGACTTTTGATCTGGATCTTGAAGGATGGGTAGAGGATGACCAGTTAGACTAGCAAAGAAAGGGAATCCTGGTAGAGGAGTAATCATGAACAAAGCTATAGAAATCAGAGAGTGTATGAACTGTGAGGGAAACTCAGAGATCTCTGACAATGTGGTGAGATGCGTTTAGGGATTCTGGGAAATCATTTATCTGGTAAGGTTTAGCTTTATTCTAAAGCGAGAGGGAACTACTGACATTTGAGCAAGAAACAGACACAATCATAACTATGCCTTAAAAAACAAACTGGTAGAAGTGTGGAAAAGTGTGTGTGTCATTGTGAGGAAACACTAAAGCCCTGGACACCAGTTAAGATGCTTTTCCAATAAATTAGGGAACCGATATGTGGCAGAAGGATAGTGAGGAGGCGCGAGTATGATAAATAACTGTGTGTGGGGAAAGCAAAGAAAGGGGAGGAGTTTGAGAAAATGATGAGGTTTCTAGCTAAATCATTTGGGAGAATGATGGCTCTATTAATTCAGTTAAGAATGTGAAAGGGGAATAATGAGGTGAGTTCTGGACATATTGGTAGAGAATTTGCAGTTGCTGGGAACTGGTGCTGCTGATTTTGAGTGTAATGATGGGAGGAAGGGCTGTGGTCAGAAAAGAGAGGGGGTATCCCAGGACATGTCACGACCTCCTACTAATGTTCCTGGGCAATGAGTGAAGGTTCAGCTTGGAGAGGCCCCAGCTCCATCTGCAAAGCTGGTTCATGTTCCCAGTTCTCTTGTCATGCTGACACCTCTCTGCTTGTCATGAATCAGGCACGGACAGCCTCAATGGTGCTGACAATTTATCAGTGAGTGAAAAAAGATAATTGGCCATCATCACACCTTACCTCGCCGTGCCTTGGCTAAGAGAGGGAAATTTAACTGCTTCATCCCACCATAATTTCATATAATTCTCCATCGTTTCCTCCCTTTTTTAAACTTGGAAGTTTACAAAAGTGATTGATGATTTGCTATCAACTGTGAAAAAAGAAGCTAAAATATCACTGGACAGCTTAACAGCCTTTAAGATATAATGGTCTCTCTGGCTGGACATCACAGTAGCTATGGAAGCCCAGAAGGTCAAGCTTTAATGAACTGGTGAGAATTAGAGAAGGAGAGTGAAAGTGATCAATGCTCAGCACTGGTTCCACAGTCCACTGACCTTGGGGAAGACGAGACATCATTATTTATGAAATTCTCTGGGAATGCTCATGGGGCCACTGTGAGGATGGGGGTGGGGGTTGGCCTGTGGTAAGGAATTATGGGTCCTGGGTCAGAGTAAAAAGATGAGGCAGTTTGCTGATAGTGCAATCCTTATTTGTAACCTGATACAGTGGCCCAGGGTAGCTTTGAGGTCCTGGCCTCCTTAATAGGACTTCTTCCAACCTTCTGTCTCAAGGAACCCAAGTGCTTCCCTTGCCAATAATTTTGGTCCCTGGACTCCTCTGACTTGCTTGTTTGTATCCCTTTTGCTGTACTTTGGGAAGTGAAGACTAGTTTACAGTCTTCTTGGTTTATCATCCTCTGACTAGATAGCTAGGTAAATAGAGAGGCAGAGGTAATGAAAACAGTAGAGATTGAGTCACTGGATGATGTAGTGAAAGCACTAGGTGTAACTGAAAGCTTAGGAGTTTGAGTCTGCTGAGAGGTTTGAATCTGCCTCGGGAGAGAGACCCAATTACCTACTTCTGAACGAAAAACCATTGAAAATTCTATGGAGCACAGTTCTACTCTAACACAGTTGGGATTCCCATGAGTCGGAATCGAACTGACGACAACTGGTTTATAGGTATAGATTGTTTTGTGTTGTCAGTTCTGTTTCTATTCATAGTGACCCCTTGTGACGGAATAGAACTACCTCCATGGTGTTTTCTAGGCTGTCTTCTTTACAGGAGGAGATCAACAGCAGCTCATTCAGGGGTGAACCGCCAAGTTTTCAGTAAGCAGTCAAGTGCTTAACCATTTGTGTCACCAAGGCTCCTTTTTGTTTGTTGTTGTTAGGTGCCATCGAGTCGGTACCGACTCATAGTGACCTTATGCACAGCAGAACAGAACACTGCCCGATCCTGGGCCAACCTCACTACTGCTGCCACATTTGAGTCCATAGATGCTGCCACTTGGCCAATCCATCTCATTGGGGGTCTTCCTCTTTTTCTCTGACCCTCCACCTTACAAAAAGTGATATCCTTTTCCAGTGACTGGTCCCTTCTGACAATATATCTGAAGTATGAGAGACAAAGTTTGGCTATCCTGGCCTCCAAGGAGCACTCTGGATGCACTTCTTCCAACACGGATCTGTTGGTTCTTTTGGCAATCCGTGGCACTTTCAATATTCTCCTCCAACACCATAACTCAAATGCATCAATTCTTCTATGGTCTTCCTTATTCACCGTCCAGCTTTTGCATGCATATGAGGTTATTGAAAATACCATGGATTGGGTCAGGAGCACCTCAAGCTGCCATCTTTGCTCTTCAACACTTTAAAAAGGTCTTGTGCCGCAGATTTGCCTAATGCAATACATCATTTGATTTCTTGACTGCTGCTTCCGTGAGTGCTGATAGTTGATCCAAGCCTCCCTAAGGACTTGATAAATGTGCAAGTATAGGTAGAAAGCTATAGATTTAGATATATAGACATATAACCCTCTGTACCATAATAGACAGAGGAGAGGTGGGAAATTACCTTCTATAACTCTATATAATATCTCATTTGATTCTTTCTCCAATCGCGATAATGGAGATGTTCATTTATAAATGAAGACACTGAGGGTCAGAAAGGATGTAAGGTAGCTGCTAAGAAGGCTCGGGATGATCCCTGCCTCCTAGTATCCATGTCCTTGGAAAGTTCCCTCCCTTAGACTGTGGGCTGCACCTAGTGCCTCGCTTCTAATGAACAGAAACGTAATGAGACATCATTTTTGAGATTAGGTTTCAGAGAGACTGCCACTTCCCTCCCGCTCTGGCTGGCTCACCGTGATGGAAGCCTGCTGCCAAGTGGAAAGCCATCCTGTGTGGAAAGACCCACATGGCACACGGCAGAGAGCGGGCTCTAGCCAACAGCCAATGAGGAACTGAGGGCCTCTGTCCAATCGTGTTAAGAAGAACTGAATCCCGGCACCAATCACAGGAGTGCACTGGGAAGCAAAACCTCCTCCAGCCCAGCCTCGGAACCATCACAATCCTGCTAATACCTTGACTGCAGCCTTTCGAGACCCCAAGCAGAGGTTCCTACTTAGCTACAACCAGGACTCCTGACCTACAGAAACTGTGAGTTAATACATATGTGTTGTGGTAAGCCTGTAAGTTTTGGAATATTTTGTAATGCACAATAGTTCGTTAGTTAAAGTGTCATCCAGTCGTTGCCGACTCATAGCGATCCTGTATAGGGTTTCTGAGGAGAGGCTGGTGAGCTTGAACAGCCAATCTTGTGGTTCAAATCAACCTTGAGGTCCAGTGCTTATCCTACAGCGCCGTACCAGGACTCTTAATGCACAATAGATTAAAGAATACAGAAGGATTCGATAAGATGTGCAAAACCGTTCATAAGGGCAGAGTCCAGGCTCAAATTTGGAATGTCTTCCATTTAAAGCTTGTCACGACAGGATATTGGTGATTTAGTGAGATAATTCTTGTGGAAGACCCGGATTTGATTACCAGCCAGTGTGCCTCTCTTGTCTGTCTGTCAGTGGAGGTTTGTATGTTGCTATGATGCCGAACATGTTTCAGTGGAGCTTGAAGACTAAGATGAATGAGGAAGAAAAGCCTGGTAATTTACTTCTAAAAATCAGTTAACAACACCGTATGGATGTACAACTGACCAGGGAATGATACGTGAGCAGGCAACATTTAGTTCTGACATCACTGTGAATTGG
>NW_006408526.1:27276638-27287387 GCF_000296735.1 Chrysochloris asiatica
ATATATATATATAGTGATAAATCTGCAGTTCCAGGAGAGGAAGCCTATGGGGTGGTGGGATCCTGAGTCCTGAGACACACAGAGAGTTGGGGTTCATGGAGAAAGGAGCTGCAGTGAGCCTGTCTGAGGACTGCCTTCCACCAAAGGCCCTTTCCCATTAGACAGATTACACTTAAGAACATCTGCCCAGAAGCACTCCAGTTGATTTAAGCATCTTTGCTTTTAATTTTTGGTACCTTTCAGAGGAGAAGAGAAAAATAAGGTTAGTTTCCTGAAGTGTAATTGTTTCGGGCAGTTATTTATTAATGAAAGGGAACAACATGTCAACAGCCCCGAGTTTAGCTGTAGAACTAATGTTAGCCAAGACGCAGGTTAGAAGAGAGGTAAACCCGCTGTCAGTCTGCATTTGTCCAGCTCCATGATCACCTATTAATTACTTGTGCTCTGGGCCCTGGCTGGGGGACACTCTTCACTTCCTTCTCACAGAGGGTTGCTGAACTCTGAGGGGCAGGAGAAGCATCCATTGTGGCATGGCCTCCTATTTAGGAACTCTGGTGTGTAAGGTAACCACAAGGTCACCAGTTCAGATACACCAACTGCTCTCAGAAACCCTATACAGGGTTGCGTTGAGTTGGAACCAACATGTTGGCACACAACAACAATGACACGGGCCCCAGCATTGGTCTGCTAACTGAAAGGTTGAACGTTCAAACCCATTAGCTACTCCACAGGAGAAAGATGAGGCAGTCTGCTTCCGTAAAGATTGACAGTCTCAGAAACCCCATGGAGCAGGCCTCCTCTGTCCTACAAGGTCACTATGCATTGAGTTGCAATCAACTAGACAACAATGGGTTATAGTTTTCTTACAGATTCTGGAGACTCACTCCCTGCCTCGGCCTCAGGGCACTGAAGGGATAGAGCCAGCAGCTTCCTTTGTTGACTGAAGTCATGAATTGTATGAACATATTGTATTTAGAGTCAATGAAATGAGGAGGACTTGCTTTAAGTTGTCTTGTGTATAAAACAGGAAGGGATAGAGTACATACCTTATAGGAATGGTAGAAACATCAAATTCGATAATGTACACAGCAATTTATTAAATATAACGCACTCTACATATTGTGTATGTGTGTGTGTGTGTGTTCCTGTGAGTTTCTCCGATTGGGATCAAATCATGGAAAGGATCCAAGGGAATGAAGTAATTTATCTGATGAACCCACTTAACTAGAAAGGTGCCTGGGATGCTTGGAACTTCAATTAACAAAATCCCTGTCTAATAGTAGCTTAAATTCATAAAGGCATTTAATAATTTCTTAACTGGGTGGCCCCACAGCTCTATGCTGTCAAAAAGAACTCAGGCACTCTACCATTCTTAGTATGTTGCATTTTGTTCTCATGCTTGTTGCCTTATTAGAAGATGATGGCTAACAGCATGGTTCTTTACAAAGGTCTTCAATGCACCAGGAATTGATGGAATAAAAATTGAAATCTTTCAAGAAAGTGAGGCGGCACTGGAGGCACTCACTCATCTCTGCCAAGAAATTTGGAAGACAACTATCTGGCTAATTGCTTGGAAGAGATCCATATTTGTGCCCATTCCAAAGAGAGATGACTCAATGGAATACGGAAATAATCGGACAATATCTTTGATATCCCATGCAAGTAAAGTTTTACTAAGGGTAATACAGAAACAGCTGCAAGCATACATTGATAGAGAACTTCCAGCGGTTCAAGCCGGATTCAGAAGAGGACATGGAATGAGAGATATCATTGCTGATGTGCGATGGATCTTGGCTGAAAGCAGAAACTACCAGAAAGGTGTTTACCTGTGCTTTATTGACCACGCAAAGGCTTTCGATTGTGTGGATCATGACAAGCTATGGGCAACATTGCGAAGTATGAGTATTTCAGAACACTTAATTGTGCTCATGAGGAATCTGTACCTGGACCAAGAGGCAGTTGTTCAAATAGAACACGGGAACACTGAATGGTTTCATATTCAGAAAGGTTTGCGACAGGTTTGTATTCTTTCACCATACTTATTCATCCTGTATGCTGAGCAAATAATCCGAGAAGCTGGATTCTATGAAGAAAAATGTGACATCAGGATTGGAGGAAGACTCATTAATAACCTGCAATATGCAGATGATACAACCTTGCTTGCTGAAAGTGAAGAAGACTTACAATACTTACTGATGAACATCAAAGAGCACAGCCTTTGATGCATCTTAATGTAAAGAAAACATTGTATGGATTAGATTATATGGTATGGATTGCATCTCAATGTAAAGAAAACAGAAATCCTCACCACTGGACCAATAAACAACATTCTTGTTAACCGAAAAAAATTGAAGTTGTCAAGGACTTCATTCTTCTTGGATCAACTATCAACACTTATGGAAGCAGCAGTCAAGAAATTAACGATGTATTGCATTAGGCAAATCTGTTGCACAAGACCTTTTTTAAGTATTGAAGAGCAAAGCTGTCAGCTTGAGATCTTGACCCAAGCCATGATATTTTCGATAACCTCATATGCATAAGAAAACTGGACAGTGAATAAGGAAGACCATAGAAGAAATGATGCGTTTGAGTTACTGTGTTAGAGGAGACTATTGAAGATACTATGGGCTTCCAAAAAATACAAAAAATATGTGTTGGAGGAAGTGCAGCCAGAATGTTCCTTGGAGGCCAGGATGGCCAGACTTTGTCTCTCATACTTTGGACATATTGTCAGGAGGAACCAGTCACTGGAGAAGGATATCATGTTTGGTAAGGTGGAGGGTCAGAGAAAAAGAGGAAGACCCCCAACGAGATGGATTGGCAAAGTGGCAACATCAATGGGTTCAAGCGTGGTAATAATTGTGAGGTCGGCCCAGGACCAGGCAATGTTTTGTTCTGTTGTGCATAGGGCTGCTATGAGTCGGTACCCACTCATTGGCACCTAACAATAACAACAACAACAACATGGTGGCTCCATAGGATAAGCACTGGAGTGTGTGTGAATCACAAGGACAGTGGCCCAAGCCTACCAGCCTCTTTAGTGGGAGAAAGATGTGCTTTTCTGCTCCTACAAAACTTTACAAACCTCAGAAACTTTGTATAGGGTCACTATGAGTCAGACTTGACTTCATGGCACTTGACAACAACAGTAACAGCCTTTCAATCAAGATAGGAAGAAAGAAGATGGCACATCATAAGCTGTATCAGTCCATTTTATTTTGGAAAGCAAAATTTCCCCCAGATGCCCCTAAGCAGAATTAATACACTAGTCAGAACTGTGTTTCATGGCCCCTCATAGTATCTGGGGACCTGGGAAAGTAAGTATATGAAGAGGCTTCAAAACAGTCATGGAAAAATGGAATGAAAAAGTAATGGAATTTTTCCAGAAACTTTATTGAAGCCCTCTTGTATATGTAGTAGGAAGAGACCTAGAAAATGATCTGATTTCGCCCAAGCCTCAGAGATGTTAATGACTTATTTAAAGCCACAGGTTAAGGGAGCAGTACATACTGTACTTACGTGGCATACGTGGACAATTCCCATGTTCCACATGGATTATGAGGCATTTGAGGAAACTCCCCTTATAATTAAAATGCTGGAAACCTAGGATTTCAAAAGATATCTTATAATTTCTAAATAGTTACATGGTTCTCTGGAATGTAGAGGTAAATTAGCTCACAGAGATAAAAGAAAATGAAGCATGTTGAGTTCTTAGGGTTGTTTTGGGACTGAAAGATTATGTATAAACAAACTGAACTGTTATTGTTGTTGTTGTTAAGTGCCACTGAGTCGGTTCCAAATCATAACAACCTATGTAGGTTTCCAAGGAGTGGCTGGTGAGTTTGAGCAATGAACCTTTTATTTCAACCTGACCTTGAGATCAAGTGCTTATCCTATGGCCCATACCAGGACTCCAAGCAAACTTACTATTGTTGTTGTTGTTAGGTGCCATCGAGCTGGTACCAACTCATAGTGTCCCCCAGACCACATACCTCATCAGTGTACCACTGTGGAACATTTGCATAATGTGCAGAGGCTGAGAAGGATAAGGTACTGAGGGTATTGCCAAGCCAGCAAATATTTGTTGAATTGCCCATACTATGGTATTGTTAAGTGTTGTTGAGTTGGTTCTGAGTCATGAGTCATACAGACCCTGTATAGGGTTTCTGAGGATCAGCTGCTGGATTTGAAGGACCAAGTTACAGCACCTATACCAGGGCCCCCATCTGTTGTCTTGCTAAGTGCCATTGAGTAAGTTCTGACTCATAGTGACCCTGTATAGAGTTTCTAAGAAGTAGCTGGTGGGTGTGAACCACCAACCTAGCTTTTCAAACCGACCTTGTAGTTTAATGCTTATCCTACAACACCGCACTAGAACTCCCTGGACCCCACTCAAAATCAAGTCCTGTGACAAACATAAATTAGTTCAGTTCAATTCAACTTGACCTTACAAACATGTACTGAGCATTCTTATTCCAGGCATAACAAATAAGCAATACTTCCTTTCCAAATACTCACAGATGAAATGGACAATGTGATCAGTTTACTAAGACACTAAAAGACACTTTCTATAATATAAACACAAACAGTGGGATATCAGTGGACGTAACCAGAATGTCAGTAGTTCAAATTTACTAGTCATTCCACAGGAGAAAGATGAGATTTTCTGCTCCCGTAAAGATTTACAGCCCCAGAAACCCTACTCAGGGTTGCTATGAGTCAAAACTGACTCCAAGATACTTAACCACAGTAACCAGTGTGACACTTTTTAATCACCATTGCAGAATCCAACAGAGCAGATGTTACGTTATAATACTTCCAAACTCTCTAGGATGCTGAAATGGTTGTCAAATATGGGAAGTTCAGATAAACACCACAGAAGTTAAGAAAAAGTCAACTGAAAGGGCTACTGAAAGAATACTTTATGGGGTTATGGACCTTGAACTAGAACTTGGAAGTTGGTAGTTGAAAGAAGACAGGGAGGGAGGATGAAGGGTTGGTGAAAACTGAGCCAAGATAAAGAGATGGGAACACACATGCAAGTTTGGAAACTGGGTGATACAAGGAGAAATGAACCAGGGGCAGCATCTTCTCTTCAAGTTCCTAGTCACTAAGTCCCAAACAATTTTCTTATATGATCCTAAGCTGGGTATTCCTCTTGATCTTTGGGTGAAAGAACCCATTCTTCATGTACATGCCTTAGAAAGAAGAAAAGTAACCAGATATCCTGCAAAGAGATTTATGTCCTGGAATTGCTTGACTTTGCACTCTAGCTCTGATCTAATAACTGAAAAGTGGATAAAAGACTAATTCTTACTGTTCCTTCCATCCCAAGAAGGAAGCATTCAAAATCCAGATAGTTGAGAATTTTTGCCAAATATGGGAAAAACACATTTGTCCCTCAACGTGGCAATCTGCTTCTAAAGAATTACTTAACACTCGATGTTCAGATCCCCTTTTGTGTTATTTCTAGAGTTCTCCTTTAGGGTATCTCAAGACATTGAAAGCACTTGAAAAGTTCCAGGTAAAGTTGAGGGATGCTGAAGGATCAGTGACATTTATTGAGTGTTTACTAAGTGCCAGGCATGGCTTTAACTGCTTTACATGAGTAACTCACTTAACAAGGAGAAGGCCCTATTGCCATGATTGTAGAGAAGGTCCTATTGCCATTGATTGCAGCATAGAAGTATTGGGCTGGTGTGTAAACACTGCTTTTGATAATGGCTAGGAGCAGATGTGGACATTGAGCCCCTTGAATGGCTCCCTTCATTCTGCACACCCACATTCCACCTCCTGCAATCTCCAACCCCTCCCCACCAAACACACATATTAGTCAAAGTTATCCTGTTCCCATTAGCTCTGGGTATGCTGCAGCTTGATAAACCCTCACTCATATCCATTTCCCAGAATATTCCTCCTTGAGAAAGCAGCCCTGCTTGTTGAACTTTTGGGCACAGCTATCATGGGGACCAGGCTATGGGACTGGGGAAGAAGTCCAAGGACAACTTCAGAATGGGAGCTCTGCAGAACAATGTCTGGTTTTCAGGATGGCATGTTGGAAAACCGATAACCTCACTTTGACAAAAGAGAAACCTTTGCATGTCGTTACCAATCATGCAAACTAGACTCTTAAAATAAGATTAGGCCAAAGCACAACCAATCAAGGTTGGAGTCTCAATGATTCTATGACTTCATTTAAAGTTTCTGTGCCAGCAGGAAGAAAAAAAGAAATCAATATTGCATTTTCTCCATCATCAATTTTGCTAAATGAAAATGCTTTCATAATCTCCCCATTGAAGATGCACTTCTCCCCCACGTTACCATCTTACCCCTCTCCCGTGGGGTTAGCTGAACTCAAGCCCAAAGCTCCATTGTGTGACAGTGCTGTAAATGTGGCTTTGTAATAAGCACTTCAAAATATTGCAAAGGATGCCATCTCAATTCACCAAAGAGTTGCAAGCATCTTAGGCTTTGCTCTGTAGGCCGTTTACTGCTGCAGCAGGGCTGTGGCCACCATCTACTCTTTGCGACTATCAGCTGCTCAAATTTCTGTAGATGAAGAGCCAATAGTGTGCTAACTCCAAACAGCTCTTGAGACTCCAAGGACACATCCCAACTCAGTGCCCTGAACTTGGCATTGTAGAAGGGAATCTCTTAAGGGAGGAGGGCCCATCTTGAATTCATTCATGGTTTTTGGTTACAGAAATAGCGAACGGACCTCATTATAAGATAGTCTCACCTGTTGAGCTAGGGAAGACCTGAAAGGACTCCTTTGAACAATGTTGTGGACTCACTTCTTAGCAGTCCCTTTGTGGTGTCTTTTAAGAGCTCCCAGCGAGCTCTTGTGTATATTGACTCCTAGAGGCTTCCAATCCAGGACTTGACTCACTGCATGATGTTTAGAAAGAAAGCAAGCAAGAAAAATTTGCAATAGAGGGAGAAAACGAATCCAGTGCTGTGGACTGGAAACTCATTTCCTGAGGAGCAGGAACGTACTGCATGCTCTCTGGGACACACGGAGCCCCAGGAAGCTCGGCCAGTCACTTAATAAGTCATTGAGGACGTGTGGTTTAATTAACTCGCCCAAAATTCCTCCTTTCCCTTTCTCACTTTTGCTATTAATATTTTTCGATATCTGATAATGCAGTGTAGTTAATTCTTTCTGGCTTTATAATGAACACTGCTGTAATGAAAAAGGTTAGCAGTGCTTCAGGCAGCTTTTAATTATCCAGCCGAGCAGGTAAAAGCACTTTATTCTTCTCTTTTTTCCCCTTACTTAGCAATTAATGGAGGGACTCAGTGGCACTTACTGTACCTTTTTTTGTTTTCTAATGGATGATGCTGCGCTGAGCAGGGAGGCCATACTGTACCCCTGTTACAATCACGTGAAAACATCTGTGGTTGCATCGCAGTATTTTGGGCCTCTGACTGGTGGGGTAGAATTGTTTCTGCTGCCAGCTGAAGGTTTATCTAATTACAAAGCAGACTTACCTAGAGTTGTTGTTTACCAATTCCCTATCATCTTGCGTTTTTCTGTCTTTGCATCTGTATCCAGAGACCTCCAAAATACTTTTATAGCCCACCTGGTCTTGATTCACTGAAGACATTTCTTTGGTTCTCTTTAATTGAACCATCTTCCTTCTGTTTCCATTTCCAATGGCAGCCTTGGGGTTATTCTCCTTACTTTACAGAGAGGGAAACTGAGGCCCAAGATGATTAGCTGCTTGGTCTCAGGCATTTTCTTTGGTTCTGATGATGCCATCTCTGAATATGAAGAATGGCATTGTTGAGTTCATTGTTGTACCACTCTGCAAAGGGAGGCATTGGGTGAGGGAGGAGTTTAAAAATGATGGGGGCCACTTCCAAGGCTACTTATGGATAAAGAAAGCCACAGGAAACCAATTTTTATTATGGCTAGAATTATCTGCATGGTTCTTTTTTCATTTTGAAAATGTACTTTAAAACATGTTCTAGCAGTGTATGATACATATGCTTATGGCTTCATCAAAGCTATTTCTCCCTCAAAGTTCTTCATATACATATCTTTGGAAAGGGGCTAGACTAATTTTTATAAGAGCCCAGAGCCTTTTGAGAAGGCAATGATAGAGACTCTTACTTCTCTAAGGTGTAAGGTTGGGAACTGTCTCAAGATGTATGAGATAGTCCTATGCAAAGCCTGCCCAAAAGAATACAGAAAACATGAGAGGGAAACACACCAATGAGCTCTGGCTCAAAGGTGTTGGGTTCTACCAGTCTCTATCTGACCCGTAAGCTTGGTGTATATATATATATATGTTTGTTTCATGTTTTAATCTTTTGTTATTATTATTATTTAATGTTTTATTGTGAATTATGTCATGGTTTACTTGGGAGAACATTAGCTTTACATTCATCCTATTGTATATCGTTTCATTGCCATGGTTACAGTTCCCTCCAGGCATCATCAACCAACCGAAGGGCATACCCTGCAAGCCTGCCCCCTGGTCGTCAGCACACAGCCCCTCTCCCTCTCTGTGTCTAAAGTCCCCAGCTGCTCCATCTCTCCACGTCATCATCTCTGCTTCCATCTCTGGTGTCACTCTTTCCCTAGGTAGGATCCTGCACTCCACTCTTCTCCCTTGATGGTCCCAGGGACCTCCGCTCCTGGACTGCAAAGTCAACCACTCCCCTCTTTTTGCCACAAAATGTCTACCTTCACATTTCCAACCCTCACAGTCAGTCCTGATAGTAATTATGCACTATTGTACCACATCAGTGCTATCCCCATCTCCTTTCATCAGCCCCACCCAGACAGATTGGATACTACTCAGTAGAGATTCTACCTTCCTCCGTGCCCTCTGGATCTACACTCCTAATTGAAAGCTTGTAAGCCAATCACTTCTTGCCTTTGTAGCCCCCCATTTTGGGTAGCCAATGTTCAAGTTGCCCATCCCTGTCTACCCTGTGTATCGAAGGGGGTGGGAATGATCCTTGCTGTAAAGATTTCTTTCATCTTTTGACTATTGCATCCATAGGTGTAGGTCAAATTCATCATATTGTATCAGATATGTATTGTATATTGTATCCTCTTCTTTCTTATTCTAGTTGAGTTATGATCATCCAGCTATTGAAGCCAGGTCAAGTGGGTATTATCTGCAAGTATGGGTGTTCTTGTGCATATGCCCTCTCTTCTTATCAGCTGGATGCTTCATTCTCCACTGTAGTCCTCTGTGGCTATTTCACTGACTCTGGGTCCAGGAGTCTCCAGGTCTTGCCATACTGCTGGCCAACTAGGTCTCCACCCAGGTTCACAGGAGTCTATTGAATGTTGTAGGGCTTAGCTCACAGCTTCATTGTTTTTCCCTCACTTCCCCTTATCAGTGACGAACGTGGTCACCAGTCAGCGCACATGTCTGCTCATGTATTCCCATTGAGTCTTAATCTTGGAAGGGGGTTTGCTCTGAGAGGACCCGACCATTTGCCTTGATGACTTCTGGGCAAGCATCTTGCTTGTTCTTGTAGTAGTCAGTCGGTCTTCCCTTATTGTGTTGTATTTTTCCTGTTGGTCTTTCTTTCAAGAAGTATCTTCTGTTCTTCTAGCTGCTCCAGGCTGGTCTGCTTGTCCTTTCCGGTGGAAACTTCCCACCTCAGAAGATTCTGGATGGGGTTTGGGATTCCACCTATGGTCTTAGGCAATGCAGAGGCTCCACTGGAAGCCTCCTTCACTGGGCAAGTTGTAGCCCCATTTTAGGTATTCCAATCAGTTATAGGCAGAAGTTGGACTTACAAGCTTTCTATGGTGATATTTCTGGCTATTCCTTTCGCTCCTCCTCAAGTGTCTATTTTATAATGGTATGAAAGGAAAACCAAGATTCAAAAGACAGCCAAGCATCTTAACATTATTTCCCCTGTTTTGCCCATTCCAACCATGACTCAATCACTGTATCCCAGAGCCCTGTTGTTCCAAGGTTGTGCATACAACATTATTTACCTCTGTCCCACTTAGCCCATGCAAACCTGCTTAACTGTTCTCCCATCCGCCTTGTTCTACCATTCCCCTCCCCCTTCTTGTGTATTGCCCCCTTCCCTAGCACCCAGAATATCCTGTGTCTATTTCCTATCCTGTGCTCCACCTTACCCTCCCTTGCCTCCCCCATCCCCATCACCCTGTAATCAGCAAAGAATCCACCACCCCCCTTTTAGTATGGGTTCTTTTTCTTAGTCTTTTACAATAGTGGTCCTATGCAATATTTCTCCTTTGTAAATGACTAATTTCACTTAACATAATGTCCTAAAGGTTCATCTATGTTATGTGGTAGCTTACAGCTTCCTTGGTGTTCTTCAAGGTAGCATAATATTCCATTGTGTGTATGTGCCACAGTTTGTTTATCCATTCTTTAGTTGATGGGCACTTAGGCTGTCTCTGTCTTTTTGCTACTGTAAATCGTGCTGCTATGAACATTGGTGTGCATATATATATCTACTTGTGTTACGGCTTGTATGTCTTGTGGGTAAATACCAAGTAGAGGAATTGCTGGATCATAAGGTATTTCTATTTCCAACCTTCTGAGGAAACGCCATATTGCTTTCCGGAGAGCTTGCACCATTTTGCAATCCCACCAGCAATGCAGGAGCATACCAGTCTCCCCGCATCCTTACCAGCATTTATTATCCTCCACTTTTTAAAAATCTTTGCTGTTATTGCTGGTGTGAGATGATATCTCATTGTTGTTTTGATTTGCATCTCTCTAATGGCTAGTGATCGTGAAC
>NW_006408526.1:27290357-27303564 GCF_000296735.1 Chrysochloris asiatica
TTTCTCTCCATTGAGAGTAATATACGCTGTTGATTTTGTATATATGCTCTTAGTTATGTTAAGGAATTTCGGTTCAATTCCTACTTTGTTGAATGTTTTTATCAGGAATGGATGTTGGATTTTGTCATATGCCTTTTCTGATCATGTGGTTCTTTTATTTTTTCTTATTTATGTGGTGGATTATGTTATTGTTTTTCTAATGTTGAACCATCCTTGCATCCCTGATATAAATCCCACTTGCTCATGATGTATTATCTTTTTGATGTGCTGCTGGATACTGTTGGCTAGGATTTTGTTGAGAATTTTTGCATCTATGTTCATGTGGGATACTGGTTTATAATTTTCTTTCTTAGTGATGTCTTTCCCTGGTTTTGGTATGAGGGTTATGTTTGCTTCATAAAATATATTAGGACATTTTCCATCATCTATATTCTGGAATAATTTGAATAGAATTGGTGACAACTCATCTTGGTATCTTTTATGATTTTGAGTTTTATTCCATATTTTTCTCCCACTCTATCCAGGACCTTCTAATGCAATCTCTTTCAGAGCAGTTGGTTTGGGTAGTAGTAGTAGTTTTTGTTGTGAAGTGCCGTTGAGTTGATTCTGACCCATAACGACCCTATATAAGGTTTCTGAGGATCAGTTGGTGAGCTTCAACTCCCTACCTTGCAGGTCAAATAGCTTTGCAGTCTGGCATATTAACTCACAGCACCACACCAGGTAGTAGAGCACCATCTGATTCTTCTGGTCTCAAGAGGGTGGATATTGATGTTCATGTGACCCATTAGTCCACCTGACTGATTGTTTCCATGTGCCTCTGATTTTCATCATTCTTCCTTCTTCCAGTCAGGGATAGACTGATATTTGCACCTTAGATGATTGTTTATGGGTTTGTTTGTTTTTTATAATTTTTCAAAGGTGCACATTGCTGTCTTTTTTCTTTTTTTTTTCTTTTTTTTAAAGTTTTAATTGTGAATTGAGTGATAGTTTACATTGGTTTTACACCATCGTTTCATTGCAATGATTACAATCTCCTCCATGCATCATCACCCAAAACTATTTGCTTCTATTTCATCTGTTTTTTCTTTTGGGGTGGGGGAATGTAAAAAAAAAAAAACTCAGAATATATGATAATTTAAACAACCAAAGGACACATTCTGCAAGCCTGCTTCCTGGCCTCCAGCACACAGCGTTTCTCTTTCCATGAGTTTAGAGTCTAGCTGCTCTTTCTCTCCATGTCCTCATCTCTGCCTCCATCTCTAGTGTAGCAGCTTCTCTGGATAAGGTCCTGCATTCCGCATGTGCTCTTCTCCCTTGATGGTCCTAGGGCCCTCTGTTTCTGGACTGTAAGATTAACTACTCCCCCCTTTTTGTTACAAAACTTCTACCTTTACAGTTGTGACAGTTGCAATTAGTCATGATAACAATTGTTGTTGTTAAGTGCCATCGAGTCGGTTCCGACCCATAGCGACCCTGTACAGGGTTTCCGAGGGTGTAAATCTTTACGGGAGTAGAAAGCCTCATCTTTCTCCCGCGGAGCAGCTGGTAGTTTCGAACAGCTGACCTTAAGGTTCGCACCCCGATTCGTAACCACTACGCTACCAGAGCTCCTTACTCATTATTAAATCATAATAGTCTTATCCCCATCTCTTTTCAGGAGACCCGTATAGACAAGATGAAAACTATTCAGTGGTGACTCTATCTTCTCCCACACACTCTTAAAACGAATTCTGCCTTTGAAAACTTGTAAGCCAGTCACTTCGTTCCTTTATCGCCCCTTCATTCTAGGTAGCCAATGTCTAAGTTCATCACATTGTAGCAATTTACACTTTTTTCCTTTATCAAATATTGCTTTTTTATCTTTCTCTAGTCAAGTTCTGATCACGCTCATGAGTTTTTAAGAACCCAGTTGATACTCATCAAAGTAGAATGTAGAATATTGTCTCTGTGGACTGTGTTATGAAAATTGACCTTAGTGTCTCCCAAAACTAAGCTCCCAGGCCCAGTGACTCATTCCTTCAAGATGTTTGGTTATGGGTAAGAACTTTCCATAACTTTGCTCCCTGTATGCTCTACCATATTCATGAATATATCACGACATTTAGTTATGCTTCAGATCTGGAACCAAACTAAACCTCTGTGGTTCAATTTTCAGCCCAACAACAGGCAGGTCTATAAGGGGAACCATAACACTAGTAAGTTACAGACACCTTAGAATAATTAACTATTTGAGGTTACCGAAGGGCAAAGTTCAAGGAGTCCTGGTGTCGTGCTGTGGGTTAATGCACCAGACAGCAAAGCCATTTGAACTGCAAGGTCGGTGGTTCAAGTTCACAAGCTGCTCCTTGGAAATCCTGTATAAGGTCGCTATGGGTCGGAACTGACTTGATGGCACTTAGCAACAACAAGGGCAAAGTTCAGAAGAGTTAGGAAAGAAGACGGAATGGATACAGGAAATAGAGGGAGGAAGAGGAATCATTGAAGTTTCATTGAGCAGATTGCAGTCAATGAGATAAGTCAAAATGTGTGTAGATTTTTGAATGGAAAACTGTTGATCTACTCTGTAAATTCTCACTCAATTCACAATGAAAAGTGTTTTTAAAAGGGAAGTAAGATAATGGAGTTTTTCCATGAACTTTCTGAAGCCCTCTTGTATTTAACACAATAATAAAAATAAAAATTAACCCTCTTAAAAGTTATTTAAATAAAGGTGGTGGGTTCCTGTATTTATATTTTCCCAGAGATATATACTGGGAACTATGACTGAGAAATTAACAATAAGCAAAAACACAGCATTATTGAAGCAGGAATCTTTCTAAAGATGGTTTAAGATATGATACTCATCACTCAAGGGCACTTACATAAATGCCTCTGTCCTACAACGTTCTCTTGTAGATAACTTGCATGAAAAGGGGAGATAAAGGATAGATTTTATTTCATCATTTGTGCCAGACATTTGGTGCATTTTCTCCCTACCACATGCCAGGCTCAGGGACTTCTAGCTGGATAAAAATAACTAATGTTATGAAATAGGAAAGATTTTACAGTCTTTCTGAAAAATAGTCAATGCAAACCCTATGGACAATAATGGTCTAAACCCATTGTGCCTGGGGTTGCCAGAGTTAGGGGCTAGATTGACGGAAGTTAACAACAACAATAATATTAAACAAAACACCATGGCAATAGGACTTGAGCACTGAGTTTACCCAATCCTTGATATATTCTGTAAAGTTTGGGTTACTTGTGGCTCCTGTAATGTGACCTTAATTAAATTGTGGTTAAAATATCTATTTGACTTATTTTGATTGTCCGTGCAAACTTAGTCAGTAGCAGTAGCAAGATTGGATTTGGAAACCTGACTGCAGTGTAGGAAGAAATTCCCAAGTCTCCCAAATCCACCCCAGCTGCCTAAGTTTCAGGGAGAATTCTAAAATACTAAGGTAAGCCAAAAATTATCCACACTCTGGCTGTCAAATTTATTTTAATCAACTTTTAGAAAAGACAAATACCTCATTTTTCAACATAATCTCCTTGCTTTTCAACACACTTTGTCCATCTGTCAACAAGTTTTGTATTTCCTTATTAAAAACAAAAGTTTTAGGCTGAGCCGTGAGCCATGAATGCCCTGCTGTCTTCACTTCTTCATCAGAGATGAATCATGGTTCTTGAAGAACTCTTTTCAGAGGACCAAACAGGTGAAAGTTTGATCAATGGAGCAAGATGAGGACTATAGAGAGGATGCTTTAACACCTAAAAACAAAGACTTTTGCAGAGTGTAAACAGTGTGGGCAGAGGTGTGTGGACGTGCATTGTTATGCAAGATCAAAATGCCCTTAGATAGCATTCCTCTGCTCTTAAATGGAAATTTAGGATTCAGGTCTTCAGTTGTTGTACTGACTTACTTGGAACAAGTTATGAAGTAATTCTGGGGTTCAGTTTCATTATCTATAAAAGTATTGTTTATAAGTGTTTCCCTTCCACTTGTTGTTGTTATGTGCCATGGAGTCGGTTCAGACTCATAGTGACCCTGCACAGGGTTCCTGAGGATTTAAACCTTTACGGGAGCAGAACGCCTCATCTTTCTCCTGTGGAACCACTGGTAGTTTCAAACTGCCGACCTTGAGGTTTGCTAGCAGCTCAATTCATAACCACTTTACTACCAGAGCTCCTCTGTGTCTCCCCTGTATTTTCAGTATCTCACTGTAATGAGCACTATTGGCTGTTGAGTTTTTAAGACAGTGTTCCAATACTAGGCCTTGAGAATCCCAGAAAACTGTAAGCATCAATTTTGAACTTTTTCTTGGTTGGTGATTGAGGATGTTTCTATGATGAATCCATGTTTTGTCACTAGTAACATTTTTTTAAAAGAAACTTTCACCTTCTTCCTAGTATCATTCCAAATTTTGTTTGGAATCCACATTCACACCTGTACAGCAGTGACCTTGAAGAGACAGAAAGTGTCATTCAGACAGTGTTGCCAACAGAAGTTTTCATATAACTGGAGTGTGGATAATATTTGACTCATCCTCATGTACTGTAACCCAGTACAGGTACCTCTGTGATTTCATGTTCGTGGTACCATGCAACACTGTGGCAGCCACTACAACTCCCATGCTGGTGAAGTGATCTCTGGGTTCACTTCACTGGCATTTGGAAGTAGGACTAACTCTGTCCATGGACAAGTGAGTGGAAGTGTGGGTAGTTCAAGGGTGATATACTGACATTTCTGTTAAATGTGCAAATTAATGAAGTCTATCAAAAATGGTTACTTTGTATTTGAAAAGCACTTTGAAGTTTTCAAAACAGTGTCACATCCATTAAGTCATTTGATTCAGATAACACTTCCCTATATCAGGAAAATCTGTCATTTTCCCCATTTTACAGATGAGGAAGCCAAAGCAACAGGAGATTGTTGTTGTTGTTATGTGCCGTGGAGTCAGTTCCAACTCATAGGGACCCTGTGCAGGGTTTCCGAGGCTGTAAATCTTTAGGGGAGCAGAAAAGCCTCATCATCCTCTTGCAGAACAGCTGGTAGTTTCGAACTGCTGACCTTGCAGTTCGCAGCCTGATTCATAACCACTACGCTACCAGAGCTCCTTAACAGGAGATAAGCTACCTGTTTTATAAGCAGTGGTACTCAACTCAAGGTAATTTTGTCGTCCAGAGGACATTTGGTAATATCTGGAGACATTTTTGTTGTCACAACTGGTATGAGATCGTGTGTTATTGGTATCAAGTGAGTACAAGTCTAAGATGCTGCTAAACACTCTACAGTGCACAAGGTACCCCCATGACAAAGACTACCCAGCCTAAAATGTCAATAACGCAGAGCTTGAGAAATTCAGAGCTGGTGAGTTTTATACATTGGTGTCATACTACCATTTATAATAATAGTGCTTGAGCCCTGGTATGGTTCTGTGGGATCAGCATTGGACTGCTAACCGCAAAGTCAGCAGTTCAAATCCACCAGCCGCTCTCAGAAGCCCTATAGAGGGCCCCTATGTGTTGGAACCGACTTGATGACACATAACATTTCCTGAATATTTACTGAGTGTCCAGAACGATTCTAATGAAGAGCACTGGTAGTGTTCTAGGATAAGTACTGGACTGCTAACCATGAGACGGGCAGTTACAATCCACCAGTCCCTCCACAGACGAAAAAGGAGGCTTTCTGCTCCTTTTGTGTAAAGATTTACAGTCTTGGGAACCCTATGAATGGATTGATATGAATCCTAACCGACTCAGTGGCACACAACAACAAACACTAATGTAACTGATCCACACTCAACAACTCAATCCTCAAAACAATGCTGTCTGGTAGGAATTGTTACTCCATTTTGAAATAAGAAAACTGAGGTCAAAGAGACTTACTAAACTTACCAAAGGGCATGCGGCTGAAGCAGTAATAGAATTTGTGTCAGTCTTGAATTCTGCTGTTTCCACCTCTTTGCATGGCTCCTTGAATTAGAACACAGCTAGGAAATTGCCTGCTTAGCTTGACCACCATCAAACACAGAACAGGTGTCTCTGATGCACTTAAAGATAATGGTTCGATAGTTAAAAGCCTCAAGTCCCAAGATCCCCTTAGAAATTTAGTTCCAAGATTCAGAGTGCTCAAATGCCTCAAAAATTTCTACTCATTGACATATTCTCTTTCTTCCCTCTTATACCTATGGTACAATTCCTGATATGTACACACATTATTCATTCATTCACTCACACATTCACTCAAACATATTTATTCAGAGTTGGAGATGCAAATAAGAAAAAAATGTATACCACCACTTTTTCTCAAGTTACGAACATTCTATTGGGTCAGAGAAGTCTAAAATAATCATTAGATTACAATGTGTTTAGTGTAGTGATAAGAGATATGGTCAGGTTTTCATAAGGAGCCCCTCCATCAACCTTGGGTGGTGGAGGTCTGAGACAAGGCTCCTTGAAGATGAGAACTGAGGGGAGTTTTAAAGGCTAAGATGGAATAAGCTCCCCTGAGAAGTGGAACTGGGAAAGCATGAGCAGTGCCAGGAGCTGTCCAGATCTTTCCAACTCATGGTGACCCCATGTGTGTCAAAGCAGAACTGGGATTTGTAAGGGTTTCAATGGCTGATTTTTTCAGAAGTTGATCACCAGGTCTTTCTTCAGAGGTGCCTGCCTCCAGGTAGACGCAAATCTCTCATCTTTGTATTAACAGCTGAGTGTGTTAACCGTTTGCACCACCCAGAGACTCAGAAAATGCCATAGTTACATGCTATTGAAGTATAAAACACAAAGCAGTTGTGAGAGACAGCAATGGTGAAGCAAGCTGAAGTCTGTAAATGTAGACTTACTGAAGAGGGGGAATATGTTCCAATTTCCTGATGGTCAAGTCTTATATTGTAGATTATTGTTGTGGTTGTTGGGTGACATCCATGACATAGTAGTTTAGATTTTGCTTAATCTATCTGGAGGCTAGACTAGAAGGAGACAGGCTGAAGGCAGGGAAATCGACTGGAAGGTTGTTTGTAGACCATGCGTCTAAACTAGAGTGACAAAAGAAGAAAATTGTTAAAAAATATTTTGGAGGTATAATCAGGACTAGGAGGTAAACAGGAAGGACACATTATGTTTGGACTTGTTAATAAGATTTCTGTGGAACATTCAGTTAGCTCTGAATGTCCAGTGGGCCATTGGACATACAAGTCGTAACTTTTAGGGAGAGAGATGGGCTGGAGATACAGATTTGGAAGTCACCAGCAGAGAAGGAGAATTTAAAGCACTGACAGTCAGTTGAGAGTTCTCCCAGGTATCCACCCAAATCTGAGGTGCTGGTTACATTGTTTAAGCATGGCTTTAGGGAACCCACCCATATAGAATGCAGAGGACATTTAGAAACAGTCACAGCAGTCTGAACAAACAGCCTGAAACATGACAACTGCAACTTGGTAGCCCAGACATTCCTACTCTGAATAAGCCCCATGGAGAGGCCCAATGGAAAGCTGCCTGCCATCCACTCACTATGAAGAGAATGGCAGTCCTTTGGAACACAAGGTCAGCTGTTTCCACCTGTACATTCCTCTCTGCCTCGGACTTGTACTTTTCTTAATTTGAATGTTCATTGTAGGGTCCATGAGCTATGGGAGACCGGATCTGGAATCTGGACTCCTGTCCCAGGCCAGAGAATCACTCGATTTCCCACATCATTTCCCTTTTTACTATGAAGATCATGGGGTCCTTCCTAAATGGCAGCATATATAGATGGATGCATGCATGTGCTCACACACGATTCATGGGCAAAAGAAAAAAAAAAAAAAAAAAAAAAAATATATATATATATATATACACACATGCCCCTCAACCTCCCAGCTTTGAGTTGGAAAACATGTCCTTCTATATTAACACCTGGCACCTGGTAGAAAATAAATCTACCCTTGGTAATTATTCTAGGACTTTACAGCAGCTTTCTTCTGACCAGTGTTGAAGGCTGGTGCCAGTCACCGTAACTAGGTGTGAATTAACGCAATAGCATCCTGGCGGCACAGACTCCTGGGCTTGTGTTTGAAACACAGGGCTGTGTTTTAGAGCTGTAGATAAAGTTCATTAATAGGTGCGAGCACAGTTCTCAAAGGGCAGTTCTGCCATATTTCCAGTCACTGTTCAGAATTCTCATTAGCCAATTACCCTGCTTCCGTCCTTCCAGCTCCTGTGGTAATGTGTATTTTAAAGCCCCTGATAAGACACAGCATGTTTTAAATATACCTTAATGTATTGGAAATGCACGAACCCCCTTTGGGTTTATATATCTTAACCACTGGCCAATTTTGCAAAGTTATAAATAAATGTTACAGGCATCAACTGCAGAGGTAGAATCAGCTGGGGATATTTAAAAGCCAGTCTAAAGTCTAACTTACCTCTAAATCTGAGATAGCAAGCATGGCGTGCAAAGCAGGCCGGAATATGCAGATGATTTCCTGGTAATAAAATCAACAACCTTGACACATGAAGTGAGATTGAGTGGGAATCAGGTGGTAGGGATGAAGCTTGGCTGAATTAACACATATTTATGTGCAAGTGACTCTGCTGGGCATTGTGGGGATACAGAGATGAAGCCATCCTGGTTCTGGCTGTCAGAGGGTTATAAACATGTTCAGGGTGCCCAGGGAATGATCAGACAAGGATACAGGTAATCATCAGAGGTTGACATAAATGACATTGGAGAAGGACAAAGTGTTATGGGCACCAAATGGAGAGACATCAGAAAGATTTCTTTGAGGACATAACATTTGAGACTGCCTTTGTAAAATGAGTCCAATATTATAGATAGCTGGGATGACTGAAATGGGTGGGAATAAGAAAATGAGCAAAGGCTCGGAGGTAAGAAGATATGGGGCATTTCAGGTCATGCAGTCAGTCCAGTTGGGTGGAGTACTGGGCGCCTGTAAGGCAGCAATGAGAACTAAGGCTGGAAGAGTATGTAGGGGTCAACTTATTTAAGTCTTTAAATGTTAATGGTGGTGGTAGTTACATGCTGTGGAGTCAGTTCTGACTCTTGGCGACCTTGTATATGGCTTCTAAGGCTGTAAATCTTTACTGTAGCAGAAAGCCTCATCTTTCTCCCCAGAATGGCTGGTAGTTTCCAAATGCTGACCTTGAGGTTAGCAGCCCAACTTGTAACCACTATGCTATCAGCGCTCCTTAAATGCTAAGGTGGTGGTGGTGGTTATGTGCCACAGAGTTGGTTCTGACTCATAGCGACCCTATACTGGGTTTCCGAGGCTGTATATCCTTACGGGAACAGAAAACCACATCTTTCTCCTGCAGAACTGCTGGTAGTTTAGCTCCTATAAATGATGATCCTTTGATCAGTATTGGGAATATCTAGTCATAGTCAAGATCTGATCTGGCCGTTGTGGTTTCTATGTAAGAGAAATAATAGAAAGACAGACCATGAACAAGGGACCCAGAGTCTGCAGAGAGGTCAAAATATACTCCAGAATGGGAATGATGAGATATTATGAGAGATGGGGGGTGGTGGAGTGGTGGTAGGGTAGCAAAGGAAGAGGAAAAGTGGTAGTAAGTAGGATTTCTCATCCTTCCAAGGAGTCTTAGGAGACTAAAGGACTCTAAAGGCATTTTCTACACTCAGGGAGGGAAGGACTTGTATTAGCTGATGGCATATGAAAGAAGACTCTTCATGATGATGGCTAGTCAATTAAGGTTTATGATAGACACAGAACCACTAGGAGATGTGTGTATGTAGGTGATGTGTTTATGTGCACATGCGTCACAAGCACATATCTATATTTATAAAGTGATTTGTTACAGGTATTGGACTGTACACAAATGTGAGGCCTGAGTAAAGAGTCTTTGAAAGGCTGCTGTCTTTCATCTGGTGATGGACTTAAAGTCCAAAGGGCAGGCAACCAGGAAGGGAAGAAGGATGGAGAGTTAAGAAAACAAGAACAAACTGGAGCCCATGAGCATGAGTTGACTGGAACTCACAAAGACTGACTGGTCAGTTCTGAGTTCATCCGACCTGATGAAACAGGTATACTGCAGGCAAAGGTGGAACCCTTCACCTGCTAAGTTCAAGGCAGACTTGCATCAGAAGTCAGAGAAGCTGAGGGAGAAATTGAAGCAATTATAAGCCTAGCTGCTGACCTTCTCCAAAGAGAGAAACCAGCAAATAGAGACAAGTGTGAGTTGATAAAGTTCTTTTCTAACCTCCTGAATGTAAATGCACAATGACCGCTGCTTCATGTCTGTCCTCTTGCAGGAAAATACCTGTGTGGATCTCCCTAGCCAGAAACATGCAGTTCAGCCTGGCTAGTTTGACACTTACAAAGCCATCGCAGTCAATGAGGAGGGTCCAGGGAGAGGGTCCAGGGAGGAAGATAGAAAAGGAGTGGGGTAGAGGTGAATGAACTAATGATCTGGCTTCACCAGTACAAAGCCTTCAAAATGCTAGACACTCAGACCCAGGAGTTTCATTATAGGCACCCTGAGGTCAGGGTCTGCATCATACTTAACCTTTTCCCCTTTCATAGCAGTTTAGAATAAGTGATTTAAGTAAATTTAGTCTCCAAGCATTGTACTATTTTACATGCATATAAATCCTATTTGTTATTCAGCACAATTTCAAAAAGAGGGTATTATCATTCCCATTTTACAAATAGAGAAATGAGTTTAAGGTGGTATCATGGATTGAATTGTGTCTCTAAAAAGTGTCAACTTGGCTAGGCCATGATTCCTAGTGAGCTGATATAATTATCCTTCATTTTGTGATATGTGTTGTAAATCTGAATCTCTGTGATAATTAAGCAGGCTTAGGTGAGTTGCACATATATTATGTTTGGTAAGGTGGAGGGTCAAAGAAAAAGAGGAAGACCCCCATGGATTGGCAAAGTGGTAGCATCAATGGGCTCAAGTGTGGCAACAATTGTGAGGTTTGCCCAGGACCGGGCAGTGTTTTGTTTTGCTGTGCATAGGGTCTCTATGAGTTGGTAATGACTCAATGGCACCTAACAACAACAATAACTTGAATCACAGCTTTATAAGAGAGTGGGATTCAAGCCCCACCCTTATTCAGCGACTCAAGTCATGTCCTTACTCAAATCACACCCTTGTTTTAGTCACACCTTGTATCTTAACAGGAGATAAAAGGAGAAGTAAGCAGAGAAGAAGGGACCGAACTATCACTAAGAAAGGTGAACCCAGAGTGGAGTGTGTCCTTTGGAACCCAGAGAATCTGTGCTGAGAAACTCCTAGACCCTGAGGGAAGATTGATAACAGCCAGACATAGGGATCTTCAAGGAACATTGAGCCCACAAATATTGAAAGGAAGCAAGGACCTTTCCCTAGAACCCACAGAGCAAGAAAGACTTCCCCTTAGATTTGGTGCCTTGAATTCAGACCTATAGTTTCCTCATTGTGAGAGAATAGGCATCTATGTGTTAAAACAGGGGTGGGGAATAACAGGCTAGCAAAATCATTGCTAGCCGGTTATTGAATGCATCACCATTCAACAGTATTTGCTTCTATTCCCTCTGTTTTTTATGTTTGTTTGTTTGTTTGTTTTCATGTACATAAAAACACTCAGGAATATGTAATTATTTAAACAACCAAAGGGCACATTCTGCAAGCCTGCCTTCTGGCTGCCAGCACACAGCCTTTCTCTTTCCATGAGTCTAGAGCCTCAGCTGCTCTATCTGTTGATGTCATCATCCTTACCTCCATTTCTGATGTCGCTGCTTCTCTGGATAGGGTTCCACATTCCACTCCTGCTCTTATCCCTTGATGGTCCTAAGGGTCCTATGTTCCTGGCCTATAAGATTAACTATTCCCAATTTATGTTACAAAACTTCTACATTTACAATTGTGACAATCACAATTCATCATGATAACAATTACTCACTATTGAATCATAAGAATCTTATCCCCATCTCCTTTCACCAGACCCACCTTGTTGTTGTCAGGTGCCATCGAGTCGGAACCGACTCATAGCGACCCCATGCACAGCAGAACGAAACAATGTCCGATCCTGGGCCAACCTCACTATCACTGCCACACTTGACACCATCAATGATGCCACCTGGCCAATCTATCTCGTTGGGGGTCTTCCTTTTATTCTTTGACCCTCCACCTTACCCAGCATGACATCCTTCTCCAGCGACTGTTCCCTCCTGACAACATTTCCAAAGTATGAGAGACTAAGCTTAGCCATCCTGGCCTCCAAGGAGCACTCTGGCTGCACTTCTTCCAAAACAGATTTATTGGTTCTTTTGGCAGTCCATGGAACTTTCAGTATTCTCCTCCAACACCACAACTCAAAGGCATCAATTCTTCTATGATTTTCCTTATTCACTGTCCAGCTTTTGCATCCATATGAGGTTATTGAAAATGCCATGGTTTGGGTCAGACGCACCTTAGTCCTCAAGTTGACATCTCTGCTCTTCAACACTTTAAAAAGTTCCTGTGCAGTAGATTTGCCCAGTGCAATACGTCATCTGATCTCTTGACTGCTGCTTCCACGAGTGTTGATAGTTGATCTAAGAAGAATGAAGTCCTTGACAACTTCAATCTTTTCTCCATTGATAAGAATGTTGTTTATTGGTCCAGTGGTGAGGATTTTTGTTTTCTTGACATTGAGATGCAATCCATACCGAAGGCTATGCTCTTTGATCTTCATCAGTAAATGTTTCAAGTCCTCTTCACTTTCAGCAAGGAAGGTTGTGTCATCTGCATCTCGCAGGTTGTTAATGAATGAGTCTTCCTCTAATCCCGGTGCCATGTTTTTCTTCATAAAACCCAGCGTCTCGTATTATTTGCTCAGCATACAGGTTGAATAAGTATATGAAAACTGTTCAGTTGGATTCTACCTTCCCTGCAATCTGAAACTAAACTGCCTCTTGAAAATTTGTAGGCAAGCCACTTTGTGCCTTTATAGTATCCCCATTTTAGGTAGCTAATGCCTCAGGTGCCCATCCCTATTAACCGTGTGTACAGTGAAGACTCCTTCCCTCTCAATTGGTATTTTGATCTGCTACATCCATAAGTATAGGTCAAGTTCATCAAATTGCAGCAATTTACACTTGTTTCCTATATCAAATTTCTTTATCTTCCTTTATTAGAGTTCTGATCATCAAGCTGTAGAAGTTAGGTCAAATGGGTACTCTCTGCAAGTTTGGGCATTCTTGTGTGTCTCCCCTAACTTCATATCAGCTGG
>NW_006408526.1:27304604-27318852 GCF_000296735.1 Chrysochloris asiatica
TGGTCACCAGGAAGCATACCTGCCTGCTCATGTGTTCCCTTTTTTTGAGTTTCAGTCTTGGAGGGGAGTTTATCCTGAAGGGACTTGACTACTTGTCTTGATGAATCCCTGGTAAACAACTTGCTTGTTTTTGTAGTAGCCAATTTTTTGTTCTGGATTTTTCTTGCTAGTCTTTCTTTCAAGAAGTATCTTCTGTTCCTCTAGCTGCTCCAGGCTGGTCTGCATATCCTTTTAAGTGGGAATGTTCTACCTCAGAAGGTTCTGGATGGGGCTCAGGATTCTACCTAAGGTCCTATACACTACAAAGTCTCTGCAGAAAGCCTATTTCACTGGGCAAGTTCTAGAACCCCTTTTAGGTATTCCAATCAGTTATAGGCTGAAGACAGCTTTACAAGCTTTCTGTAATCATGTTTCTCAATATTCTTTTTAATCTCATTCAAGTGTCTATTTTACAATAATAGGCAAGGGAAACCAATGTTCATAAGATAGTTGAGCATCTTAACATTATTTACCCTCTTTTACTCATTTAGACTATGCCTCAATTCCTGTATCACAGAGTCCTGTTGTTCTAAGGTTGACATACATCACTATTTACCTCTGCCCCATTTAGCTCATGCAAACCTGCCTCAGTGTTCCACAATATACCTTGATCTTCCTTTCCCCTCCCCCTTCATGTGTATTGCCCTCCCCAACACCTGAACTATGATGTGTCTGCCCCCTACCCTGTCCTCTACCATCCCCTCCATTCCACCCCTGGTAGCCAACAAAGAAAATATTTTTATCTGTCTTTTAGTTTGGGTATCTTTTCTTAAGTTTCATATTTTTAATGTTTCCATGTTCTTCTTGGATTTTTATTTTCTTGGTATGTTGTATTAATTTTCTTTGTGGTTACCCTATATTCTATTAACTTTTTCCTGCATTTAAAAAAGTATTTACCCTGCAATCTACCTGACCCCCTCATTACCTGGCTCTCTGTTCCTATATTTTTAACCTTATTTCACATTGTAATTGTTTTGATCATAGACTGACCTCCCAGTCTATGACTAAATTCATTCTTGAAGAGATCATGAGCATCGCTTTTCAGTGCAAAGTTGAGTCTGTGGTGTTATCCTTTGAGCCACCAGGAAAAAGAGATCCAAATGGAAGCCTAGGTTAGCTTCCCTTTTGACAATGGATTAGTTCAAGAGTTCTCCCACAAAATACTATGTTCCCAAGGGAACATGGTGTTCATTATTTACTGGAGTCAATGTAAGCATTAAGCCATGGATCCGATGTTTGATTCCTAATTATGCCTTTGTACCTAATTTTCTGGTGAACTTGAGACCGTTATTTGACCTTTCTGAATGTCTAATTCTCCATATCTCCCATGTGATGATATTGGTTATATTCTTTACCTTGGAGCCTTGATAACATAGTGCTTAAACATTTGGCTGATCATTGAAAAGTCAGGAGTTTGAACCCACCAATCTTTCCATGGGAGAAAGCTGTAGCAGTCTGCCTCTGTAAAGATTTATAACCTTGGAAACCCGATGGGGCAATTCTACTCAGTTCTGTGGGGTCACTAGAGTAGAAACTGACTAGACAGCAGTAGGGTTGTTTATTTGAAAACGTATTCTTACCCTATGAAACAGTTGTGGTTCCATGATTGAATTCTCTTCTCCTACACGTCCCCAGCCAATGTGCTTCATGCACTGATACCACCCATTTGGCTGTGGAGGCTTGAGTGCTGCTATGACTTTGGATAGGTTTCAGTGGAGTTATCAAACTAGGAAGAAAGCCTCGTATTCTGCTTCCAAAAAGCAGCCACTGAAAATCATGTGGATCATAATTATTTGATCTACAACCCATCATGGGGATGGTGCAGGGCTGGACAACATTTGTTTTATTGTGCACGGAGCTATGGTGAGTCAGGGGACAGCCTGATGACAGTTAACAACAGCAACATGCTTTACCTTGTGCCTGAGGTTTTACCTGAGGAAAGTCAGTCCATGTCTTTGCTCTTCAGGTATCCCTCAATCTAGTAAATGTGTACCTGAGAAATAGGAGTAGACACTGGGTCCTTCAAGACTGTTTCTACCATAATCTTCAGTCCTCTGGACACAGGCTTCAGCACAGCCTTGCCTTGGCAGCTGGCCTTGGCTAGTTGGGGCAGTTTCTCTGTTTTCTCTCTGAAGCTTTTTGTATATGAGAAATGAACAGCCCCACTACACCCTCCCTCTTCCCACTCGGCAGACTGCTCCCTGCCCTCTCTGTGAGGTTCTAGGAGCCTGTAACATTATCTGCTAACTCCCAGGAGAGGCTGTGGACCACTGTTGTGAGCCCAGAGAATGATGAATATGTAGGAAGGGGAAGTGTGCCAGACAGGGAAAGCTACTGAACGAGTGGGATTAGCTGGGCTGAGCCAGCTGTGCGGGGTAGGGTGAGCCAGGGCCTGCAGGGGAGACCTCAGCAGGGCCTGAGCACCCTTGGAAAAGGGCCTGGCACACGCAGGTCGATTTGTCACTCCTACCAGCTAGGAAACTGTCATCCACATGTCTGTATCCTCCATGGTTCTGGACTCAAGAGTCTTAGAAATCCCCTTGGTAGCTGAGCATCCATTTCACTGGCCACAATTAACTTGTTCAATACTGGGTCAGCAACTTTGCAGAGACTGTTTGCTGAGAGTGTTTTACTAGATCTCCTGGTACTGTTGACTCTGGTCTGCAGAAAGCCTGACATGTCCCTAGTGGCAGAAGAAAGCTAGTAGCAAATTCTGCTTGTATCACAGAATCCTGGGGCTGAGAACGACATTCAGAGGTCACCTGGCCTATCCATTTGCCTTCAGGCAGGCCTGGACATAAACCACCTTCAAAAACCTCTACTTATAGGAAACATTTCATGTTATACCCTTAGTGTTTAATATTCCTCAACTCTGAGACAGTTCTTCTTTAGAGCTCATCTCTATTCCTCTTGCTGCCAGTGGCTCCCTGATTTGTATCTCAGTGAGATGGAGGGAAGAACCCATCATATACTGCATGTAGTGAGGTGGTAGAGCTTGCCAGTCACTCTTCAAAACCTAGTGCGCATGTCTCTCTCCTGACTCAGGAAGGCAGTGAAGGCTCAGTGCTAGAATTCTTACATTCCATGTGGAGACTCAGGTCCTGTTCCCAGCTGATGTATTCCATATGTGGCCATCACACATCTGTTAGTGGAGGCTTGTGTGCTTCTATGATGATGACAGACAAGTTTCAGTGGAACTTCCAGAATAAGGTAGACTAGGTAGAAAGACCTAGCAATCTACTTCCAAAACTCAGACAAGAAAAACCTTAGAGTTTTTCTGGCGGTGTGTTTTGTTCTGTTGCTCATGGGATCACCGTTGAGTTGGGAGACCTGTTCCAGGGCAGCTAACAATGACTTCCAACTTCAATGACATCACACTGGTAGCTTGAAATCGGCCATGGTATAAGTATGTACATCAGGAAAATTGGTAAGCACTGCATTTAGAGCCTTCCCCCCTCCACCCTTCATTTTCCCAAGTGCTGCTAGTTAAACACTTATCAGCACACAACTGTTTTTGTGTAGCACTTCTGCTTCCCAGAACTTGGGTAACAATTATTCTCTATACATCTCACTTTAAATGCCTTCAGGTGTCACTTTAGTGTCTCCAGGTAAATCTCACACACTGGCAGGCCTGTAATTTTCCAGAGAGTAGAATCTCTGACTTGCTACACGCTGACGGCATGCCGCAGGAATGGGCAGGTATCAAATCATCAGACTGACTAAACCTCCTAGTCCTAATGCAGTAGTCCTAGTGTGGTACTGTGCATTAATACGCCGGATTGCAGGGTTGGTTTGAACCAATGCGGGCAGTTTAAGCTCCCCAGCTGCTCCCCAGAAGCTCTATACAGGCTTGTTTTATGTCGGAACTGACTTGACAGAACTAAAGGAGCTCTGGTAGCGCAGCGGTTACAAATTGGGCTGTGAGCCACAAGGTCAGCAGTTCAAAACTACCAGCTGTTTTGCGGGAGAAAGATGAGGCTTTCTGCTCCCGTCAAGATTTACAGCCTCAGAAACCCTGTACAGGGTTGCTATGAATCGGAACCAACTCCACAGCACATAACAACAACAACAAAAACAACAACAACAACAAAGTCATAATGCAATCCCACCATTGGAGTTGGATTTTCCAAATAGGAGATAACTTTATCTCAGTTGACTTCAGGGTTGTGCAATTCAATTCAGTAAGAATTTGCACAATTATCTCCTGTTCTAGGCTATGGAGCCAGGGAGAAAGTGATGTTTATGAATAACCACTCTTATTCTCAAATAATTTGCTGTTTGATTTGGGAGATATGCATCCCAACAAAGAGGTAGCCATCAGTATGAATGTACTAGAAAAGTTGTGCATGAGGGATTTTGAATCATCATAAAACATTGTAGTTAGAACATGGGACATTGGAGTCAGATTGTCTGGCTTTAAGGCCCAAACTACCACTTAGAAGCTCTGTGACCTTGTAAGAGTTGCTTACCACCCTCCCTTCACCTGGCTCCACCTTGACGCCAAGCCCTCATTCTAAGCTGATAATAAAATGTCTCTTATAGAATAGTGTCAGATTCAATATATTAAATGATGATAATTTTGATTCATGCAATGCACTTAGCACTCTGCCTGCCATCTCAAAGTATAAAACATATAATGGTTCTTATTTTTATCATCTAGTCTAATGGGGTCTTTTTAAAGAAGTAGAAATGGAGGCTCATGAGGAGTGGAAAAACTATGTTTTAGTAGTACGCCTAGGATTAGGAGCAGTAACGAATTGTATTTGTCACTTTTGTTGTTGTTGTTGTTAAGTACCATTGAGTTGGTTCCAACCCATAACGACCATGTATAGGGTTTCTGAGGAGCCGCTGGTGAATTTGAACAGCCGATCCTGTGGTCCAACCTGACCTTGTAGTGCTTTATCTCACAGTGCCACACCACGATTAGGAACTCAACAACAAAAGCAACATAGGATAGAGTACATGCTGCAGTAACAAATACTCAAATCTCAAGGTATTGACACCATAAATGTTACTTACTGTCTATATGAATTTGGATGCAGATGAGTTTCTGTAGCTACATGGTCTGGAACCCATGGTCTCCAAGACCACCACAGCAGGGGCAGATGGAGATGGAGGAGGTCTTTTGGCTCCTGACTGTTATGGATACCCTCATTGATCAGAACTAGTCACATGACCACCACCCAAGGTAGGCTGGGAGCATGTTATTGGGTGTTGTGAAGCCAGTTCTGACTCACAGCACTTCATTATGCAACCAAATGAAACACTTTGCCCAGTCTTTCATCATCCTCACAATCTTCCCTATGTTTGAGCCCAGGTTGAAGGCACTGTGTCAATCCATCTTGTTGAGGGTCTTCCTTTTTTCACTGACCCTCTACTTTACTAAGCATGGTGTCCTTCTCCAGGAATTGATCCGTAATGATAACATGTTCAAAAGACATGAGATGAAGTCTCGTCATTCTTGCTTCAAGGAACATTCTGACTGCACTTCTCCAGGTAGTCCATGGTATATTCCATATTCGTCACCAACCCCATAATTTAAATGTATCAATTACTCTTCAGTCCACTTTATTCACTGAGGCAATTGACCCAAAGTTTGGGTCAGGGCACCTTAGCCCTCAAAGTGATATTTTTGTTCTTTAACAATTTAATGGGGTCTTTCGCAGCATATTTTCCCAATGCAATATATCATTTGGTTTCTTAAGCTGCTTCCATAGACAATGATGAGTCCAAGTAAGATGAACTCCTTGACAACTTCAATCTTTTCCCTGTTTATCATGATACTATCTTTTAGTCCAGTTGTGAGGGTTTTTGTTTTCTTTGTGTTGTGGTGTTATCCATACTGAAGGCTGTAGACTTTGATTTTCATCAGTAAGTGTTTCAAGTCTTCTTTGCTTTCTGCAAGCAAGGTTGTTATTTGCATATCACAGGTTGTTAATTAGCCTTCTTCTAATCCTGATACCACATTTTTTTCATATAGTTCATCTTCTTGGATTATTTGCTTGGCATACAGACTGAAGATGTATGGTGAAAGAATACAACCCAGATGTACATCTTTCCTGATTTTAAACCACCAGTATCTCCTTGTTCTGTTCAAACAACTGCCTCTTAGTTTATGTACAGGTTCTTACGACTACCATTAAGCATTCTGGAATTCCCATTCTTTGCAATGTTATGCATAGTTTGTTATGATCCATAGATCTAATGTCTCGCATAGTCAATAAAGCACCAGTAAACATCTTTCTGATATTCTCTACTTCCAGCCAAGACCCATCTGATGTCAACACTAATATTTCTCGTGATACATGGATATCCTTTTTTGAATCCAGTTGGAGCTTCTGGCAGTTCCTTGACAATGTGCCGCTGCAAGCATTTTTGAATGATCTTTAGCAGAACTTTATGTGTGATATTAATGATATTGTTTGATAATTTCTGTGTTCTCTGGAATGAGCACAAATATGGATCTCTTTCAGTTGGTTGGCTAGGTACTTACCTAACTGTTTTCCAAATATCTTGGAGTTTAGTGAGCATCTCCAGCATTGCATCAGTTTGTTGAAACATTTCAATTGGTATTCATCAATTCCTGGAGCTTTGTTTTTGCCAATGCCTTCAGTGCAGCTAGGATTTCTTCCTTCAATACCATGGACTCTTGGTTATTCATGCTACCTCTTGAAATGGTTGAACACTGACCAACTCTTTTTGATACAGTGATTATGTATTATTTCCATTGCCTTTGGATGCTTCCTGTATGGTTCAATATTTTACCCACAGAATCTTTCAATACTACAACTTGAGGCTTACATTTTCTTCAGTTCTTTCAACTTGAAAAATGCTGACCTAAGAATATAGACTGAAGAAAACAAACATTGATCTCTAGTCAACTCTGACCCATGGAGACCCCATGCATGTAAGGATAGAACTGCGCTCTTAAGGGTTTTTAATGGATGTAGATCACCAAGAAGGCACACTGGTGATGCAGAAGTTAAGTGCTCAACTGCAATAGAAAGGTTGACAATTTCAACCTACCCAATGATTCTGTGGGAGAAAGACCTGGATCTCTGTCCCCAGGGACAATTCTACTCTGTAACACGGGGTTACTGTGAGTCGAAATTGACCTGATGCACCAAACAATAATAAGGTTACTAGGCATTCTTTCTGTAGAACCACCTACTGGATTAAACTGACAACATTTCAGCTAGTTGTGTAGTTAGTTGTTGCTACGTGCTGTAGAGATGGTCTCAACTTTTAGTAACCCTGTAAAGGATTTCGAGGAGTGACTGGTGGGGCTAAACTGCAAACCTTGTGGCTAGCAATCCAGTGCTTATCCTACAGCACCACACCAGGATTCTTTTCAGCTAATAGTTGAGCACAAACTGTCTGTATTATTCAGAAACTTTGAGAGTACAGGTTAGCACAGGGTTACTTGGTGAGCATAGTGTCTACCACACAGACACTATATGGAAGATAATCACAGGCTGAATCTGATTGAATGTTTACTAGCAGGACAGATGCAGGTATTGGGTGGAGAGTTTGTGGTTAAGTGGCAGAGGAGGAGGTTAATCAAGTGCTATAAGAAGCTAAAGAAGTGAAATATAAATAAAGGCAAGAGAGTTAACTAATACTTGCGGAGGAGTACTCAGCCCTAAAACACGACCCAAGATTAGAAAGGGATAGAGAAAACTGTGTGGAGTCAGTAGGGGAGGAGAGAGCAGAGGCAAATGAGGGAGTGAGGAGCAAACAGTGACCACACTCAGCTGTTAACTGAAAGGTTGGAAGCTCACGTTTATCCAGAAGTGCCTTGGAAGAAGGGTCTGGTGGCTGACTTCTGAAAAGTCAGCCACTGAAAAAACCCTCTGGAGCACAGTTCTATTCTGACACACAAGTTGACACAAGTCAACTTGATGGCAACTATTTTGTTTTGTATTCTCCTAAAGTGATAAATGTATGGACTAACTGTCCTTCCCAGGGACAAGGGTGGAGGGAGAGTTTGATACCCACCATTGCATTCCTGCAGTCACTGGTAATTCCAGCAGCCCAAGCTCCTCCTCTCTGTCTCTCATTGATTTGGAGAAAATTCCACTGAGCTCAGGTTCCCTCATAAGTCCGGAAGTAAATACTTGCTGAGAGAGCATGGTGTGGAAGAAAGAGCGCAAGATGAGAACTCAGGATGAGCAGGTTTCCTATTCCCTTTTTTGCCCTTGACCTTGACTAAACCATGCATCTCTCTGGGCTTGTTCTCACTGATTAAATGAGGGATTCTTTAAGGCCCTCCTTTGTCTAGGGATCTAAGCCTCTTGTGGGAGCCTCTGGGTGGTGCAAATGGTTAATATGCTGGGCTGCTAACAAAGGTTAAAAATTCAGTTCCTTCCAGATGCACCTTGCAAGAAAAGCCCAGTAATCTGATTCTGAAAACTCAAGTCATTGAAAACCTCGTGGTACACAGGTCTGCACTGACATACATGGAGTTGCCAGCATTCCGAGTTGACTTGATGGCAAACAACAACAACAATCATCCATAGGATTTATTTTGGGGTAAAATCTTTGAGGAGATTCTGGAATTCTTCTCTGGGTAAATATTCAGTGGAAGAAGGGATTTGATTTGGGACAGAGCAGTTTAGAGGAAGAATAGGAATGGATATGCAAATCTCTGGTGAAGGGCCAAGCTCCCATCAGAAAGGAGGGAGAATTAAGAGGCAGGCTTGGAAGCTGTGCCCAGCACCATAAATCTCTACACTGACATATCAATCAGTCAGTTCAATCAGTTGCAACATTTTTTTTTTTCTTTTGGAAATAAATAAAGATGAAGGCAAGAGATACCACATGAAAAGGAAACCTCTGAACAGTGTGGGTAGTCACACTGTCACCAAGTTCTGCAGATGGATTTTGATTTATGGGACAGGCTGAATTTGATAAATCAGGTACCTCAATCCACTGGGTTTAGGCTCTTGTTTCCTAAATGGGAACTTAATGTTGTTCACTCATTCATAGGTAGGATTCTGCGCCAGAAAGTTAATATATAAATCTGTTATTTACAAGGGTCTTCATGTTTGTTTTTTTAAAAAAACAACAAACATATAAATCATACAGATCTCAGGTAGAAACCTTCCCAGTATAAATTGTCACCCTCTTCCTATAAATCTCGCCTCTTGAGTCCTTCCTGATCAATCAGACCTCACACATTTGGGGAGGGAGCCTGGTAGTAAAAAGGACCAGATCATGACAGAGAATGTTGGACGCTGCTGGAGATAATGGGGGAGGTGGGCAAGGGAGCATAAGAAGTAATTTGTTCTTCATTTAGCCTTGGACTCCTTTTATTTATTTATTTTATAGCCTGTTTGGCTCTGGGAGTCCACTGATTAAAAAAAATTGCAAGCCAATAAAATATGCAATTGGAGATAGATTCTGGAGCTGGTTTATTAGGCAATTTCCTGTATGAGCAGGACTGATCTCTACACCCTATTCTAGCTGGGCTCCCCACCTGGCATTAGCTCTTGAGATGTGCTGAGTTTACCTCAGGCATGTCCTGGGCTTCCTGCTTCTATTCTTCACCTAGGATGAACTTCCTTCCAGGATGAAGGCATCTGTACTAGTATCAGTTGCTGTTCTGACCCATTGGTACTCCATGCCTGTCAGACTAGAACTGTGCCCCATAGTGTTTAAAATAACTGATTTTTTTTGAAAGTAGATTGCCAGACAGTTCTCCTGAGATGCCTCTGGGTAGACTCAAATCACCAATCTTGGTCAGCAGTTGAGCACATTAACCATTTGTACCACCCAGGTACTACCAATGTTTCTGAAAAAGCCAGGTATCTTCCTGCAACTCCAGCAGTGTCTACTAGTACCCACTTTCCCTTCCAATGTCCAAAAGTACTCCTTCAGGAAGCCCTCTCCTCCAAGAAGTCTTCCCTAACTACTCAATGCACACATTGCTGAACACATTAGCATTTAGATTAGCAAATGACAAAAAGCAAAGAGCAAAGCAGAAACGTTGTGATCAGAGGATGTGACAATAAAGGAAACTGGTGTTTTTTGAAGTTGTTTCCTGCTTGTATGTAGACTGGAACTTCTGGGTCTGTGTGAAGTGAAGAGGGGTCTGGAATTTTGTGCTTTCTCTCAGGCCTGGCTCACATCTGACTGCGCACAAGTACAGGCAGTTCCTCCCTTACTCCTGGGTATTAGTCCTGCCAAGATCCTATCTGAAAGAGGGTTTTCATTGACTTCACCTGGGTCCACCTGCTCCTTGAGCCACCTTTCCTTCCTTCCGTTGGCCAGGAATGAGAACACAGCTTCCTCCAGACCCCTTATGTCCAGCCTGGCTTTTTGAAGAAGAGATTTGTCTCAGAGAATGTCTTCATTGAGGAACTGAAGTGGTTTCATTTTAACTACGGGGGTGCCTCACTTAACATGCTAAATAGATTTCTGAAAGGTTGCAAGTAAAAAGAAAAAAAAAAAGCCTCCTTTAAAAGCACTAAGAGAGGTTTCTATTTAAGGCAATATTATGATAAATCCTTTAGCAAAGAATTGCTCTGGTCTCAAGTGACAGATTTGCTCTTCTGTCTTCCTGCTGGACATTTCTACCTAGATAATAATAATGTGAGCAGTTTAGTGTGTGTCAAATATATATATATATCCCTGATGTGGTGCTGGAGGATAAACACTGGGTTGCTGACTACAAATTTGGAGGTTCAAAACACCCAGCAATTCCTCACAAACCCTATACTGAGTCGCTATGTATACACACACACATATATGGCACCTTGGTGGTGTGGTGGGTTAAGCATTGAACTGCTAATTATTAACTGAAAGGTCTGTGATTCTAACCCACTAGGCCTTCTTCGGGAGAAAGAGAAGGCAGTTTCAGAACCCTGAGGAATTGTTGTGTTCTATCCTACAGGATCAGCTGTGAGTCAGAATTGGCCTACTGTCTTCTTAATTTGGACATACACAAGGGGAATTTCAAAAATTTGTGGAAAAATTCCATTACTTTTCAATTCCATTTTTCCACGAACATTTTTGAAGCCCCCTCATGTATATAGATAGAGATAAATAGATATTGTTGTAGTTGCAGTCAACTTGGTTCCGACCCATAGTGACCCTGTATAGAGTTTCCGAGGAGCGGCTGGTGAGCTTGAACTGCCCACCTTGTAGTTCAAATGGCTTTGCGGTCTGGCGCATTAACCCACAGCGCCACACCAGGTCTCCTATATAGATATGTTATTGTTTTGTTGTTAAGTGCTGTGGAGTCGGTTCCGATTCATAGTGACCCTGAACAGGGTTTCCGAGGCTGTAAATCTTTACAGGAGCAGAAAGCCTCATCTTTCTCCTGTGGAATGGCTGGTAGTTTCGAACTGCCGACCTTGTGGTTCACAGCCCAATTCGTAACCACTACGCTACCAGAGCTCCTTTATGTTGTTGTTATGTGCCATGGAGTGGTTCCGACTCATAGCGACCCTGTACAGGGTTTCCGAGGCTGTAAATCTTTATGGGAGCAGAAAGCCTCATCTTTCTCCCGCAGAACAGCTGGTAGTTACGAACTGCTGACCGTGTGATTCACAGCCCGATTCATAACCACTACACTACCAGAGCTCCTTAGAGCACCTTTATATATATATATACATACATACATATCTACACACATATTTATACATATATATGTTGTTGTTGTTAAGTGCCATCGAGTTGGTTCCGACACATAGCGACCCTGTAATAGGGTTTCTGAGGAGCAGCTGGTGAGCCTGAACTACTGCCGACCTTGCAGTTCAAATGGCTTTGCAGTCTGCCGCATTAACCCACAGTGACACACTATATATATATACACACACACACACACACACACACACACAAATGTCTCTATCCCTATAAAGGAGCTCTGGTAGCGTAGTGGTTATGAATTGGGCTGCGAACCTCAAGGTCGGCAGTTCGAAACTACCAGCCCTTCTGTGGGACAAAGTTGAGGCTTTCTGCCCCTATAAAGATTTACATCCTCACAAACCCTGTTTTTGTTGTTTTGTTATGTTGTTGTTGTTGTTGTTAAAGTGCCATCCATCGAGTTGGTTCCAACTCATAGCGACCTTGTATGTTTCCAAGGAGCAGTTGGTGAGCTTGAACAAACAGCCAACCTTGTGGTCTAGCTCATTAACCCACACAGCTGCACCAGGACTCTCAGTGCTGCACCCGGAATATATATAGTACTGGTGGTGGTGTGCCATGAAGTTGGTTCTGATTCACTAGATGCAGGTTGGGTGTTCAAATTCACTAGCAACTCCTCGGAAACCCTATATAGGGTTGCTATGAGTCGGAACCGAGTTAATGGCACTTAAGAACAACATATATATACATATATATATATATATGTATGTGTGTGTGTTTCTCTACCATACCTAAGATATAGTCTCTAAAGCTATTCCTATCTTACAGAGAAACTGGGGCACAGAGGGATAAAGAAAGTTAATTAGTGATAAAGTCAAGGTAGTTTACATGCAGCTCAAACTCACCGTACCTAAAACGAAATTTGCCGCATTTCCACCTTTGTCCACTTGGACTTCCCTTTTTCTTATCTTTGTGATGGGCACCACAATACGCGAAGTTAGTGGAAAGAAGTAAACCTTAGAGTGTTCTTGGGTTCTCCCTCTACTCCGTTCTTCCTGCCCTGCCTGCCTTAGTCAGTTGTCAAGTCCTGCTGATTTGACCACAATTTCACTCTCTTGTCACTTGTATTTCTCTTTTCTCCTTTCTTCAGCCTCCCTCCTGATGGTATGTATGCCTTATACTGTTGGTTAAGTGGTAGAAAACCATTTTCTTGGGGTTGACCCCTACTCAATGCAATTCACGCGTAGCTACTACCCATCTGTCAGTGGAGGCTTATGTGTTGTTATGATACTGAAAAGAGCATCCAGAGTAAGACAAATTAGGAAGAAAGACCTGGCTACTGCTGAAAAATCAACCATTGAAAGCTCTGTGGATCACCAGGGTCCAAGCAGCAACGGATCATGAGAATGGCAAGGACTGTGTTCTGTTGTGCCTGAGGACTCCGTGAGCTGGGGGACCACTCCATAGCAGTTAACAAGAATACTCCATTGCAATTGCTTACCAACCAGTGTTCCTACCCAGTGTCCTTGTATTGGACCCATCTGCCCACTATTTACCAGAGTGGCTTTCTTGAAGCTACCTTGCCTCTGCCTCAGATGTAGCCTAGCCTGTTTGCTCTGGCACTCACCCCCTCCGGTCTGTTTTCAACCTATGTCTACCTTCTTGTGTCTGCCACTTCATACCCTGTGGAGACCTTCCCTTTCTAGAAACACGCAGTTTGCTCTGTTCACCTTGCTTCTTCCATTCCTATCTGATTAAGAGGAAGCCTCCCATTGCTCTTATCTCTCCCATTGTTGGCATTGCCCTTGCCAGAACCAACACACTCTTAACATGACATTCAGAAAACTCTCTGAAAGACTCAGCACTTCCTGTCTGCATTACACACTTGATCTGTGGTTTGTTTCTTACTTTATTCACCCACCTGCTTTTTGCAGGGCATGCTGTAGGTCCTGGATACACCAAGCTACATAAGACATGACTCTTGTCCTAGAAGATTGAATCTTCCCACGGGGAAGAGGGACACAAAAGGGAATTATTTCAATTTAACATGTTGGCACAGAGCTGGCGGGTGACACATCACATGGGGTTGAGTGAGGCACAGGAAGAACATTACTGCGGCCCTATTCTCTGTACCCTTCAATATAGAGCAAAGTGCACTGCATACAATGGGACCTCAGGGAATGTTTATTTAATTGAATAATTCCTCAGTGACTCTTTAGTTAAAGTGTTTTAAAAATATTTGGTTGGTTTAACTCAACTGAGGTGCATATTTATTAGGTACTTGTGCATTTTACTGTGAGCTAATGGGTTATTGTTGATCTACTGTTCTAGAAATGTTCTCAAGGCTATTTTGTTGTGTTTCATAGGTGTTATGAACTCAAGGAATTTTCTATTGTATTCCTTTATTCCCTAGAGAACAGGGAATTGACAACTCTAATCTCAGCCTTATCCATACACTAGAGCAATGGGGTTAGCCTTTACTCACATTCTCTATAAGCATGTTGTTGTTGTTGTTAAGTGCTGTCGAGTCAGTTCAGACCCTTAGCGACCCTGTACAGGGTTTCCGAGGCTGTAAATCTTTACGGGAGCAGAAAGCCTCATCTTTCTCCCGCGGAGCAGC
>NW_006408526.1:27319872-27323075 GCF_000296735.1 Chrysochloris asiatica
AAGCTGACATTTTTTGCTCTTCAACACTTTAAAAAGGTCTTGTGCAGCAGATTTGTCTAATGCAATACGTCGTTTGATTTCTTGACTGCTGCTTCCGTGACTGTTGATAGTTGATCCAAGAAGAATGAAGTCCTTGACAACTTCAATCTTTTCTCCATTGATGAAAATGCTGTTTATTGGTCCAGTGGATTTTTGTTTTCTTGACATTGAGATACAATCCATACCAAAGGCTGTGCTCTTTGATCTACATCAGTAAATATTTTAAGTCTTCTTCACTTTCAGGGTTTTTAGTAGCAGAACTTATTTTAAAGGCAAGGAGATTGATAACCAGAGAGTGAAATGATTTTCTCCAAGACCAAAAATGTGTCTGACACTAAGATTGATGACTCTTAGGACATGCCATCTTCCACTACTATACATAGCTTCCCAAAGTATCTCCCATGTTAAGGCCATCTGTACATTTCTAAGACCCTGTGAGATCACATGTATTCTGTCTACTCTGGTCGACTCAGTCACCTTTGCTCAAGGTCTATCTTCACTCCAGTAGGAGAGACAGCAGATTGTTCAGTGGTGCCCCCGTAAGTTCAGATCATCTGATAATGGACTAAGTAGGACTAAATATCCCATTCCTTAACAGGAGGGACTGAGCTTTAACTTCTCATGGAACCCAAGTCCTCAGTTCTCCCAACAGCCCCACCTACCTTTTCATAAGATCTCCAAGTGCTAGCAGCTGGTGCTCTTAGGTAACTCCTGCATAGTTGGCATTTGCACACAGGATGAGTGGCACCTGGGTCTTGCCTGCATCTCACCTGCTATCTGGACTGTTCTGCTTATGTTGTTGTTGTTGTTAGGTGGCGTCCAGTCGTTTCTGACTCATCACAACCCTATGTAAAACAGAACGAGACACTGCCCTGGAAACAATGAGCGCTGGACTGTGAACCACAAGGCTAGTTCTTCAAGCTCACCAGCTATTCAGCAGGAGAAAGATGGGGCTTTCTGCTGACACAAAGATCAAAAGCCTCAGAAACCCTATACAGGGTCGCTGTGCATCCTGCACCATCATTATGATTGTTGTATGCACGAACCCATTGTTGATAGCACTGTGTCAATCCATCTTGTTGGGGTTCTTCCTTTTTTTCACTGGCCCTCCAATTTACCAAGCATCATGTCCTTCTCCAGAGACTGGTCCCTTCTGATAATACGTCCAAAGTGTGAGAAATGAAGTCTTGCCATCCTGGCTTCTAAGGAGCATTCTAGCTGTTCTTCCAACACAGATTTGTTTGTTCTTCTGGCAGTCCATGGTACTTGCAATATTCTTCTCCAACATCATAACTCAATTCTTCTACAGTCTTCCTCATTTATTGCCCAACTTTCATATGCATATGAGGGTATTAAAACTACCATGGCTTGGGTCAGGTGCACCTTAGTACTCAAAGTGACATCTTTACTCTTGAACAGGTTTTGTGCAGCATATTTGCTTAATGCAATACGTCATTTAATTTTTTAACTGCTACTTCCACGGGTGCTGATACTGGATTCAAGCAAAATAAAGTCTTCAACAATTCCAATCTTTTCTCCATTTATCATGATATAATTTATTGGTCTAATGGTGAGGATTTTTGTTTTGTTTACATTGAGGTGCAATCCATACTGAAGGCTGTGGTCTTTGATCTTTATCAGTAAGTATTTTAAGTCCTCTTCACTTTCAGCAAGCCAGGTTGTGTCATCTGCATATCACAAGTTGTTAATGATCTTCCTCCAATCCTGATGCTGCATTCTTCTTCATATAACTCAGTTTCTCGGATTATTTGCTCAACATACAGATTGAATAAATATGGTGAAAGAATACAACCCTGAAACACACCTTTCCTGGTTTTAAACTGTTCAGTATCCCTTTGTTCTGTTCAAACAACTGCCTCTTGGTCTATGTACAGGCTCCTCATGAGTACAGTTAAGTATTCCGGAGTACTCATTCTCTGGAATTTTGTTGATAATGTCGTGATCCACATAGTCGAAAGCCTTTACATAGTCAATAAACCATAGGTAAACATCTTTCTGGTATTCTCTGTTTTCAGCCAAGATCCATCTGACATCAACAGTGATATCCCTTATTCCACATCCTTGTCTGAATCTGGCTTGAACCTCTGGAAATTCCCTGTCAATGTACCATTTAAAAATTATCCTCAGAAAAATACTACTTGCATGTGATATTCATGATCTTTGATGATTTTATATTCTGTTGAGCCACCTCTTTTTGGAATGTATGTAAATATAAATCTTTTCCAATCAGATGGTCAGGTGATTGGCTTCCAAATTTCTTGGCATAGATGAATTAGTACCTCCAGTGCTGCATTGGTTTGTTGAAAGATTTCAAAATGTATTCCATCGTTGCCAGAGAACTGTTCTTTGTCAATGCCTTTCAATGCACCTTAGGCTTCTTCCTTCAGTACCATTGGCTCTTGATCATATGCTGCCTCTTAAATTGGTTGCTGATTGACTTTGATTTTTGGGGGTGGGTGGGGGAGAGTGACTTTGTGTATTCCTTCCATCTTTTATATTTTTTATGATTGCTTATTTTTATTATAGTTAGATTTCACATTAGAGTTTGATTAGCTTCTTAAAAGTGATTAAAAATGTGCTGAGGGCTTTCTTGGGAACAGGTTGTCCTCTTAGTAAATCAACCATGTTCTGTGGTGTGAGATGGGAGTCTTCCCTTATTTCCTGTTCATTAGTGGGCTTAGGAAGGAAAACTTACTAAAGGTCTAAGCACTTATTGTTATTAATCCTAGCAACAGTCCTAGGATACCTATTGAGGGGAGAATTAGGTGGGTTGCAAAATCATTGGGTGAATAGATCAAAACAGAAACAGAGTTTAATATAGCAAGACTCCAGAGAACATGTGTGCCAGGAGAAGCTTCACATGGAGGACAGCACTAGACACCCAGAGAGTAATCAACTCCTTCCATCTTTTCTCGATGCTTTCTGCATCATTCAATATTTTGCCAATGGACTCCTTCAGTATTTCAAGTCGAGGCTTGAATTTTTTCTTTAGTTCTTTCAGCTTGAGAAATGCTGAGCATGATCTTCCCTTTTGGTTTTCTAACTCCAGGTCTTTGCACATTTCATTATAATACTTTACTTTGTCTTCTCAAGATGCCCTTTGAAAGGTTCTGTTCAACTTTTTTACCTTCTCATTTCTCCCA
>NW_006408526.1:27323870-27331902 GCF_000296735.1 Chrysochloris asiatica
CTTCCTTGTATCCAAATCTGTCGATATTATCCTATGACAGACAACACTGAACTTCAAGGTAGATCTTGAACTGTTCTTTTTTGATAATAAATGCCACTTCATTCCTCTAGAATTTGTTGTTCTTGGCATAGTAAACTATATGATTGTCAGATTCAGAATGACCTATACCATTCTGCATTTCAGTTCACTCACTAATGCCTACAATATCAATCTTTTTGCTTTCAATTTCATTTTTGACACCTTCCAATTTTTCTAGACTCATAGTTCAGACATTCCATGTTCAAGTTATTAATGGATGTCTACAGCTAATTTTTCCTGCTTTTGAGTTATGCCTGATCAACTCCATTCCCATCATCATGGTCAACTCTACTTTGAGGAGGCAGCTCTTCCCCAGTCATTTTGGAGAGACTTCCAATCTGAAGCTTCATTTACTGGCACTACATCTGACAATATTCTGGTGTTTTCATAATGTTCTGCTTATGCTATAAGTAAAAATCCTTTTTCTGCAATATAACTTCAAAGTCTTCTCAGTAATGCCTTAACCAATAGGAACAAAAGCTTTCTTTTGTTGACTTTCGCTTGTGTATTCCTTCAATAAAGGGAGTCCTGGTGTGACGCTCTGGGTTAATGCCCCAGACTGCAAAGCTGTTTGAACTGCAAGGTTGGCGGTTCAAGCTCACCAGCGTCTCCTTGGAAACCCTATACAGGGTTGCTATGGGTCAGAACTGATTCGACGGCACTTAACAACAACAACAGTCTCCCCTACCACATGATCTAATAATGTTTATCTTCATCTACTTTGCCACCCTCTCATTCTACCTTCTTACGTCTATCTCTATTTACGTGTGGAGAAAATCTCAGAGTCAGAATGGAACTTCCCATCTCCAAAGGACCATTGGCCTTCCAGAAATAGATCCCTTCTAAGCGCTGCTCTGGGATCACCAGAGACCTTCAGAAGATGACTTTCCATGGTGAGGGTGGCAGGGTGGCAGTGGGCTGGAAGAAGCCTCAAGCTCAGTTACGTATCACATGTCTCAAACATCCTCATCATAACATTCTATTTGTAACTGACTATATTCTTTATTATAATGCAAACTCTGAACAGGTAAATGTTATACTAATTTTGTCCATTACTGTGTAGCAGAAACTAGAAGAGTCCAGTCTTCTAGTCCAAAGTTGTTATAATGACCTATATAAGACCCTCCTCATTTGTCACCCTCCCACCCCATTTTTCCCTTGTTCTACCATCCCTTGCTCATCTTCATTGCACTCCAGTCACACTGGCCTTCTGCTGGTTTTTGAATATTCCGGGTCCATTGTGGCCTCTAGGTCTTTGCAGTTGCAGTTCCTTCTGATGAAATGCGCTTACTTAGATATCTCAAAGGCTTGTTGCCTATTTCCCTGGTTTGTAATCAAACATCACCTTCTTCGTTCGGTCATTTCTGATCTCTCATTTAAAATGTCCGGCTGTTGTTGTTGTTGTTAAGTGCTGGTGAATATTTTGGAATTATCGTGACTTGATGTATAACAGAATGAAACACTGCCCAGTCCTGAGACATCCTCACAATTGTTGCTATGTTTGAGTCCATTGTTCCAACCACTTTGTCAGTCCATCTCATTGAGGGGATGTCCTGTCCTACTTACACTTAATTTTCTTTTTTCACTTGGAGGTAGAATCATCCACTGACATATTGTATACTTTACATGTTTACTGATTTTCTCTTTCTCTTTATAAACATGTAAGCTCTCTGAGGCAAGAGATTCTGTTTTCTTTACTGCCATAACTCCAATGCCTAGAACAGGGAGTGGCACATGCAGACATTGAATAAACATTTATTGCATGAATGAATAGATCACGTCTGAGGATGATAGCAGGCTCCGGGCCTCATGTCTGTCTCTGTGTCTGTTTGTCCTGGACTTGAGTAACTCAGTGTGCAAGACCTGCCATGGGAGCCCAGAGCCGGCATGTTTATTCTTCTTCACCTTGGTTCCCTTTCATTTCTACTAAACAACCTAAATAGGTTTTCTGTTTAAGAAGTGCCTTCCTTCCCAGCATCACTTAGTGAAGAAAAATGTTTATTTGGGTTTGATGTTGGCAATACATCAAAATCCAATAATCATACCGTAGTGCAATCGTGTTGAGGGGTGTAAGATCCATAACGTAATAACATATAATCTGCACATCAGGATCACAAAGGCGAATCTCTAATTTCATTTCATTTATTTTCTTAAAAAGTGACAACCCCACATGTTGCTTGAAATGATGGAAGTGGGGACAAACAGAAATGCGGGAGATTTATAAGCTGTGTCAGCCAAGTCTTGGGGATTCCTCCTTGCTCCGTGCTTGCAAGATAGGCCTGAACAATTTCCCCTTTTTACTGCAGCAATATCTCGTCTACATTCAGGAGAAAGACCCCCGACCTGTAAACATAATAGCAGGCATGTTTTCTTTATGAGTGTGTAAATTTCGGCAGTCTGTGCCTCCTGGGTCTCTGGCACTGTTTATTGGTGTGAGATGTTCTGAGGCTCAGGTTGGGCAGCTTGTGTGGGGAGAAAGCTCCAGTGTACCCTAGACTTGTACAAAGTGGATTCTCAGGGATAGTTTTGGGCATGTTAAAAAGCAGAGGAATCTGCTTAAATGAAATTAAAAAAAAAAAAAAAAAGTCCCCAAAGCCTGTGAGCTGTGGTCCAATAGTTGTGATCTAAGGGTCAGTTTGGACAGCTTCAGATCTACCAAAGCCATCGGTTCTGAGTTACATAGTGTGCTCAGTACCCCTCTCCCCCTGCCCTGGTTATTTTATGTCCATGGAAATTTATGAAAAGAATCCCAGGTGGCACAGTGGTTAAGCACTCAGCTGCTAATCAAAAGGTTGGCAGTTCAAATCTACTAGTCTTCTGTAAAGATTTATAGTCTTAGAACCCTGTGAGACAGTTCCAATATGCCGTACAGTGTTGCTCTAAGTCAGACTCAACCCATTGGCAGTGGCATACAAATGTGATCTTATTTGGAAATAATGCCTTCTCAGTTATAATGAAGTTAAGATAAGGTTGTACTGGATAAGGTTGTACTAAATCCAATTTGACGGGTATTCTTGTAAGAAGAAGGCATTTTGGACATAGAGACATAGATGCACAGAGAACTCAATTTGAAGTGATGAAGTTAGAAACTAAACACTACCAAGTGTTGCCAGAAACCACTGGAGCTACAGTACCTTGTAGAACTTTTCCTAGAACCTCAAAGGAAGCATGGTCCTACTGACACCTACCCTCCAGAATTATGAGAGAATAAACTTCTGTTGTTTCAAGCCACCAAGTAGATTGTGTATTCACAGTTGGTTACCATATCTCGGCCTGTGCTCTTCTAATCCCATGGCTATGCTCTGTGCTCTCTGTCTCAAGGGACGCTTAGCCTTCCCCTGCCCACTCACTCTCCTAGAGGGCTCCTGGGTTCAGCCAAGTCTGTCACTGCTCTGAGATGTCTCTCTTGACTGGTAGTATCATGGAAGAGACAAGAGCCATTGCTACTGAAAGCTTGCTGTATGACAGGAATTTTCTAATACCATCAAATTCACCACTCTGTCTGGCAGGTATGCTGGTCTCTGATTTGTCCATGAGGGTCCTGAGGCTCAAAAATGTTAAATGACTAAGAAAGTGAGTGTGAGTCTGGGCCTGTCTGGTTCTCTTTCTGCTTCATTGTTGGAGAGTCACCAGACTTGCTATCAGTACTGTCTGAAGTCCTATTCAACTAGGACTCTTACTGTTGGCTCCATCCTTAGAGAGCCCTCAACTCATACCATTCTCCTCCCTACGTCTCAAACATCAAGGAGTGTGGAGCCTACATTCATCCTCCAAGACCAAGATCTGAGCCCGCCAAAGCCCCGCATTTCCTTCTTTAATAGCTCTGAGCCTACTGCCAGAGCCTACACAGTCCTCTGCCCTGGGTCAAATCATGTCAACCCCAAGGTTGAGGCATGGGCAAAGGGTTTTGAAAGTAGGGCATCTGAATGAAGTTTAGACACAAGGTCTGGAGTATTTGCACATGTGAATGCAGGGCCTCTTACAGTGTAGGATGGAACCAAGTGTGGAAAGAGGTGGTAGACGGGCCACAGTCTGATTGCCGCCATTGTGTTCTTGCTTCAGAACCCACAAATGGTGTGCTTGTCATTTTCATCTTCATGTCCTGTGTGTGTATATGGCCTCTTCACAGTTGCATCCTTTGATATTCAAAGCAACTCTATGAGATTGGAGGAACCTAAGGTTGTAGGAAATCCACAGGTGGTAATCATACCCAGGTATGCCTGTGCTTCTAACTCAATGTTTGCCTGTGCTTGCTGCCCTTGTCTGCCCTGGACCAGGCACTCAGGCCTTTCTTGTCTCCCATCATCCTCTCTTACAAACCATGAAATCTAGTATCTCAGTGACAAACTCTTTGAACCTTCCCCCTACTTCTGTCCTCTAATCTGACAAACAAATCTCAGACAACATGAAGTCTTCCATCTCAGGTTAGTTTTACATTACCTGCTGGTCACAGGGAAAGGTGGCAACTGAGGGAAAGGGCATTTGCAGGAAGAAAATAAAAAGTATCTAGTCATTGCCCTAGAGTCCTGGTGTGGCGCTGTGGGCTAATGTGTCAGACTGTAAAGTCATTTGAACTGCAAGGTCGGTGGTTCAAGCTCACCTACTGCTCCTTGGAAACTCTATACAGGGTTGCTATGGGTCCGAATTGACTCCACAGCACTTAACAACAACAAAAATCATTGCCCGTCTCTGTCCTAGGCTCAGAAAGTTCTCAGCTCTCATGAAGTAGCTGTACCTGACTGTGGGAAGGTGCCTTGAGTCCCAGATGAGGCTCCTCTTGGAATGGCCAGTTCTTCAATGTGTAGAGCATGCAGTGGAGGCTTTCCACAAGTGGTCTCCTTCCTACCGCTCACTTACACTTCTCACCTATTTTCTAGGTAAATGCAACTCCAGCTGGACTAGTTTCTTAAGGACCAGCCAACAGACTAGGTCTCTCAAAATCTTTGTCTTCCTATATTAGCTATTCTTCTGAAAATGTCTGTTTTATTTCTCTTGTTTTGAGAAAGTTTTCATTGTTTTTCAAGCCTCTCATCAATTGGAAGTCATGCTACTTAAGGCATGGCTGAAGAATCTACATTGCTTAGTCAGAGAAAGGAAGACCAGAACAAACAAAGGTGTGAATGTTAATTTTAAATTTGTGAAGGATTGTGCTGCAGAAGAGGGAATAGATTTGATATATGTGGGCCGAAAGAGGTGAACCAGAGCCAATAATGACAAGAAAACAGATTCCAGCTTAATTTAAGAAATAACTTCCAAAAAATAAAAGAAGCTCAAATATGGAATACTCTGTCTTGGGCAGTATCAAGTTTCTGGTCAAACATTGACACTATTCAACCAATGGGTCATTCATTGGGGTGACTGAAGATGAGATTAAACAACAAATATAGACTGAATGATTCCTAAGGTCTCTTAAGCCCTGAGATCTCAGTGTTATAGTTTCACTTCCTCAGGTAGGTCTCGTTTATCTACCTCTGCCTTCAGGGATGGAGTCCTGGTGTCGTGCTATGATTTAATGCACTGGACTGCAAAGTCACTTTGAACTGTAATATCAGAGGTTCCAGCTCACTAGCCGCTCCTTGGAAACCCTATCCAGGATCACTATGGGTCAGAACCAACTTGATGTCACTTAACAACAGCAACAAACATTCAGAGATACTCTAGAAAGCTATAGCACTCAAGACTGAGACCAGTACATTTAGCCCTTTGCTTATTATAATTAGTTTGTCTATTTTTAGTTATCCTCTGTCGATTAAAAAAAAACAAAAACAAAAACAAAAACTCCTTAAGGTTATGGACTATTTTTTAGACAAATCTTCATCCTGCATATATTTGAAGCTGTTGTTGTTGTTAAGTGCGGTGGTGTAATAAATGTGTCTAAGGAGCTCTGGTAGTGTAGTGGTTACGAATCGGGCTGCAAACCACAAAGTCAGCAGTTCAAAACTACCAGCTGCTCCGCGGGAGAAAGATGAGGCTTTCTACTTCCATAAAGATTAGATTTACAGCCTCGGAAATCCTGTTCAGGGTCGCTATGGGTCGGAACCGACTCGACGGCACTTAACAACAACATTACAAATGATGACTTTTTCTAATTATAAAATTAATCTATGGCTATTAAGAAGAGTTTGGAAAATATCAAATCGAAACATATTAAGAATATTATAAAAATATGTAGGATCACATCATTCAGGTTATCAGTGGTTACTGATACCGTTTTTGCGTTATTTTTTTCCACCCGTCAACAAATCTTTGTGGTGTTCAAATGATAATAACAAACTTGTGGAGCAATTATAGTTTTCTAACTTAGTAACAAGTGGAAAGTTCAGTAAATCCTTTGGGACTGCACCTTGGTCCAGAACTTCATTCTGGCTTCTGGTAGTCCCCACCCCAAAGTAAAGGAAAGAAGGAACTCTCAAATCACGGGGAGTCACTGGGCACTTCAGGTGGGGTATCCAAGAATCACCTAGGAAGATACCCTTTTTGTAGACTATGTTTGTGTTCCAACCTAAGATGTTACTCCTGGCCAGATGTGCTCTCATCCCCTACAATGACCAGGGGGTCTCCACAGGAGGATCAGCCTGGCTGAAGGTGCATATGTGTGTATGTGTGTGTTTTCTCTTCTCTCTAACTCACTGAGAGCTTGGCAAGGCCAGGAGAGAGGCAGCTGATTATTTTTAGCCCCTTGTTCCTCCGAATGGATTGTGCATAACAAAAGAATGCTAATGCTCAGTGTCTTTATGAAAGCACTCGAGTTCATCAGCTTTGCAAAGAAGTGAAATTAAATCAAGATTTAATTGGGATATGCATGTTTTATTCATGCTACTAACCACAGGAGAAGCCAGCAAGCTGAAGGTAAAAAAGAGGAGAAAAAAATCTTTTGAAAAGTTGTTTCTCTCTGATTAAATAGAGATAGTTTCTAACTTCAAAGAGAGCAGGCCTTTAATGTATTTTAAATGCTCAACTATGTTTGGCCTGGTCAGCTCTGCTTCTGGTGGGTGACAGCAACCCAGGAATGCTCTGTTTCTGCCTTCATGTCCTGGACGCCAGAAACAGGTGCCTGACTTCTGTCCCTACCTCTTCTGTGCTTCAGCATGAAGCCCTTCAAACAGCAATTACAGGACCTTGGGGAGGAGTGGGGTACAGCTCAGAGGATCTCTAGTTACCCCTTGAATATGCCTCTTCTGCTAAAGTCTGAAGAACAAATAATACTGAGAAATAAGACCTTCCCCCTTCATCAGAGATTTCTAACCCTTTGAAGGGAGAGATTTATTGAGCAGCAAGCTAGTGTAGGTACTAAGATAAGGCAGTCCCTGCCTGAGTCTCATGCACCTAACAATATATGATGAGAGATTAAACAAAGACTCAAATAACATGGAAAAAAGACAGAGAAAGATAAAGGTTACTGGAAAGGTTTCAGATGCTCTGGGACATCAAAGGAAGGAATAATACAATTGGAAGACCAAAGAGAGCTTTATGTTAGAGATGGCCTTTGAGTTGGATTGGAAGAATGTCTAGAATTTCTGTACATGTAAATGGAAAGCAAGTGTTCCAAGAAGTGAAACGCTAAGTCAAGTTGCTGAAGTTGGTAAGTTTGATAGATGCTTAGGGGAAGAGAGAGAATATGATTGGCTATGGCTCTTAGGGCAGATGGTGGAAGAGTGGAAGAGTCTGGGAATATAGGTTGGGACAAAAGCATGGAAAGCCTTAAACTCAGGTTGAGCAAACTGCAAAGAGTAAAGAGATTAGCCATATTTTAGGGGTTAAATGGATTTATATTCATAGGTCCAGAAGCTGATAGAATTGAAAGAGATTTTCAGAATTATCTGATTGTTTCTTATGGCACACTGCCTCTTGTGACCATGGGAGGTATCACTCATCCATTGTGGAGTTTGTTCCTTCTGAGCCCAGACAGAAGCTTGCAGTCATTTTGAACAGAGCAAACTGGTAGCCGCAGATA
>NW_006408526.1:27332420-27338968 GCF_000296735.1 Chrysochloris asiatica
TGTGAGATATTGTGACCCCACCACCGCCCCCTTTAAACATTTTTTATTGTGATTTATATGTGAAAGTTTCCAGAGCAAATTCGTTTTTCATTCAACAATTCATATGCATTATGTTTCATGGCATTGATTTCAATCCCCACAATGTAACAGTAGTCTGTACTTCCTCCTCGTCTTTGACATTTCTATTCATTCTTCTCTCCTATCCCTTTCTGCCTTCTGAGCTTTGTTGTTGTTAAGTGCCATCGAGTTGGTTCCGACCCATAGCGACCCTGTAGTGTTTCCGAACTACCAACCTTGCAATTCAAACAGCTTTGCAGCCCCCACAGCGCCACACCTGAGCAAAGTTGCAGTTTTTGATCTTATATGGCTAGTTGTCATAAGTAGTGCATACCTTCTAGTGCTATTGTTCATATCATAGACCGTCTATTGCTTGGCTGAAAGTTGAGTCATAAGGTGAGTTCAGTTCCAGATTTGAAGTTATAACTAAGGGTCACAGTTTTGGGGGTTCCACTAGTCTCTGCCAGACCAGTGATCTTTTTTTATTTTGAGTTTTTGAACCTTTGTTTTCATGGCCTGGTGGCACTGTAGTTGAAGTGCTCAGATGCTACGGTAAAGGTTGGCAATTTGAACCTACCAGCTGCTCCACAGAAGAAAAAAATATGGCAATGTGTTCCCATAAAGACTTACAGAAACCGTATGGGGAAGTTCTACTTCTACGATGCCCTATAGGATTGCTATGAGTCAGGATCGTGTTGACAGTAATGGGTTTAGTGGACAAAGGGTGACAGAAGTGAAAATTCAAGACATGGCAAGATTTGGAGTTTAAAAGATGACATGCTTCAAAACAAGCTGGCATAAAGGTGAACCAAAAGTAATCCAACCCTTCTGCAGATTTTCAGTCCTATTTTACATCTCCTGAGTTGTCCAGTGACCCTCAGGCCACCAACTTGCCTTACGATGATCCTATACTGACAGATCCTTGGCATTTGGAAACATGATGCAAATTGTCTCTAATGGAAGGCACATTTATTCTTGACCTCAAATATCATTACAAATCATTATTATAATTTCAATGAGTAGAATAAAATAAAAAGTCATAAGGAAGCAAAACATCATGAGTAAGTAAAAATGGGAAACAAAACACAGTAAACACATTTACAAGGACTTTGGATATTGAAGTCCATCAACACTCATGGAAGCAGAAGTTTAGAAATCAAATGACATATTGCACTAAGCAAATCTGCACAAGATCTCATTAAAGTGTTCAAGAGCAAAGATGTCAGTATGAGGACTAAGGTGCTTGACCCAAGCCATGGTATTTTCAATAGCCTCATATACATGTGAAGGTTGGACAATGAATAAGGAAGACCATACAAGAATTGAGACATTTGAGCTATGGTGTTGGAAGAGAATATTAAAAGTACCCTGGACTGCCAGAAGAACAAACAAATCTGTGTTGGAAGAAATACAAGCAGAATGCTCTTTAGAAGCCAGGATGGCCAGACTTCATCTCTCATACTTGGGATGTCTTATCAGGAGAGTCCAGTCCCTGGAGAAGGACAACATGCTTGGTAAAAGAGGGTCAGCGAAAAAGTAGAAGGCCCCCAAATAGTTGGATTGACACAGTGGCAGCAGCAGTGGGCTCAATCATGGCAGCAACTGTGAGGTTGGTGTAGGGCCAGGCAGTATTTCATTCTGTTGTGCATAGGGTCTCTATGGGTCGGTACCGATACGGCACCTAACAACAACAGCAGAGATTGAACTATCAAGCACACACTATAAAACAACTATGCTTACTTTAGATTGTAACTTGGATTCCCAGAGACGTAGTTTCTGAGATGGACGCTACAGTTCAGCAAGTTTATAGAGCATTAACACCTGTGGAGTCCTGGTGTGGATAAGCTCTGAACTACTAACTACAAAGTCAGGGGTTCAAAGTCACCAGCTGCTCCTCAAGTACTCTGTATAGGGTCGCTGTAAATTGGAACTGACTTGATGGCACTTAGCAACCACAACAACACCTGTTGGGAAAGAATTAAAGCAATTTGGACAGAGGGAGAAATTGGGCTGGGGTGCAGTCTCATCAATCAGTGAATACCTGGAAAGGATTTGAAGCTAGAATGGCCCTTCAGGGATGTCCTGAGTTGGAGGAATGAAGTCATGTCTTATGACAACCAGTTTTTGAATATGAATCATGTCTAGAAGTGGACATGTGATCTTGTACAAAGAGTCTTTTTTCAGCCAAGGCTAGTTGTGACAGCAATAACATTGCCAACAGCTAGGTAAATAAATCCCTTAGTCCTAAAAAGAGGTGGACAATACAGCACAGAATCAATGACACTCTATTCAAGAAAATAAGAAAGAAATGTGTGTGTATACATATATATATATGAACAGGAAGCCATAAACATTGTTAGAGCAATTAAAAGAAAGGAAAAAAAAAGCAATTCAAAAAATAATTTCTGGAAATGGAAAATCCACGTACTAAAATTCATTGAGTTTAACAGTCAGTTAAACACAATTGAAGAAAGAATTAGTGAACTAGAGGATGTATCAGAAGAAATTAGCTCATCTATGTCCTGAAGAGACAAAACAAGTGAAAGAAGCAGAAGTGATGTGTAGGATAGAGTGAAAAGTCTAACATACATTGCATTGAAATCCCAAGAGAGTAGGATAGAATAGGGTAGAAACAATGTTTGGAGAGATAGCAAATAAGAATTTTTTCAGGGTCAATACACACTAATCTACTGAAGCAAGAAGTGTTATAAATTCAAAGCAAGATAAAGAAAATGGACACAGCAAAGTGAAACCAGACAACACAAGAGAGGAAATCTCACTAGTAGCCAAAGGAGAAAGATAAATGGTTTTCTAAGGAGTTAGACTGATTTCTGACTTCTCAACAACAATGAAGAAACAGTAAAGCAAGCCAGGGGCAGTGAAATAAAATCTTTAATATGTTGACAGAAATGAATGGCTGATGAATAATTCTATATATAGTGAAAATTTCATCTTTTAAACGAGCACAAAATATACCTTTAGATCAACAAACCCTCAATAAAGTAAACTATAAATGATGTATTTCCTGTGGAAGGAAAATGTTTCTAAATGTACAATTTGAAAGGCCGAAAGGAACCAAGAAAAGGAAAGGTAGATGACAAATCCTAATGAACACTGATTACACAAAACAATAACAAATAGTTCTTGTTGCATAACTTTAAAAAACATAGAATTGGAATTAATGTGTTCTAAGATCTTTGTAGGAGTCTTGGTATGGTGCTGTAGGATAAGCATTGGACTGCTAACCTCAAGGTTGACAGTTCAAACCAACCAATCACTCTTCGGAAACCCTATACTGGGTTACTATGAGCCAGAACCTACTCAACAGCACTTAACTACCACCACCACAACCAAGATCTTTGTAAGGCTTCTTGGTGGCATAGTAGTTAATAGGTTAATGGTTAAAACCCACCAGATTTAATGGGAGAAAGATGTGGTAGGTAGGTACTTCTGTAATGATGACAACCTTGGAAATTCTAGGGGACAATTCTACTCTGTCTTTTAGGGTTATGAGTTGAATTCAACTCTATTGTCACAGGTTTGATTTTTGGTTTTGGAAGATCTTCGTAAAATCTGCTAATAAGGTAAAGGAATTAGTTAACTTTGGACTTCAATAAGTATACAGCTTGTATTTTCTAAAATGTATTATTGATCAGGATGGAAAAGAAAAACTAAGTACTTTAGGAAGAAAATAATTTAACATAAGAATGAAGACAAAACAATAGACCCCAAACTCACAAAAGACCCCAAGTCATGGTTTTGATTTTACTCATAGTGACCCTATATTTGTTGTTCTTGTAAGTGCCATCGAGTCACTGCTGACCAATAGTGACCCTGCGTAGGGTTTCTAAGGAGTGGTTGGTGAGCTTGAATGCTGACCTTGCAGTCCAATGAACCCACAGCACCACACCAGGACTCCAGCGACCCTATCTATATAGGGTTTCTGAAATTGTAAATCTTTACAGGAGCAAACGGTTTCATCTTTTTCCTGTAGAACAGCTAATGTGCTTGAATCTGCTAACCTTGTGGTTAGCAATCCAACACTAACCCATGGCACCAATGGTGGTGGTAGTTATGTGCCGTGGAGCCTGTTTCAACTGTGTAGGGTTTCCAAAGCTGTAAATATTTATGGGAGCAGAAAGCCTCATCTTTCTTTTGCTAAGTGACAGGTAGATTCAAAAAGGTTAGCAGTTCAGCTGATAATCCACTACACTACCAAGATTCCACACAGCACCACATTGTTGGCTGTTGTTAAGTGCTGTTGATTTGGTCCCAACCCCTAGCAACTCTGTATAGAGTTTCCAAGGAGTGTCTGGTGAGCTCAAACTGACTATCTTGTGGTTCAAACTGACTTTGCAGTCTGACGCAGTAACCCACAGTACCGCACAATATTCCACAGCATTGCTGGGCTTCCTTTAACATAGGAATTAGGAACTTATAAATGAAATTGTTGGTAAGATTGAAGGAGCAAATGTAGGATGTCTGCCTGCCTCTAGGCTTTCAGTGTGTCACCACAATAGGAATCCAGAGGTTCTGAGGCTCCCATCCCTACACAGAGTGTGTTACAGGAGATAGCTGGAGAGATTGCAGCTGTCCCGCAGCTCACGCTGATGTCTGGTAGTCAAATGCAGCGTGTGGCTCCTGTAAAAATTCATACCTCCGACTGGAAGGGATGAGAGAAGATATCCCTGTCTTATTCCTGATTTTAGTAAGGGGAGGAAATCATTTAGTCCTTCTTCATTATGATATTGACTGAAGTTGTTTATAAAATAAGGACGCTCCCTTGTAATTATTAGTTTACTGAGAGTTTTTTTTTTTTTTTTCATCAGAAATGGATGTTGAACTTTTATCAAATATTTTCATATGGTTTTTCTTTTCTGGTTTGTTGACACAGTGAATTATACTGATTTAGTTTTATATGTTAAGTCAACTTTGCATTAATGGTGTAAACCTTACTTGGTCATGCTATATTATCCTGATGTATTGTGCCATGAGCTGCCAAAAAACCAATACATCTGTTCTGGAAGAAGTGCAGCCAGAGTGCTCCTTAGAGGCTAAGATGGCCAAACTTCGTCTCTCATACTTCAGACATAGTGTCAGGAGGGACCAGTCACTGGAGAATGATATCATGTTTGGTAAGGTGGAGGGTCAAAGAGAAAGAGGAAGACCCCCAACGAGATGGATTGGCCAAGTGACAGCATTGATGTACTAAAACGTGGCAACGGTAGTGAGGTTGGCCCAGGATCAGGCATTGGTTCGTTCTGCTGTTCATAAGGTCACTATGGGTCAGTACCGACTCGATAGCATCTAACAACAACAACAACAATTGTTCATTTGATTTGCTTAATTTTTGTTTGTAATTATGGTGGCTGTGTTTATGAGGGATATTAGACTCTAGTTTTCTTGCAATATTTTTGTCTGGTTTTGGTGTCTTCTGTTTTCTGTAAGGCTTTGAACAGAATGATCTTGGTAGAATTCACAGGGACTGGAATTTTCATTGTTGGAACATTTTTACTTGAAAATTAAATTTCTTTCTCAGATATACAGGGTATGTTTTTTGGTTTTTGTTTAATTTGAGTGAGCCTTGATAGAATGTGTTTTTCAAGAAATTTTGCATTTCATTTAAATTACTGAATTTATTAGCATAAAGTTTTCGATAATTGTTCCACTTTAATATCTGTAGAAGTCCTTTCTTATGCCTGACATTGTAACCTGTGTCTTCTCTGTTGGTTATGTTTTTCATTCGCAGTGTGAATTGAACGCGGGTTTGCAGAGCAGATCATTAGTTTTCCATTCAACAAATTGTCTTTCCATCTCAGTAATTATAATCACCTCAATGTAGCACCACAAATGTCATCGCCTCCCTGTGTTTCTTGTTTTTATTCCTCTGTTTTTTTCCGGATAAACCCAGAGGTTTATCAATTGTATTGATTTTTTTTTCCCCAAAGAAGCTGATTTTTAAATTGTAGCTCTTAACATACTAATCATGCTGTTGAATGTTGCCGTTAAAAGTCAGTTCCAACAATTGTCAGCCCATGAATACAGAGTATAACTCTTCCATAGGTTTTCAAGACTGTGACCTTTTGGAAGCAGATTACCAGATTTAATTTCAAGGAGCCTCTGGATGGGTTGTAACTACCAACCTTTCATCTAATACTTGAGGGTTTATCCTTTTGTGCCACTTAGGTAGATAATTAGAAAATCTATCTTTTCTATCATATCCACATCTGGTTCTAATATTTGCCTGTTTTTTGTTTTTTGTTTTTTTGTCTTTCTCTCTCTGTGTGTATTTTGTTATTGTTAAGAGCCATTGAGTCTATTATGACTCCCTTATAGCATTAACTTTTTTTTTTTAATTTTTATTGTAAATTGAGTACTAGTTTATATGGGAGAGCATCAGCTTTACATTCGTCCTATCATATTTCGTTTCATTACAATGATTACAATCCCCTCCATGCATCATCCTTCAACAGCATTTGCTTCCATTCCCT
>NW_006408526.1:27339068-27344948 GCF_000296735.1 Chrysochloris asiatica
TTTCATTGCCATGGTTACAATCCCCTCCATGCATCATCCTTCAACAGCATTTGCTTCCATTCCCTCTTTTTTTTTTTTTTTTTTTTTGAGGGGGGGATGTACACCCAAGAACTCAGGAATATATAACCATTCAAACAATAGCATTAGCTTTTTGTTGAAAGCTGGACATGATGATTTATTCAGAAAAAGGAATAGAGATAAATAGACCACTGGTGTGAATTTTTATCTGGCTAGGAGTTAGCCTGTTTTTGCTGTTTCTAGGGAGTCCTGGTGAGGCGCTGTGAGTTAATGCACCAGAATGCAAAGTCATTTGAACTGCAAGGTTGGCTGTTCAAGATCACCAGCTGCTCCTTGGAAACTCTATATAGGGTCGCTATGGGTCGGAATTGGCTCGACAGCACTTAACAACAACAACAATGGTGTGCTAGTATGGCATTGGAGGATAAGCACTGGATTGCTGTTCAAACCCACCAGTTGCTCCTTGGATACTCTTTACAGAGTTGTTATAGATCAGAACCTATTTGATGGCATTTAACAACAATAAAGGCGTAGTGTCAGAGGGGGAACTTTTTTCTGGTATTCTCATGGTTCTCTCCCATTTGTCTTTGGGATTACCCAGGAACTGCCTTTTAACTAAATTCTAAGCCTTTACAGTTCTTCTCAGCTGAAATTTCCTATAATTACATGAGACTTATGATATTCTGGAGCCCTGGTGTGGCACTGTAGAGTAAGCACTTGGCTACTAACCACTAGGCTCATGGTTCAAATGCCCAACTGCTCTTTGGAAACCCTCCACAGAGTTGTTATAAGTCGGAGCCAACTTGATAGCACACAACACAACAACACTGATATTATGGCAAGACGAGGGAGAGCAGAAAACATTCTATATTTTAGGTTTCCAGACTTTTGGTGAGTCTGTGCTCATGGACTGTGGACTTCACAAATACTTCTCAGTATTTTGTTTTCACCAACTTTGGAGACAGGAAGTAAGTGAAGTGGATATTTTTCTTCTGTCACCCACAAGATTAGAAGGGTTGGAGTTGGATATTTCCATTCCCTCACGTCAAAGAGTAGAAGGGAATGCAATTGAGTCCTGGCATGGAGCTTAAGGATAAGCACTGAAATGCTAAACACAAGGTTGGTGGTGCAAACCCACCAGCTGATTCTGGGAAATTCTATATGGGGTCACTATGAGTCGGAACCTATGTGACAGCACTTAACAACAAACAAAAATGTTTGTTTAGGTTCCAGTAAAACCATAGTTGGTTAGGCTCTGGTATAATAGTTTCTATTGAAAACAGGCCATTATTAAGAACAGATATTTTTCTGGGCATATTTCACAATGTTTACTTTGATGAAAGCATGAAGGATTTCTCTCTGGTACTCAAAATAAGAGACTGGAGGAGAACTTGGAGGCAGAAGTCATAAAAGAATGGAGCTTCCCTCAAGGCGGGACCTCTAGAAGTTTCTAAACTCTCAAGCTAGTTCATATGGAGTATCCAGTAATTCGTAGTTAATTATCCCTTAAGTGCTGTCTCCAGTGATGACGTCTGCTCCCAGTAAGTTGTGACTCCCTGTAAGTGCCCATATCTCCAGTTTTTCAGGGACATGGTTTGTCCTGCCATCACAGTTCTTTGATGGTTCTCAGGAATTGTTGATTTCTCACTTTCCAAATTTTCATGTTGTGATGATGAGAGTGACCCCTTCCAAGAATTTTTCATGCTGTACTAGGAACTGGAAGTCATTTCTGGCACCTGTCTTCCTGTATTTTGGTGGTCTGCTATTAGGAACATGCACTTGCTGTATCTTCCTGATGGACTGAACCTTTTATCATTATGAAATGTCCCTCTTTATCTCTAATAACAGTTTTTTGTTTGAAAATCTTTTTGTCTGATAGTCATAGAGTCACTTCAGTTTTCCTGTGCTTTAGGGTCTGCATGAACTACTTCTAGATTGGGTTCCCAGAACAGAAAACATGTAGGCCTATAGGAACTCCATCTAGGGCCAACCGCCACTGTCTCATCCCTTGCCCATCCACAACATCACTTCCTTGACTGGCAGGCGCCCCGAGGTTTCTCCTCTTGGAGTTTAGCATCTGCCCTGGTTTTTTCCTTTCCTTGTTTTTGTTTGTTTATTCTTTCTTCTCCTACTTCCTCTCTTTACCTTCCCTAGCTTTTTATCCTTTATATCTCTGCCTTTATGCTTTCTACTTTGCTTCTGTTTCTCTCCTTCCTCCTTCTTTATCCTTCTTCCTTTTCTGTTCTTGATTTTTCTTTACTACTCTATCATCTCCTCTGTTTTACTCATCCCTCTCCCTAGCTATAGTTAGTGCTTTTTCTTTCTTTTAATTTCACTCTTATTTTTCTTTTTCCTCTGCCTCTTTTTTCTTTTTAGTTCCTGTATTATTTTTCTAGTTGTTGTCTGCATTTTTCTTTTTTTCTGCTTTACTATTATTATTAATTCTTTTGCTATTGTTTGCTTGCATGATTGTTTTTTCTCTCTCGTGTGTGTGTTTTCTTTTCTTTCCTTATCTGATGGGGAATAGCATCCGTGCCCATTCAGCCTAGTCACAGTCATACCTTCTGCAGTCCCACTCACTTGACAAGATTAAATATCTGCGGCTATGCCTTGATCAGTAGAACTGAAGAAAGAAATAGAAAAGTCTAAAATAATAGTTGTTAACTGTCATTGACTCAGTTTCGACTCATAGTGACCCTTTTTAGGGTTTTTGAAGAACAGCTGGTAAGTTTGAACTGATGACTTCGTAGTACAAACCAACCTTGCAATCCAGTGCTTATCCTGTAATAATAATTGTTGTTGTTAAGTACCATTGAGTTGGTTCCAATTCATAGTGACCCTGTATAGAGTTTTTAAGGTGCAACTGGTGAGTTTGAACCACCAAATTTGTGGTCTAAACAAACAATAGACCTAGTGCTTTATTCAACATTGCCTTAATACTCCTAGGAGATATTAACACACCACTTTCTATGAAGGACAGAACAACTAGAAAGAAGCTCAACAAAGACACAGAAGAACTAAACAACACAATCAGTCAATTTGACCTCATAGAGTTATACAGAGTACTCAACAATAGTACAATACACATACTTTTGCAGCGCACATTCAACATTCTTCAGAACAGACCATGTGTTAAGCCACAAAGCAAGATACAGTACATTTTAAAACATTGAAATACTACAAAGCAGCTTTGTAGCAATACTATACAAATAGAAATCAATAATAGGAAGATCAAGGAAAAAATATAATAAAATACATGCAAACCAAATAGCATCCTGCATAAAACGTACTGGGTAATGATTGGTTGATTGATTATGTACTGTGGAGTCAGTTCTGACTCATAGCAACCCTGTACAGGGTTTCTGAGGCTGTAAATCTTTATGAGAGCAGAAAGCCTCATCTATCTCCTGTGGAACTGTTGGTAGTTTCGAACTGCTGACCTTAAGGTTAGCAGCCTGACTCGTAACCACTATGCTACCAGAACTCTTTATTGGGTAAGAGAAGAAATTAAAAATGAAATTAAAAAAATCTTTGAATCAAATGAAAATGAAAACACAGTATACCAAAACCTTTGGGACACAACAAATGCAGGATTTAAAGGGCAATGTTTAGCTATGAAACTTTCAGAAGAAAGAATCAAAATCATCACATTAACACAACATCTCCAACAACTAGAAAAAGACCAGAAAATTACACATACTGTCACCAGAAAAAAAGAAATAATAAAGATTACAGAAGAAATAAATGAAACAGAAAACAGAAAGAATCAATAAGACAGGAAGTTGGTTCTTCTAAAGGATTAATAAAATTGACAAGCAAATGTAACAAAAGAAAAGAAGATGCAGACAATATGAATAGGAAATAATATCGGTGAGGTCATAACAGAACCAATGAAAATTTAAAAGTTAACAGAATACTAGGAAAAATGTACTCCAACAAATTTGAAAATCTAGAACAATGAACAAATTTCTATAAAAGCACTATCTACCTAAACTATCACAGACAGCAGTAGAAAACTTGAACAGACTTATAATCAAAGAAGAAATTGATCAGATCATTTAAAAACTCTGAAAAAAAGAGGTCCAGACCAAGATGGTTATACTGGTGAATTCTACCTAACATTCAGAGAAGAACTGATACCAGTTTTACTTAAACTATTCCAGAGAATAGAAAAGGATGGAAAACTGAATACATTTTATGAAGTGAACATCACCTTCAGGCTAAACCAGGCAAAGATGTCACTAAATAAGAAAATTATAGACCAATAACCCCCGTGAACATAGGTGAAAAAAATCTTAACAAGATACTAGCTCATAGTACTCAATAACATATCAAAAAAGAATACATCATGAACAAGTGGGATTCATACCAGGTATGCAAGGATGGCTCAATATCTAAAAAACAATCAGCAAACAAAATCCATCATCTAAATAAAACAAAGGGAATGAACCACATGGTCATATCAATTGATAAAGAAAATACATTTGACAAAATCCAACATTTCTGATAAAAACACTCAAGATAGGAACAGAAGGAAAATTCTTCCATGTAATTAAGGGCATATATTCAAATCCAACAGTCAACATTACTCTAAAAGGAGACAAACTGAAAGAATTCCCTTCGCAGACAGGAACTAGAGTAGGAGGCCCTTTATCATCATTTATATTCAATATTGTGCTGGAAATCTTAGCCAGAGCTATAAGACAAGATAGGAAAATGAAAGGCTTCCAAATTGGCAAAGAAAAGATTCAGTAAGAAAATTATTGGACCCCATTGAAAGATTCAGAAAGTGGCATGGTACAAGATCAACATATAAAACTCAACCAGATTCCTTTACACTAATAAAGTGGAATCTGAGAAGGAAATCAGGAAAACAACACTATTTACAATGGCCACCTAAAAGATGAAATACTTAATAAATCTAATCAGAGAAACAGAAGACCTATACAAAGAAAACTACAAAGCACAACTATAAGGCACCAAAAGAATATACCATGCTCGTGGATAGGAAGACCCTGAACATTGTGAGAATGACAACATATGGTGTGGCACTGTAGTTTAAGCACAGGACCGATAACCAAAAGGTCCATGGTTCTCACTCACCAGCAGTTCCTTGGAAACCTTGTACAGGGTTGTTATGAGATGGAACCAACTCAATAGCACTTGAAAAAAACACACAATTTTATATGGAAAGGAAAAAGCCTTCTGATAAGCAAAGCAATACTTTAGAAGAACAAAGTTGGATACCTCTTACTTCTTGATTTCAAAATCTACTACACAGACACAGTGATCAAAACAATCTTGTACTGGTACTGAAAGATACATAGATCAATGGAACATAATGTGGAATCCAGAAAAATCATCCTCATACAGGAAAACGATTCACAAACAGTCAGCCGATCTTTGACAAATGGCCAAAACATGTTAAATGGGAAAGAGGTACTCTTTTGAACCAATGTTATTGGCAAAACTGGAAATCCATTTGCAGAAAAATGAAACAAGATTCATATCTCACACCATATACAAAAACAAACTATGTGGATTCAAGCCACAAATGTAAATCTAGAACTATAAAGATCATCAATAAAAAAATAGGAACAAACTTAGGGGCTCTGAGGCATGCCATAAATACATTATGAAACATAACTAAAATCATACAAACAGAAGATAAATGAGATGATTGGGACCTTCTAAAAATTAGATACTTATATGTATCAAAGGATTTCACAAAAAGAGTAAAAAGACCGCTCATAGATTGGGGGGAAATTTTTCAAAATAGATTGGGGAGAGGGGAGAACAAACAAGATGGCGGATCGGGTGGACGTATAGCAGAGAGCTCTGCCAACAACAACACAGAATACC
>NW_006408526.1:27348082-27407312 GCF_000296735.1 Chrysochloris asiatica
ATGGTATATGGAGGGGATTATAATCAATGTAATGAAACAACTTATATGAATGGTTGAATGTGAAACTGATGATGTGCCCTGTAAACTTTCACTCAATCCACAATAAAAACCTTAAATTAAAAAACAACAACAACAACAAAAAAAACTCCCATGGGGGGATAAAAAAAAGATTGGGGAGACTGATTTTCGAAATTTATCGAAAATTACACTACCTCTACCAAAAGAAAAGAAAAGTAACATGAACAGACTTTTCAGCCAAGGAGACATTTAGGCCGCCAAAAAACATGAAAAAATGCTTGAGATCATTAACCATTAGAGAGATGCAAATCAAAGCAATAATGATATATCATTAAAGTTAAAGAAAATGGGTAAAAACAAATAGTGACAAATGTGTGGAAAGATTGAGACCCTCCTACGTTGCTGGTGGGACTATAAAATGGTGTAGCCACTGTGGAAAATGGCATGGCGTTTCCTTAAAAAGTTGGAAATAGTGTATGAATCAGTAATTCCTCAATTTGGTAAAGATCCTCAAGAAATAAGAGCCAGGACACAAGTAGATCTATGCACACCCATGTTCATTGTAGCACTATTCACCATAGCAAAAAGATGGAAACAGCCTAAATGCTCATCAATGGAAGAATAGATAAACAAACTTTGGTATATACACACAATGGAATACTATGCAACACTGAAGAATAATGATGAATCTATGAACCAGTTCATAACATGGATGAACCTGGAGAACATTATGCTGAGCGAAATTAATCAATCACAAAAGGACAAGTACTGTAACAGACCATTGTTGTAAAAACTCAAGAAAAGGTTTTCATGTTCAAAGACATGTTCTTTGGTGGTTACCAGGGCTGGGAGGGAAGGAAGTACTCTTGACTAGAGGACAGACATGTGTTAGCTAGGATAATGGGGAAGGCAAGATGGTGGTTGGCAGAAGAATGATGAAAACAAGAGGGAATGCAAGGTTTAAAGGGGATAGAGGTAAGCACTGCTATATATACAACTCTGCAACTGCAGTGTTCTACAAAGAAGTAAATACATGGACAGGCTGAATAGGTATGGGATGGAGAATGGGATTATACCCACACATATATAAGGGTTTGAAAGAAGATATTTGTACATGGGTATTTGTACATGTTATTTATACTTCCATGTGTGGAAGAAAGAAAGAAGAGTGATGAAAACTGAACATGCTTGTAATCATGTGAACATCATGGGCTAATGGAACATGTGAACATCAGTCTCCTCAATTCTGAAACAAGAAGAACTAGATGGTGCCAGGCTACCACAACCAACTGCTGTGGAAAGGATCACATTGCTGTTGTTGTTGTTAAGTGCTGTCGAGTTGATTCCAACCCACAGAAATCCTGCATAGGGTTTCTGAGGAGCAGCCGATGAACTTGAACCACCCACCTTGCAGTTCAAACAACTTTGCAGTCTGATGCATTAGCCCACAGCACCACACCAGGACTCTGCCACACCAGGAAAGGATCACATTAGAAGGTCCCAAATAGAATGGGAGACAATGTGGAACAAAGCTAAAAATTATATAACAGGCTGAACTTACTGGCCAGAAAGAGACTGGAGGAGCCTGAGACTATGGCCATCGACCATCATTCAGGTTTGGGTAGGCATTCATCCTCATTGCCCATTTTCAACCAAATGGTAGATGGGGAAGACAACAATACTAGTGAGGTATATTCACTATGGAATGATCAACCATTCAAGATCAAAAGGGCAGCGTTTCCTTAAGGACAATGCTCAGAAGGGTTGGGAAGGAGTGTGGAATGGCAATAAGAACCACAAGGAGGATGTGGGATAACTCAATGATCACAATCATTGGGATGAAACAAAGTGTATGATTTGTTGATTGTGAAACTGATGATCTGCTTTGTAAACCTTCACTCAATTCACAGAAAAAGTTTAAAAACAAAAACAAAACACGTGGACTGCTCAATATAGATATTCTAGGCATTAGTGAGCTGTAATGGACTAATATGACATTTCAAATTGGGTAATCATGATCTATGCTAGAATGACACACTTAAGAGGAGTGGCATCTCATTCATCATCAGAAAGAACATTTCAAGATCTATTTTGAAATATATTGCTGTCTGTGGTAGGATTATATCTATATGCCTACAAGGAAGACCAGTGATGCAACTATTATTCAAATTTACACATAAACCACTAATGCCAAAGATTAAGAAATTGAAGTTTTTACCAACTTCTTCAGTCTGAAACTGATGAAATATATAAGCAAAATGCATTGATAATTACTGATGATTGGAATGTGAAAGTTGGAAACAAAGAAAATATGGCCTTGGAGATAGAAACAATGCTGGAGATTGCATGATGGAATTTTGCAAGGCCAATGGGGCCTATTCACTGGAAATATATATTTTTAACAACATAAACAGCAACCATGTAAGTGGAATTCAGTAGACAGAATGCACAAGAATCAAATAGACTACATCTGGGGCAATATATGATGGGTAAGCTCAAAATCAGAAGAAGGCCAAGGGCTGACAGTGAAACACTTTGCCAAATACTCATATGAAAGTTAAAGTTGTAGTTGAAGAAAATTAAAACCAGTCCATGAGAGGCAAAAAAAAAAAAAAAAAACTTCAGCACATCCCATCTGACTTTAGAAACCATCTCAAGATAGATTCTACACATTGAACATTATTAATGACTACAGATCAGAGGAGTTGTGAGATGACATCAAGGATATCACACATGGAGAAAAAAAAAGGTCATTAAAAAGACAGAAAGGAAGGAAAGACCAAAATGGGTGTCAGAAGAGACTCTGAAACTTGCTCTTGAAAGCAAACTAGCTAAAGAGAAAGGAAGAAATGATGATGTAAAAGAGTTGGACAGAAGATTTCAAAGGGTTGCTCAAGAAGAAAAAATCAAATATTATAATGAAATGTGCAAAGACCTGGAGTTAGAAAACAAAAAAAGGGAAGAATACAGTCAGCATTTCTGAAGCTGAAAGTACAAAAGAAAAAAAAAAAATTAGCTGCAATATTGAAGGATTCTATGGGGAAAAATATTGAATAATGTAGGAAGCCTCAAATTAAAATAGAAGGAATACACAGATTCGCTGTACCAAAAAAAAAGGTGGGGGAGAAAGTCAACAATCAACCATTTCAGAAGATAGCATATGAAAAAAATACCAATGGCATTAAAAGAAGTCCTAAGTGCACTGATGGCATTGGTAAAAAAAACAAGGCTTTAAGAACTCACAGAACATATCAATTGAGATGTGTCAATGAACATCGGTGGAAGCACTCACTAGCCAAGAAATCTGGAAGATAGTTACTTGACTAACTGGCTGAAAAAGATCTATATTTGCACTCATATCAAAGAAAGGTGATTCAACAGAATGCATGAATTGCCTAACAATATAATTAATATCACATGCAAGTGAAATTTTACTGAAGATATTTAAAAACTGGTTGCAGCAGTACTTGGACAGGAAACTGCCAAAAATTCAAGCTGGATTCAGAAGAAGATAAGTAATGAGGGTTATCATTGCTCATGTTAGATGAATCTTAGCTGAAAGCAAAGAATACCAGACAGTGTTCTATTGGCTGTGGAAAGGCATTCAACCTTATGGATCATAACAAATTGTGGATAGAATTGTGAAGAATGGAAATTCTAGAACAGTAAATTGTGCTCATGTGAAACTTGTACACATGAGAACAAGAGACACTCACTTGAACAGCACAAAGGGATACTTCATGGTTTAAAATCAGGAAAGGTGTATGTCAGGGTTTTATCCTTTCATCATATCCATTCAATCCGTAAACTGAGAAATGAATCCAAGAAGCTGGACTGTAGGAAGAAGAATGTGTCATCAGAATTACAGGAGGATGCATTAACAACCCGTGATGGGCATATGATACAATCTTGCTTGTTGAAAGCAAAAAGAATTTAAACACTTAATGAACATCAGACTACAGTCCTCTGTCTGGATTACAATTTGACATAAAGAAAGCAAAATCCTCATAAAAGACCCAATAAGAAACGTCATAATAAATAGAGAAACTATTGAAGTTGTCAATGATTTCATTTGAATTTTTATTTAATTTTCATTTCATTTTAATTGAATCTACAATCAATGATAGAAGTAACAGTCTTAAAATCAAATTACATATTTCACTGGGCAAATTTGCTGCAATACACCTCTTCTAAGTGTCAAAAAGAAAAGATGCCACTTTGGGAATAAGACAAACCTCACCCAAACCAAGATATGTTCACTCACTTATGCTTGAGAAAACTAGACAAGAAGACCAAAGGAAAAACGAGGTTTTTGAATGAAGTACGAGAAGAAATAGTCAGAATGCTTCCTAGGAGCAAAGATGGTGAGATTTTTGTCTTACGTACTTTGGACTTATTATTAGGAGGGACCAGTCTCTGCAGAAGGACATCAGGCTTGGTCAAGCAGAGGGTCAGTGAATAAGAGGCGGACACTCAAAAAGATGGATAGACACGGTGGCAGCACCAATGGGATCAAGTGTAGAAAGGATTCTGAGGTTAGTTCAAGACCTGAAAGTGTTTTGTTTTATTGTACGTAGGGTTGTTATGAGTTAGAACTAACTCAGTGTCACTTAACAAGAACAACAACAACAACAACTCCTCTATACCTCTATTTACCTTTCTCACTTTTGCGGTATTACTGTTACACATGCTATAAACCCCAAAGTACATTGTTATAATTATTTACTATGTGTAATCATCTTCTTAGCTCAATATCATTTTGCTCACACCTACTTCTTTTATGCTATTATTTCACATATACTATTTTTTAGATTATTGGTCCAACATTAAAACAACAACAGAAAAACACACCCCACTGCCGTGGAGTCGATTCTATCTCATAAAGACCTTATGAAAGTTTCCCAAGATTATAATTTTTACTGGAGCAGACATCTTCCTCCACTGGAGCCACTGGTTGGTTTGAACTGCCAACCTTGCAGTTATTCTATAGCCCTACCAGGGCTCAACATTACATTATATGGTGGTGGTGGTGTGCTGTGGAGTTGTTTCCGACTCATAGCCACCCTTTCTCCCGTAGAACTGCTGGTAGTTTCGAACTGCTGACCCTGAGGTTAGCAGCCCGATTCATAACCACTACGCTATGTGTGTGTGTCTATCTATCTATCTATCTATCTATCTATCTATCTATCTATCTATCTATCTATCTATCTATCTATCTATCTATCATCTATCTATCATCTATCTATCTATCATCTATCTATCTATCTATCTATCTATCTATCTATCTATCTATCTATCTATCTATCATCTATCTAGATATGCATATGTGTGTGTGTGTATAGTAGTGTAGCTCTGGTAGCATAGTGGTTACTAGTTGGGCTGCTAACCTCAAGGTCAGCAGTTCAAAACTGGCAGCCATTCTGTCATTCTGTGGGACAAAGATGAAGCTCTTTGCTCCTATAAAGATTTACAGCCTTGGAAACCCTATGCAGGGTCTCTATGAATTGGGAACTGACTCCATGGCACATAACCACCATATATGTGTGTGTGTGCATATATATAATTTTATATAATTGCTTTTAAATCATTTATGAGAAAAAAGGAGAAAGTGTGCACTTTTGCTGTGTTTTAAAAATAATTTTATAGTTACTTTTACTGCTGTTCTTTGTTTTTTGATTACCATGTGAGGTCACTTGCCTTCAGCCTAATAAACATCCTTTAGCATTTCTTGTAAGGCAAGTCTGATAGCAAAACATTCTCTGTTCTTGTTTATTTTGGAAAGATCTTATTTTCCTTTAGTTTTTGAAAAGTAGCTGTTGGATATAGGACTCTTGGTTCATAGAACTTTTCTTCCTTTCTTTGAAAACTTTGAATATGCTGTCCCCCTGACTTCTGACTTGAAGAGTCACTTGTGTATCATATGAGAGTTTCCTTTTTAATGGCATCAAAAGGGTGGGGATCACCCAGTGCAGTAATGTGTGGTGTTCACACCCTTCCCCTGATAAACAGCCTTACTCTTGTTTATTAGCAATTGTATTCATATAATATTATGTAAAAATATAGCTGTATATTGTTTAAATATAATATTTCTTAGATTACATGAATACTAAAATCAAAAGGAGTTTTCTATACTTTTTATTGTGAATTGGGTGATGGTTTACAGAGCAAATCGGTTTTCCATTCAACAGTTGATGCACATTTTGTTTCATGTCCCTGATTGTAATCCCGACAATGTAAATTCACTTGTATAACATTGTCTCTGCTTTTTCCATTTTCATTCCTCCTTCTTTCCTTTCTGCTTTCTGATCTGTGCCTTTGGCAAATGCTCCCCTTTCAATCTCAAATGGTTGATTGTTCTGAGGCGTCTTTACCTCCCTAGTGTTATAGACCTATTATTTGACTAAATATATTGAACTTTGGGGGTGAGTTCAGTTCCAGGCCTGATGAGTAACTCATGGTCATAGTCTCAGGGGGTCCACTAATATCTGTCTGACTAGTAAGCTTGGTCTTTTTTATGATTTTTAGTTTTGTTCCACATTTTTCTCCCACTCTACCCAGGACCGTCTAATGTGACCACTCTTAAGGCAGTCAGTAGTGTGGTGGCTAGGCACCATCTAGTTGTTCTGGTCTCAGGGTCATGAAGATTGAGTTTCACATGGTGTAGCACTGCAGGATAATATGCTGGACCCCAAGGTCAGTTTGAACCACACAGTTGGCAGTTCAAAACCACTAGCTGCTCCTCAGAAATCCTATAAAGAGTCGCTATGGGTTGGAACTAACTCAATGGCACTTAACAACAACATTAGTCCATTGGATTAATTGTTTGCCTATATCTTCAGTTTTCTTCTCTCTTCTTTGCTCCGGATGGAGAGAGACCAATAGTTAGATCTTAGGTGACAGTTCACAGGCTTTTAAGACCAGTCACTAGTCACCAAAGTAGGATGTAGATTGTCTTTGTGTAATTGTCTTTGTGGACTGTTATGCCAATTGATCTTGGTGTCCTCCAAGGCTATGGTTCTGAGTCTCCCAGGCCCAGTGATTCATACCTTCAAGTTGTTTGGTTATGGCTAAGAAGTTTTTCCAGCTGCTCCTCGGAAACCCTATACAGGGTCGCTATGGGTCGGAACCGACTCGACAGCACTTCACAACAGCAACAACATGGTAGTGTAGTGGTTACGAATTTGGCTGTGAGCCTCAAGGTCAGCAGTTTGAAACTACCAGCTGTTCCACAGGAGAAAGATGAGGTTTTCTGCTCCTGTAAAGATTTACAACCTTGGAAACCCTGTACAGGGTCGCTATGAGGCACCAAGAAGTTTTTATAATTTTACCCCCTGTATGCTCTACTATATTCATGGATATATTTGCAGCATAGATAAAAATATATGTAGGACTATCCTCTGTCAAACTGTATTAAGTTGGATTCTCTAGAGTAGCAGAACTCTAGAGAAGCTTATATATTATTATTGTTACTAAGTACTGTGGAGTTGGTTACTCTACTCATAGCAACCCTGCATAGATAAGGTTTCCAAGGAGTGACTGGTGGGTTTGAACTACTGACCTTGTGGTTAGCAATCCTATGCTTATTCTACAGTGCCAAATTAGAGTCCGTATATGCACATGTAAAGAGAGGTTTGTATCAAGGCAATGGCTCCCACAGTTTAGAGGTGGGTAAGTCCCAAGTCAGTTGGTCAGATGTCAGGCTGGAGACTTCTGACTCACATGGCTGGCTGCAGGGCTGATGATGACAGGGAAGATGGCCTGCTGCTGATGACTCTTAGGAGTGGCAGGCAATAGATCAGGCGACTAGCTCATGTCCAAAGAAACAAAGTTGTATGATGAGCCAGATACAGAATCCAGACCCAGCAGAAAGCAAGCAATCATCGCCAGCGTGTTCAATATATTGGAAGCATATCAGACTCCTGAGGGAACTTCCTTTCAATTGATTGAAAGGTCTCCTCATGGGGGATTACTATGTCTTAACTGTCAAAGCACTGAGAATTCTGATCCAGTCAAATTGACACAAAGCCTTACCTATAATACAAACGTCTATGTATTCATAGGTATCGTCCCATTCTCCTTCCCACACCTATTCAGCTGTGTGTCTGTCTATGAATACACTCATGCACTATTGCTACTGCAGGATTATGTATATAATAATATTTACCTCTGTTGCCTTTAACTCTTGTTCTCCTCCTGTGTCTTCCTTTGCCTTCATCAGTTTTTATTTGACCTCCCTTTTATTATATATTGCCTTCTCTTTCACACAAATCAATGTGCCCACTTTCTAGTTAGTGATTTACCCTTCTTTCCCTTCCCACCTCTGGTAACAATGAAAGAATGTTTCTTTTTTGTGTGAAAACATTTTCTTAACTTCTTATAGTAGTGGTATCATACAATATTTGTCCTTTTGTGTTTGGTTTATTTCATTCTTTTAACTTTTTTTTAATGAAATCGTTTGATGTATTTAAGTGTCTAATTTTTAGGAGGTCCTAGTCATCTAGTTTGCTTTCTGCATTTTTAGTTATGTTTGTTAGTGTGTTTACGCCTTGTATTAAGACCTCTGAGTTGTGCTTACTCTTTCTTTGATGATCTGAATAGTTAGGTTTTACATGTAGCTCTTTGATCCATGTTGAGTTTGTTTTTATATGCAGTGTGAAATATGGGTCCTGTTTCATTTTTCTGCAGATGGATATACAGTTTTGCCAGCACCATTTGTTAAAGAAACTACCTCTTTTTTACTTAATAAGTTTTGGCTCTGTGTCAAAGAACAACTGTCCACAGTGGATGGATTTACTTCGGGGTTTTCAATTCTGTTTCATTGGTCTGCATGTCTGGCATTGCATCAATACCAAGACGCTTTTGACTACTGTAGCTATGTAGTAGGTGTTAAGATTTGCTGTTGTTGTTGTTTTTATGAAATGTCCTGAAGTCAGTTCCGATTTATGGTAATCCTGTATAGGATTTCTGAGGCTGTAAATCCTTGTGGGAGCAGAAAGCCTGGTGGACTCAAACCCTCCCCCAACTTTGTGGTTCACAGTCCAGTGTTTATTGTATAGAGCCACACAGGGAAATGTGAATCTCTTACTTTGTTCTTCCTTAGTAGTGCTTTGCTTATCTGGGGGTCTCTTTCCTTCCCATATAAAGTTGGTGACATCTCTAAACAATGATAATGGAATCTAGATTGAGATTGCATTGCATCTATAGATCACTTTGGGTGGTATTGATATTTTCACAATAGTAAATCTTCCTATCCATGTGCGTGGTATAATATTACATTTATGTAGGTCTCTTTGGGTTTCTTGTAGTAGTGTTTTACAGTTTACTTTGTAGAGATCTTTTGATTCTCTGACTAGGTTTATTCATTAGTATTTCATCTTTGAGGTGGCTATTGTAAATGGTATTACTTCTCTAAATTCTTTCTTAGAGTTCATTTTGTTAGTTTAAAGGAATCTGACGAATTTTTGTACGTTTGTCTTTGCTGAATCCCCCAATTAGTCCCAGGAATTTTTTTGTTGAGTCTTTTGGATCACTTTCTGTAGTCTCTTATTTGCAGATCATATCATCTGCAAATAGTGAAATTTTATTTCTTCTTTGCCAGTTTTGATGTTTTTTATTTCCCTTTCTTTCCTCATTGTTCTGGTGAAGACTTTCAGTGCAATGATGAATAGGAGTGGTAATAATGAGCATCCTTGTCTGGTTCTCTTTATCAAGAGGAATGCTTCCATTTTGTGTTATGAACTAATGTTGGCTGCTAGTTTTGTATACATGCTCTCAATTACATTGAAATTTTTTTCCTTCTAATCCTATTTTGTCTAGTGTTTTGTTTTTATCTTTAAATCAGGAATGAGTGTTGGATTTTATCAAATGTTTTTTCTGCATCATGTGATATGATCATGTGGTTATTGTCCTTTCCTTTATTTATGTGGTGGATTACACTGATTGTTTTTCTAATATCGAGCCATTTTGCATGCTTGATGCAAATCCCAGTTGGTCATGGTGTATTAGTTTATTGTTCTGTTGTTTGATTCTATTGGCTAGGATTTTATTGAAAACATCTATGTCTATGTTCATGAGAGATATTTGTCTATACTTTTCTTTTCTAGTGATGTTTTACCTGGCTTTAGTACCAGAGTTATACTTGATAATTCAAATATAACTTGAAATTTATAAAATGAATTTGAGCATATTCCATTCTTTGCTATATTCTTGAATCATAAGTAAAATTGTTGTCAGTTTTTCTCTGAATGCTTGGTAGAATTCACCAGTGAAGCTGTTTGGGCCAAGACTTTTTTTGTTGGAAGTTTACATATGACTTGTTCAATTTCTTCTTCTATTATGGATCTTTTAAAATATTCTTTCTCACCCAGTGTTGATTAAGGTAGGAAGTATATTTCTAGAAATTTGTCCATTTCTTTGAGGTTTTCAAATTTGTTGAAGTTCATGGTATTGCTATTTTTTTTTTTTCAATTGGTTCTGTTGTAAAATCACCCATTTCATTTCTTGTTCATGTTATTTGCAACTTCTCCTTTTATTTTGTTAGATTCACCAGTGATTTGTTGATGCTATTAGTCCTTTCAAAGAACCAAATTCTAGTCTTGTTAATTCTTTCTAGTGTTTTTCTGTTTCATTTATTTCTGTCCTGTTGTTAGGTGCCATCAAGTTAGTTCCAACTCATCTATCCTATGAACAACCGAATGGAACACTGCTGGGTCCTATGGCATCCTCACAGCCATTGCTAAGCTTGAGCCCATTGCTGCTGCTACTGTGCCAATCCATCTCATTGGGGTTGTCCTCTTTTTCACTGACCATCCACTTTACCAAGCATGATGTCCTTCTCCAGGGACTAATCCCTCCTGATAACATATCTGAAGACAAAGTCTCACCATCCTGGCTTCTAAGGAGACTTCTGGCTGTATTTCTTCCAACACAGATTTATTTGTTCTTCTGGAAGTCCATGGTACTTTTAATGGTCTCCTCTAACACCATAACTCTAATGCATCAATTCTTCTGTCGTCTTCCTTATGCACTGCCCAATTTTCACTGCATATGAAGCTATTGAAAATACCATGCCTTGAACCAGGTGAACCTTAATCCTCAAACTGGTATTTTTGCTCTTGAATACTTCAAAGAGGTCTTATACAGCAGGTTTACCTAATACAATATGTCATTCGATTTCTTGACTAATGATTCCATGAGTATTGATTGTGGATCCAAAAAAATGAAGTCTTTTACAACTTCAATCTTTTCCCCATTTGCCATGATGTCATTTATTGGTCCAGTTGTGAGGATTTTTGTTTTCTTTACTCTGAGGTTCAATTCATACTGAAGGCTGTAGTTTTTGATCTTCATCAGTAAGCATTTTAAATTCTCTTCAGCAAGCAAGGTTGTATCATATGTATATCACAGGTTGTTAATTTTTTTTTTTTTTCCCTTCCTAGTGTTTGTTGCGTAGGGGTTACGAATCGGGCTGTGAACCACAAGTCAGCAGTTCAAAACTACCAGCTGTTCCGCGGGAGAAAGATGAGGCTTTCTGCTCCTGTAAAGATTTACAGCCTCGGAAACCCTGTGCAGGGTTGCTATGAGTCAGAACCGACTCCACGGCACATAACAACCACCACCACTAGTCTTTGTTATTTCTTTTCTTCTGGTGATGTTAGACCTATTGTGCTGCTCTTTGTCTACTTGTTGGAGATGTTGCCTTAATGTGATAATTCTGGTTCTTTTTTCTTTTTTGATATGTATATTTACTGATATAAATTGCCCTTGGAGCACTATTTTTGCTGTATTTCAGAGATATTTTTATATTGTGATTTCATTCTCATTTGATTTAAAGAATTTTTTAAATATTCATTTTTTATTTCTTCTGTTACCCAGTAGTGATAAAGTAGGGTGTTACTCAATTTCCATGTATTTGTGTGTGTTTTTTCCCCTTGACTTTTCGATTGTTGATTTCTAATTTTATAGCATTTTTATCTGAAAAGATCCTTTGTAGTGTTTTGTTGTTTTAAATTTTATTGAGGCTTGCTTAGTGACCTAATATATGGCCTATCTTGGAAAATGTTCCATGTGCATTGGAAAAGAATGTATATTGGTCTGTTGTTGGGTGGGGTGCTCTCTAGATGCTTATGAGGTCAAGTTGGCTGTTTATGTTGTTTAGTTCTTCTGTGTCTTTGTTGGGTTTCTTTCTATTTGTTCTGTCCTTCATTGAAAGTCATGTATTAAAGTTACCTCTGGTAGCGTAGTGGTTACGAATCTGGCTGCGAACCTCAAGGTCCGCAGTTCGAAACTACCAGCTGCTCTGCGGGAGAAAGAGGAGGCTTTCTGCTCCCGTAAAGATTTACAGCCTCGGAAACCCTGTTCAGGGTCGCTATGGGTCGGAACTGACTCGGCAGCACTTAACAACAACAACTATTATTGTGGAGTTGTCTATTTCTTGCTTCAATTCTGTTAAGTTGGATTTATGTATTCTGAGTCCCTTTCATTGGACACATTGATATTTATTATGACTACATCCTCTTGTTCAATTGACCTTTTAATCATTATATAATGCCCTACCTGTATCTTATGCTAGTTTTTACTTTAAAGTCTATTTTATAAAAAATTAATATTGCTACCCCTGCTCTTTTTGTGATTGCCATTTACTTGATAAATTTTTTCCACTCTTTGATTTTCAATGTATTTCAGTCTCTGTTTTTAATAAAGTATATCTCTTGCTGACATCATTCTGATGGATTCTATTTTTTTTATCCATTCTCAAATTCTGTCTCTTGACTGGTGCATTTAATCCATTTACATTCAATGTCATTATCATTAGGTATGAATTTGCTGCTGCCATTTTGAAATGTGATTTTTTTTTGCTTTAATTTTTGTGTGGTTCTGTTAGTTTTTTGTTCCACATAATTTTCTGTGCTGAGTTCATTTTGTTTGTGGATTTTTTTGTTGCTGTTGCAATTGTTTTAGTATTTACTAAATCTTTATGATGTTATTCTTTCTTATTTTGATGCAAAGGTTTATTAATTTTTTTTGAGGTTGCACTTAACAATAACAACCCTGTGATTTATTATTTTCTTCCCAATATTAAAATAGTACATTCTACCTTGACATTGTCTTAACTTCCACTCTATTTACAAATTCTGTAACTACAATATTAATTTCCTATTTTCCTTTTCAGTTTTCTTTATTTACAAATTAATATCTCTGGATTCCTAATTTTAATCTAGTATATTTATTTTACTGTGGATATATCTATAGCTAGGTTGTTTTCTGGATAATATCATGCATATTATGTCAGCTTGTTGTCTACAATTGTTGGTTCTCTTGTTTGAAGAATTTCTTTTAGTATATCTTGTAAGGTTAGTCCAGTTTTTTACAAATTCCTTAATTTCTGTTTATCTGGAAATGTTCTAATTTATCATCATATTTGAGGGACAGTTTTGGTGAGTATATAATTCTCTTTTTTAAAATGTTTTATTGTGAATTATGTAATTGTTTACATGGGAGAACATTAGCTTTACATTCATCCCATCGTATATCGTTACATTGCCATGGTTACAGTCCTCTCCATGCATCATCAACGAACCAGATGGTATGCCCTGAAAGCCTGCATCCTGGTCATCAGCACACAGCCCCTCTCCCTCTTTGGGTCTAGAGTCCTCAGCTGCTCCATCTCTCCATGTCATCATCTCTGCCTCCATCTCTGGCATCACTGTTTCTCTGGATAGGGTCCCACACTCCGCTTTTCTCCCTTGATGGTCCCAGGGACCTCTGCTCCTGGACTGTAAAGTCAATCACTCCCCTCCTTTTGTTACAAAAAATCCACCTTTACCTTTCCAACCCTCACAGTCAGTCCTGATAGTAATTATTCACTATTGTACCCCATGAGTGCTATCCACATCTCCTTTCATCAGTCCCCTGCTGACAGATTGGATACTTCTCAGTGGAGATTCTACCTTCCTCATGCCCTCTGGATCTAGGCTCCCTCTCGAAAGCTTGTAAGCCAGTCACTTCTTGCCTTTGTAGCCTTCCCATCCCCATTTTGGGTAGCCAATGTCCAAGTTGCCCATCACTGTCTACCCTGTGTATTGAGGTGGTGGGAATGATCCTCGCTGAAAAGATTTGTTCCCTCTTTTGAGGGACTGCATCCATAGATGTAGGTCAAGTTCGTCAAATTGTATCAGATTACTCTTTTTTTCCTTCTTCTTTCTTCTTCTAGTTGAGCTCTGATCATCCAGCCATTGAAGCCATGTCAAGTGGGTATTATCTGTAAGTGTTTCATTCTGCTACGCTTAAAGTCACTATGAGTCAGTACTGACTCAATGACACCTAACAACAACAACAACAATTATATGTATGTTGGTGTACTTGATAGTAACAGACATTTTTATGAGGCTCTGCTCATTTTACTTCATCAATTTTTCTCTCTGTTCTTCAGTTTACATGATAACTTTCAATGTATTTTTAAGTTCACTAATTCTTTCTTCCTGGGATAAAGATGAGACTTTCGATTCCTGCAAAAATTTGCAATGTTGGAAATACTATACAAGGTTGTTATGAGTTGAAACCCACTCAGTGTCACTTAACAATAACAACAACAATTCTTTCTTCTTATCTATTCTTTTTGGGAGCATAGTGGCTCCATGAAATAAGCACTGGACTACATATGAACTGCAAGATCTGCAGTTCAAGCCTGCCAGCCACTCTTCAGGAGAAAGATGAGATTTTCTACTTCCTCAAAAATTTAAAGCTTCAGAAACTATATACAGAGACGCTATTAAGTGGGAACTTGATAATAACAACAACATTGCTATTTTTAACTCCAAAATTTTTAGCTGGTTCTTTTATATATTTCCCATTTCTTTGATGATATTGTCTACTTGAAGAAATATTGCCATCATACTTTTATTTACTTATTTAACTATGTATGCTTTTCTTTAGTTTGGTAAATAAATTTGTAATGACTATTTTCAAGTCTTTTTCTTGAAATCTTATATCTGATGATTTTCACAAGCAGTTTGCATTGTCTATTCCCCCAACCTCCAAGTATATGGTTTGTACTTGCCTGTCTTTTTACCCATGGCTTGTCAGTTTTGTTAGAAACTTCACATTTTAGATAACATGAGTATATTGTAGAAACTCTTAGTACATCCCACCCACCCACCTGCCCACCTAGCCTGTCAGTGTTATATGTTGGTTTAGTTAGTGATTGCCTGGATTATTTAGTGAACTCTACCTGCCTCCCCCCTTTTGCCCTCTCCCCTTACCCCAGAATGTTCAGTGTTGGAATGTGTTCCGGATCCAGGAGCAGCATTGACTGTGGTAGTGGACTTAGTAGGCCTGTTTTTCTCTGTATCTGACCACACCTAGCTATTAAATTCTACTAATTGTCAGTTAATTGCTGTATTGTTTTCAACAGTATCCTGAGGTGTAAATTGCTCTGCAAACTTTCTGAGGTTCATGTTTGGTATCCTTCTGCCTACAAGATATTTCCTTTCAGCAGCCTCATTTCTCAATTCTTGATGGCAAACTAGCCAATTTATAATCTGCACTGTGTTGTTGTGTGCCATCGAGTTGGTCCCAACTCAGTGACCCTCTATCATGTTTATGAGAGTGGCTGGTGAATTTGAACTGCCAACCTTGTGGTTAGTAGTTCTGGGTTTATTCTACATCACCACACTAGGGCCAATCTGTCCAATATCTTCATTAAATCCACAAACCCCCCAATGACTTTTCAACTAAACTTCTACTGTTCATGCGAGAAACACTTAGATTTGAATGTCTCCACGCTTTGTTGCAAATAAATCCAATTCCTTTGTGAAATATTGAAAAGAGTACTGTTTTCTGGCCTGCTTCTTCTCCTAGGTGAAATCTCAAAGCAAGCACTGTGGAGGTGGAGGTGGACAAAGACAAGCTTCTTTCTGAGTGACATCCTTGTTCTGTGCTAAGTTGTGTGGGGGGTAACAGCTTATATCCTCTTAGTTTACCTTCCCAGGCATGGACGTAACATCTCACAAGCTGAGCGGCAGCAATTGTTGTTGTTGTTGTTGTTGTTGAGTGCCATCAAGTTGATTCCAACCCATAGAGATCCTGTATAGGGTTTCCAAGGAGCAGCTGGTGAGCTTGAATCGCCAACCTTGCAGTTCAAACGGCTTTGCAGTCTGGCGCATTAACCCACAGCACCACATTATTCTCAGTGTGCTACATCCAAGGATAGAACTTCTGCTCCATGAGTGGGGTCTGGGAACAAAAGAGGGACCTCTACGTATTAAGTGCATACATGCAGGATATAGCCTTACCAATAGGTAGTCTGAGACAACGTGACAAATCTGAGGTACTTCTTTTCCCAAGAAGAAAGTTCCTAGGCTAGGAACTGGGGAAGGAGTCCTGCATTCTTGCCTACATCTGTTTGGAGTAGACTCTCCACCTCACTCAGCTGGAATGAGGGAGGAAGGTCTTGGTTCAAATACCAAACTCAACTTTCTTACCTAGTTTTCATAGCGTTTTTTGAGCAGATGCTTCTTCATTGCTATTATTCTTCAGAACTATTTCTAGAGGCTTTAAATAGTCATTTGTTTCTTTTTGTTTTTTATTGTGTGTGGTTGTTTTTAGATACATTTACTAGTGTCATTGCAGACTAGGTCAGCAGAGCTGTCATGCCAGATGTCAGTCCCCTTCTAATATACGTTCCTGTAAGGTCCCCACGTGGTAACAACAGTTTGCACTCATCTAACCCACCCAGAGTCATGGTGTGGCGCTGTGGGTTAGTGTGCTGGACTGCAAAGTCGATTTGAGCCTCAAGGTCAACGGTTCAAACTCAACCAGTTTCTCCTTGGAAATCCTATACAGGGTTGCTATGGGTCAGAACTGACTCGATGGCACTCAAGAAAAACAACATCCCACCCAGAGGTGCCACAAAAGGAAGGCCTGGGGATTTGTTTCCATTAAACTGATAGGCAAGAAAACCCTATGAGGCAGTTCTACTCTGGAACACGTGGGAGTTACCATGAGTTGGATTTGACTTGATAGAAATGGGTTTGTTTTTTTCTTATATATTCTTATATTCCTAAAGAATTTTAAAATATGTTCCTAAAGAAGTTTAAAATGTCCATCTTCTCCCAAATGGCCCATCAACTCTCTTACTAGTATAGGAAGCAGGTCTATTTGACTCCAAAGCTTTTCATGCTACACAAAGAATTACAGCCCCCCAGGTTAGAAGGAGACATCTGTCATTTTGAAGTGGTGAGGTGTGCTGTCCCAAGTTTGTTTGTGTTTGGTTTTCATGGCGTCATACAGTCAATTAACTCGCAAGCGTCTCGTTGATTCATTTTTAGATGGTGACACTGACAGGTAACAAGAATGAAATAAATGTTTATAAGAAATACATGCATCTCTGAGTGTTTATTTATTTGCTCCTTTTGAAATTAATCTTAGCATTTCAACACCATGCAGTGCTAAACACATGTCATTTATTTTGAACTTAATACAGTGCATAGGGATGTTTATGAGTATTAAAGGCACTTCAGATCTGTGAGCAGGATAGACTGTTGACATAATCTGCTTACTCCTTCTGAAACTTGTATTCAGTCACGGACAACTGTATGTTACTCTTTTATGAGTTCAATCACTGAAATCATTATTGTTGTGTCTGAGAATGTTAATTGTGTTTACAATAAAATATGTGAATACATAAAATATGTTAATATTTTATTGTAACTGTTAAGATTTGCTAGAACAACATCCATTACACAGGATACAAATAGTAGATTTTGGTTCTTGTGGCAAGTGTTATTGATTGTTAATGACTGCTTGGAGCTCTGTGAGCAGAATTCTGAGCTGAGTCTGGTTTTGACAAGAGAGGGTCATGTTGAATAAGAAATGCCTGCTATTGGTGTGGGTAATGGGCGGGTTGGGGGGGGGCTCACTAGCCTCAGACTGTCTAACCTTTTCACAGAGGCAAAAAGAAGAATTAGTTTTATTGCAATATCTGATGACCATTCACCATTTCTAAAACTATATGTCACCTCTCCCCTCTGAACATGATCTCTACTTTGCATCTAGTTCCTGACCCCATTGCCTTTCCAACTGCTCTTCTATGTAGTTATACGATTCTATATTTGACTTTTAGGGTCCTTGATAATCTCTCCACATCCTCCTATCCATTTCATATTCCATAACACCTCTAGGCACGTCTTTCATTCTAGTTAGTCTTGTTCCCTTGCTGTTCTGCATGGAAACAGTGATCATTTTGACTCTTAGCATTTGCTTAAAACTATCATCCTGGCCTGAAATGCTCATCCTCCTCCTTTTTGCCTGTTCAAATTCCATCCATCTTTTAAGATGTGGTACAAGTTCTTTATATTTTATGAAGTCCTTTCTGATTACTTTGACCCCCTCTCCCCTGGCACCGCAGTCCATGATATCCAGAAAACCATGGGCTACAGAAGACAGAAGCCATGTTTTCTTTCTTGAAATAAAAATGGATGGAATATAAGGAACTGGAGGAAGTGTTGTATAGGCAGGAGGATGGAGGAATATACTGTAGATGGGACTTCTAAAGAAAAACACACTGAGCTCATCTCTCTGGAAAACTATTCCCTATGTCCAATTAGAAAGATGAGGAATCAAGAACAAGCCATTGTAACACTTGATTTTATGGACAGACCATCTTAGTTATCCTGGTATAGCACTGTAGGATAAGTACTGGACTGCTAGCCACAAGGTTGACAGTTCAAACCCACGAGCTGCTCTCCAAAAGTTCTATACAGGGTCATGAGTCAGAACTGACTCCACAGCACTGTTAAGTTGTTAAACAACATTTTAGGAAAAATCAAAGACTAGGGGGCTTCTGCCATCATAGCTCTTGTTTCAAGAGCCGCATCATTCCTGCTAAAGTACACCTGAGAAAAATGGATGCTTTATGTCCAGCATCATTTCAATTTAGAGGCATGTAGTCTGGGTCCTTTAGCAATGCTGCACAAATAACCCATGACTCACAGCTATGCTTGTCTGCAGAAAGAGCAGACACCTGAAAAGGGGCCCTGTGTTGGCTTTCCAAACCTTGCCTGAGTGTACCTAATTCTCACTGCTTGAACATAAATCATGAAAGCTGGCTAAAAGAACCTGGGCCATGTCATTTTTACCTTTCCAATATCTACAATACAGGAAGGCATGCCTGATACAGGGCACCTTCGAGTACTGTCATATCCATCCCAGATAGTTAGAGTTTAAAGTTGCACATCACTCCTGCCATTTCTCACTCCATCTTACTTGCTTACAGAATGAATCCCTAACTCAGTTGTTGTTGCTGTTAGGTGCATTCAAGTCGGTACCAACTCATAGCGACCATAAGCATAGCAGAACAAAACGCTGCCCGAACCTGGGCCAACCTCACTCTTTTGCCATGCTTGAGTCCATCGATGCTGCCACTTGGCCAATCTATCTTGTTGGGGGTCTTCCTCTTTTTCTCTGACCCTCCACCTTACCAAACATGATATCCTTCCCCAGCGACTGGTCCATCCTGACAATATGTCTGAAGTATGAGAGATGAAATTTGGCCATCTTGGCCTCCAAGGAGCATTCTGGCAGCACTTCTTCCAAAGCGAATCAATTGGTTCTTTGGGCAGCCGATGGTACTTTCAATATTCTCCTCCAACACCAAAACTCAAAAGCATCAATTCTTCTACAGTCTTCCTTATTCACTATTCAGTTTTCACATGCATATGAGGTAATTGAAAATACCATGGCTTGGGTCAGGCGCACCTTAGTACTCAAGCAGACATCTTTGCTCTTTAACACTTTAAAAAGGTCTTGTTCAGCAGATTTGCCTAATGCAATACGTCATTTGTGTCTTGACTGCTGCTTCCGTGAGTGTTGATAGTTGATCCAAGAAGAATGAAGTCCTTGACAACTTCAATCATTCTCCATTGATAAGAATGTTGTTTACTGGTCCAGTGGTGAGGAATTTTGTTTTCTTGACATTGAGATGTAATCCATATCGAAGGCTGTGCTCTTTGATCTTCATCCTCCAATCCTGATACCACGTTTTTCTTCATATAACCCAGCTTCTCTGATTATTTGCTCAGCATACAGGTTGAATAAACGGATGCTTTTATTATAAATGGAAAGAATACAACCTTGTTGCACACCTTTCTTAATTTTAAACCGTTCAGTGTTCCCATGTTCTGTTCGAATAACTGCCTCTTGATCTACGTACAGATTCCGTATGAGCACAATTAAGTGTTCCAGAATACTCATACTTCGCAATGTTGCCCATAGCTTGTTATGATCCACACAATCAAAAGCCTTTGCGTAGTCAATAAAGCACAGGTAAATATCTTTCTGATAGTCTCTGTTTTCAGCCAAGATCCATCGGACATCAGAAATGATATCTCTCATTCCACGGCCTCTTCTGAATCCGGCTAGAACCTCTGGAAGTTATCTGTCAATGTATGCTTGCAGCCGTTTCTGTATTACCTTTAGTAAAACTTCTCTTGCATGGGATATCAAAGAAGATTGTCCAATGATTTCTGTATTCCGTTGGGTCACCTCTCTTTGGAATGGGCACAAATACAGATCTCTTCCAATCAGTCGGCCAGATAGTTGTCTTCCAAATTTCTTGGCAGAGATGAGTGAATGCCTCCTGTGCCGCCTCACTTTCTTGAAAGAGTTCTTTGCCTTGTTCTTTGCCAGTTCCTTCAATGCACCTTGGACTTCCTTCTTCAGTATCATTGGCTCTTGATCATGTGCTACCTCTTGAAACGGTTGAACATGAAACATTTCCTTTTGGTACAGTGACTCTGTGTATTCCTTCCATCTTCTTTTAATGCTTTCTGCATCATTCAGTAATTTGCCCAGAGAATCTTTTGGTAATGAAAGTCAAGGCTTGCATTTTTTCTTCAGTTCCCCCAGCTTGAGAAATGCTTTTTTGGTTTTCTGATTCCAGATCTTTGCACATTTTGTAGTAATATTTAGCTTTATCTTTTCAAGCTGATGTTTAAAATTTTCAGTTCAGCTCTTTTACCTCCTCATTTCTTCCATTTGCTTTAGCATCTCTACACTGGAGAATAAGTTTCAGTGCCTTTTCTGACATCCGTTTTGACCTTTTCCTTCTTTCTTGTCTTCTTAATGATTTTTTGCTTTCTTCCTGTATGACGTTCTTGATGTCATCCCACAACTCTTCTGGTCTTTGGTCTTTAGTGCTTTATGTATCAAATCTGTTCTTCAGATGATCCCTAAATTCAGGTGGGATATAGACAAGGTCATATTTTTGCTCTGGTGGATTTGTTTTCATTTTCTTCAGCTCGAGTTTGAATTTGCACATGAGTAATTGATGGTCTGTTCCACAGTCTGCCCCTGGCCTTGTTTTCACTGACGATATGGAGCTTTTGCATGGTCTCTTTCCACAGATGTAGTCGATTTGATTTCTATGTAGTCCATCATGTGTATAGTCATCTCTCATGCTGCCTAAAGAAGGTATTTGAAATGAACAAATCACTGATTTTGCAGAATTCTTTCATGCGATCTCCAGCATCATTTCTATCACCAAGGCCATGTTTTCCAACTACTGATCCTTCCTCTTTGCTCCCAACCTTTGCATTCCAATCACCAGTAATGATCACTACATCTTGATTGCATATTTGATCAATTTCAGGTTGAAGAAGTTGGTAGAATTCTTCTATTTCATCCTCACGGGCTTTAGTGGTTGGTGCATATATTTGAATAATAGTGGAATTAACTGGGCTTCCCTGTGGATGCATGGATATTATCCTATCACAGACAGCGTTGTACCTCATGACTGATCTGGATATGTTCTTTTGGACAATGAATGCAGCACCATTCCTCTTCAATTTGACATTTCCTGCATAGTAAACCATGTGGTTGTCAGATTCAAAATGCCCAATACCAGTCCATCTCAGCTCACTAATGCCTAAGATATTGATGTTTATTCCTTCCATTTCATTTTTGACAACTTCCAATTTTCCCAGATTCATACTTCGTACATTCCATGTTCCGATTTTTAATGGATGTTTACAGCTATTTCTCTTCATTTTGAATTGTGCCCCATCAGCAAATGAAGGTTCTGTGGGCTTTACTCCCACAGGCTTTACTCCATTCGCGTCATCACGGTCAACTCTACTTTGAGGAGGCAGCTCCTCCCCAGTCACATTCTGAGTGACTTCCAATTTGAGGGGCTCATTTTCCTGCATTATACCTGGCAGTGTTTCTCTGCTATTCATAAGGTTTTCAGTGACTAAATATTCGGAAGTAGTTTGTCACTCCTTCCTAGTCTGTCTTCATCTGGAAGCTCCTCTGAAACCTGTCCACCATGGGTGACCCTGATGGGATTTAGAATACCGGTGGCATAGCTTCCAGAACTATAGCAATTCACAAGCCACCACAGTACGACAAACTGACAGACAAGTGATGCCTAACTCAGTATCATAGTAGTAAGACTCTGCTGTTCAAAGAGGGATATGGACACATATACTGCCAACGCTTTTATAAAAGTATAAATATAAAATGGGAGTTTATTAGGGAGGGGTTGTCAGGATAGCTTTTCTAGTTTTAGGGCTCTTGAGTTTCATGTTGTTTTACAAATTGATCAAAAACATGGCTTTATACTTTCTAAGATCCGAGTCTTCTGACTGTCCATCCTTTTACCTGCAGTCTTCCCTGTAATGTACCTATTTTCCCACTCCTGTCACTTTGGGTGGTACTCCCGGAAATTTCTCTTTGATGTGATGCTTTGCTTTGTCTTAAGACAAAGCTTGGTATGAAGTTATAGTTTGTTAGTTTGAAGAGGCATTAGGGTCCAGACTGGTATACTATCATCTATTATCACTTCAATGTCCCCATGCACTCATAGAAATTGGATCCTCATGAACGTCTTCTGATTTTTGGTAGTTGTTCTCAGATGGAGTCTCCACAAGTTCCTGTGAACACCTAGTGTGACATGTTGGGATCCGCATGCTCTCAGGGTCATCAGAACCCAGTTACCTTCCCCGCCATCCTCCTGGTAGCGTCACTAGGAGGGTGTGGGGTTTGCAGACCATACCCCTGACACTGTCGGAAGGGTGATGCTAAAATGGCCTCTGTGTCCCCAGCAGTGGAGGCAGGTGACCCGGAACTGTAGAGTTGGAACCATCAAGGCAGTGGTCTCACTCAGGCTAATAGCACCCTTGACTCAGGGCTGTAACTCCTCTCCAAACCCCTTCTTCCCTCCCCGCTTCACCAATTACCCACCAAATAGAGTGTGAGTGGGTGGGCCACAGCAAGGGTCATTGGGGTGGAGAGGAGGGTCTCCGCCTTAACCAATGGGAGAGGGAAGGAACAGTGGAAAAAACGCAAGAGGGGCGTGGCTTCAGTGCGTAGTTGTTGGGGGGGTGGGGGTGAGCGGGTGTACCCTCTACAGAGTTGGGGGCTGATACCAACCCTAGTGATGCTAAGCTTCCGCTGCATAGATTCTGATCCCATGTGGGTCTTGTACCTGTTGGTATTTTATGCCTACACATTTGGACATTTGGTGTTGATCAGGATACCGTGATTTCTAGTTTTATTGTAGACGTTTTCCATTTCATGGTTCTTTGGTTTTCTAAATCTAGTAGATACGTCTTCTTTTTTTTTTTTTTTTCCTTCTTTCTTGTTTGGTCCGAACATTCAAGGATGAATAAAAAACGATTCGGTTTTTGTCACTATTTTCTTTAAAATAGAAGGAATCAAATGAATAGAAAATCTTCTCTCACTCTGAATTTACCCTCAATCTTATTAGAATAAAGGATCTTAGAAAGATCTTGATGGGGAAAATCGTGGTTTCCCAACCAACCATTCAGTACTTTTACTAAGTTAACATTTTAACTTTTGTCTCCTCCACCCAAAAGCTCCTACATCGGGTCAAACACGGACCCCTTTACCCACCACCTTTGTCCTGGGGAAAGAGGCCACTTCTGGCTGCCTTAAGTAGTTCTTGAGGCATTTCGAGAGGTATTCTTAAAGAATGTAGCTGGACATTGTCATGAATATACTAAATAAATTGTAGCCATACCTTAATGCTTGCATCACTAATTCAAGAAGTCTGGGGAGGGTGAAACTAGGGGCAATTTAATGTCAAGTTCCTAGGATTAGTTTGCCAGAAGGTAGTTAGAGGAGGAAACTAGTATTTATGTTTCAATACTGTAGGAGGTAATACTACATCTTGACAATAGGAATGTTAGTTAGATGTTGGAAAAAAGGGGGAAAAATAAATTATTTTACTTCAATCCATCCCTTTGGCTGGTCAACATCTACATGCTCTTCCATAAATCATAAAAACTACCAAACTAAAAAAAATAAAATAAAAACAAGAAAAGAAGAAAGAAAGGAGAGAGGTCTAAAAAGGAAGAAAGAACATGAAATTTCTTAACAAAAGGCAACCATTCTTCATACAGCTCAACACATACTCTTTCTTTCATTCAAGGAAGCTAGATTAATATCTCTAAATTCTTGTTCCAGCTTTAAAGTACAGAATTTCTGATGCTACTGAGTTAGCATTTGGCAGTCTGTTTTATGAAATTCAATGCCATCAACCCACTTATATCAATTCATGATAAAAGAAGAGAAAAACAAAAGAGACTACATTATACCACAAGGAGAATAAATGGAAATAGACTATATTGTTTTCTGTCACTGATGATGACACTACAGTTAATTTTTATGCCTTCCCTTCTCTGTTAACCTACTTCATGTTTCCTTTGACTTTAGTAGAACATCAACTAGTTGGAATAATTTCCTGAGTAAAGAGCTGTATGTGATCCATGCCTTTTTCCCTAAAGGAAGTGAGCTGCTGATTATCCTGCTTGTAGAGATTTCTATGAGTTTGTACCTCTTCATATGATGCCATGAGATGCTCAGGCATTCACCTGAGTTTTAGTCCTTCCTCTTCCCTGTTCCCCTTTTGTAACAGCAACTTCATTTCATCTAAATAATATGGTTCTACAACACAAGCTAACATTACTAAATCTTTTTTTTTTCTTTTTTCTGAACCATCTCCCAGGAGCATGAGAAGTACAGCACCCAAGAGGCAGACATAATGTCCAATTTAATGTGACCATTTTTGTGTTTTCTGATGGCAATATTCCTGTCTTGAGAAGTAAGACAGTCTAGTGATTAATTAGATTGAACTTTAACTGCTTGCGTTCAAATTCCAGCTCTACCACTTGGCAATTCTCTGAATTCAGTTTCCCAATCTGTAAAATGTGGACAATAGTGCTTTCTTCTTACAGTTGTTATAAAAGTTGTTATAATTTACATTACATGTAAATTGCTTAAAGCAATGCTGAGTAAGTAAGTGTTCACTAAATATTAGCGATTATCACTGACTTCTAAAGAAGCAGAGCATAGTTACAAGGACAGAAAACAAACAATAGATATTACTATGAGACTTGCACAACTCTTAGTTCCTCACACATACACACTTCCACATCCTCATTTCTGGATCAGGGAAGTCTGCTAATGGGAGAAAAAAACATCATATATTTGTTGCTTATTCAAAGAATGCATTTTATCCTGCACAAAATACTCCAACATTTTCAGTTTACCTCAACAACTGACTCTGAGTTTTACAAAGGTCCTTATCCTTGTTCACTAAAGTCACCTACTTCTGACACATGACAAAACCAATGAATCCCATAGGTGTTGACCCATTGCCTTGGTCATTTTCTATAAAGTGAATTACTGATGAGAAATAATGTGTGGGTTATCATCATGGTGTTGTTGCTAAGTACTGTCGAGTCAGTTCAACTCATAGAAAACCTGCATAGGGTTTCTAAGGAGTGACAGATGGGTTTGAACCACTGATCTTGCAATTAGCAGTCCAATGACTATCCTACAGAACCACACCAGGACTCCATAATGGTGTATCATAGTGATGTGTACTACATTTATTTGCTCCACAGATGGTGTGTGATAGAATCATATTGGGCAAGGAAAACAAATCCCCATCTAGAGAAAGTTTCTCTTTTAAAAGGGCAAAGCACTATTCCTTCATTGTGAAAAGGCCTAACAAGATCAAGCTGTCAATAGAGGCTAACTGGCCACCTTGAGACACAATACAATTCTACATCAGGACCTAGAGTTAGTTGTTTCTTTTGCAAATTGCTTAGGAAAAGTTCTTATTCTTAGTCTTTAATGCTATTGAGCTTTAGTTACCCAGATGCTTAGACCTGAGGTCGTATATGTGATATAGCACTATTTATTATTCATTTATTCAGAATATAGACTGTATTCTGGGCTATACTCAGAAGGATAGAATCGCAATACCAACTTCCTTTTGGTCATAAGAACATTGAACAATGTTCTAGTGTTCTATTGCTGTCATAACAAATTACCACAAATTTGGTGTCTTAAAACAACATGAATGTATTATTCGTGACATATCAGAGGTTCAGCATGGGTCAAACCTGGCTAACATCAAGGTGTTAGCAGGATGGTGTTTCTTATTAGAGACTCTAAGCGAAAATCTTTTTCCTTAGTCATTCATGTGGTTGGCATAAATCAGTTCCTTCAGTTATAGAACTGAGGCAGGCCCTCGCTACTTGTTGGCTGAGGCCCATTCTCAGCTTTTAAAGGTCCCTCACATTCTTTAGTTTATGATGCCTTTCACCCATCTTCATAGTCAACAATGGTGGGTTGAGTCCCATTCACATTGAATCTCTCCTGCCTCTTCTGGTATATCTCGCTGACTCTTCTTTCAGAAAATGTTCTTAACTGTTCAGGGATCGTGTGATAGATTGGATCCACTAAGATAATACCAGGAGTCTTCAAAAAGTTTATGAAAAAATCCATTCCCTTTTCATGCAATATTTCCATGGAATTTTTGAAGTCTCCTAATATAGGATAATCTTCTTACCTCAAAATTCCTAATCTTAATCATATCTGCAAAGACTCTTTTTTCATGTAACAGAAACATGTTCACCAATTCCAGGGATTAAGGGATGCATATTTCTGGAGGGGAATTATTCTTCCTACCACAAACAAACTCTGCAATGAGGAAGACTGAAGCAGGTCCATCTGATTCCCCGGTTTAGGAACTTTTTGATGATTATATGAGACAATATAAGAGGACAAAAAAAAATTCTTGGAAAATGGAATCAAAAGATCATAAAACTTTTCCATGAAAATTTTAAAGCCCCCTCTTGTAATCATACAAATCTTCTAATGTTTTTCCTTACAACTCCTTAACCCTTTAGTTAACCCTTAAGCAGTTATCATTCTGTTCAAGGAAAGTGTAAAGAGATGTGTTGCCCAAAGAAGTCAGTTATTTCTGAGGTAATTCGTATAAATTATACTTCTTCCATCAGTGGAAGAAAATTACTTCTGGTGTCTCCTGTTTGTTGAAAATTGTGAGGCAAAGCATTTGTCAGATTAATAATTCTTACTCAATATTAAGGGTCGTGCTAATTTGCTCTAATAAGTCCATGAAAGGAAAAGCACCAGCAATTAGAGTCATACATTATTAATTCCACAATAATCCACAGCCACTTTCCAAGGCTCATCTATCCTTGGCAGTGGCTAAACCAAAGAAGAAAATGGATCTGTGAATAGGAATGATCACTCCTACATTTTCCCTGGTATTTAATGGTAACGCTGACTTCCATGATTCTCATAACAATATGGAGCGTTTTTTTTTTTTTGTTTGTTTGTTTGTTTTGTTTTGTTTTTTTAAGTTTTTATTGTGAATTGAGTGGTAGTTTGCATGGGAGAACATTAGCTTTACCTTCATCCTATCTATTTCATTTCATTGCCATGATTATAATCCCCTCCATGCAGCATCAAATAACCAAAGGGTACACCTGGCAAGTCTGCCCCCCAGCTGTCAACACACTGCCCCTCTCCTCCCTCCGTCCAGAGTCCCCAACAACTCCATCTCTCCAAATCATCGTCTCTGCCTCCATCTCTGGCATCACTGCTTTGCTGGATAGGGTCCCACACTCTGCTTTTCTCTCTTGATGGTCCCAGTTTATGATGCAAGATCAACCACTCCTGGACTGCAAGATCAACCACTCCCCTCCTTTTGTTACAAAAATCTACTTTAACATTTGCAACACTGACAATCAGTTCTGATAGCAATTATTCACTGTTGAACCACAAAAGTCTTTTATCCCCATCTCCTTTCATCAGCCCTGTCCAGGCAGATTGGAAACCACTCACTGGAGATTCTACCTTTCCCCACACCCTCTGAAACTAGACTCCCTCTTGAAAGCTTGTAAGCTAGTCACTTCATGCATTTGTAGCCCCCCATTTTGGGTAGCCAGTGTCAAAGTTGCCCATCCCTGTCAACCCAGTGTACCGAGGGGGTGGGAATGATCATCGCTGTAAAGATGCATTCCCTCTTTTGAGCTACTACATCCGTAAGTATAGGTCAAGTTCATCTAATTGTGGCAGATTACTCTTTTTTTCCCTCTTCTTTCTTCCTCTAGTCAAGTTCTGATCATCCAGCCATTGATGCCAGGTCAAATAGGTTCTATCTGCCAGTATACGTGTTCTTGTGCATCTCCCTTTACTTCATATCAGCTGGATGCTTCACTCTCCACTAACAATATGGATAAATTTTGATTCAATATTGCAGTAGAAAGCAGAAAATGTAGAGGCTTCCTCTTGGCCCAGTTCCCGATGACATCCCTTTCTCCATGGATAAAGGGTACTATATGAGTATTGTGTTTCAGTAAATTCATTTTTCAATTAATATATGGGTTTGGAGTTCCACTGGGTTAACCACCAAATGTGACTTATGTCAAAAATTCACGTTTGACTTTTCTCTCATAAGCCTCCATGCTGACTGTTAGATCACTGTGGCCTGTGTTAGTATGTAAGCAGTAGTATCCAGGTATCCAGCAGGATTATATTCTTTCATCATGCTCAATCTGGGTGCTGACCAAATAATCTGAGAAATCCGAATACCAAAAAACCGAGCTTCACAATTGGAAGAAGGCTCATTAATAACCTATGATGTCCAGATGATGCAACCTTGCTTACTGAAAGTCAAGATGACTTGAAGCTCTTACTGATGAAGATGGAAGACTACAGTCTTCAGTATGGATTACACTTCACCAAAAAGAAAAACAAGTGTCCTTGCAACTGAGCCAATAAGCTGCATCATGATAAATGGAGAAAATATTGACGTTGTCAAGGATTTCATTTTGTTTGGATTCACAGTCAAACGTCCATGGAAGCAGCAGTTAAGATATCAAATGATAAACATAATGTACTGGTCAAATCTTCTGCAAAAGACCTCTTTAAATTTAATCTTAAAATGTAAAGATGTCACTTTGATAACTAAAATATGTTTGACCCAAGCCCTGGTATTTTCAGTCACATCATATGGATATGAAAGCTGGGAAATGAAAAAAGGAAAACTGACAAAGAATTGAGGCATTTGAATTATGTTGGTGATGAATATTGACTATACCATGGACTTCTAGAAGAATGAGCAGAATAGTTTTGGAAGAAGTACAACCAGAATTTTCCTTAGAAGTGAAGATAAGGAGACTGTTCCACTTACTTTGGTTATGTTATCAAGAGAGATCAATCCCTGGGGAAGGACACCATGCTTGGTAAAGTAAAGGATCAGCGAAAAACAGGAAGACCTTCAATGAGATGGATTGACGTAGTGACTGCAGTAATGGGCCCAAACATAGCAAAGATTATGAGAATGGCCTGGGACCAAACATTGTTTCATTCGTACACAAGGTTGCTGTGAGTTGGGGTCGGCTTGGTGGCATATAACAACAACAGCAATCATCGTTCAACTATATCTCTGCTCTACATAGAACACCCATCAAAGATGCTTTTATTTTCTTTACCAACATTGATTTCAATGTTCAAAGAGGGTAGATTTTTCTTCCCCACTTCCACCAAGGGACTTTTGGAATGGGTGGGTATATTTAATTTAAAACTCTCCAAATTCAAATGTCTCTATCTAATCTATGCCAAGCTATGTCAGGTATCTGAATTGTATTTTGTGAGGGTCAGCAGTGAGCATTTGTTGTTAAGTGCCGCCGAGTAGGTTCCAACTCATGGTGACCCTGTACAGGGTTTCCAAGGAGTAACTGGTGGGAACATTGTTGTTGTTGTTACTTGCCTTCGAGTGAGTTCTGACTCATAGTGATCCTGTATAGGGTTTCCAAGGAGCAGCTGGTGAGTTTGAACTGCCTATCTTATGGCTCAAGCCAACCTTATAGTTCATTGCTTTATTCCACAGCACCATACATTAATGAGTCATACAAGCTATTATAGTGTATACCTGCTGCTTGAGTAACCACATTTGCTAAGTTCAAATTCAGTTCCACTGAAACTTATATTTTTTTCTAATTTGGTGCGAATCTTCTAAATTCATTCTTACACATTCCAAAAATTTTTATAGATAAAAAGTAACAAAGTTGTGCCATTCTTTTTTGGGATAAGATCTCTCTTCTTTGATTAACTTATTGTGCTCTCATTAGAATGTGTTGGGGTCTAATTTAATTGCAAGTGTGTATTAAAGGAAGGTTTCAAGGTGGAAGTAGAGAAGGGTAGATAAAAGGGAATTGACTTGATGTTGTATGGTTGTTGTGCCATTGAGTCAGTTCTGACTCATAATGACCCTGTGTAGGGTTTCTGAGGCTATAAATCTTTACAAGAGCAGAAAGACTCATCTTTTCCCCACAGACTCACTGGTAATTTTGAACTTCTGACCATGAAATTAACAGTATGATTCATCACCACTATGTTACCAGAGATCCTGATATTGTTTTCTCCTTTAAATTAGGGAGAAACAACCTGATCGTACACAGGCCATGGAAAGGTTGTCTTAAAAGACATGGGAGGAGTAAAGGTAGTTCTTGGAATACTATGATTGCTCCACATTTTGTCATATATCTTTAACCCAATATTTTGCTAGTTTATTCTTTCATAAACAGTGGCTTTAAGAGGGAAGACTCTACAAATCAGTGAGTTCAACTAAGGTTATACTTTGGCAATCTTGTTGTTGTTGTTATGTGCCATAGAGTCGGTTCTGACTCATAGCAACCCTGAGCAGGGTTTCCGAGGCTGTAAATCTTTAAGGGAGCAGAAAGCCTCATCGTTCTCCCGCGGAACAGCTGATAGTTTCGAACTGCTGACCTTGCGGTTTGCAGCCCGATTTGTAACCACTACGCTACCAGAGCTCCTTTTGGAAATCTCAGGAGGTGGGAGGTGAATCTCTGATAAAATTGACTTTCAGTTATCACAACTCCAAAGATGCAGTTTAATATTGCTTATAGAAACCTTAGAGTTTAGAAATGTAATTGTATCATTTTCTTACCTTATGCTGGAATTCTTGAATTGAAGCAATGAGACTCTCCCAAGTTTTACTCTCAATGGAAGCTTTATTTACAATGAGAGATAAACTAATTACCCTCACTGCTCATGAAGAGCAAGCTAAATGCAAATTAATAGTTCTGTCCATTTTATGGCTTATGTTTCCCATTAACTTTGCAAACCCAGCACCCTAACCTAGACTATTCTAAGCTTAATGCTATTTCTCACACTCTGATGGTATTGGTTACGTGCTTTATCAGTCAAAGCCATGTGATACAGCATTTGGCCCATCTGACTTTCAGAAAAAACAGTATACATTAGAATCAAGATGACTAAGATGCCAAAATAGGCCAACTGCACCCATGGTTGAAGACCAAATTGTGTACCTAAAAGATAAAAATTAAAAAAAAAATCATAAAGGAAAAGAGTACAAAATAAAGGATGGAAAATCTATTAGATATTTGAGACATTCAGAATAGTGGTCTAGTGTGAATAAATGAAATTTCAGAAAGAAAGACTAAAGAAAATGGAGGACAAGAAATTATCCGAGAATAAAGGAAGACTATTTCCTAGAATGGAAGAAAGGTATAGAGCAGCAATAATGGCCCTCCCTCCACAGTCCCAATTCTTCTCTTTTGTTTTCTGATTGCTCCTTTTCTTATATGTTGTTAAGTGCCATTGAGTGAGTGCCTCCTCCAATAGGCTTTAAACTCTTCCAGGCCCACTCAGCCCTCCTCTGCCCCTAGTTCCATCTCCTTCTCTGGCCACCTTTCCTCTCCTTGCTGCAGCCTAGCAGTGGACACTGCAGTAGGAGCCATGCATCACACACACTGTCCTGGCTGAGTGGAGAAGCACCCTCCTCCCTGGTGGGAACATCTCTCTTTACAGCTGTACTACTGTCTATGCTGTACCTGTCTTAAATGACTGCAGTACGACAGGCAGTTACAGATAGGTGCTGGGTCCCCCTCTCCTGCCACTTGCCTTGGGTCAAGGTGGACAGGGTACCCAGAGAGTTAGTGAGAGACAGATCAGATCTCTGTACTTCTTAGCAAAGTATTTCCACTACAACTCATTCTTCCACTGGTATTTCAGAACTTTATTATTGAAGTCCTGATGTGGCAATGTAGAATAAGCACTGGACTGTGAACCACAAGGTTGGCAGTTCAAATCCATCAGCTGTTCCTCAGAAATCTTATATAGGGTAACTATGATTCAGAACAGACTCGATGACACTTAACAATAGCAACAACATTATAACATGAGTCTTGGTGTTGCATTGTAGGACAAGTACTAGATGTCTAAAGACAAAGTCATCCGTTCAAATACACCATCTGCTCCTCTGAAACTCTATACAGGTCACTCTGAGTCAGAACTGACTTGATGACACTTAACAACAATAAATATGAAACAACCTTATAGAACCATGGAAGTATATGGGGCCAGATGTTGTCCAAACAGATGTTAATCATTTTGTGTCTAGTTTCTTTTACTTAAGATGTTTTTGAGATCCTCCTCTTGTAGAAATCAAAAGTTTGTTCCCTTTGGTTGCTGACTAGTATTCCATTGCAAATTATACCCAATTTTGTGGGGTTATAAGATGAGTCCTGGTGTGGCACTGTGGGTTAATGTTTCAGACTGCAAAACCATTTGAACTGCAAGGTCGGCGGTTCAAGCTCACCAGCTGCTCCTCATAAACCCTATATAGTGTCGCTATGGATCAGAACCAACTCGTCGGCACTTAACAACAACAGGGTAAGCACTAGCTCACAAGGTTGCTCTGAACCACAAAGTTGACAGTTCAAACTCACCAGTCACTCCTTGGAAATCCTATGTAGGGGTGCTATAAATCAGAATGGACTCAACAGCACTTTAATAACAACAACAGTTTCCAATCTGGGGCTATTGTAAATAAAGCTGCTATAAATATTCATATCTGCTTGTCAGACTGCATAAACAAACTTTAAATATATGCTTGATTATAAATGATAGCAACGAGAAAAAACAAATGCGTTGCTACCGAGTCAATTCCAACTCATAGTGACTTTGTAAGACAGGGTAAAACTGTGCCATAGGATTTTCAAGGCTTTAAATCCGTATGGTATCAGGCTACTACATTTTCCTCCAAAGGAGTAGCTAGTGGATTTGAAATGCTGACCAAGCACTTGAGCACTGCACTACCAGAGCTCCTTTTATAAATGATACTCTTTATTAAAAATCACTGAAAATTTAAAATATAAAGAGAGAAAAGAATGCAGACACTAACTCAAAAGTAATATAGTTGTACAAAATCAAGGACAACAGTCTTTAAGGCAAGAAGTACTATCAGATATAAAGTGGTACATTTTACAATGGTAAAAAAATAAATTTAACAGAAAAGTAATACATCACTTAAGTTGTATGCATCCAATAACAATGTTTCAAAACATAGAACTGGAAGGAGAGATAAACTCATATACAATCATAGTTGGAGATTTTTAAGACACCTCTCTCAGGAACCCATTGAAAAAGTGGACAGAAAGTCAGTGAGGATGTAGATAACTTAATATATATGATTAATCCATGATACGACCAAAATGACAATATGGAACATTATTTACAGCAAGTAAAAAATATGCATTCTTAAAAAAAGGACATGGGATAAAACAATTAAATCAGATCTTCTGCCAAATGCAAATCCCAACTATTTTTAATTATTTAAAATACACAAAACATGTTTTCTGCCAACTGGGGTATTACATTACAGATTAGCAACAAAAAAATAATTTCTTGTTGTTGTTATGTGCCATTTTGTTGGTTCTGACTCATAATGACCTTGTATGGACTGTATGCAGTTTCTGAAGAGTGTCTGCTGAGTTTGAACCACTGACCCTGTGGTTAACAGTCAAGTGCTTATACTACAGCATCACACCAGAACTCCAAAAAGGTAACTATAAATCTCTAACTACTTGAAAATTAAGTAGTATATTCCTAAAAACAACAACAACAAACCAATCAACCAGTCATAAATGAAACATTCTATGGTGCTTCTGGGCTGGTGAAGGGTGTGGCGGAAGGAAAGAAATAAAGTAAATAGAATAACCTCGTGGTTCAAAGAAGAGTTACAATGAAAATTAGAACATTTTGAACTAAATTATAATAAATATGACCTATGTTCTGGTGTGGCCTTGCAGGTTAATGTGATGGACTGCAAGGTCGGTTTGAACTGCAAGGTCGGTGGTTCAAGCTCACCAGCCGCTCCTCAAAAACCCTAACAGAGTCACTAAGAGTCAGAACCAAATTGATGGCACTTAACAACAACACAATCACAGTAGCTGAAGTAGTTTTTCATAGAAAATTCATACCTTTAAAGGCATTTACTTTAAAAGCAGGAAGTTTAATAGTTAATGATCTAAGCTTTCAGATGAATAAACAGAAAAATAATGAAAACTTATAGGTATTGCTTGCTTTTTGAAAGTTCACTTTACACCACTTTGTGGTGCTGTAGAAACAGCAAACCACAAGGTTGGCAGTTCAAACCCACCAGCTACTTGTTGGAAACACTTTACAGAGTCACTCTGAGTGGAAGTCTGCTCTACAGCACTTAACAACAGCAATACCACTTATTTTCACTAACCCAAAGAAATTCAAATAGTATTTTCTCTTTTACGAAAAAACGCAGAAAGTGAAGCAAGCAAGCATTCAGTGTTTGTTTGGCAGTGAGCAGTTAACGAGTCAGCAGACACCTGAGTTGTCAGAATGGCACTGCCGAGCTCCTTCCCAGGAACTGCACTCAACATCTCAACATCAAGCCGCCATCGCTGTGAACTGCATCTGTGACCCTCTGTGTTGTATCTTGATTGCATTCATAGCAAGATGTGTCCTAAAATATCAGGAAAGCCTAAGAGAACTCAAGTTCATTTTAGCAAGAACTTTTTGAAGCATTCATTTCAGGAATACAAGATTGGTTTAATATTTTAAGTTAATTAATGCAAATAACTGTCTCAGTAAAAAGGAGGAAATTGATATGGCTATCTCAATCGGTTGGTTGGTTATGTGCCACAAAGTCAGTTCTGTCTCACAGCAACCCTGTGTAGTGTTTCCGAGGCTGTAAATCTTTCCAGGAATAGAAAGCCTCATCTTTCTCCTCAGGAACAGCTGGTGGTTTTGAACTGCTGACCTTGAAGTTAGCAGCCTGACTTGTAACCACTATACTACCAGAGCTCAGTGGTCATCTCAGTAGTTGAAAAAAAAAAAAATTTGATAAAACTCAATGCTCAGTACACAAACAAATGAAAAATACAAGTAGAAGACAAAATAGATGACTGGGACCTCATGAAAATTAGACACTTATGTTCATCAAAGGATTTTACCATAAGAGTAAACAGAGAACCCACAGACTGGGAAAAAAATGTTTGACAACAAGATATCAGATAAAGGACTACTTTCCAACATTTACCAAATACTTCAACACCTCAACAAGAAGACAACAATCAGATTTAAAATGGGCAGACATTCAGACAGCCAACAAACATATGAAGAAATGCTCACAATCATCAGCCAGTAAAGAGATGCAAATCAAAACAACAATGAGATATCATTTTAGTTCAGCATTAACAGCAAAGTTCCAAAAAATGGAAAACATCAAATTCTGGCGAGTGTGTGGGCCCCTGTGCACTGTTGGTGGGACCCTTATAAAATCATGCAACCACTATGGGAAACAGTCTGGTGATTTCTCAATAAATTGGATATAGAAATGCTGAATGACCCATCATTTTCTCTACTGGGTATATATCCTCAAGAAATAAGAACTGTGAAATAACTAGATCTATGCAGGGAGTCCTGGTGTGGTGCTGTGGGTTAATGCGCCAGACTGCAAAGCCGTTTGAACTGCAAGGTTGGCAGTTCAAGCTCACCAGCTGCTCTTTGGAAACCCTATACAGGGTCACTATGGGTCGGAATCGATTCGACGGCATTTAACAACAACATGCACACTCATGTTCATTACAGCACTATTCACAATAGCAAAAAGACAGCCTATATACTCATCAATAGAAGAATGGTTAAACAGACTTTGGTACATACACATAATTGAATACTATGCAACGTTGAAGAATAATGAAGAATCTTCAAATGACCTCACAACATGGATGAACCTGGAGGACATTATGCTCAGTAAAATTAGCCAGCCACAAAAGGACAAATACTGCATGAGACCATTATCGTAAAAAATGAAGAAATGATTTTCTTGCTAAATGAAACCTACTTTGGTAGTTATATTCTATGGGGCATTAGGGATAGGGAGGAGGGAAAGAAATAAAGTGAATAGAGGTGATTAAAGCAGATGGTACATTGTAATGACACAAAATGTATATATTTTTTAATATGAAACTGATGATCTGTTCTGTAAACCTTTTGTCAGTTCACAATAAAAAGTTAGAAAAAATAAATAACTGTGAAAAATCCTCAATGCCCATTCATGCTTACAAAGCAAAACAAAAAACAAAATTCTTAGCAAATTAGAAATAGAAAGAAACACATTTAATCTAATACTAAAGAGCATTTATAGAAGAAAACAAAAGTCCGACAATTATCATCAGAATTAAATGATGAAATATGTAATGCTTTTTCTTAAGGTAGAAAACAAGTCAAAGATATTCAAATCATTACTTTAATTTCACATTGAAATATGTATTTCAATTAATTGTGAAAGCAATTAATATGGGAAAAGAAGAAATAAAACTCATTATCCACAAATTGTATGAATTGAGTAAAAGCTCCCAAAGAAATTATAAAATACAGATTAGGCATAATAAGTGAATTAAGAAAGTTTTCTGGATACAAGGTATACATATAAAACTTAATTATATTCCTGTACATTAACAAATATAGTGTATAATAAAATCATTTATAATTTTCCACTACCATTAGATATAAAAATGCAAATTAAATGACAATGTAATACCACTATATACCAATCAGGATGGTTGAAGTTAAAGAGAATATGACATTTTCAAGCATTTGCAAAGATGTGGAAGACCTGACATTTTCTTTTATTGTTGGCATTAATGTAAACACAACTGGAAAAATATTTGGAAATACCTATTAAAGTTGAATTTATGTTTACAGTGTGAGTCAGCAAGCAATTTCATCCAAAAAATGAGTGCTGAAATCCACCAACACATGTATATATACAAGATTGGGTATAGCAGTTTTATTCCCATTCTCAAGGTAAAACAACACAACTGACCATCAATAGATAAATAACCTGTGGTATTTTCGTACTACATAGCAACGAAAAAGAGAAAGCTACTCTCATACTGTGACAGATTAAATTGTGTTCCCCTAAAATATGTGTCATCTTGGTTGGGTCCTGATTTTCAGTGATTTGGCAATTATGTAATAGTGTCAGGTGGCAGTTATATGATAATTCCCCATGATGTGATCTGTTGTAATAAACTAATGAAAAGGATTAAGGGTGGACTTCCATACCTTTAATCCTATTACAACTCTGATCTGATGTCAGGGAACTTTCCAAGGGGTGTGGCCTGCAACATCTTTCATCTTACAAAGATAAAAGGAGAAAAAAGTGAACAAAAAGAGTAAATCTATTACTACCAAGAAAGAAGAGCCAGGGGTAGAATGTGTCTTTTGGACTTGGGGTCCCTGCACTGTGAAGCTCCTAGATCTAGGAAAAGATTGATCTCAAGACACATAGAGATCTCCAAGGAATGCTGGGCTTATAGATGCTGAAGGGAGACAAGGACCTTTCCCCAGAGCTAACAAAGAGATGGCCTTCCCCTAGAGCTGGCACTCTGAATGTGGGCTTCTAGCCTCCTAGACTATGAGAGAATGCATTTCTGTTGGTTAAAGGCATCCACGTGAGGTATTTCTGAGATAGCATGCTAGAGAACTAAGATACATATACAACAGGGATCCACCTCATAGACATCTTTTGGAGGGAAAGGAATCAGGGAGAAAAGATTATGAGAAAAGATTTGACTTCAGTTATGTGACGTTCAAAAACAGGTCAAAATAATTTATTGATATAGGTCAAAAGAGTAAATAAGCCTGGTTGTGGAGTGCTGGAAATGGAGTTCAAGAAGCCTTTTAGGTTACTGCAAATGTTCTGCCGTCAGGTCTGAGTTGTGGTTAAGTAAGTGGATTCATATGTACAAAGCACACTTAGAATTTGGACATATATGTAAGCAATATTTTAATTTAATTAGAAAGAGACTGGTTAACTTGAATGCTAGAGTATACTGAGGGGCAATATCTGAGGGAAAAATAGCTGATTCTTTCTGAATATCTGAAGGAAAAATTTTCTGAACCTATAATTCTACAACCAGCCAAGCCCATTCCTATGTTAGGGCAAAATACAACCTTTTTGGACAGGCAAGATCACGGGTGCTTTATGAAAACAATACTTCAACAAGATAAATCAGCAAAATAAAAAATAACTGGGACATCATGTGACAAAAGAAATAGTGTGATTGTTGTTAGAAGTGGCAGAATTATGACTCCGAGAAATGTAGAAGTTAGAAATAAAATAGAGTAGGATCCATTAAACCTTGACACTTAATCCAGTTCTCATTCTATAGGCCCAGTCATCCTGCTTGGTTCTGATTGAATCCTAATATTGTAAATCAGTTCAACATAGCCATAGTATTGTAAATATGATATAATGATTTTCAATTTTAGAATCCATTTATTTAATATAGGAATAAAAGAAACATGAAAGGATAGCATAAAAGAATGAAGTATAGTACAGATTAAAATGTAATTGCGATTTACTTTGATAATGTAAAAATAATAACACCACTTTGGAAGTGGTTGTTGTTGCTAGGCTCCATCCGGTTGTTTCCTACTCATAGAGGCATAGACAACAGAATGAAGTACTGACCAGTCCTACCCTGTCCTCATGATGGGTCCTTTGTTTGAGCCCATGGTTGCACCGGCTGTGGCAATCCATCTCATTGAGTGTCTTCCTGTTCTGTGAGTTTGTGTGTATTTTACTAAGCATGGATTCATCCTCCATGGACTGGCCCCTTCTGAAGATGTATCCAAAGTAAAGTGAGACAAAAATCTCACCATCCTTACTTCTAAGGAGCTTTCTGGTTATATTTCTTCTAACACACATTTGTTATTTTTCTGGCAGTGCATGTATATTCAATACTCTTTGGCAACAACATAACTCAAAGACATCAATTCTTGAATCTGTCTTATTCATTGCCCACTTTGTAAAACTTGGGAACTAAAGGGAGAGAAAAGTAGATGGAAGGGTAAATGACTTAATTATCCTCATCTTTAACAGCGAGTCAGTAAGTAATGTTCACTTTAATAAATTGAGAATGAAATATTTAAGTAAGTATACTATTTAATTATAAAAGTAGCCAGTAGAAATAATAACAATATATAACTAATAAAAATGGGGAGCTGAAGTAGGGGAAAAGAGATGACGGTAATTTAAGAGTGATCAATTTCTTCTCTTTTGTATTGTTGTTGTAGTTGTTATGTGTGGTGGAATCGACTGTTTATATGTAATAAACCAAAATATACAAGTATGAGTATATGAAAAATAATTGTGATGATAGTTTTTACTGGGCAGTTTGGAGAGGGGCTAAGGCAGAGCCTATGGTCTTACTATAGCCCCAGGAGAGAACGAGAGGTGAAAGTTTTGGAACAGGGCTTCACACAACCTCCACCCCACAGGACACCAAGCCTTGAGGGGTGGATGAAATGGCAAAAACCTCCTAGTGATTTGGGAGAATCTGTGAGAAGAGGTAAGACGTGCCATGCTTCCCTATGGATGTATGACGAAGGCAAGTTCCCTGAATCAGCAGGGCTGAGTGCAGATGGCACAGGGTTGGCTCAGACTTGAGACCCCAACAAGTATTCTTAGGCCCCAGTGATCAAGGGAGAGGACAGGGAACCTGAGAGACTGACATGGGGGACCCTGGCATGACTGTGGAGAGCGCAGAGATCAGTGGGTAAGATGTCGGTGATCATCACCCAAGGAGATGAGGCCTATGTTAGAGCAGGTAACTGAGCAACTGTCACCACCCATCTGTCAGTTTGTCGTACTGTGATGGTTTGTGTTACATTCTTGTGTGATTCTGGAAACTATGCCATGGTATTTTAAATACTAGCAGGGTCGCGCATGGTAGACAGAATTCAGCTGAACTTCCAGATGAAGATGCATGAGGAAGAAGGAGAGATGGACCACTTCTAAATATTTAGTCACTGAAAACCTTATGAATAGCAGTGGAGTACTGTCAGCACTAGAATATTAGATACTGAAAAACACCAGAATATTGTCAGATATAGTGCTACAAAATGAGCTCTCAGGTTGGAAGGCACTCAAAATATGGCTGAGGAAAAGCTGCCTCCTCAAAGTAGAGTTGACCATGATGATATGAATAGAGTAAAACCTTCAGAATCTTCATCTGGTGATGGCACGAGAAATAAGGAAAAGACCAAAATGACTGTCAGAAGAGACTCTGAAACTTGCTTTCCAGCATAGAGATGCTAAAGCAAATGGAAGAAGTGAGGAGGTACAAGAGCTGAACAGGAAATTTCAAAGGTCTGCTCAAGATGACAAAGTCAAATATTATAATGAAATATGCAAAGACCTGGAGTTAGAAAATCAAAAGGGAAGAACACACTCAGCATTTCTCAAGCTAAGGGAAATGAAGAAAAAATTCAAACCTTGACTTATGATTTTGAAGGATTCTATGGAAAAAATACTGAATGATGCAGAAAGCATCAAAAGAAGATGGAAGAACCCCCCTCTAAGACTGAAACCCAGAGGGAACACATGAGCAGGCATGTAAACTTGCTGATGACCACATTGGTCTACTGGTGTGTGGAAGAAGGGGAAAGGCAGCAATGAAGAAATGGGCTGAGTTCGACCATGTTCCATGGATTCCTGTTGACCTGGAGATGAGAAAGAGAAGAGGAAGGGCTGGTTGGTCCAAAGTGTGGTGAGACCTGAGGACACCTGAGCCCATGGACAAGGACATAGCCATGGAGGGCTGGAGCTGAGAGTGAAGCATCCAGCTGATATGAAGTGAGGGGAGATGCACAAGAACATGCAAACTTGCAGAGAGTACCCATTTGACCTAGCCTCCATGGCTTGATGATCACAACTAGACTAGAGAAAGATTCAAAAAAAGCAATTTTTGATAAAGGAAACAAGGGTAAATTGCTACAATTTGATTAATTTGACCTATACTCATGGAGGTAGTAACTCCAAATACCAACAGAGAGGGAAGGAGTCTTTACATCAAGTATCAGTGCTATTCCCTCTGTACACAGGGTAAATAGGGACAGACAACTTTGACAATGGCAACCTAAAGTGAGGGGGTGATAAAGGCATGAAGTGATTGACTTACAAGGTTTCAAGAGGGAGTTTAGTTTAAAAGTATGTTGGGGAAGATAGTGTCCCCGCTGAATAGTTTTTATCTTGTCTAGATGGGTTTGGTAAAAAGAGATGGGGATAAGAGTCTTATGATTCAATAGTGAGTAATTGTTATCATGACTAATCGTGACTGTCACAATTGTAAAGATAGAAGTTTTGGAACAAAAATGGGGGAGTAGTTAATCTTACAATACAGAAACAGAAGACCCTAGGACCATCAAGGGAGAAGAGCACAAGAGGAATGCGAGACCTTATCCAGAGAAGCAGCGACACCAGAGATGGAGACAGAGATGGGGACATGGAGAAATGGAGCAGCTGAGGATTTCTAGATTCATGGGAAGAGAGGGACTGAGAGCTGACGGCAGAATGTGCCCTTTGGTGTTATAAATTATTATATATGCCTGAATGTTAAAAAAAAAAAAAAAAAGTGCTAAAATAGAAATAGTGTTAACTGATGGTACATGGAGGCGATTATACACATTGTAATGAAACAAGGTTTGTGATTTGTTGGATGTAAAGCTAATGATCTGTCCCGTAAGCTTTCACTCAATTCACAATAAAAACATAAAAAAAAAAAATAAAAAAAAAAAGATGGAAGGACTACGCAGTCACTGTACCAAAAAGAAAGAGTTGATGTTTGACCATTTCAAGATGCAGCACATGATCAAGAGTGGATAACATTGAAATCCAAGGTGCACTGAAAGCATTGCAAAGAAGACACCGGGAATTGATGCAAATTGAAATCTTTCAACAAACTGATGTGTTACTAGAGGCACTCTCTCATCTATGCTAAGGAGCAGCTGGTGAGCTTGAACCGCCAACCTTGTGGTTCAAACTGACATTGTAGTCCAGCACATTAACCCAGAGGGCAACACCAGGAAGATGTTTACCTGTGCTTTATTGACTATGCAAAGGCTTTTGATTGTGTAGATCATGACAAACTATTGACAACATTGCAGAGAAGGAGTATTCCAGAACATGTGCTCATAAGGAACCTGTACATAGACCAAGAGACAGTTGTTCGAAAAAAAAACAACAAAAAAACGAAGGGAACACCAAATGGTTTAGAAAGATGTGCGCCAGGGTTGTATTCTTTCACCATACTCATTCAATCTATATGCTGAGCAAATAATCCAAGAAACTGGGTTGTATGAAGAAAAACATGGCATCAGGATTGGAGGATTAACAACCTGCAATGTGCAGATGATACAGCCTTGCTTGCTGAAAGCAAAGAGAACTTAAAATACTTCCTGATGAAGATCAAAGACCACAGCATTAAGTACCTCAATGTGAAGAAAACAAAAATCTTCACCACTGGACCAATAAACAACACTCATATAAATTGAAAAGGGATTGAAGTTGTCAAAGGCTTCATTTTTCTTGGATCAATCATCAACACTCATTAAACAGCAGTCAAGAAATCAAATGACATACTTCACTGGACAAATCTGCTGCATAAGACTTCTTTAAAGTACTCAAGAGCAAAGATGTCAGTTGAGGACTAAGGTGAGCCTGATTCAAGCCATGGCATTTTCAATTACCTCGTATGCATGTGAAAGTTGGACAATGAATGAGGAAGATTGTAGAAGAATTGATGCACTTGAGCTATGGTCTTGGAGAAGAATATTGAAAGTACCATGGCATGCCAGAACAAACAAAGTTGTATTGGAAGAAGTACAGCCAGGATGCTCTTTAGAAGCCAGGATGGCCAGATTTCATCTCTCATATTTCAGACATATTATCAGGAGGGACCAGTCACTGAAGAAAGATGTCATGTTAGGTAAAGTAGAAGGTTAGAGAAAAAAGAGGAAGATCCCCAATGAGGGGTTGGCTTAGTGGTAACAGCAATAGACTCAAGTATGGCAACAATTGAGGTTGGTGCAGGACCTGGCAGTACTTCATTCTGTTGTGTATAGGGTCACTAGGAGTCTATACTGACTCAGTAGCACCTAACAACATCAACTGAGTGATTGACCAGTGTCCTCCCCACAATACCATGTTATTCCCAGAATGTAGATGCCACTTTTGGGGCAGGGATTCACAAGATAGAAATGCCGATTTGACTGAGTATAAAAATGTTGAAATGACTGAGCAAAAATGCTGAAGCAAAGGGCTTACACGCATACCTCATGTTACTGTACTTCACTTTAGTCCCCTTTTCAGATCTGTTTATTAGTTTTTTTCACCAGTAGAGGGTATGGTGACAACCCTGGGTCAAACAAGTCTACTGGTGCTGTGCTTACAATTGTATGTTCTCAATTGGTGTGTCGGTGTCACAAAATGACATTTTGGTCATTCTCACAATATTTCGAACTCTTCTGTAATGCTTCTGTACTCCTAGAATGCTGGTGGTGCTGTAGCAGACACCTGCACTGCTAACTACAAGGTCGTGATTTGAGCCCACCAGTTGCTCCGAGGGACTTGACGGCACTTAACAACAATAACAACTGAGCATTTACTGCTGCACACTGTGAAGTCGATTCCAGCTCAGCAACCTTGTATGGCGTTTCCGAGGATGTACATTTTTTTTTTTTTTTTAAGTTTTTATTGTGAATTGAGTAATAGTTTACATCAGAGAACATCAAGTTGTATATTCATCATTTCACTGCAATGATTACAATCTCCTCCATGTATCACCATTTAACAGTACTTGCTTCTATTTCCTCCATTTTTTGTTTGTTTGTTTGTTTTTTTAGGGGGATTAGGGGGATGTGCACCAAAACACTCAGGAATATATAATCATTTAAACAATGAAAGGGCACATTCTGCAAGCCTGGAGGATGTACATTTTTATGGGAGCAGAAAGTCTCATCCTTCTGTGGAATGGATGCTGACCTTGCTGTTAGTAGCCCAATGTGTAACCATCTAGGTTACCACGGATCCTTAACAGACTGTGGTGGTGGTGGTTTTGTCTAACTGAGTTGATTCCAACCTTGTATAGAGTTGCAGAGACTAAAAATCTTTAGGGAAGCAGAAAGCCTTATCTTTGTCTTGTGGAGTGTCTGGAAGATTTGAACTGCTGACCTTGTGGTTAGCAGCTCATCTTGTAACCTTCTATGCTATTGTTGTTGTTAAGTGCTGTTGAGTTGATTCCAACCCATGGCAACCCTATATAGGGTTTCCACGGAGCAGCTGGTGAGCTGGAACCACTGACCTTGCAGTTCAAATGACTTTGCAGTCGGACACATTAGCCCACAGTGCCACAGATTGTGTGCCTTTGAGTCAAAGAACTAAGATTGGCCTTTTGTCTCTGATTACTGAAAATTTCCCAAGCAATTAAGGTATTCTTTGTTTCTCTAAAATAAGCTAAACTATACTTGTTGCTTTTAGATACAATCCAGTCAGTTCCAACTCATAGCAACCCTATACACAACAGAATAAAGCCCTGCTTGGTCCTATATCATCCTCAGAGTTGTGTTTGGGCCTGTTGCTGTTGTATTGTATCAATACAACTTGTTGGGGATCTTCCTCTTTTTCACGGATTCTCTACTTCTCCAAGCATGATGTCTTTCTCCAGGGATTTGTCCCTCCTGATAATCCGTCCAAAGTAGGAGACGTGAAGTCTTGCCATCCTGACATCTAAGGAACATTCTGGGTGTACTTTCAAGTCAGGTTTCTTTGTTTTTCTGGCAGTCCATGTTCCTTTCAATATTCTTCTCCAATACTACAACTCAAATGCATCAATTCTGCTTTGGTCATCCTTATTCATTGTCCAATTTTCACATGCATATGGGCCGGGTGCACCTTAGTCCTCAAACTGATATCTTTGCTCTTCAACACTTTATAGAAGTGTTGTGCAGCAGATTTGCCTAATGTTATACGTCATTTGATTTCTTAACTGCTGCTTCCATGAATGTTGATGATTGATCCAAGCAAAATGCAGTCTTTGACAACTTCAATCTTTTCTCCATTTATCATGATGTTATTTATTGGTCTAGTGATGAGGATTTTTGTTTTCTTTACATTGTGGTGCAGCCCATACTGAAGGCTGTAGTCTTTAATCTTCATCAGCAAACATTTCAAGTTCTCTTCACTTTCAGCAAACAAGGTTATGTCAACTGCATATTTCAGTTTGTTACTGAGTCTTCCTTCAATCCTGAAGCCATGGGCTTCTTCATAAAATCAAAATTCTCAGATTATTTGCTCAGCATACAGATTGAATAAGTATTGTGAAAGGAAACAACCTTGGCACACACCTTTCCTGATTTTAAACCATTCAGTGTCCCCTTGTTCAGTTCAAAGAACAGCTTCTTGGTCTTATACAGGTCCCTCAGGAACACAACTAAGTATTCTTTAATACCCATTCTTCTCAATGTTTTGCATAGTTCATTATGCTCCTTTGCATAGTTAATAGAACATAAATCACAATCACTCTGGTAGTCTCTGCTTTCAGCCAGGCCACCAGTCACTCTTTGGAAACCCTACCCAGGCTCTCTATGGGTCAGAACCGACATAAAAGCACCGAACAACAACAGCAGCAACATTGTGAGAAGGTGACAATTTATTGGGTTTACTGTGTGTCTAAAGTTAGATTAAGAACTTTCACATAAATCAACGAATTTAATTCTTTGTAGTTGCTAAGTATGAGTGGCAATCCCAGATCCCCACCTCTATGCCCTTGACTGAGTTCTCCTACTACATTTGGTGCATCATACTCTTGCCCAAAACACATGAAACCCTAGATTTGGCAGTGGGGGTGATATTGTAACTTTGCTTCAGCAAAATGAGCCCCTTTGACATTATCTGTTTCCAAGCTGGGAGCAGAGAGAACCAGAGGAGTTCAAGTCCTCACGGCATCAAGGATAGAGGTGTGTGCTGTGTGCCCAGCACAATTAGAGGCAGATTAAGATGGAAACAGCGTGAAGACACAGGTGTGATGTGTTTTGCCTTCTTGTCTGGGATTAGCAGTAATCTATCTGCTGGCATGATGGTCACATCTGCTCTCATTGATTCTGAGCCCTGTCAAGTTCACAGGTCTGGATTAAAACAAAATCATGCTGAGTGAACATTGCTAATTTAGCTACTTTTTATTTTTTCTCTCCTACCTTTTAATTCCCCTTCTTCAAATGTTTATGTGAATGCAACAAGAAGCCATTTATCTTTCGGCCAGATGCACATTGGGAAAAGAAACTGTAATTTTTAGTATTCTGTGGGGGAGGTGGTCTGAGCATGAAGGTGGAGCCTGGGAAAGAAAGAAGAGGCGAAAAAATATATACTAGTGTACACACAAATTTATTGTTTCATAGATCTGGAGGATAAGAGTCCAAACTCAAAGAGTTGGCAGGATATCCTTCTTCTGAAGGGTCGGGGGCAGAAGAATCCCTCTTTGCCTTTTCCTAGCTTCTGATGGTTGATGGCAAAATCCTCGACATTCCTTGACTTGTAGCTACATGACTCCACCCTCCATCTCAAACTTCACATAGCCTTCTTCCTGTCATTTTTAGGTTAACAATGGCCTCACATACTGTGAAACCTGTGAGAGTCAGGAGTTGATAGGACTGCCTTGTTTTTCTGGATCGTAAAAGTTTTCCACCTTTGACAAGCTGCTGTCTCACTTTCTTATCTCTCATGTTGTTTTTAAGCGCTGTCAAGTGGATTCCCATGCAATTAACAATAACAACATAGGGTTTACAAGGAGCAACTGGTGGATTGAACTGCCGACCTTATGATGAGCAGTCCAGAGCTTATCCTATAGTGCCATACCAGAACTCCAGCCCTCATTTTAGTGGGAAATATTTTGACTTTTCCTTCTGTGACAGGTTCCTGCCATACACACTTGGCTTTTGCAAGTTTCACTGTACTTTATTTATTGATATTGTTAGTTGCCATCAAGTCAATTCCAAGGCAGGGCGAACCTATGTCTGTTAGAGTAGAACTGTGCTCCAGAGAGATTTTCAATGCCCCTGACCTTTCAAATGCAGATTGCCAGATTTGTTTCCCAAGACACCTCTGGGTGGGTTTGAACTGCCAACCTTTAGGCTAGTCATCAAATGCCTTCTTCTAGCCTTCTCTGTATCTTGCCAAGTCTCTCTGACACCAGCTATTGGATTTAGGGCAGCTGGTGGCATAGTGGGTTAATGATGGACTGGTAACCACAAGGAAAGTGATTCAAACCCACCAGATGTTCTTCAAAAGAAAGATAAAACTGTCTGCTCCCATAAATATTTAGTCAAGGATATCCTAAGAAGCAGTTCTACGGTGTCATGTGGGGTTGCTATGAGTCGATGGCAGTGGTTTAGTTTTCTAATTATGAATCAGAACCAATTCCATGGCAACTATCAACTTATCGAGTATGATCTCATCTTAACTTGATTACATTTGCAAAGACCCTATTTCCAATGAGAGTCACATTCACCGGTGTTATGAATATATGTATTTTTTTGAGGAATGCAACTTAACCCATAAGAGGAAACCAAGAGGTGAGTTGTATATATTCAGATGGGAAGAAGAGAAAGAAGAATATTAGGGTGCCTCAGAGTGGAGTGGGGAGGTAGAAGAAATGTTAATTTCCAGGGATGCTTCCTGAGGTGAATGGACTCAGTATATTCCCCACTAATAAAAGAAAATTCTAAAACTACCTGCTTATCTTCATCCTAATCTTCTCCCCCACAAAAGTATCAGGCTTAGCCTCCCTTTTGCCTTAGTACTTAGGACTGTAACCTTTCCCTTCCTCTTCCCCATAATCTTCTCAGCCTCCCTACTGCAAAGCTCAACTGGCCACTTCCAAGGTTGTTCATTGACCTTTGAGTTTCTCTCCAGTCTTTAGCGGTATGCAGATTCACCATCTCCTGTTTGAAACCAGGTTCTCAAGTTTGTCAGTCATGTTCCACATCTTCTAGTACATTTCTTCTGCTTGATCTCAGGTTAATGTGGTCAGTTCTTGTGCCTCTCAATGCTGAGTCAAAACAGCTCCCTTCACAGTGGACTGAATTGCATCTTCATGATTCTCTCCTTGGTTTCAGCCCAGAGCCTATTTATCAAAGTCTTATCTTCAGGCATTTTTTTGTTGGTTTAGACAAGATGTTGAGAGTTTCCTTCTCTTCACCCTACCAGGTATTTCCTAGTCAGAAAAGACACTCCTTTCGGCTGTCCTTGAGCGGTCTTAACAATTTGCATCAGTTCATCCTACTGGTTCCTCTTTGGTGTCTCATATTTTCCTGTGCTTCCCTTTCAGCATACTCAGGACAGCAAAGTCTCTGTTAGACAAGAGGAAACATTACAGAAACACTTTTTTACTGTTGTTGCAAATATCATATTTAGATGTGGAAATAACAAAAGAGGTCTAAGGAGATGTGTCTCGGTACCAGATAACAGGGATTAAGGTATGAAAAACCATTACAAGTGAAATAAATTCAAGCTGAAAGTCAACATGGTATCTTGGGACAGAGGAAGGGAGTGGTTAGGAGTCCCTGGGTGTCAAAAATGGTTAAGCTCCACTAAGAAACAAAACATTTGTGATTGGAATCCACTCAGAGAAGCCTCAAAGAAAAGGCCTGATGATATAGTCCCAAAGTATCACAGCCATTGAAAATCCTATGGAGCATAGCTTTACTCTGTTGTCATGAGTTGGAATGGATTCCATAGCAACTGGTTTGGTTCTTTTTGGCTTAGGAAAACTGGAGTAGAGAGCAGAACTGAAAAAACAAGAAGGGTTAAGGGGAGCGATCGGAGGGTGAGACTTCAGGCAAATTTCTTCCACAGTCAGGTTGGCTTTGGGCTCTACAATGAAAGAATAATCTCTGTTACCTTCAGCAACATTTGGCTCAGGACTTCAACAGGTTCAGATGACTGCTTGCCTTCTTCGTGGGGTAATCTAGGAAAGCAGGGGCTATTCAGTGGGGCCAGTCCCTCTGACTTCTCCAGTCTGTCTCTAGCAGAAATAAAAGGCACTTTCAAAGGGCTAAATCAAATTCACCTCCAGAACTAGCAGAATCTGGCTAATGTGATCCCAACCTCCTTCTCTCCCTGCCCCCAGAGCTCTCCACCTTCTTGCTGATGTCTCAGATTCTTTTAACAAGGGAAAATGTCTTTCATGCCACAATTAGGCATAAAAGGCATAAAATGCAAACGCCTGGCTGAGCTCCAGTCAGAGAATAATCAATCAGTCCTTGGAATATAAATTACTGATATCAGATTCTTTTCTAGTATGATAGAGGGAGGAGGGTTAAAAGATCAAGATGATATTGACACCTGAAACAGGGGTTGCCAAGGAGATGGGGCTGGGGGAGGGGGCAATTCCTTCCAGGTATGAGTGTGTATCTGTGAGACTACTTAGTGTTAGCTACTGTTCGCAACTCTAGCAGGCAAGTCTTCCTATCCTCCCCATTGTGCATAAGAGGAAATTGAGGGTCAGAGGTGTCAGGGGATCATTCCTGAAGCCAGAAACTGCTAAACTACAGATCTTTAATGAGCACTTGAACTCAGGGTTCTGACGGCAAACCTCTTTACAATAAACTAAAGGCGCAAAAAGAAAACTGTTAATAACAACAAAAAACACATTGTACGAAGTTTACAATTTTGCTTTGGCTGAGACTTGTTTAAGGAGTCTTGGTGGCACATTGGTTAAGCACTCAGCAGCTGCTAACCGTAAGGTTCGAGGCTCAAACCTACCTGCCGCTCCATAGGAGAAAGATGTGGCAGTCTGATTCTATAAAGATTTACAGTCTTGGAAACCCTATGGGGGAAGTTCTACTATGCAATTATAGGTTTCTATGGAGTCCTGTTGTGGTGCTGTGGGTTAATATGCTGGACTGCAAAGTCGTTTTGAACCCCAAGATGAGCAGTTCCAGCTCACCAGCTGCTCCTTGGAAACCCTATACAGGTTCACTATGGGTCAGAACCAATTAGATGGCACTTAATAACAACAACAGCAATGGAGTCCTGGGGAGTCCTGGTGTGGCCCTGTGGGATAAAGCACTGGACTGCAAGGTTGGTTTGAACCACAAGGTCGGCAGTTAAAGCTCACTGGTCATTCCTTGGAAACCCTATATAGGGTTGCTATGAATCGGAACTGACTCGGCAACAACAACAACAAGGGGTCCTAATAGCATAGTGGATTATGAGCTGAGCTGCTAACCACAAGGTCAATAGTTCGAATCTACCCATCACCCTATGGGGGAAAGATGAGGTTTTCTGTTTCCATAAAGATTTACAGCCTCGGAAATTATATACAGGGTTGCTGTAAGTTGGCACTAACTTTACGGCACATAACCATCACCACAACTACCACAAACATGGGGCTCTGTAGAAGCACCCGGCTGCTAACTTCAAGGTCCACAGTTCAAACCCACCATGTGCTCCCCGGAAACCTTATATACAGGGTCTGTATGTGCTAGAACCAATTCCACGACATTTAACAATTAACAATATCATGAGTCCAAAACTGTTCGATGACAGCGGATTTTGGTTTTTTGGAAGTTTGTTTAACTTCAGCTGGAGAAGCAGCTGATTTTGTGTGGGGAGTAATTTCAGCATGAAACTGCCAAGTCAGGCAACCTGCTTTGCATGGTTTATGAAGAATTTTTTTAAAAAGAAGTAAGTGTTGACTTTGTAAAAAGAAATTTAGTTTTCCTGGAATATGCTATTTCACGTACCCCCATATTTTCTGTAACTTAACCTCTCCTCAAAAAGACCAATGGACTTTCCCATCCCAGTCTATCTAGGTAGGCCATAGAGTAAACAGTTCCAAGTTTAGTATGACATTTGCACTTAGTTTTACTTAAAACACAAAGCAAATTTGAAAACAATTAAAGTATAACATTTGTACAAAAATACGCACAAAATTAAAGTATAACATTTATACAAAAATATGCACAAACTGCATATTGCTTCATAAATTGTCGTTACATAAACATCTATGAAGCCATCACCTATACTGGGAAATGAAACACTTATAGCACTGGTGTGGTGCAGCAGGATAAACACTGGACTGCTAACCACAAGGTCAGTAGTTCAAACCTACAAGCCACTCCTTGAAAATACTATTCAGGGTAACCATGAGTTGGAACTGACTCAAAAGCATTTAATAACACAACATCTCAGAAGCTTCCTTCTTGCCCCTTCTAGACACTCTCTCTCTTCCCTAACCCACTGACATCAAGTCAATTATGACTCATAGTGATCCTACCGGACAGGGTAAAACTGCTCCTTAGGGTTCCCAAGACTATAAATCTATACAGGAGCAGACAGCTTCATCTTTCTCTCGCGCGCTGGTGGGTTCAAACGACCAACACTTAGCCCACTATGCCACCAGCTCTTATTCCACACATTAAGAGGTACCTTAATCCTATACCTGGCTTCTTAGGTTATAGATGTGTGTTGCTTCTTTTTGGACTTAGTTTAGATGTAACATATTACTGCATATATCTGCAGTTTTGTTTTCATTGCTGTATTGTGTTTCATTGCACAAATGGACCACATTCATTTATCCATTGATGGAATTTAGATTGCTTTCAGGTTTTGGCTATTGATTAATAATGCTACTATGAACATGTCTTTTGGTGTATTTGTATATGCTTCTGTTGGATGTATATCTGTGATTGAAACCACCAGGTCAAAGCATATGTATAAGTTGAATTTTGTTAGAGAATGCCAAGCTGTTTGCCAAGTGATTGCATAGTCTACGGTCTCATCAACATTGTATAAGTGTTCCAGTCACTTTACATCCTCACCAACCCTTCTTATGGTCAGTCTTGATCATTTTTCCTATCCTAGTGGGTGTGTGGGGAGTCCTGATGTGGCTCTGTGGGCTTAGTGGTTCAAGCTTACCAGCGACTCCTTGGAAACCCTCTACAGGGTTACTATGGGTTGGAATAAACTTGATGGCGCTTAACAACAACAGTGTGTGTGTGGAGTCCCCTGGGTGGTGGAAAGCAGCATGTTTGTCTGCTTACTGAAAAGTAGAAGGCTTGAGTCTATCCAGGGTCAGCCTAGACAAGAGGCCTAGAAATCTACTTCTGAAAAGCAAGCCATCAAAACCCCTATGGAGCACAGTTCAAGAAGGAGTGAAAAGATAATGGAATTTTTCCATGAATGTTTTGAAGCCCCCTCATAATTTGACCCCTCATATTCCTGGTATGGCGCTGTAGTATAAGCACTGGATTGCAAAGCTGGTGGTTCAAACTTACCAGCTGCTTCTCAGAAACCCTATAAAGTGTTGACTTGACAGCAACGGGTGGGTGTATAGTAACATTTTGCTGTGGGTTTAATTTGCATTTTCTTGATTATTAATGAGCTTGAACACATTTTCATATGTTCACTGGCCAATGAAATAGTCCCTTTTATTAAATACCTTTCTCACACATTTTTTTTTATTGGATTGTCTACCTTTTTCTTATTGACTTTATATATTTTGGACAGTAGTCCTTTTTCAATTTATATGCATCACACATAACTTTTCTGATTCTCTGACTGGCTTTCTTTCTTATGGGTTTCCTTGGATGAACAGAAATTCCTAATTTTAAAGTACTTCAATTTATCAATCGTGTCTTTCATTGTTAGAAGTTTTGTATCCTTTAAAAAAATTATAATTCTCCCTGAAAGTCCTAGTGACAGTATTTTATATTTTTCATATGGAAATTATATGGTGCTGATTTTTACTTTCAGATCTACAAAACCACCTGAAATCAATTTTTGTGGATGTTGCCCCCAACATCCATAAAAAATCAAGTTTGGTTTTTAAAAATATGGATATCCAAGAGTTCCAATATCATTTATAGATAAGATTGACCTATCCTTAGTATTTTGCACTGTCAGAACTCAAGGCCTAAAGATACATGGATCTTTTCTAGACCCTCTTATGTTCTATTGGTCTGTTTGATTATTAACATGAATAAATCTGCAGAACACACAAATATGCATGTAGAAATATATTCTGCCAAATCTATATGTACAAATCCATATATATTGCCATTCACCAACCTGTTCAGGTTACATGTGAACCTATTGTTATTTGCTACTACTGTTATTACTCTGGTAGCGTAGTGGTTAAAAGTCAGGCTGCTAACCTCAAGATCAACACTTCAAAACTACCAGCGTTTCTGCAGAAGAAAAGATGAGGCTTTCTGCTCCTATATAGAGTTACAGCCTTGGAAATCCTGTGCAGGGTTGCTATGAGTTGGAACCAACTCAACGACACAATACCACCACCATTGTTACTGCAAGATTGGGTATGTAACACTATTTATCATTGTTGCCTTTTATTCTTGCGCACCTCCCAGTGCCTCCTTTGCCTTGCCCATGTTGTGCTGACCTCCCCCTTATTGTCTTTCTCTTCACTTAAGTTAATAAATCTCTACTATCTAGTTGGAAACCCTGTACAGGGTCCCTATAAGTCAGAACCAACTTGATGGCACACAACAACAACAACAATCTAGTTAGTAACATTCTCTCTCACCTTCCTTTCCTGGAAACCACCAAAGTATGTTTCTTTCTGTATGTAAAACTTTTCTTGACTTTATTATAATGGTCTTCTACAATATTTGTTGAGCGTAGTGGTTACGAATTGGGCTGCTAACCTCAAGGTCGGCAGTTTGAAACTATCAGCTGTTCCACAGGAGAAAGATGAGGCTTTCTGCTCCCCTAAAGATTTATAGCCTCGAAAACCCTGTGTAGGGTCGCTATGAGTCAGAACCGACTCCACGGTACTTAACAACAACAACAACAACAACAACAACAACAATTTACTCACAAAATCTTTCAACAAAGTTAGGCAGCACTGGAGGCACTCACTCATCTATGCCAAGAAATTTGGAACACAATTGTTTGGCCAACTGATTGGAAGAGATACGTATTTGTGCCCATTCCAAAGAGAGGTGAACCAATGGAACGTGGAAATCATCAGACAATATCTTTGATATCCCATGCGAGTAAAGTTTTACTAAAGGTAATACGGAAATGTCTGCAAGCATACAAGAGAACTTCCTGAGGTTCAAGCTGGATTCAGAAGAGGACGTGGAACTAAGAATATCATTGCTGACATCAGATGGATCTTGGCTGAAAGCTGAGAATACCAGAAAGATGTTTACCTATGCTTTACTGATTATGCAAAGACTTTCAATTGTATGGATCGGGACAAGCTATGGACAACATTGTGAAGTATGAGTATTCCGAACACTTAATTGTGCTAATGAGGAATCTGTACATAGTCCAAGAGACAGTTGTTTGAACAGAACACGGGAACACCAAATGGTTTAAAATTAGGAAAGGTGTGCACCAAGGTTGTATTCAGCAAACATACTTAACCTGTATGCTGAGCAAATAATCCGAGAAGCTGGATTATATGAAGAAAAATGTGGCATCAGGATTGAAGGAAGACTCATTAACAATCTGTGATATGCAGATGATCCAACCTTGTTTGCTGAAAGTGAAGAGGGCTTAAAATACTTTCTGATAAAAATCAAAGACCACAGCCTTCGGAATAGATTGCATCTCAACGTAAAGAAAACAAAAATCCTTACCACTGGACCAATAAGCAACATTCTTATCAATGGAGAAAGGATCGCAGTTGTCAAAGACTTCATTCTTCTTGGAAGCAGCAGTCAAGAAATCAAACGACATATTGCATTAGGCAAATCTGCTGCACAAGACCCTTTTAAAGTGTTGAAGAGCAAAGATGTCAGTTTCAGGACTAAGGTGCCTGACACAAGCCATGGTATTTTCAATAATCTCAGATGCATGCAAAAGTCAGACAGTGAATAGGGAACGTCACAGAAGAATTGATGCATTTGAGTTATAGTTGGAGGAGAATATTGAAAGTGCCATGGGCTGCCAAAAGAACCAACAGATCTGTCTTGGAAGAAGTGCAGCCAGAATGCTCCTTGGAGGCCAAGATGGCCAAACTTCATCTCTCATACTTTAGACATATTGTCAGGAGGGACCAGTCACTGGAGAAGGATGTCATGTTTGGTAAATTGGAGGGTCAGAGAAAAAGAGGAAGACCCCAATGAGATGGATTGGCCAAGTGGCAGCATCGATGGACTCAAGCGTGGCAACAGTAGTGAGGTTGGCCCAGGATTGGGCACTGTTTCATTTTGCTGTGCATAAGGTCGCTATGAGTGGGTACTGACTCAATGGCACCTAACAACAACAACACTTCCATACGTAGAGGTAAAGTTCATCAAATTCTAGTGGGTTACTCTTTTTTTTTTCTTCCCCCTTCTTTCTTCTTCTAGTCGAGTTCTGATATCCAGCCATAGAAGCCAGGTCAAGTGAGTAGTATCTGCAAGTATGGGTGTTCTTGTGCATCTCCCCTCACTTCATATCAACTGGACACTTCACTATCCCCTTTAGTCCTCTGTGGCCATGTCACTGCCTCTGGGCCCAGGAGTCCCTGGGTCTTGCTGTAACTGCTGGCCATCCAGGTCTCCACCCGGGTTCACAGGAGTCTATTGAATGTGGTCAGACTCAGATCCCAACTTCATTGCTGTTTTTTCCCCCTCTCCCCTTTATCAGTGACCAACATGGTCACCAGCCAGACCACATGCCTGCTTGTGTATTTCCCTTTAGTCTTATTCTTGGAAGGGAGTTTGCTCTGAAAGGACCTGACCATGTGCCTTGATGACTCCCAGGTGAACAGCTTACTTGTTCTTGTAGTAATCAATCATACTGCCATTATTGTTTCTGATTTTTCCTGCTGCTCTTTCTTCAAGAAGTATCTTCTGTTCTTCTAGCCACTGCAGGCAGGTCTACTCATCCTTTCCAGTGGAAATTTCCCACCTCAGATAATTCTAGCTGGGATTCTGGTTTCCACCTATGGTCTTATGCAATGCAAAAGCTCCACAGGAGGTCTTTTTCACTGGACAATTTCTAGCCCCCTTTAAGGTATTCCAATCAGTTATAGGCTAAAGATAGATTTACAAGGTTTCTATTGTAATTTTTCTGGCTATTCCTCCCCCTCCCCCAAGTGCCTATTTCACAATGGTAGGCAAGGGAAACCAAGATTCAAAAGACAGTCAAGCATCTTAACATTATTCCCCTTTTTTACCCTTGCAAACCATGCCTCAATCCCTGTATCCCAAAGCCCTGTTGTTCCAAGGTTGTATACATCATCATTTACCTCTGTCCCACTTAGCCCATGCAAACCTGCCTAACTGTTCTCCCATCTGCCTTGTTCTTCCATTTCCTTCTTGTGTATTGCCTCCCCACCCCCAGCATTCAAGCTTTCCTGTGTCTATTCCCTACCCTGTGCTCTATCTTCCCCTTACTCCCTCCCCAACTCTCATCCCATGCATTCTGATGATCAGCAATTATATATATATATAGTCCCCCCCCCTCCCCTTTTGGGTGGGTTCTTTTTCTTAGTCTTTTACAATAATGATCTTATGCAGTATTTCTCCTTTTGTGACTGACGAATTTCACTCAGCATAATGTCCGTAAGGTTCATCCATGTTATGCAGCGGCTTGCAGCTTCCTTGCTGTTCTTCAAGGTAACATAGTATTCCATTGTGTGTATGTACCACAGATTGTTTATCCATTTGTCAATTGATGGGCATTTAGGCTGTCTCCATCTTTTTGCTGTTGTAAATAGTGCTGCTATGAACATTGGTGTGCATATATCTACTCGTGTTATGGCTCGTATTTCCTGTGGATAAATACCAAGTAGAGGAATTGCTGGATTATAAGGTATTTTTATTTCCAGCCTTCTGAGGAAGTGCCATATTGCTTTCCAGAGAGGTTGGACCATTTTGCAATCCCTCCAGCAATGCAGAAACATCTCAGTCTCTCCACATCCTCACCAGCATTTATTGTTCTCTACTTTTTTGATATTTGCTGTTATTGCTGGTGTGAGATGATATCTCATTGTTGTTCTGATTTGCATCTCTCTGATGGCTAGTGATCGTGAACATTTCTTCATATGTTTGTTGGCCACCTGGATCTCCTCCTTGGTGAAGTGTCTGTTCATGTCCTGTGCCCATTTATTAATTGGGTTATTTGTCTTTTTCTTGTAGAGGTGTTGTAGTTTCCTATATATTTTAGAAACGAGTCCCTTATCTGATGTGTCATTGCAAAAGATTTTTTCCCATTCTATGGGTTCCCTTTTTACTCTTTTGGTGATGTCTTTTGATGCACATAAGTTTTTAATTTTTAGTGTGTCCCATTCATCTATTTTCTCTACTTTTGTTTGTGTAATTTTCAAAATGTTTGGTAGTCTGTATATTCCCTGAATTAGAGCCCTCACATTTGTCCCTATTTTTCCATTGATGACCTTCATAATTTTGGGATTTACATTTAGGTCTTTAATCCATGCATAGTTCGTTTTTGTATAGAGCGTGGGGTAAATGTCTTGGTTCAATCTTTTGCATATCGCTGTCCAGTTCTGCCAGCACCATCTGTTAAATAGACTATCTCCTTTCTATGCAATATACCTAGGCACTTTTTCAAAAATCAATTGGCTGTATGTGGATGGGTTAATTTCTGGATTCTCAATTCTGTTGCATTGATCAATGTATCTTTCATTATACCAGTACGAGGCTATTTTGACCACTGTACCCACTTAGCAAATTTTGAAATCGGGGAGTGAAAGGCCTCCAACCTTGTTCTTCTTTTAAGCAGTGTTTTGCTTATCCTGGGTCTCTTTCCTTTCAATATAAAGTTTGGAATTGTCTTTTCCATCTCTTTGAGGATTATTCTCTTTTGAGATATGAGTTTAAAGAAGCAGGCCGAGTTCACAGGGTCCTACTACCACCCAAAATGAACCAAGAGTTGACTGTGTCTTTTGGACCTGGAGATCCTGTGGAGCTCCAGGTTGTTGTTTAGTGCCGTCGAACTGATTCTGACTCATAGCAACCCTGTTTCTGGTTATATGGTTTCTGAGGAAAGGTTAGTGAGTTTAAACCACCAACCTTGCGATTCAAACTGACCTTGCAGTTCCATGCTTCTCCTACAGTGCCCCAACAGGACCCCTAGATCCATGAAAAGATTGATGCCAAGATACATGGAAATCTTGAAGGAATGTTGAGCCTGCAGATGCTGAGAAGAGAGAAAGAACTTTTTCCTCATCTAGGGCTCTGAATTCAGACTTCTAGCCTCCTAAGCAGTGAGAGAAAACCTTCTGTTTATGAAAGCCATCCACTTGTTGTATTTCTCTTGTAACAGCACTAGAAACGAAAACACTATGCAGTAGTTTTGACTTTTGTTACTTTTTATACGTGAGGTCCTCCCAGTGTTTTCCTTTGCCTTGATGATGTTTTATTGACCTCTCCCATGTGGTATGTTGTGTTTCCCTTCAATCAGGTTACTACATGTCCACCCTCTAGTTAGTGAATTTCTCTTCCTTCCCCTCACACACTGGTAACCATCAAAGAATGTGCCTTTCTGTGAGCAAACCTTTTCTTGACTTTGTATAATAGTGGTTTTATACAATATTTTGATTGACTAATTTCACTCAGCCATAATGGTGTTCAGGTTCATCTATGTTATATTTTGTAGATTCATCATTATTCTTTAATGTTACAGAGTATTCCATTGTGTACATGTGCCATAGTTTGTTTATCCATTCTTCTACTGATGGTA
>NW_006408526.1:27407427-27434593 GCF_000296735.1 Chrysochloris asiatica
ATATGTAACGAATAGGGGGATTACAGGATCATATGGTATTTCTATTTCCAACTTTTTATAAACTTGCATTTTTTATAATAAACTTTTCTTGACTTAGACAGTCTCCTTATTATATATTACTGAATTTTGTTTGCTAATATGGAGCCCGTTTGTTCAAACTCACCAGCTCCTCCTCAGAAACCCTATACAAGGCCACTATGAGTCAGAACCAACTCGAAAGCACTTAACAACAACAACAACAATATGATATTAGCAAATATATAGAGGTTCTGGTGTCATGCAGCAGGATAAGCACTGTACTGTTAACTGCAAGGTCAGTGGTTCAAACCTACCAGTCGCTCCTCAGAAACCCTATACAAGGCCACTATGAGTCAGAACCAACTCGAAAGCACTTAACAACAACAACAACAATATGATATTAGCAAATATATAGAGGTTCTGGTGTCATGCAGCAGGATAAGCACTGTACTGTTAACTGCAAGGTCAGTGGTTCAAACCTACCAGTCGCTCCTCAGAAACCCTATACAGGGTTGCTATGAGTTGGAATCAACTTGACAACACTTAGCAACAACAACAATATGGTATTTAAGATTTTTGTACTTAGGTTAATGAGTGAAATTAATGTATACTTTTATTATAATAATTATATCAGATTTTGATATTAAGGTTAGTTCCTAGTGCTGTTGAATAAGCACTCGACCATGAAGTCAGTTTGAACCGCAAGGTGGGAAGTTCAAGCTCAACAGCTACTCCTCAGAACCCCTATAGAGGGTTGCTAAAAGTCAGAATCAATGTGATGGCACTTAACAACAACAATAACAATCCTTTTATGAGGTGGGATGTATTTTCACTTTTGAAATGTCTGAAAAAGCTTTTTATACGTCTTCCTACAAGGAGAGTTTATTTTGTTATAAATAAGTTTTGAAGGCCATGCATAACTTTTTCATAATCCATTTCCATGAACTTTTTGAAGACCCCTGATATATTAGGAATTTAGAGAAGTAATTTTTATTCTTCAGTGACCCTTAATCTCATCTGTAACAGAGGGACCCTTCTTGCTGGCCACAGGGCCAAGCCTACAAGCCTTTTCTCTGAGTTCTACAGAGGACATAGTTGGGGATCTTTGTACAAAGTTCACTGCTTCTTCTCGAGTATTCCTTATCAAGGTTAATGGTATAACTACCCTTCTTTTTTCCTGAGCATCAAGTTTTAGTCCTTTATTTCCCATAGCTATGTTTTCACTATGTCCAAAATCTCCCCTTCCCTACTACTAGGTCCTTAATGTGGGCTTCTTCTGAATTATTCTTATCCCTCTTGACTGCTTTTTCTTGTCTTTATCCATCCTAATCCCTACCCTAATCCATAATTCACACTATGGACACTTTCTAAAATGCAAATCTAGCCACATCACTTCCTTGCTTACAACATCTCAATGCCTTTCCAATGTTGGACACAGTTCCATTTTTCTATATAGTTAGCGTGGGCGCTCCTAATCTAGTTCCTACTTTTTCCAGCCTCTTCTTCTGCCACTGATAGATCATAGACTCCCATGCTTCAGAGAATCAGCCATTAAAAACACTATGCAGCACAGTTCTTCTTTGACACACGTGGGGTCACTATGAGTCAGAGTCAACATGAGGGCAACTCATGGTGGGAGAAATAGTTTGGTTGGAAGAGGGTCCTGGGAACCTTGCCTTGAGTATGTGTTTGCTCATAGTGTCTCTGCTTGAAATGCTCTCATCTGCTTTCTCTGCCTGGTGAAATTATATGCACAGTTTCAAGGTCTGGCTCAAGTGCCCTCCTGAGCCTCCTAGACAGAATTAATCTATACTCTCATAGTTTGGTGTACAAACCACTCAGCCCACTGAATTGCAGTTTTTTCTTTATTTGCCACCCTAGCCACACAATGGATTTCTCAAATCTTTATTTTTTGTGCTACCAGCACTTGGCACAAGGTCTGGCATATAATTGGTGTTTAATGAATATTGAGTGAATGTCTAAGGAATTATAAAAGATAAAAAGAAAAGGGAATTAAAATTTATTAAGAATCTGCTGTGTACCTGGTACATTACATGTGCTATCTTGTTTCCACTACCCAAGAGTCCTATGAATTAGGAGGTATTCTTATTTCCATTTTTATCAATGAGAAATTTAACAATTTGCTCAAATTCTCACCATTAGTAAATGGCAGAAGCAGGATTTAAATCTAGATCTGGAAGCAAACCTGATTTTTACCATTAAAGAGAATACTCACATAGTACTGTAATAATGATAATGCTTTTTACTATAATCATAAAATTGTAATTATGATAATAAAATGAACATAATGCTTTACATTTACACATCACTTATTATTTCATAAAGTACTTTCACACCCAATATTGTTACTTGGATCTCACCACATAGAAATAGAGATGGGAATGTTAACCACCAACTCTAACTGATGAAGAATATGATGTTTGAGGATGGTGGAATGAAGCACCAGTCTTGTATTCTATTAGACATGAAAGCCAGGAGTTTTATTGGAAGCTAGAGAGATTTGAAATTTAGAGACACACCAGCACTCAGGGAGGATACTGTGGTGCTCTAAATTGCCAGGTGAGAGTCAAATTTTTAATCAGGTGAAATAAACCAAGTACTATATCCTCTAATATAAGTTGGTACATGACAAAAAGTTACAAGGGGTTGTTACAATCCTTTTTAACATTATCATTTCTGTTTTCTAACTTCATGGAACGTGTTGGTAAAGGCATTCTTCTTGAATCGAGCTGTGAAAACATTCTCAACAAAGATCTTGTAGCAAACAGTTCCTCATACGAGCTAAAATATTGACCCTTGCTCCTTTTGGGTTATAAACAATTAAATTTGTATAAGAAACTGAGTTATCTTTTCAGGGCAACAGAAGCAGAGATTTTAGACCAAGCTGCGATTTGATTCAAAATGGAGTTTAATTTAGATCTGGAGCAGTGATTTGTGTATACTAACCCCGTTTTCATCAGTCCACCACTATGGGACAAAGATCACCCACAAAGGAGTTTGCAAGGATTTATTTAGTATTTCGTGGATGGCTGTTTGGGCTTTTAAGACCTCAGATGCCAGCATTGTTATTAGATGTAATTGGGCAACATCTGATGCTACCTTGCTATAACTTTGAGCCTCATCTTCAGGGTGAGTTGGTTCTCACTGGGGAAGATGTTGCAAACAGGGTCACATTAAAGGAAGAACTTGGCATTCCAAAAGTCTGATCCCAGAACTAAACTTTACTCTCTTTAAAAGAATTAGTTTATTTTAAATCCACGAATAGCACGTGACTAGGTGTCTTAAGGGCTTTGTGGCAATGAGAAATACAGTGTGTAGCACATTTAACAATTTCTCCTGGTGTGGCACTATGGGTTAATACGCTAGACTGCAGAGCCGTTTGAACTGCAAGGTCGGCGGTTCAAGCTCACCAGCTGCTCCTTGGAAACCCTATACAGGGTCGCTATGGGTTGGAATTGACTAGATGACACTTAACAACAAACATAATAACAATTACAATGATAAAAAAGATAGGTAGGCTAATAGAAAAAAGTTATATATATATATATATTCTAGATACTTGAAGATAATCAACTAAAAATATGAAAGAAGAAAAGTATGGTCATGGGGGTGGGGGTGGAGGTCTTTCAATTTATTTTAGAAATGACTTTTTCCATTTCTCCAGATGTACTTATCCATGAACAGTATGGAATAGTGAATTACTTGGTAATTCTTTTAGCTATAGCTGTTGTTGTTGTTGAGTGCCATAATATCAGCTTGACTCATAGCAACCCTGTGTAGGGTTTCCAGGGAGTGGCTGGTGAGTTTGAACCACTGACTTTGTGGTTCAGTACTTTAACCCAAAATGCCTCACAAGACTCCTTCTAACCATAGACTTTGCAATTCCTACCAAATGACTGGGGGGTGGGGGGTATTCTAAGAAGGTGTATGAAACTCTAAGATGGGTATTGTTCAGTTTTGTTATCCCGTTGGTTTTAAAGTGAGCCTTTTCAGAAGTAGGAAATGAGGATTCCACAATCATCAAGAAATAAGAGTCTGGAGCAGAGTGTGTTCTTTGGACCCTTAGATCCATGCATGGAAACTCTTCAATTCAGGGACAGAATTGTGACACTGGAGAAGTGGCAATGAAGTGATAAAGTGGTGGTAGCCGAGGCAGAAGAACCCAGAGCACAAGAAAGAGCGAAGCAGTGAGCTTCATGGCCCACAGAGTAAGTGGGTGCTTCCACAAGCTGAGCTCCTTCAGGCAGGAGGCTTGTTTGTAGAATGGGGTGGCTCCAGGCACTTAATTAGGGAAGTTAGGCTTGCTGACCCATGGAACTAGAGTTAAGTGCCTTTGGGCCAAGGCTTATGGTATGGGTATTTATTGGCAGTGATAAAGGAACTTTGAAACACATGCCAGAGCAGGGAAGAGGCCAGAGGTTCATGTGGTTGAGAATTCCAGGACAGGTGAGTCTGCAGGCCTGCCTGAGAAAATGTTGTCCTGACACAAAACTGTATCCTGAGCATTTCTGATCCTGAATTGTAACTGTTAAGTTCGTTCAATAATAAACCTCTTAGTTATGAGTATTGTTCATGAGTTCTGTTTGGCCATTACAACAAATTATTGAAGTAGAGTGCTGCGGGAGGGATGATTGGAGGATAGACTTGTGCCTCATAGGAATTGGCTGATGCTGATGAAAATTCTCCTCCTTCCTACTTGTGAAGTAAATGGAGATCAGATACCACCCCCATGCCATTCGTACAAACAGCAAGAGGAATTAGCAGTAGCACAAACTCATCTTTGTTGAGTTAGGAGGAAACTCAGGCTATTATAATATTTAAAACAATCTTAGCAAGGGATTTCTGGGACTTTGGTTGAGTTGTCATTCTATCAGCATCATTACCAAAAATTTGGGTAAGAGTGGCAGATAGACTGTGAATTTTTGTTGTTATGTGCCATCAAGTTCATTCCAACTTATAATAACCCTCTATAGGGTTTCCAAGGAGTGGCTGATGGGTTTGAACCACCAACCTTGCAGTTAGCACTCCATTGCTTACCCTGCAGTGTCACAACAGAACTCCAGATTGTGAATACACTTTTAAAAATTATAATATTCCATAAACGAGAACAAATGATTGAATAAATTACCAGAGCTAACCAAGCCTATTAACAATGGGTTATCTGAGAGGATAGGATTTCTTTTATGTAGGAATATTAATTTCAAGTCACTGGTCCATAGTGGGCTGTCATTGTGTGAATGTACACTCATGGGGTCTCTAAGAGTACCTAGGTGCATTGGTCCCACAAAATTTAACCATCTAAGCATAGTTAAAGGAACTCTGGTAGCATAGTGGTTATGAATTGGGCTGCTAACCTCAAGGTAAGCAGTTTGAAACTACCAGCCGTTCTGCAGGAGAAAGATGAGGCTTTCTGCTCCTGTAAAGATTTACAGCCTTGGAAACCCTGTACAGGGTCGCTATGAGTCAGAGCTGACTCCAAGGCATACCACCACCACTACCACCACCAAGCATAGTTAGGCCAAAACATAAGATGAGTCATTGGACTTTTCTCTTAAATAAGTTGATTCTCTATACAAAAAGGCAAATAACATGGTCACATGACCCAGACTGAATATTAGAAAATGGAATGGACTTACTGGCTTTTTTCAGCCAATCTGGAGTCAATGAATCACATAAAAAAGTGTGGATAATTCTCACAATTCTACATGATTCTGATGTTGGCACAAGCTAGGACATTTTGGTAATATGACAGTTAATTATCAATTAGAAATCATATTGATTGTTATTAACAAAAGGATTCTATTGTGTGGGAGGACAAGAATATCCATCAGGACTTAGCACGAGTAAGATTGAAACAAGGGTGGTTTGTTTAAATGGTTCCTAGAGATCACCAGTAAAGTTGGGTATGAATTTATAATTGAAAACATATGGTTTTGTGTAGACTTAGGGGAGGGTGACATACCCACCCAGTGTTCACTGAAATTGCTGATACTGACTACTGGTTGAGTTAATTTGATAAATACATTTTTTATTCTAAGCATCAGTGGTGGTTATGATAAACAGAAAACAAGTACTTATAATATTTTTTAGAGTGGAGAAAGGTAAAACAAAGTAATATAATAAATACAAAAATAATGAGTATATCATCATCTCAGGGGACATCATGGCCAATTGACATAGCCTCATCCACAAAGACAATGTTCTACATCCTGCTTTGGTGAGTAGTGTCTGGGATCTTATAGGCTCATGGTCAGTCATCTAAGGTGAAACTACTTATCTCTCCATGTGCAGAGGAGTGATGAGCATTGAAGAGCTTTGTCATCAATTTGTAATAGAATACTGAACTTCCGTCTCTACTATTCTGAGACCAGAGGAGCTAGATGGTGCCCAGTTACCACTTCAACTGCTCTGAAAAGGATCACATTAGAAGGTTCTAGGTAGAGTAGCATAAAATGTGGAGCAAGACTCAAAATTATTAAAAAAAAAAAAAACAAAAAAAAACTGGGCTTACTGGTCAGAAAGAGACTGGAGGAACCTGAAACTATGACCCTCAACCACCCTTCAGGTCTGGAAATTAATTTACCTTCACAACCCAATTTTCAGTCAAGCACTAGCTAGGTCTATAAGGGAGACAACAACACTAGTAAATTATGCTCACCATGGAAGGGACAATCATTCAAAATCAAAAGGAGCAATTTACCTAAGGACAAAGTTGAGCAGGGATGGGAAGGCAGGTGGAATGGAACTAGGAACCACAGGGAGGAACTGGGATAAGTGATGTCCCATGGAGGGGATTGCATTCATTGAGATGAAACAAAGTGTGATTTGTTGAATGTAAAATTGATCATCTTGTCTGTAAACCTTCACTCAATTCATTTTAAAAATTATTAAAAAATAACAATGAGTATAAAACATGTACTTCTTTTAGTAAGTTACTGGGAGATAGGCCCAGGTTGGAAAAATAAAGCTAATTTTAAAGGCTATAAATAAATATTAATCAGAGTGGAACAATTTCAATTTTGGCCATAAGGAACAAAATGTTTAGTTTATTGGATTAAGGTTAAAGATATTCAATGATTATCAAAAGTACTAAGAAATAATACCACAGACATACAAAGGCTGTCAAAACTATTAAGACATCAACAGTTTAGAAACAGACTCCAAAAATTTTTAGCAACTGGCATGTTTTTTGGTTCAGCTACTTACTTTTAAAATCATCTACTTCTGACTGCTAGGGCATTTCAATCCGAGTTTCAAATCTCTGTTTGGCTGACAAGTCTATACAGATGCTTTAGCTTTTTGTTAGCTGTGATAAATGAATCTAAGGGCTAATTCCTTCTAGTTTTGCCATACAAAGATTAGTTAACAGTACTATATAAGACCCTTTCCAGAAGCATCCCAAAGAATTTTTTTGTTGGTGCCTTTCCCAGTAAACAGTATCTCTTGGAGAGAATATTAAGAAAAGAGGAGAACCAAGTCTTCTTTAATTTATGAAGAATATTTCTTACTTAGAGTACTGTGTTAGATATTGACAATATTTTAATAATTTAGGCCAGTGTCAGTAGTACCAACTGGGAAAGATTATAGGCCTTCCAGTTATTATTTTATAAGGCATACATTTATGAGGTTCAAAAAAGTTAAAGGACTAAAGGGAGAGCTTTAATTCAAGACAAATCTAAAGGTTTTAAAAAAATGTTGGGTTTTTATCATGTCATTTGTTCTTTCTACAAGTCCAGAGGACTGAAGATGATAAGGTCAATGCAATCTCTAGTGTATAGGAAGATTCAGCTTAATTCGTGAAAAACCTGTCCAATAAAATGAGTTTTGTATCAGTGCAATGATTTTTTGTTGTTGTTGTTTCTCAGGTAGGTATTATGTTTTTGAGGAGTCTTTTTGTTTCGGAAAGAGCAGCAGCACATTGGCAGGGGAAAGCTTCTACTCAGTGTGCAAACCTGTAAATCACTATTAAGATATATTAACAACTGTTTGAATGTGGATGCTGGATAAAATCTAAATGTTATTGAAACATAGGCCCAGAAGGCAAAGAGAATTGCTTAGGTAAAATTTTTAAATGTCTCCCAGGGTTATTTTTGTTGTTGTTAAGTACTATCAAGTTGATACCAACTCATAGCAACCCTATACAGGGCTTCTGAATAGAAGCTGTTGGGTTTCAAGCACAGACTTTGTGGTTCGCCATCCAGTGCTTATCTCACAGTGCCACACCAGGTTAATAGTGAGGGCAAATAGAACAATAATAGATCACATGCTCAGCTGCCTCAGTGTGTGTGTGTGTGGGGGGAAGCCCACCAGTATTTCTTAAAAGTTTCAGTGATTTTATCTTTTCTTAGATCAGTGTTCTCATCATGTAGACATGAAAAAGTTTAGGAAGAATAATTTTAATGTGGCACACAACTCTACTTGGTATTTTCAATAGCCTTATATGTATGTGGAAGTTGGACAATGAATAAAGACAACCAGGAAAGAATTCATGCATTTAAGTTATAGTATTGGAGAAAAGTATTGAAAGTACCATTGACTGCCAGAAAAACAAACAAATCTGTGTTGGCAGAAGTACATCTAGAGACTTTTTGTCTCTCATACTTTGGACATAATATCAGGAGGGACCAGTCCTTGGAGAAGGATATCATGCTTGGTAAAGTGGAGGGTCAGCAAAAAAAAAAAAGGAAGACCAGCAACAAGATGTGGATTCTCAATGTGGCAGCAGAAAAGGGTGCATAAGCAACAATTGTGAGGATGGTGTAGGACCAGACAGTGTTTTGTTCTGTTGTGCACAGGGTCACTATGAGTTGGAACTTAACTTGACAGCAGCTAACATCAGCAACAACCATAGTTTAGAGTCAGGGTCTTGGTAACATCTTGACTTTTTCTGAGTCTGAATTTTAGCTGACTGAGCTAATTGCTGATGTTTTTAAAGTTTTTCTTTGGTGGATGTAAAAATATTAGTTATTTTATTGGAATAGTTCTCTATAGGTACTTCTAGATGTTCTTCTCTAGAGTCTTGTGTTATAAAACTGAGGTAAAAATCATCTGGGAAACAGTCTGTTTAATAGCAGACAAGATTATTTCCTCTAATTTATTTATTTTGGGGCTTTCCCTTTGTTAATGTGCTTGTATTTTAATTATAGTAACTTCAGAAAGGAGAAATAAAACATAAAAAGATCTGTTACTAGCATTCCATTTTTAATGGTATGACTAGAAGAGATTAACAAACCTTCGTTGTTTCCATAACATGCCCTATTATGAATTATTCCAATTTATATTTTGAATGCATAAAAACAATCACAGATTTCTTTAGCAGGTTTGCAGGCTTGAGGAGGAGAAGAAAGGTCAGCTTGTTGGACTGACATGGCTAGGGGAAGTGGATACTTTTCAAGGGTCTTGTAGAAGTTGTAATGACTGGCTATGGCCAGCCTAATAATACAGTGAGGAATTAGTTTGCAATAAGAGCCATCTACATAAAACATCAGGCCAGGATTTGTCAAGGGAGTTTTCGTTAAGTCACCATGAGAATTCAAAAGCTGCTCAGTTAGCTCTAAACAGTTATAGGAGAGACTATCATCCTTCTCAGTTTTCAGGGAATACAGTGGCAGGGTTTAAAGTAGCCACTAGATGTAGTTTAATGTATGAAGCAACCAGAAAAAAAGACCTAATGGAGATGAGTCTCCTGGTAGATAAATGTTGAGTTAAAGTGGGACTGAGTAAAGTAAACACAGCACAGGGTATTTATATATTGAAAAAGTTCCCTAATACTATATTTGCAGTAGTTTCAACCAATTTTGCAGTAGAAGCTATAGACCCTGGCAGCATAATGGTTATGCGTTGAACTGCTAACCTCTAAGTCAACAGTTCAAATCCACCAGCTGCTCCATGGGAGAAAGATGAGGCTTTCTGCTCCAGTAAAGATTTACAACCTCAGAAACTCAATACAGGGTTGCTAGGAATCAGAACCGACTTGACAGCACACCACCGCCACAAGGGACAATTCACCCTTTAGAAAAAAATCCTGAATTCCAGAGATTAGTCTTTTCTTTTTTATTTAAGTGAATAGTGGAGAATGCAGTATAGGGGCTAGACATGTACAGCAGCTATGGCCAGCAGCTATGGCCCTAAGATAAGGAGGTAGACTCTAGTCACAGGGTACAGGTACAGGTTGTAATAATGTACACACCTCTTTTGTCCTCTGTGTTAGAACACCTAATGTATTACCAGAAACCTGTGTACACATAAAGGGAAACCCAAATGATAGGAAACCGTACAGTGAGCATGTTACTGAAAGATTTTTTAAAAATTTAATTATTTTCTCTTGATCTTCTAGGCTAAAGTAGAATGCATCAGGTTCAGAGGTTTCTAAATACTTATATAAAGGTGGAGCCATGAGAAAAAAGTTAGGGATCCAAACTCAGCCATTGTTGTTGTTGTTATGTGCCATGGAGTTGGTTCCAACTCATAGCCACCCTGTACAGGGTTTTCGAGGCTACAAATCTTTACGGGAACAGAAAACCTCATGTTTCTCTCACAGAACAGCTGGTAGTTTCAAACTGCTGACGTTGCGGTTCGCAGCCCAAAAAAATCCTCTTTATTTATTGTTTCTTTTTTTAGGTGAAGGAAGGCTGTTAATAGTTTCTTTTCTTTGGGGCTCAATAGAAATGTCTCTGTAGAGACTACATGACCTAAGTATTTGACAGAAGGCTGAGTTAATCGCAAGTTTTCTCTATAAAATTTCCTGTCTACTATTGTTGTTAAGTGCTGTTGAATCAGTTCTGACTCATAGTAATCCTGTATAGGATTGCTGAGGAGTAACTGATGGGTTTGAACCACCAACCTCACAGTTAGCAGTCCAGTGCTTATCCTACAGTGCCACACCAGCTAGATATTTTAGCAAAGTTTGCATAGAGGTGGGACATACCGATACGTTATTGACATACTGTAAAAAATCATTTGGAAATTGTAAAAGTTGTATATCTGCTTGTAAAACAAGAAAAATAAGTAAGGGACTCAGTGAAACTCTGTGACACAACAGTCCAAGTCTATTGTTGGTTATCTCAAATCAAGGCAAATAAATACTGGCTTCCAGGGTCTATAGAAATATTAGAAAATACACTATAAAGGTCTATCATATTAGAGCATGTCATGTCAGAAGAACATTGAAAAGTAACAAATATGGTTTAGGAATGACAATGTGATCAATTGTACATAAGTCCTGAACAAATGTTCAGCCTCTGTGATGTGACTTTTTAATCAGAAGGACAGAAGTGTTGTTTGGTCTAGTGCAGGGGACAATGAACCCTTTAGAAAGAAATCCTGAATTCCACGAGTTAGTCTTTTCTTTTTTATTGAAGAGAATGTTGGGGAATGCAATGTAGGGGTTAGACATGTACACTTGAATTTTAACGAATTCAGTGGACAATATTTGGCCAGTGTCTGTGGATGTTGTGGTTCAAAATTTGGGGAATCTGAGAAATAACTTTGGGAGTAGAGAGAACCTGAACAAACAGAGATTTGAAAGGGTACAATAAGGGCTTGCATACGGCAAAGAGCCTCTTCTTTTTGAATGTTGGTGTTAAATACCATGGAGTTAGTTCTGACTCATTGCAACTTGGTATAAGATTTCCAAGGAGAGACTGGTGGGTTTGAACCGTCAACCTTGCAGTTTGCAGTCCACTGCTTATCCTAAAGTGCCACATCTATCCCTAAGTTCTGATTTTCAGGCAACATTAATAACATTTCCTTCTTTTCATTTAAATGGTAAGCGACAATTCCATTTAGATAAAGTATGCCTTTCTGTTAAGTTAACAGAGGTGACAGGACTAAGCAAAAAGGGTGCAGATCCTTAATGGTCAGAGAGCTATTTTGTACAGTTTGATCATTAACTAATGCATGCTCTTTATTAGTAACCCCTGAGGTTTTAAAAACTCAGGGTTAGTGGCAGATAGGGCGACTTCTGTATCAACTAAACATAGGCAGGGATCTCCATTACTGTACATGGTTATTTTTCTATGAGAATTTAGAGTCATCTTGGAAAAGTTTCTGTACTGTCCACAGAGCCACTTCATTCTGTATTGGGGTAAAATGGTGGTTGCAGTTCAAAGTTTTCTATTTATTGTTCAATTTGAAGCATCCGTTTTTCTGATGGCCAAGTGCTTTTACAACAGTGGCACTTTAAGTACACTATTTTTGTTGTTAAGTGCTGGCAAGTCTGTTCCAACTCATAGTAACACCATATAGGACTTTTGAGGAGCAGCTGATGGGTTTGAACTACTGAACTTTCAGTTAGCTGCCCAGTGATTATCCTATAGTACCACATCAGGACTCCATTAGATATATTGCTGTTGTTGTTGTTGTTAATTGCTATTGAGTTGATTCTGACCCATAGTGACCCTGTTATAGGGTTTCCAAGGAGCAGCTGGTGAGCTTGAAGCCGTGACCTTGCTGTTGAAATGATTTTGCAGTCCGGTGCATTTATCCACAGCGCCACCCAGGACTCCATTAGATGCATTGCAAGTCTTTAAATTTCTTTTCTGGGTAGTTCCTTGTAGTTGCTGCAACTGAAGAGCCATTAGTTAGTTAGCTTACTAGTGCGCTTTGCCTCTAAAGTTTGGGCTAGCTCGTGAGCCGTGTAAGTCAGTCCAACAGTGGGAGCAGCCTTCCAAACTAAACAGTGTCTTTGAACTAAGGCTGAAATTTTAGACTTGAGGCCAGCTTTAAATACTACATTAAATACCCCATAGTTCCTTCATCTAAATGATTGAATCCAGAATGTTCCTTAAACTTTTGGAATAATTGGGCTTGATAATATACACTTTTGTCCTAATTTTGATTGCAAGAATGGATTTTTGTCCAATCAATTATTAGAGGGAAGCCTTAGAGATTGCTTCAAGGAAGCTTTGGCCCCTACCTCGAGCTTCTGTGACAAGGGTTTTGGCTGTTTTGCCTGTACCCAAGGGGATTTTTCCATTCAGCATATTCCCAAGGTAATTTGATATCCTCATGGCTAATGTATCAATGAATTGATATAGCCCAGACAATATGGGCTGATAAGCTTCAATAAGGATTTTAATTTCCTCAGCAAATTTGTAAGGATCTTCACATAATTTTGGAAAAAAATTTAACAACTTAAAATTGTTATATAATTCTGTGTGAGTCCAAGGAATAAAAGAAATAACAGAACCCTTTAGATATTCTCTGGTATCTGCTCCAGATTGTGTGGGACAAATCGTAAAAAGGCATTTTAGGAATGAGCTTTGGAACTCTACGTTGGATATTTAGCAGATTTCTTCAAGGAAGAAAGGAAGTTTAGACAGAGTGTTTCCAGAAGGCTTAGAATGTACGGAAAGTTGGCTACCAGCAGAAGAGCAGACGGAACTGTATGTCAGGAATATGTAAGCATAACTGAGGTCTGATTTTGTAATTCCTTATTTTGTTTGGTTACTTCAAAAACTGCACTGTGCAATTCTTTATTCTGTTTAGTCCATTTAAAAGCAGTATCTTGCAGAGAGGTTATTTTGTTATCTTTATGTCTTTGAGAGGCCTCGGGTACCTACTTAAAAAGGTGACCTGCTGTAGTTTCTTAATGCAAGAGCCTGTATTTTATAATTAATTTCACAGAAAAATTAATTTAGGATGATCAAAGATTTCTCAGAGTAGCCTCTGATCTTGTGGAGTTCCTTTAGTTATGTCATGCCAAGCAGACAGAAGCAACATGTTGAAGAACCAAGATGTTTGATCATAGAATGGGCAGGAGTTCTTGAAGGAGGCTAAGTATTACTCTTAGATTTGTCATTTCTCAGGTTCCCAAAGGTAGTTTAAAATTGGTTTCAGAAACATGAAACAGGTCAGTGCTTTCAGTGTTTCAGAACTGGGTAATCTCCCTAAAGAAGGAGTGCTATCTTCTATAGAATTTACTGAATCTACAGCCACAGGCTCAGTAAATTCTATAGAAATTTTGTGGCACTCTTTTGACCTGGCCTGTGCCCACTGTTTCTAAATAGCTTTAAGGTCTTTAGATTCTTTAGCAATGACTACACAGAGCCTCAAACCAAAGGAACTTATGTTCTATTTTATAAAAATAGAAAAGAAATAGAAAGGTAAACCTACACTAAAATTCAGGAACTTCTGCACAAAGAAAGCAGAGGCTCAGAGCTGAGAGGTATTTACCTTCCCACAATTCCCAAACTGTAGAGATAGAAGGTCCCCAAAATGATCAAGTCTGAATCCCCAGTGCCTTGGAAGTTGCAAAGGCAAATTCATCTTTTGGTCTCTTGTGTTGCAGTGAAGTAGCAGGCTTATACTATGTTAGGAATGAAAGCCAAGGGTATTATTGAAGGTAAAGCGATTCACAAATCAGCGTACTCATTAACACTCAGTTAGGGAACGATAATAGTGTTCCAAATTACAAGAAGAGCGTGAGGTTTTTATCATGTGGAATAAACAAAGGACTACTGGCTCACAGGAACAAGGGGGTACATGTCAAAAAGTTACAAAGGGATTATTAAACCTCAGTCTTTCTTAACATTATTATTTCTATGGTCTAACCTCCTGGATACATTATTGACTAAGGCATTCTTCTTGGATCGATCAAGTCACACAAACACTCTTGACAAACAATTCCTTGCACAAGCTAAAATCTTGACCCTTGCTCTTTTATGGGTTACAAGGATTTAAACTTTTACAAGAAACTTAATTGTCTCTTCAGAGCAGCAGAAGCAGAGATGTTAGGCCAAGCTATAGTTTAATTCTAAATGGAGTTTAATTTTGATCAAGGGCAGCCATTTCAGTCACACCAAGTGCCTTGGTTTCAGGGGTTCATTTACACAAGGATTAAAGCGACTTGCCTAAGGCCACAGGCTCAGTAAATAGCACAACTGTGACTTAAATCTAGGTCTTCTACTTCTAAATCCAGAGGGACATGGTGGTGAAGCCAGGATCCCAAAGGAAGAAGTGCTTTGAAATGATAAATTGGCAGTTAACTCTGGCAGAAATCCTTTCCATTCCCTTTGCAAGTCTACCAGAGCCATATATGCTTCTCAGAGGTGGAAAAAAATATCACAGGGTGAAGGTCTCCACAATATCTGGAGAATGGAGAATTGTTTGCATAAGAGCTATTGTTTGCCTTGGCAGGAAAAAAAAAATTAAAAAGGAAAAGAACCTTATATACATACACATTTTTAAAAGCTCCATGGAGTTCAGACAAATGTAGCAAACCAAAAGCTCTCTTGGGCCGCTGCCCTGGGCCAGTCCCACCACCCCCTCAGGTAAGTCACTATAGGCACTGCCCACCATGCCTGTCTAGGGAATCTCCAATCTCTGTGAAGAAAGGGATAAAACAACACAAATTCTCTAGGAGCCTCATTATTCAAAGAGCTTCAGAAGCGGTGAGAGGGCAGTGGTGACTTTGGGAGTACAATCTTATCTCCAGGGTGAATAGGACCATTTGTTGTTTATGTCCAGGAAAGCAGGGCAGCACAAAAAGAATGGGAGAACTTGGAGGAGAAGGGTGCCAAAAGCCAGCAGCTGATCTAAAAATCCTCTGCTGAAACAATGCCTTCTCCCTGGAAGAGCTGCAGCCCCTTCTGAAAATAAAAGCTCTTGCTTAGGAAATTGGTCTTTTGTGGTTCTGGCAAGAATCGGCCCAGATAAACTAGCCTAGCCTGACCCTTTCCCCTCACATGGAGGAGACTCAGAATTTGTCAGGAAGTGGGGAAATTTGGCAGATCCTTCCTAAACTTCCATCTGTTCTTTCAGTTCTCCTGAACCCTCTATAGAAGCTACCCATCTCCTAAGAGGGTCCAGGACCTCTTGCCGACTAGCTACTCAGTCCCTTTCCAGTATCCCTCTGTGGCTTTTCTCGTTCAAGCCAAAACCAAAAGCTATGATTGAGCCTGGAGGCCTCTGAAGTTTTTTTCTCACAATTTAAAAACTTGGGCTAAAAATAAAAACTGGCCTGGGACTTTAAAGCAGACCTAAGCCTTGCCCTTACATGAACTGTTTTGGCCCTTCTCACCCTAGCAGCGAAAGCCCCTACATTTCAAAGAGAGCAAGCATAGCTGGACAGGGAGCAGGCTGCCAGTCAGCAGTTGCTCTTCTTCCTAGGTCACAATGGTTCCTTAGATGCTCCCATGTCTCCCTTCACTTCCTGAGACTTGAACCTAGAATGCCATGTAAATGGATGTTTGCAGATTTACTTTACATGGTAGATCCTCAAATTTCTATTCAAAAGAGACTTGGGACAGGTTGTTGCTGTTGTTCTTAAGTGCTGTTGTATTGGTTCCAACTCATAGCGACCCTGAACAGGGTTTCGAGGAACAATTGGTGAATTTGAACCATCAACCTTACGGTTCAAATTGATCTTACAGACCAGTGCATTATCCCATAGCGTCACACCATAAATAGTGCAAATAGTTAACCTGCTTGGCTGAAAGGTGGAAGGTTCACATCCACCCAGAGGTGCCTCAGAAGATAGACCTGGGGATCTTTTTTTTTTTTTTTTAATCAGCTCTTGGAAGCCCTATGGAGCATAGTATAGACCTATAGCCACATGGGGCCACTAGGAGTTGGAGTTGACTCAAGGGTGGTGGGAGAAATAATTTGGTTAGAAGAAAGTCCAGGAGCTGTGTCTTGAGTATGTGTTTTTGCTGGTTTAATGGGGTGACTGGTGGGAGAGAACTAAGGGAGACTGCTGGAGGTGGTGCCTGCTAGAATCTCTTCAATCCACTACGTGGAGTTGTTCCTGCAAATGAACACATCAGTAATTGGAAGGAGGGACCACATCCAGGAGCTGAGCAGAACGAATTCTTCTTACAGTTTAGGCATCACTAGCAAGTAATCTCCTGTTGTTATTGTTAAGTGCCGTCAAGTAGGTTCTGACACATAGCGACCCTGTATAGTGTTTCCGAGGAGCAGCTGGTGAGCTTGAACCACCAACCTTTCAGTTCAAATAGCTTTGCAGTCTGGTGCATTAGCCCACAGTGCCACACCAGGACTCCTAGAGAAGGGAAATAAAATCATTGCCGAGGACCTCTATCTTCTTTGAAGATGAGGAAGAGGATGCCAGGACAGGGGCTTGGGCCATGCATGTCCTACAACACAAATGTGACAGTGACCAGACTTGATCAGTGTGTGTTCATAACAACCAACACGTGTCTTTTTCTTTGGCACTAACCAAATGCTTCTAACTACCTGGCTTTGTTTAACCCTTCCAACAATATGCAGTATTGGTAATATTAATAAGAACCATCTTTTATTGACTGCTGGTATGATACTGTAGGGTAAGCATTAGATTGCAAGGCCATTTAAATTGCAAGGTCTGCAGTTCAAACTCAACAGCCACTTCTCAGAAACCCTAGACTGAAACCCTAGACTGGGTTTCTATGTGTCAGAATCAACTGGATGGTACTTAATAACAACAAGAAGTATGTCCCAAGCAAAGTGCTCAATGCTTTATACAGCAGGGATTTGTAACTTAGATATTAATTGTTGATGTAGCCAAGTGCCATCAACTTGGTTCCAATTCATAGCAGTCCTGTATAGGGTTTCCAAGGAGCAGCTGGTGGGTTTGAACTGCCAATCTTGGGGTTTGCAGTCTAGTGCTGATTCTACAGTACCACGCCAGGAATCTAGACCCCCTACATAACTAGGATGAACTACAAGGTCTCCATGAACTTTTGAAATTCCATACACAATTTTGCATGTATGTATAAATAGTCCAGGACCTTCAATCAGTTATTAAAGGCATTTGGGAACTATAACATGGTGAGAGCCACTGCTTTAAAAATAGGATTTCAAAATCTGTACTGAAATTGTCAAAGATTTCGTTTTTCTTGGATCCATAATCAGTGCTCATGGAAGTAGCGGTCAAAAAAATGAAATGATGTGTCGCTACAAAATCTGCTACAAAAGACCTCTTTGAAGTGTTACAAAGCAAAGGTGTCACTTTGAAGATTAAGGTGTGCCTGACCGAAGCCACAGTATTTTTAATCACCTCACATGTATATGGACAATAAATAAGAAATACTGGAGAGAATTTGTGTATTTGAATTACGGTGCTGCAGAGAATATCGACTATACCGTGGGCTGCCAAAAGTGCAAACAAATCTGTTTTGTAAGTTGTACAACCAGAATGCTCCTGAGAAGTGAGGATGGTAAAACTTTATCTTACATACTTTGACATGTTAACAAAAGGGACCAATCCCTGGAGATGGACACTCTGCTTGTTTATTTTTATAAAAAGAGGACGATCCCCAATGAGATGGATTGACACAGTGCCTACAAGCCTTGTTAGAATGGTACAGGGCCAAGCAGTATTTCATTCTGTTGTACATAGGGTCTCGCTGAGTTAGAACTGACTCGATGGCATTTAACAACAACAACAGTATTGCTTTGGTGATGGTTCAGCTTGAAAATTCTCACCTTCCGTACGATAGATCCAGGTTTGATTCCTGGCCAGTGTACTGTCTTGTATGTGTAGCTACCACCCTCCTTCCAGGGGAGGCTTGCATGTTGCTATGATACTAAACGTATTTCAGGGAAGCTTCTAAGCTAAGATGGATTTGGAAGAAAAGTCTGGTGATCTACTTCTGAAAAGCAGCCAAAGGTCTGACCCACAGCCAATTATGGGGGTGTCTCAGGACTGGGCAGCATTTCATTCCATTGTGCATGAGTCCCCAGGACTCAACAGCTAGCAGCAACATTGTTGAGTACCAAGGTCATTTCCTTTTACAGCAGATTTAAATACTATACTCCTTTCTTCTTAGTTTGAATCTTGCAAATGCCTTCTTTGGAGCAGTCATACAATTCTATTGTATTTAAGAGAACTCTGCCATTTTCTCCCTTTCATTCACTAGAGATGATAAGCTCTTTGAGGACAGACACTGAGTCTTACTTATAATTTTATCTCTCTCCTGTACCCAAAATAAGTTTTAGTACTTAGATACTCCATAAGATACTTGTTGCATAAATGAATGAATTAATAGAACGCCCCTTATTTGGAAAACGGATCCTATTTAAGTATGTGGTTGTGTGAGATCATCTGTGTGTAAGTGAATGAGGGAAGGTGGAGTCCTCTCACATGCGGTGCTGGAAGGGCAGCTGTAGAGTGGAAAAGCCCAGCCCTGGTTTGTAGGAAAGCAGATCAGCCAGCCTTCTGTGCAACGCCGAAGTGTCGGGCACAGAGCCAAGGGAAGCCATGGCCTCGCATCCTGGTGGCACTTGGATCTGGCTCTGGACCAGAACATCTCCTGCGCGCCTCTCCCTGCCAGCACCCCTGTGCCTTCACTTTCCACGGCATCTATTAATGATAAAAGTCCCCGTGGTTTATAATTACCAGTTTGACAAGTTCAGGAGTTCTCTGTTAATTATTATAATTAGCTTTCACTCAGTGTGGCTTCGGGAGTTTAACAACAATATTAACAACGGGAGGATGACGATCAGGAATTGACTACAAAGAATTGACTGGAAAGCCTTCCTTCTGCTGTCAGGGAAACTTATTAATGAAGGCAAAACCTGCACAGCGGCTCCCCTCTGTCTGCCTTAACTCAGCAATGAGTTCTAAATTTGCCCTGGGGAATTGAAAACAAATGTTGTGGCCAACACTTGCAAACCCCAAGTTTAAAAACAACAGAAGAAGAAGGTACTAAACTAATAGCTACCTGCCTTTCTTGACCAGAAGTAGAGCAGCAGCAACAGCAGGGGATAGAAAGCACAAACTAAACCTGCCAGCCCTGGTCCCAGGCCTGGTTCTTAGCAAGGAGCAGGCGTATGGAAGATGGCAAGAGCAAAAGGAGGCTGTGGAGAACTGAGCAGTCTTTGGGAGCAACCACCTATACTTAAACTGCAAAGTAGACCAGAACTTTTTCTGCTCACTTCTCAATTTTGCCCATCCCCATGGCTATTCCCTGAGTTATGGCTAAGTATCCCTCACCTGGACATTCTAGCCTTAACTAGCCTCCACTCATTTCCAACTCCCATCTAAAATCACAGACCTACTAGAGAGCCCTTCTTGAAGCACAGTTCTGATGACCTCACTCCTTATCTCAAAAGCCTTCAGTGACTCCCCATTGCTTACCAATACAGTCCAGAGTCCTTGTTTTGGCATTCAAATCCCTATACCTTGCTAGTGTTGTTGCCCCATTATATACCTATTTATCACTTGGTTGAAAATTGGGCCTTAAGGATTTGTTCTGTTCCAGACCTGAAGGGTGGTCTAAGGCTATAGTCTCACATTCTTCCTGTCTCTTTATGACCAATAAGCCCAGTCTTCTTTATAATATTGAGTTTTGTTCCTGATTGTTTCCTACTCAATTTGGGATCTTCTAATGTGATCCTGTACAGAGAAGTTAGTAAGTGGTAGCCAGGTGCTATCTAGTTCTTCTGGTCTCAGAGTTATGGAGACTGATGTCCATGTGTTTCATTAGTCCATTGGGCTAATTGATTCCAAGCATCTTCAGTTCTCATCACTCTTCTTTCTTTTGCACGTAGAGAGACCAATAGTTGCACCTTAGATGGCCATTCATGAGCTGTTAAGATCCCAGTCATTAATCACCAAAGTAGGATATGGAACATTGTCTTTGTGACCTATGGTCCTGAGTCCCCAGGCCCAGCAACTTGTTGCCGTTAGGTGTTTAGTAATGTCTAAGAAGTTTTCATCATTTGTTCCTTCTGTGCTCTAACACGGTGTCCTTATGTGGGGCTGCAGGTTAATGTGCTGGACTGCAAAGTCATTTTGAACTGCATGGTCAGCAGATCAAGCTCACCAGCCACTCCTTGGATACCCTATACAGGGTCACTATGAGTTGGAACTGACTGGATGGCACTTAACAAGAATAACATGCTCCAACAAATTCATAGGTGTATTTACAACAAAGGTAATACCCATTTACAAATATCCTCTGTCAGACCCTTCTATAGTTGTGGGTATATTCCCACTTCCTCCCATACCATGTCTGCCTGTATATCTGTCCACGTATTTGCCCATAGACCACTGTCGTTGCAAGGATGTATAGATACCAGTATTTACCTCTATCCCTTTTAACCCTTGCGTTCACCAGTCTTCATTTTTCTTCTGCCAATAGTTTTGTTGTATATTATCTTCCCCAACACTCAAGTTAACATGTGTCTACCCTACAGCCAATAAATTACTTTTCCTTCCTCCCCAGCCCTGGTACCCATCAATGAATGTTTCTTTTAGCATGAAAACCTATTCTTGAGTTTTTACAATAGTGGTTTCATACAATATTTGTCTTTTTGTGATTTACTAATTTCACTCAGCATAATGTTCTCCAAATTCATTCATGTTTTAAGGTACTTCATAGATTCATAATTATTCTTCAAGATTGTATTGCATTCCATGTGTGTATGTACCAGAGTTTGTTTTTCCATTCTTCCACTGATGGGCATTTAGACTCTGACATTTTGCTATTGTGAATAGTGCTGTAAAGAACATTACTGGGCACATATCTACTTGTGTCATGGATCTTACTTCCTGGGGATATATACCAAATAGAGGGTTTGCTCGGTCATAAGGTGTTATTATTTCCAACTTTTTGAGGAAGCACTATACCTCTTTCCACGGTGTTTGCACCATTTTACAGAGCAGTGAGCCATGTAAGAGGGTACCAGTCTCTCCAAATCATCTCCAGCATTTGTTGTTTTTGTTTTTTTTAACTTTTCTATTAATGCTGGCGTGAGATGATAAATCATTGTTGTTTTCATTTGCGTCTCTCTAATTGGTATATTAGAGCTCTGGTAGTGCAGTGGTTACAGAGTCGGGCTGCCAACCTCAAGGTCAGCAGTTCGAAACTACCAGCCGTTCTGCGGGAGAAAGATGAGGTGTTCTGCTCCCGTAAAGATTTACAGCCTCAGAAACCCTGGGCAGGGTCGCTATGAGTCGGAACTGACTCCACAGTACTTATCAACAACAACAACAATTGGTATATGGAGTCCTGGTGTGGCAATGTGGGTTAATGCACCAGACTGCAAAGCCATTTGAACTGCAAGGTCGGTGGTTCAAACTCACCAGCTGCTCCTCAGAAACCCTATACCGGGTCACTATGGGTCGGAACCAACTCGAGGGCACTTTACAACAACAACAATTGGTATGTGATTTCTAATGTTTCTTTATATGTTTGTTGGTTGCTTGAATGTCTTCTTTGGTGAAGGGTCTTTTCATGTCCTCTGTTGTTGTTGTTGTTGTTGTTGTTGTTGTTAGGTGCCATTGAGTTGGTACAGACCCGTCGCGACCTTATGCACAACAAAACAAAACACTGCCCGATCATGGGCCAACCTCACCACTGTTGCCACACTTGAGTCCATTGATGCCGCCATTTGGCCAATCCATCTCGTTGGGAGTCTTCCTCTTTTTCTCTGACCCTTCACCTTACCAAACATGATATCCTTCTCCAGCGACTGGTCCCTCCTGACAATATGTCCAAAGTATGAGAGACGAAGTTTGGCCGTCTTGGCCTCCAAGGAGCATTCTGGCTGTACTTCTTTCAAAACGGATCTATTGGTTCTTTTGGCCCAGTTTTAAATTGATTATTTGTCTTTTTCTTTTAGATGTATTTTAGTTTTCTATAAATTTTAGAGATTAGTCTCTTGCTTTATATGTCATGGCAAAAATGTGTTTTCCCAGTCTGTGGGCTCTCTTTTTACTCTTTTGTTGAAATCTTTTGGTTTATGTACATACATATCTAATTTTTAAGAGGTCCTAGTCATCGATTTTGTCTTCTTTTTGTGTGTTTTTAGTTATGTTAAATATTTATACCATGTATCAGAGTCCCTAAATTTGTATTTTTATTTTTCACTGGTGATCTTTATAATTCTAGGTTTTACATTTAGGTCTTTAATCCATGTTTAGTTTGTTTTTGTATGTGATATGGGTGTAAGATATGGGTCTTGTTTCATTTTTCTGTAATTGTATTTCCAGTTTTGCCTGCACCATTTGTTGAATGCACCATTTGTTGTCTCTTCCCCATTTAATGTGTTTTGGCCCTTTGTCAATGATAATCTGATTGTATGTGCTTCTGAGTTCTCGATTCTGTTCCACTGATTTATGCAAATGTCATTGTACCAGTACCAGGCTGTTTTGACCACTGTGGTTGTGTAGTAGATTTTAAGATCAGAAAGTGAGGCTTCCAACTTTGGTCTTCTTAAGTAATGGTCTATTTATTTAAGGTCTGTTTTCTTTCTATATAAAGTTAGTGACCAGATATTCCAGCTCTTTAAAGAAAGATATTGGTATCTGGATAGGGATTGTATTACATCTAAAGATTGCTTTGGGTAGTGTTGGCATTGTCACAGTGTTGTCTTCCTATCCAAGAGCATGGTATATTCTTCCAGTTTTGTAAGTCTCTGGTTTCTTGTAGCAATGTTTTATAGTTTTCTTCGTATAGATCTTTTGTTTCTCTGGTTAGATTTATTCCTAAGTAAATCTTTTGGGTACCTATTGTAAATGGTATTATTTTCCTAATTTCCTTCTCAGAGATTTTTTTATTAGTGTAAAAGACTCTGACTGATTTTTTTTATATGTTGATCTTGAACTCTGCTGCTTTACTGAGTCTTTTAATGAGTTCCAATAATTTTCTTGCTGAGTCTTTGGGATTTTCTCTATATAGGATCATATCATGTGCAAATAGAGAGACTTATTACTTCTTTGCCAATTTTGTTATTTGTTGTTGTTAAGTGCTGCTGAGTTGGTTCCAACTCATAGTGATCCTTTGTAAGGTTTCTGAGGAGTGGTTGGTGAGTTTGAGTCACTGACTTTGTGGTTAGCAGTCTAGTGCTTATGCTACAACACCACACCAGGACTCTGCCAATTTGGATGCCTTTAATTTCCCTTTCTTGCCCTAGGTGGTTGGTGGTTATGTGCCATGGAGTCGGTTCTGAGTCATAGCGACCCTGTACAGAGTTTCTGAGGCAGTAAATCTTTACGGGAACAGAAAGCCTCATCTTTCTCCCGCGGAACAGCTGGTAGTTTCGAACTGCTGACCTTGCGGTTCGCAGCCCAATTTGTAACCACTATGCTACCAGAGAACTTCCAGCTCAATAGTTAGTAGGAATGGTGATAAAGGACATCCCTGTCTGGTTCCTATGCTCAAAGGAAATATTTTCTGTTTCTCTCCATAAAGACTAATGTTGGCTGTTGGATTTACATTGTTGTTGTTAAGTGCTGTTGAGTCATTTACTACCCATAGCGACCCTGTATAGGGTTTCCAAGGAAGCTGATGAGCTTGAACCACCAACTTTGTGGCTCAAATGACTCTGCAGTCTAGTGCATTAACCCACAGCACTGTTGGATTTACATATATGTCCATAATTATGTTAAGGAGTCCTGGTGTGGCACTGTGGGTTACTGGTCTGTACTGCAAAGTCGGTTTGAACTGCAAGGTCAGCAGTTCAAGCTCACTAGCTGCTCCTAGAAAACCCTATACAGGGTCGCTATGGGTTGGAACTGACTTGATGACACTTAACAACAACAACAGTTATGTTGAGAAATTTCCTTTGATCAAGAATGGATGTTGGATTTTGTCAAATGCCTTTTCTGCATCAATCAATATGAATATGAAGTTCTTTTCCATTGTTTGATTTATGTAGTCAATTGCGTTGATTGTTTTTCTAATATTGAACCATCCTTACATACCTAGCATGAGTAACACTTGGTCATGATGTATTATGTTTTTCAATTATATTTGCTAGGATTTTGTTGAGAATTTTTGCATCTGTGTTCATGAAGAATGCTGTTGTTGTTAAGTACTGCCGAGTCGGTTCCAACTCATAGTGACTCTGTATAAAGTTTCTGAGAAGCAGCTGGTGGGTTTGAAATACTGACCTGTGGTTCACAGTCCAATGCTGATCCTACGGTACCATACCATAAGTTCATGAGAAATACTAATCTTTAATTTTCTTTTTTAGTAATATCTTTGCCTGGCTTTGGTATGAGGTTTATGTTCACTTCATAAAATGTATTCAAGAGTTTTCCATACTTTTCTATGTTTTAGAATAATTTGAGTAAAACTGGTGTCAGCCCTTCTCTGAATGTTTGGTAGAATTCACCATTAAAGCCAGCTGGACCCAGACTTTTGTTGTTGTTGTGAGTATTGTAATGACCTGATCAATTTCTTCTTTTGTAATAAGTTTGTTTATGTTTAATACTTCCATCTGTGTTAGTTTAGGTAAGTCATGTTTTTCTAAAAATGTATCCATTTCTTCTAGATTTTCAAATTCTTCTGTTATTATCCTTTGTATTTCTATTAGTTCTGCTCTGACCTCACCCATATCATTTCTTAGTCATGGTATTTTCATCTTCTCCTTTTTATTCTTTTGTTGCATTTCCTAATTGTTAGTTGATTTTATTAATTTTTTCAAAGAACTAACTTCTTGTCTTGTTGATTCTTTCTATTGTTTTTCTGTTTAATTTAGTTCTGCTCTAATCTTTATTAAATCTTTTCTTCTAGTGGCAGTAGGCTTACTTTAATGCTCTTTTTCTAATTGTTGGAGATGTTGCCTTAATGTGTTGATTTGGTTCTTTCTATTTTTTTGGATATGTGTGTTTATTGTTTTAAATTGCCCTCTGAGCATTGCTTTTGCTGTGTTCCAGAGTCTTATTTGATTTAAGGAATTTTAAAGATTTCATTTGTTTTATTACCTAGTAGCTTTTAAGCAGAGTGTTATTCAGTTTCCCTGTCCTTGATTTTGTTTCCTTGACCTTCCTATTGTTGATTTCTAATTTTATAACATTGTGATCTGAGAAGATGCTTTGTAGTATTGTGATGTTTTAAAATTTATTGAAGCTTGCTTTGGGACCTCACATAGAGTCTATTCTGGAGAAGATTCCATGATCACTGAAATAGAATGTATATTGTGTTGTTGTTGGGTTGAGTGCTCTGTATAAGTCTTGAAGTCAAGTTGGTTGATTGTGTTGTTTAGCTCTTCATGTCTTTGTTGATTTTTTTTCAAATTACTCTGTGCTTCATCTAAAGTGCTTTATTAAAATCTCCTACTATTATTGTGGAGTCCTGATGTGGTGCTTTAGGATAAACACTGGACTGCAAGGGCAGTTTGAACTGCAAGGTTAGTAGTTCAAACTCACCAGCTGCTCCTCAGAAACCCTATACAGGGTTGTTGTGAGTTGGAACGGACTCAACAACACTTAATAACAATAACAACTATTCTTGTAGGGTTGTCAATTCTTTCTTTAATTCTATTTGAGTTTGATAGATGTATTTCGAGGCTTTTTCATTGGGAGCATATATATTAATTATGGTTATGTCTTGTTGTTCAATTGACTCTTTAATCATGTGATAACGTCTTTCCTTGTCTCTTATGCTGGCTTTTTCCTTAAAGTTTATTTTATCAGAAATTAATATTGCCCCTCCTGCTTGTTTCTGACTGTTATTAGCTTGATATATTTTTTTCTATCCTTTGAAGTATTTGGTCTATGTTTGTCTTTGTGCATAAGGTGTGTCTCTTATAGACAGCATATTAAAGGATTTTGTGGGTTTTTTTTTAATCCATTCTGCTACTCTCTGTCTCTTGACTGGTGCATTTAATTCATTTACACTCAGTGTAATTATCAATAGGTATGAAGTGATTGCTGTTATTTTAATATGTGTGTGTGTGCGTGGTGCTGCTTGTTCTGCATAATTTTCTGTTCTGAGCTCATTTAGTTTGTATGCTTTCTTGTCATTTCATTCATTGCTATGGTTTTAATGTTTACCAAATCTTTATGGCTTTCTTTTTCCTTGTTTTGATGTAAAGGTGCATTCGTTTTCTTTCAGGTTATCCTTATGCTTTAATTTATTAATTTATCCTCCAGTTTAAAGTAGTCTGTTTTATCTTTAAATCGACTTGGCTTTCGGGCCATTTGGAAGTTCTGTAACTAAACTTTCCCCTTCTTTTTGCTTAGTAGTTGTCTTCATTGCTGTTGTTGTCAGGTGGCATAGAGTCGGAACCAACTCATAGCGACCCTATGCACAGCTGAAAGAAACAATGTGCGATCCTGGGCCAACCTCACTACTGCTGCCACACTTAAGTCCATCAATGATGCCACCTGGCCGATCCATCTCGTTAGGGGTCTTCCTCTGTTTCTCTGACCCTCCACCTCACCCAGCATGAC
>NW_006408526.1:27435877-27479541 GCF_000296735.1 Chrysochloris asiatica
CTGAGTATCATTGGCTCTTGTTCATATGGTATCTCTTGAAATGGTTGAACATTAACCATTCTATTGAATGAAGTTGTCTTCATTATTAACTTATAATTCTGATTCTCTATTTTCAGTCTGGTAGGTTTATTTGCATTGGATACTCCTATATCTGGGTTGAATTCTGTGTGTGCAGCTGTGTATGCCAGTCGCAGGTTGTTGTTTATTACTATTGGTTTTCAGTCCAAAGAATTCCCTTTAATATTTTTTGTAAAGTATGTCTGGTTATTACAAATTCCTTTAATTGCTGTTTGTCTAGAAATGTTCTATATTCACCATCATATTTGAGGGACAGTTTTGCTGGGTACATGGTTATTGGTTGGCAATATTTTTCTTTCACAGTTTTGTATATGTCTTCCTATTGTCTTCTACCACATAAGGTTTCTGCTGAGAAATAAGAGTTTTGTCGTATTGACTCTGTTTCATAGGGTAACTTCATCTTCCCTGAGCTGGTATCATTATTATTTTCTTGTCATTTAGTTTGGAGACTTTGATTATGATAAATCTTGGTGATTTTCTTTTGGGATCTATCCTGTTAGGTGTTTGTTCAGATTTTTGAATACTTATCTTCTCGTTTTTCTTGATGTTAGGGAAGTTTTCTTACAACAGCTTTGGACTAACTTTTCTGTGCTTTTCTTTCTCTGTTTCAGTTCTAGAATTACAATCACACATAAATTATTCCTCGTCACAGTGCTCCACATGAATCTAAGGCTTTCTTCTGATATTTTCCTTCTGGTTTTTTTATTGTTCTGCTGCTTACTGGTACTGAGATATTTATCTTCAAACTCACTAGTTTGGGTTCTTATTGTTTCAAATCTACTCCTTTGCCTTTTCAATGTATTGTTTATTTCTGAAATCTTATTGTTAATTTCTGTATTTCTATTTGCAGGTTTTGTATTGTTTCCAGTCCTTTACCTATTTTGTTTGTTTGCTCCTATTGTGTTTTCATGAACTCTTCCTTGTTATTCTTGACCATTCTGTCAATAATTTGAAGGTTCCTAGATATCATTCTATTGAATTCTATTTCAAGGAGTTCCAGTGCCTCTTTTTCTTCAAAAACATTTTTTGCTTTTCATTTGCAAGACAGAACCCCTCTGTCGTGATTCTTTGTTGAAATGTAAATTGCCTATTGCTTATGAGACATTATGATATCATTGTATTTGTATTTAATTGAGGATTGCGTGCAGATTATTGTGTATTGATGTGTTTCCTGGTGGGTTGTGATTAGGAAATGGAAGCGTGTGCACAATTTTTGGTTCACTGTTCATGCATCCCAGCTTAAGGTGGGTTTGGCTGATGTTGGTTATTTGTATGGCAGTTGGTTGATATTGGTCATTTGTATGGCAGTTGGTATTGGCTCTTTACCAGTGTGGGGGCTACACTGTGGGTGGGTGGTAGTAACATGATTGCTGCTCCCTGTTGGGTAAGGCAAGAAGAGAAGACATACATATAAAAGGATAAAGCAAACAAGAAAACAACAGTGATTAAAGAAAATGCAAAAGCAAAAAAAGAGAGTAAAGGAGGAAAAAGAAGAAATCAAAGAAAACAGGCAACAGTTATAAAAAGAAAACAATAACAAAAACGAGGGAGAAGAAAAAGAAAACATGGAAGAAAAATTAAAGAAGAAAATAATAAGAAATAAAAAGCAATAAAACAGGTAGAGATGAATATCAAAGAGGTCAGAAAGTAGTAAAGGGAAATCAAGAGGAAAAAAGAAAGCAAGAAGAAGATGCAGTGATGAGAAGAGATACAGAAGAAACGATGAAAAAAAATCAAAGCAGAGAAAGAAAAGGTAAAAAGCAAAGGGAAGGTAAAGAGAGGAAGAAAGAGTAAACAAGCAAAAGCAAGGAAAGGAAGAAGTAAAAACAGGGCAGATGCTAAACTCAGTGAGGAGAAAACTCTGGGGGCTTCTGCCAGTCAAGGAGCTCCTGTGGTTGGTGGGCAAGGGATGAGACTGTGGTACTCTGGCTCTAGTTGGATATATTATAGGCCTAGGAGTCATCTATCTAGACACCCAATTCAGAAGTATTTCATGCAGACCCCCAACTTGCTGGAATCAAGATCTTTCTGTTCCAGAGGGAAGCCAGGGGGAAAAGTTTCTACTAGTTCGGAGCTGGCCAGAACTGGCTCTGCAAGTTTGGAGCAGGTCTCACCTGGATCCAGGTGCTGGAGTTAGTCCAAATAGCATCCCACTCACTTTGAGGGGCTTACAATGCCACAGCTCGTCACCATGACCCTCCGATTCCTTAGCAGGAATTTCACTGGGGGTGAACATGGGTGGGGGCTGGTCACACTTCTGGTCACCAGGGAAGTGTGGGATACAAGAAAAAAATTACACTTTAATCTCTGAGAATCACCACTAATCCTCTGTACCCCTAAACCTCTGTCTTGTCTCTGAAGAGTTCAGGGGTGCTGATGGCAGTGCTGCATATGGTCAGTTGGCATAGGTCACTAATCTGTCCCTTTTTTTTAACCATGTCTATTCAACTTCCTCTCCTCATAAACAGTCAATCCACTTCTTTATCATGAAGGTCATGATTTCAGGACTATCATCTGCATCTGTTCATTTGGATTTTTTGTATCTTTGTTGTAGATGGTCTGTGTAGCATTTCTGCCTAGTCTGCCATCTTGTTGCCTTCTCCTGAAATATTTTTTTAAAGATAAATATGATAATATTCCTCTTTAATTTGTCATTCCTGGGATAGTAAACCAGAAGATTCCAATTCAGAAGGGCACCTGCCCATTTCAGCTTACTGATGCCTAGGATATTGATCTTGATGTATTCTATTTCATTTTGTACATCAGTTTTCCTATACTGATACTTCACGCATTCCAGATTCTGATAAGTGGTTTTTATAGCTATTTTTTCTTAGTTTGAGCCTGCCACATCTGCAAATGAAGGTGCAAAAACTTTGCCTTATCCAGATCCTTAACGTTGACTGTACCTTGAGGAGGCAACACTGACCCAGCCTCATTCTGAGTGCCTTCCAATTTGAGAAGCTCATTTTCTGGCACTATATCAGATACTGTTGGTATTCATAAGGTTTTCAGGGGTTCATTTTTCAGAATTGTACTGGCTTTTCCTTCTTCCTAGTCTCTCTTGTTCTGAAAGCTCCATTGAAACCAATCCACAATGGGTGATCCTGCTGGTATTTGAAATAATGGTGGCATAGCTTCCAGCATCACAGCAACACACAAGCCACACTACAACAAACTGACATATGAGTGGTGAACATATATTGTACAGGGTCCTCGGTGATTGTTCTTACCTCTGTTAATCTAGAATGGAAACCCATTATCACATTTTTTTGTACAAATAAGATACACCTTCTACATTTATCATACAAACGCCTCCTTGTCCTTGGGAGGTATTGTCGTAAGTGCTGCCATGCCATTTTTCTAAATGTTGCTGCAATTCTTTGTACTAGCATTTTCTCTGATAAAAGTATGAATATGAGCACAAAATGCAAAGCTGTCATTTTATCAATCTTCAAGGGGCATTTTCATAAAATGATAGTGGGATCAAGGAAATAGTGTTCCACTAGACCATTCATCCAAGTGAGTGAAGCAATGACATATGTTAGAAGTCTGAAGGAAATGTACCCTCAAAGGAAACATCACCAATCACAACTTCCATTCTCATAAAAGAAGCTTCAATCTGAACTTGCATATGAGCAATTAATGGTCTGTCCCACAGTCTTCTGATTAATGTTCCTGTGCTCATCACTGCCACCACTCGTATGTCAGTTTGTCATACTGTGATGACTTGTATGTTGCTATCACGTTAGAAGTTATGCCACTGGTACTTTAAGTACCAGCAGGGGCACTCATGTGGACAGGTTTCAGTGTTGCTCCCAGACTAGGATGAAGGAGAAGTAGGCTACTTTTCAATAGTTAACCACTGAAAACCTTATGGAGAGCAGCAGAACACATATAGTGCTGGAAGATGAGCTCCTCAGGTTGGAAAGCATTCAAAATATGATCAAGGAAGCGTTCCGTCTTCAAGTTAGAGCAAACTTTCATGACCTTCATTTGTTGGTATGGCACAACTCAAAATGAGAAGAAAAAGCTGCAAACATCAATTAATAATCAGAAATTGGAAAATACAAAGTATGATCTGGGAAAATTGAAAGTTTTTAAAAATTAAATGGACTTCATAAAGACCAATATCCTAGGCAATAGTGAGCTGAAGTAGACTGGTATTGACCATTTTGAATCAGAAAATCATATGGTTTACTATGCTAGAAACACCAAATTGAAGAGGAATGGCACTGCCTTCATCATCAAAAAGAACATTCCATGATCTATCACAGACAATGCTATCTATGTGTGATAGGATAATATCCATGCACTTACAAGGAAGACCAGTTAGTACTAATATTAATCAAACGAACACACCAACCACTAAAGTCAGTGATCATGAAATTGAAGAATTCTACCAACTTCTTCAGTCTGAAATTGACCAAAAATGCAATCAATATATATTAATCATTACTGGTGATTGAAATGAGAAAGTTGGAAATTAGAGGAAGGATCAGTAGTTGGAAAATATGGCCATGGTGATAAAAGTGATGTTGGAGATCACATGATTGAATTTAACAAGACCAGTTATTTATTCATTGCAAATACCTTTTTTTCAACAACATGAAAGGTGACTATTTAAATGGACCTCACCATCTGGAAAACATAGGAATCAAATTGACTACATCTGTGGGAAGAATTGGTAAAAAGCTCAATATTGTTAGTCAAACAAGACCAAAGGCTGACTGTGGGACAGGCCATTAATTGCTCATATGCAAGTTCAGATTGAAGCTGAAGCAAATTAAAACAAGTCCATGAGAACCAAAATATGACCTTGAGTATATCCCACCTGAATTTAGAGACCATCTCATAAACAGATTTGATGTACTTGACATAAATGATAGAAGAAAAGAAGAGTTGTGGGATGACATCAAGAACATCATATAAGAAGAAAGAAAACTGTTACAAAAAAGACAGGAAAGAAAAAGACAACATTGGATGTCAGTAGAGACTCAAACATACTCGAGCATAGAGACGCTAAAGAGAATGGAAGTAATGAAAAATTTAAAGGACAGATCGAGAAGTATTATAATGAAATGTGCAAAGACTTGGAATTAGAAAACCAAAAGAGAACATGCTCAACATTTCTACAGCTGAAAGAAGTGGAGGAAAAAGTTGAAGCCTCAACTTGCCATATTGAAGGATTCTAAGGACAAAATATTAAATAGTGCAGACAGCACCAAAGGAAAATGGAAGGAATACACAGTCACTGAACCAAAAAGAAAGAGTCAAGTGTTCAACCATTTCAAGAGGTGGCATATGATCAAGAACCGATGTTACTGAATGAAGTTGAATAGGCCTCACTGCAGACGTTGGAAAAAAATAAGTCTCCAAGAATGGATGGAATACAAATTGAAATCCTACAAACTGATCAGCACTGGAGGCAATCATTCATCTATGCCAAGAAATTTGAAAGACAGCTTCTTGACCAACTGATTGGAAGAGATCCATATTTGTGCCCATTCCAAAGAGAGGTGATCCAAAGTAGTGAGGAAATCATTGAATGATATCATTAATATAACATGCAAGTAAAATTTTGCTGATGATAATTTAAAAATGGTTGCAACAGTACATCAGGAGAGTCCTGCTAGAAATCCAAGCTGGATTCACAAGAGGATGTGTAAGTAGGAATATCATTATTGGTGTTGGATAGAAGTTGGCTGAAAGCACAGAATACCAGAAAGATGTTTACTTTTGCTTTCTTAAATATGCAAGGACATTCAACTAAAACAAACAAACAAAACAACCTATGGATATCATTGTGAAGAATGAGCATTCCAGAACATTTAAATGTGCTTCTGTGAAATCTGTACATATACCAAGAGGCAATTGTTCAAACAAAACAAGGGGCTACTGAGTGGCTTAAAATCAGGCAAGATGTGCACCAGAGCTGTATCCTTTCACTGTATTTATTCAATACGTATGCTGAGCAAATAATACAAGAAGGTGAATTATATGAGGCAGAATATGGCATCAGTGTTGGGGGAGACTGCGATGTGTAGATGATCCAACTTTGCTTGCTGGAAATGAAGAGGACTTAAAATACTTACTGATAAAGATCAAAGACTACAACCTTCAGTATGGATACACATCAATGTAAGACAACAAAAATCCTCACAACTGGATCAATAAATAACATAATAAACGGGGAAAAGATAGAAATTGCCAAAGACTTAATTTTACTTGAATCCACAGTCAACACTCAGGGGAGCAGCAATCAAGCGATCAAACAGTGTATTGCATTGGGCAAATCTGTTGCATGGGCCCACTTTAAAGTGTTGAAGAGCAAACTTGTCAGAAGGAGAATTGTGGTGCACCTAATGCAAGTCATAGTATTTTCAATCACCTCATATTTATGTGAAAGTTGGACAATGAATAAGGAAGACTGAAGAAGAGTTAGTGCGTTTGAGTTATGGGGTTGGAGAGGAATATTGAAAGTACCATGAACTGCCAGAAGAACAAACAAATCTGTGTTGGAAGAAATACAACCTGAAATGGGCAGGTCAATATTATCACTTTGATTACTGATGAAGTTTAGCTTGAGGTACAAAAATGGGCTTCTGGAGACTGAACAAAAAATTAGAGAAACTTCATCTTCAGTCTTGGAATCCTTGGTTGGTGCAAATGATTAAGGGCATTCCGACAAACATAAAGATAGGTAATTTGAATCTACCTGGAATTGCCTTGAAAGAAAGACGTGGCCATCCACTGCCCAAAGATCACAGCCATTGACAACTCTACAGAGCTTCTTGGCACACAGGAGTTCACTATGAGTCAGAATCAATTGCAGAACTGACTTGGATTGTTTTTTGGTTTGGTCATTGGTCTCAGGCAGTGTTGGTGACTGTCTGCAGCATCTGTTATTCCCAAATGGCTCAGGGGCCAGAGTCCTTTTCATCATTGAAGAGGCTGAAAGCACAGACTTTCTGTACGATAGCTGATCCAAAACATGGGGGTGTGAGGGGCTGCACTTCACATAGCTGGTTCCATCCCTGAACTCACTGAGCAAAGATGCCCTTCATCTTCTCTGGGGAAGATTGGGTGAGGAGTGGTGAAGAGCAATGTGTCATGCTAATGAATGTGTATCCTTTTGGAAAGAAACATCAGGAAGGGCTTGTTGTTTCCTATAAACCATAAGCAGATGCTGATTTAGAGGGTGCGTCATACCAAGGGGACACTGGAATATTGGGGAGACACTCCATTTGCAGAGTGGGTGTGGAAGAGCAAAGAGTAATAGTGTTGAGCTTTCTTTTTGCTTCCTTTCTGGAGGATATTTTTGTAAACATCTGGCAACTCTGAAGTGATTAATTTCTGCTTCTTTCTATTGGCATCTAGAATTTTGTAATCTGCAGAGGTTGCTATGCCACTCTCTACAATTCACTTCATCTCCTTGGTTTTAGGCTTGTCTGTCTGTAAACTGGGTATAACCCCAACTACCCGATTTACTTTTAAGGGGTGCTACAGGGACTAAAACTTGATCCTGTTGGGGGCAAAAATCTCAAGATGCTCATATTACAGAGGATTGTTCTAACGATGCCCAATATGGCAACTATTCAACACTCCAGACTGTCTCTGCAGTAGAGCCTTCCATTGATATCCTCCTCCACAGGGCACCCCCCATGCTGCTCAGGGAGCTGTCCCACCACCACAGGCTTGCCCTCCTTTACTTGCTATCCCTGGCCTAGGCTGTTAGTGCCTCATAACTGTGGTAACAGTTAGTGGCCTGTCCAGTTGCAACCAGAAGAAAAAGGAAAGATAGAGGAAACACACATACACACCCACATTTTCTACTACTTTAGCTTTGCTTAGAAATGGCACATTCAGGAAGGTCTTAAGACATAGTGATTAACTTTCTCAAAAAGCCAGTGCACCTGGGAATACACAGCGAGACACAATAGACTGAGCAAATATTAGACAAATATCACTTTTCAGCATTGCCCACTTTGCTGGAGATGAATGGATTGGCTTTTCAAACACTACAAGAGTGAAACAGCCAGCCTGGATTCAAGATCAACATCACTTGTCTTTTTCTTCCTTTCTACCCCTCTCTCTTTTTCAAAAGTTTAAATCACATGTATACAAAACATTTTTCGAAAATGAAGGCACTCAGAAGCAAGCTGAGCAAATAATTGTGTTTCTGACACAGGACACTTTGGTCTTTGTTGTTGTGTGTCTTTGTTGTTATGTGACTGGTACTCATGTAGGCTCCAACCTAGACTTGCAACCCAGAACACCCAGGGAAGCCTAATGAGGCTTCCATGATTCAGAGGTGATGCCGTCTGGAGACTTCCTACTTTTTTAGGTCAGTGATGGGGTAGGAGGGAGCAAGTAAGGAGCTGAAGATTCAAGATATCAGAAAGCATGGAAGTATGTACTCTCTCAAGAAAAAACAAGTCAGTTTAGGTAAAATGCATGTAAGAGAACATTTTATAGGAAGGTCTGTTGGAATCAGAACTAAAGTAACAAAGAAGTCTGTAAGACAATTTCCTGAGATGACGTAAGAAACAAGTAGAAGGGACATGTCATCAGGAAAGACTAATCACTAAGACAGAACATCATCATTGGTAGAGGGTCAGAGACGGAAGGACACCCTCAGTGAGATGGATTGACACAATAACCTCAACAATAGACTGAAACACACCAACAATCATGAAGATGATGCAGAAGTAGGCAGTGATTCATTCTGTTATATTCTGTTATAAGGTTGCTATGAGTTGGTGCTAACTCAACAGCAACTACCAACAACAGAGGGGGAATGTCATGGGTCAGAGACTGCCTTTGCATAGTGGGAAGATTGTCTTGAGCTTGAATTTTATTTTATGTGACTTTTCAATGTCTCTGCCTGCTGTAATCAGAATCGTAGGAAGCTAGGATGGATGACACCTCTCAGGTCATGGTGTTTCACTGAGTTGAGACAATGAGGTAAAGAAGCACTCAGGGTCCCACCCAGTGGCAGTGGTGAAGCTGGGATTGCACTCTTCCCTGAGACTTCCTGACTCATGTCTAATCTTTGGTTACTTCTCCTTCTGGGATCAGCTCTATTTCTGAGCCTACAGCACAGGGTGATCATGTGCTTAACAGACTGGTCCCCTGGGTCAGGAGTTATTCATTTTCTTACTTGGAACATCATGTCAGACTGGCCCCCTTGGCTGGTACTCTACCCCTCAGCCTGACATTGCCTTACCCGCTGTACATTTCCCCATGTGTCAAGGTCTGTTGTTGTTGTTGTTAAGTGCCGTCGAGTCGGTTCTGACCCATAACGACCCTGTACAGGGTTTCCGAGGGTGTAAATCTTTATGGGAGTAGAAAGCCTCATCTTTCTCCCGCGGAGCAGCTGGAAATAGTTTCCAACCGCTGACCTAAAGGTGTCAAGGTCTAGAGACTTCCAAATAGTGACACAGTGCCCCCAGTACTGGTCTCACACATTCCTACTGCTTTTCTTTCTCCACTGCCAAAGGCAATGATGGTCTCAGCATGTGTTTCTAATCTGTCTGTCTGCATTAGCACAAAATGGCTGGAAGTAGGGTTTTCTTGTTGCCCCAGGCCCCACACTATGGTTGACACCAGGATCTGACATCCTTATTTTCCCTGTAGGAGGAAGAAGGAGTTTTATCTTCTCTCTGGAAGAGGGAATGACAGGAAAGCCACAGCAACTAGGGCTGGAAGATAAACTGTGGCTTCTCATCATTAGAAAAATTAAAGTATACAGACAGAAATGTGGTTTTGCTTCATAACTATATCCTGTCAACTAAATATTTCATTTAGGCCCTAATGCCTGAGCCAAATGAGAATCTCGAGCAAAACTGCACTATTAGAATACACTTAATTATTGATTCAGCCAGGCAAAAAATCAAAAATAAAGAAACCAGGCGCTATTCTAATTCCTCTTATCAAGCATCTTGAGTGCTAATATGCACTTGAACAGCTGCTGTTATCCTGAGGAGCCCACCACCTTCAGCTGCAAAACGTGCTACTTCACACCAGCCACATGGAGTCAGAACGAAGGCAATGACTGAGATCCAACCTCTTTCTCTGGCCTCATTTCCACACCTCAGGAAGGGATAGGAGCAAGGCCAGGCAACTTGCATAAGAAGGGAGCCTTTCCTTTCACCTCCTTGTCTTTCTCAGGTGAGAAGACAACGACACATACTACCGTGTTAGTTGTAGCGGCTCCATGGTCATTTCACTGGTTTCCAACCTGGGCAGTTTGGGCAACCCCAAACAGCATTCTTGCACTATCTAGCTGTCCTATATTTCTTCACTTAAAAAACAATAATGAAGACAGTGGTTTATTATCTTACCACTAAAAGGGACTCCAGATGTCATCTAATTCAATTCTGTCATTTATACAGATGGAGTTACTGAGGCGATAAAGACTGAAGTGACGTGCCCAAGGCCATAGAGCCAGTTAGTGAGGATGATAGAATTAGAACTCAGGTTTCATTTAAGAAAAGTCTCTGAGGGGAAGAGAGGTGGAGGAGCATGGGATTAAGGAAATGTTGATAACCATGGCATGTGTGGGTAGGAGTGATTATATAATTTGATTGTAAGAAGGCAATAATAAAATGTGCCAGACTCCAAAAATGATTGAAAAGACAACTTTATGTAATCCTTACATTTTTTCTATCTATATTATATAATTTCTCATTTTTAATAGATTTATTATTTGATTTGTTAGAATTCATCTCTGACTTCTCTATTTATCTTATTACCTATCCATCATTCCATTCACTGTCCCAGTTATCTCTTTATCATTTCGTCTCTCCTGCCTCCCATCCCTCCCAGAATTGCTACTGAGGTCCTACCAGGTACAAGATGGTGGGAGGTCAACATTCTCAAGTCAGATTGTTAACTTTCTAATGGAAGGGACTGATTTCTGATTTAACAAAGACAAAACACGGCTTTGTCTGATCAATGTTTACTCAAAGATATATTTATGACCCAAGTTGAGAATGTGTAAAAGTCTTCTGAAGACACAGGAAATAGAATAAGTAGGTTGAAAGGAGACTTCAGACACCATACCTCTGCTTTCAAGGTAGGCTTTCACCCCAATCCTACTGAGACAGACTCCTTCATGTTCTCAGGAAGGATGCTAATTCATGCTTCTTGTCCCTTAGGGAGTGACCAAACTTGCGGTGTGCACAGGATAGGAATCCCTGCAAGGTGGGACATGTTGGTCTCCCTAATTCCTTTGTACATACAGTTCCTTCTGTCGGCTTGTAACTGTCTTGTTAGGATCAGTACTGAACTGCTAACCACAAGGTCAGTGGTTCAAACCCACCAGCTGCTCCTTGGAAACCCCGTAGAGGGTTGCTATATGAATAAGAACCGACTTGACAGCGCTTAATAACAACAATTGCCAACAGATAATCTCATTTATAATGTTTCTTGGAGTCTTGGTATGATGCTGTAGAATGAGCACTGGACTGCTAACCTCAAGGTTGGCAGTTCATACCCTCTAGCCGCTCCTTGGAAACCCCATATGAGTCACTATGAATCAGAACCAACTCGATGGTACTTAACAACAACACCAACATCTATATAAATCCTTCCTAACTCAAGTCTTACCAGTTCTACAAAGCTTTGTCTTAATATTAAAATTTCATTGTAATTAGAGTTCCTGCCAGATCTCAACAAGGTCACAAGTGGTTATACTTTCTCGTTAGTTTCTGTGCCTCCTTTTGGCATTTTCTGTGCTTTGGATAGTAACTACACTGGAAACTTCCCCAGGGCAGAGCCCAATTCCTGTCCTGAGTCTTGTTTACTGCAATCTAAGAAAACAGAAAGGTCTCCATTTCATCTCACTCAATTCTCATCTGTTGAATTTAACATTGCTGGAAAGAGGAACAGGAAATCACTTTCCCAACAGTGTTGTTTTTAATTGCCATCAAGGTGGTTCTAACTCATAGCTACCCTGTGTAGGGTTTCCAGGGAGCAGCTAGTGGGTTTGAACTGCTGACCTTGTGGTTAGCAGTGCAGCGCTTATCCTACAGTACCACATTCTAAAAATGAATCCCATGATAAAGAATTCCTTCCTGATCTTTATCTCTTCTAAAAGATCCCTTCCCTCCAAAGTGCTATTTATCTTTCATATTTGTTGTTTTCCTTTTCCATTATTCCTCAAACCCAGAGTCCAAACTGAGTATACTGTCTATCCACACTGTCTATGTTTGAATGTTCTGGTTGAGAGACTGTGAGACCCATTGACCAGGTGCTCACAAGCTTTGTTTCACAGTCCTGTGCAGTTAAGAGGCCTGGGAGGTCTAGGAAGCAGAATCCAGTATTTCAAAAGGACTAACATGCACAGCCCAGTTTTCTTTTGGAAATCCCCTCTTCCCATCACCAGCAGGCCTGTGATCACTGGGTTGCCCTGACGCTGCCCATGGCTTCCTCGGGGAGTGCTGTAGCTTGTTTGTGTGTTGATGTAAAAGAAAATTCCCACAGAGGCCCAAGGGACAAACAAAGCAACCGACAGTGTTAGTGTCAAGGAAAACGACACTGAGAGTCAGGGAATGAAAAATAGGAACTCGATGACATGTGAAGACTGGGTAGAACAATTGTGACTGGAAGCCTAGATTTTCTTTTTTTTTAAATTTGTCTCCTAAATTTTATTTATTTTGTTGTTGTTGTTGAGAATTTACACAGCAGAACATACATTGATTCAATAATTTCTACATGGACATTGATTATATTCTTTGAGTTGTGCAACTCTTCTCATGCTCCTTTTTCTGAGTGATTCCTCCACCATTAGCATCAACTAGCTACCCATGATCTCTGGAGTTGCTGTCGTCTATTTGATCCTGTGTAGACACTCAGAGTTCCTAAAAGAGCATAATGCTCAAGGCAGACATTGTTTATTAGTTAAACTAAACTGTAATTTTAAGAAGACATCAGGGAATATTTTTGGCTTAACTTTAAACATAATCTCAGGGAAATAGTTTCAGGGGTTCATCCACCCTTCACTACTCCAGAAACTCTGGGGTACGTGAGATTTAGACATTCTGTTTTGCGTTTTTCCCCTTTTGATCAGGATTCTTCTACAGAATGTTGGATCACAATGTTCAGAAATGATAGCTGAACATATCCAGTTCTTCTGGTTTCCTGGCAAAGAATGCAGTTGTTCAGAAAGGCAATTAGTCACACATTTCATATCCTCCTCCTATTTATGATTCTCCTGCTTTCTCTCTTGCTCCAGGTGAATAGACACCAATTGTTGTGCCTTGGATGGCAACTTGTAAGCATTTACAACCCCAGTTATAATGCAAGGAACTAAGAGATAGAACAGAAGCACTAAACACATTATTAGGTCAATTAACTGGACTAGCCCAGTTATCTTTCTTTAAAGAGCTGGAATAACTGGTCACTAACTTTATATAAAAAGAAAATAGTCCTTAAATAAATAGACCATTACTTAAGAAGAATAAAGTTGGAAGCCTTTCACTTTCTGACCTTAAAATCTACTACACAGCCGCAGTGGTCAAAACAGCCTGGTACTGGTACAAACTTCCAAACCAAGGAACCAAATCCCAACTATAGCTATACTTTTTGGGGGATCATTGTTGTAAACATATCTATCACATAATTTTTTACAGGTCATTGAAAAAGAGGAAGATGCCCAAGAAGATGGACTGACACAATTGCAGCAGCAATATACTCAAGCTTACCAACAGTTGTGAGGAGGGCCCAGGTCTGAGTAGTGTTTCGTTCTGTTGTGCATAGGATCACTATGAGTCAGAATCAGAATCGACTTGACGTCACCTACCAACAGCAACTTATTGACAACAATTACGGTAATTGGCTGTGCAGCCCTACTGGTAATCAATGTGATTTTTCTCTTATCGTAAAATGAAAGTACTCTGTAAGCAGTAAGTCCTCCTTTCCTATTCCTTCCTGCCTTTGGTAAGCACTGATGAGCATTGGTGTCTATACATTTGCGTATTCTCTTCTTTTTAATAAGTGAAGTCAGATAATATTTGTCCTTTTGTGAATGACGTGTTTCACTCAGCATAATGTTTTCAAGCTCCATTCATGTTGTAGCACATATCAACACTTCATTTCTCCTACTGCTGGAGTCCTGGTGTGGTACTGTGGGTTAATGCGGCAGACTGCAAAGCCATTTGAACTGCAAGGTTGGTGGTTCAAGCTCACCTGCTGCTCCTTGGAAACCCTATACAGGGTTGCTATGGGTTGGAATTGACTTGACAGCACTTTACCACAACAACAACTGCTTGAGTAGTATTTCATTGCATGTATGCACCACATTTTATGTATCCATTCATCTGTTGGTGGGCATTTAGGTTGTTTTCACCTTTTGCTTACTGTGAATAGCGCTGTAATGAACAATGGTGTACAAGTTGCATTTTTAATATCTGTTTTCAAGTCTCTTGGGTATATACCTAGGGATGGAATTGATGTAGGTTAAGCACTGGACTGCTAACCACAAAGTTGGTGGTTCAGACCTGCCAGCCACTCCTTGGAAACACCTTACAGCTTTGTTTTGATTTGGAACTGATTGATGACACTTAGCAACAAGTTTTATTTAGAGTGTTTTTGATATATCATCATACTGTTTTCCAAAACGGCTGTACCATTTTGCTTCCCCACCAGCAATGGATAAGGATTTCAGTTGTGCCACGCTCTACCAACATTTGTTACTATTATTGTTTTCTTAACCATATTTGTTGTTGTTTTAAGTGCTGTCAAGTCGTTTCTGACTCATAGCGACCCTGTATAGGGTTTCTGAGGAACGGCTGTTGAGCTTTAACCACCGACCTTATGGTTCAAACTGACATTGCAGTGCAGAACATTAACCAGGGAGTGGAATGAGACCTCATTGTGCTTTGATTTTCAGTTCTTTGATGGCCAGTGATACTGAGCATCTTTCCATATGTTTGGCAACCATTTTAAGGGTCCTCTCTAATGGCATGTTTGTTCAAGTCCTTTATTCTTTTTATGATTGGCTTACTTGTCTTTTTGTTGTTGTCAGAGTTTTATTTATTTTTAGATTGCTAGATTTTTATGTGTCATTTTCGAAGATATTTTCTTTCAGTTGGTAGCTCAAATTCTTCACATTTTTGGTAAAGCCTTCTGATGGAGTTTTTAATTTTTATGAGGTCCATTTATTTATTTTCTCTCCTGTTCTTTGTGCTTCTATTATATTAGGTTCATCCATTGTTAAAATCAGTCCTGACAGTGTTGCCCTATGTTTTCTTCGAAGAATTATTAGTCTATTTTATTTTCTTCTAAGAATTTTATGATTGCACATTTAGAAATTTCATCTGTTTTTAAATTTATTTTTGAATACGGTATGAGATATGGATACTGTTTTATTGGTCTGCATGTGGGAATCCAATTTTTCCAACATCATTTATCGAAGAGAGCCTTCAAAATCAAGTGACCAGAGATGTTTGGGTTTATTTCAGAACTCTCAATTTTATTTTATTAGTTTATATATCTGTTAGAATCCTGGTGTGGTGCTGTGGGATAAAAACTACACCACAAGGTTGATTTGAGCCAACCACAAGGTTGGTGGTTCAAATTCAAACTCACCAGATGCGCCATGGAAACCCTATACAGGATGATATGTATCGAAACCAATTCGACGGCACTTAACATCAGCAACATCTGTGTGTTAGTATACCAGTACCAGACTGTTTTGATTACTGCAGGAAGCCTGGGTCTTGCCTGTAGCTGGTTGGTTAGTATGAGTTATAGACTCAAATTGTGTTCTCACATGGTTCCTGAACCCCATTCCTTTTGCAAACTGAGGGAACTCTGGGGATGTTAGGATTATTGGGTATGAAAGCGTGATATATTTATTGCAAAATAGCTGCAATTGCTCTGCCTCCCTGTCTCCATGCCCCTTGCATAAGACTTTCTCCATCAAGAGAATTCTAGTCCTTAAATAATGGCATTTCCAGGCCTTGTTTTCACTTTTGACCAATCACATGCAACAGAAATAACAAGCTTAGACCTCAAGAAGTTTTACATGTTTCTGCTCTCTCTCTCTTGGTAAAGGCATTGCTATGTGAAAAGCCTTCTGGAAGATGAAAGATACATGGCCCAGATGGCCCAGCCACTCTGTTTCTTCAACCAATAACCAACCACTATACATAGGAGTTGAAGTATTCTAGACAAGCCAGCCTGCAACCTACCAACCAGCTGACTATAATCACATGAATGAACCTAGATAAGAACAGCCAAGCTTTGAGCAAAGCAACAGAACAACTCAAGTGATCTTGGAAGCAATGATGAATGTCTATTGTTTTAAGCCATTGCACTTGGGGGTGGTTTGCTATGTAGCAATTATTAACTGATAGAGGGAACTAAAGGGTGGAAAAAAGAAATATTGCCTGTTAGATCTCAAGAATGTAGGGACTGGATCTGGATCTTTATTGCATACAGACAGGACTCTATAGAATCTAGCTTCCCCTTATCTCTCGGCCATACCTCCTACTACTAACACACACCTCTCTGCCTCCTCTACACACCTGCCTCTGCATACTGACGAACTCTAACCTTAGTGAACTCCCGGTGCAATTCAGATTCATGCTTTGACATTTGCTTTTTTCTCTTTCCTGAAACATTGTCCTATTTTTTACCCCATTTCCCTTTGCCTATGGTGTCCTGGTGTGCATTGTGAGATAAAGTGCTGGATTGCAAGGTCAGTTTGAAACACAAGGTCAGTGGTTGAAGCCCTCATCTGCTCCTTGGAAACTCTATACAGGGTTGCTAGGAGTCAGAGTCAGTTTGATGGCACTTAAAAACAATAATAAGGAGTCCCAGTGGCACTTTAGGTTAACCATTGGACTGCTAACCACAAGGTCAATGATTCAAACACCCCAGTTGCTCCACAGGAGAAAATTGAGGCTATCTCCTCCTTTTAAGATTTATATTCTCAGAAACTCTGTATAAGAATTGACTTGGTGGCAAGTGGGTTTGGATTTTCCCTTTGCCTGGATAATTTCTGTTCAATCCTTAGATTTAAGATTATATGTCCATTTATTATTACTTTATCTTTGCTCTTTAGCTTTCTTCATCTATGCCTGTTGGTGGTGGTGGTGGTGGTGCCTTGGAGTCGGTTCTGACTCATAGTGACCCTATAAAGAGTTTCCAAGGAGCCGCTGGTGGGTTTGAACCACTGACCTTGCAGTTAGCAGACCAGTGCTTGACGTATGAATGTCCCTTCTTAAAGGATTACTGTCCTTCAGCATCGATATATTTAAGGCACCCAGGTAATTCTCATGTTCAGTTAGGGCTGAGGACCATTAAAGCTCTAGTCTCTGGGAAAAAGTGAGCGTGTCTGTGTATGCTGACCAAGAAAAAGTTCAACAATCAACCACCAGCTGGAAAATTGATGCTTATTGTTTTCTGGGATTCTCAAGGGATAGTATTGGAATACTCTCAGGAAAAAGGTTCAATAATCAACAGTGCTCCTTACAGTGAGATGCTCACTGAAGAGGTGAAGCCTAAGCTTCTGATTATACACAAAGGACTGCTATCCAAGGGCTTTGTGATCTTGCATGACAATGCACACCCAACCACCTATGCCCACACTGTTGAAACTCTGCAAAACCTTCATTTTGAGATGCTAAAGCATCCTCCCTATAGTCCTGATCTTGCTCCATGAGACTTTCACCTCTTTGGTCCCCTGAAAGCAGCCCTTCCAGGACCATGATTCACCTTTGATGAAGCAATGAAGACAGCGGTGCATTCCTGACTCTCAAAGTGCAACCTAAAACATTAATAAGAATATGAAAGCTTGTTGACAGATGCACAAGGGGATTATGATGAAAAATGGTGTATTTGTCTTTTTAAAAAGTTGGTTAAAACAAATTCTACTTCCAGAGTGTGGATAATTTTGGACTTACCTTTATATATAGTTTACTGATGTATATGGGTCAATGCAGGGGGCAAAGAGTTTAAAATAAATATTCGATATCTTGGTTTTAAAAGTCCTTTAGGACTTTCTGCCACCATCAAAAAACTTCTCTAGTCCTTGTGATTTCCTGTTTCTAGCCACCTTTGAGTGTTAGTTCTCTCTTTCTCCCGAATACATTTAACTTTTCCAACAACCATCCACTCCTGCCCTTTTACTCTTGGGCTACTTATACCAACCAACCAACCAGTGTCCGTGGACTTGACCACATATGTGTGAGTAGAACTGTGTTTGCAATAGCTGATTATTTGGAAGTAGATTTCCAGGCCTTTCTTCCGAGACACACCTGGATGTACTTGAACCTCCAACCTTTCCTTTAGTAGTCAGGTAATTTAACCACTTGTACTCCCCAGGTGCTCCTGGGATACTTAGAGGAACTAAAATTCCTCTTTCTAATGCAGAGCAGTTTCTTAATTTACTCTTCTTGCTGGTCCCTCAATATGTGTTGTTCTACATTTTCAAGAATACTGCCTTAAACTTTAACATAAAAGTTATTTTTTTTCCTGTTACCACCTGATTTTTACCTATTTACATATATCTCTCCCTAAACAGATAATACATGTATCTGTCTCTTGAAGACTAGTTTCATGTTTGCCATGTTCCCCAATGAATCCCTGGGCCCTGATGCTGACACATGGTAGGCTCTTAATAAATCTTTGTTGAATGAATGATTCATGAATGCAAGCATGCAGGAAATTCTAGAGGCCTGTATGAGGTGGTACATAGAATGTCCCCTCCCCTGGCAGGAGAGGAGAACCTTGATGGAGTGTCCTTTAAAAGTAAGGATCAAGGACTAGAGAAGTTCAGTTGTCAAACCTATGAGGAGAAAATATAGTCTAAAATAAGACAGACTAAAGGATTCAAACCGAACAGCATAGGAAAGGAAAAGGGAATAAAAGCAAGAGAGAATGGGCAAAGCACAAGACAGGCCCAGGAAATGGAGTATCTGTGGTTCATTGGGGGGCCATCTGCCATATGGTGTGTGGCTGGGTCACGGGTTTAACAGAGCAAAGCCAAAGAGCACAAATGGTTGCTTTGTTCCCCAAACTGCTATTTTAGAGTCATTTTCCTCTCTCTTAGCAGGAACTAGAATGTGTGTATATACATGCAGATGCACACACAGACACAAATGAATGACCCACTCAAATTAGACTTTTAAGATTAGCTGGGCAAATGCCAGTGACTTCAAAACCCAGCTGATAGTAAGAATGATTTTTTTTCCCCTTTAGGAAAGTAGTACAATGTAGTACTTAGGAGAACTGAGTTTTGGAGTCAGAAAACCTGTAATACTGCTTCCTTCCAACTGCTAGTAGTTAACTGACCTTGGATGAGAAAACTTATAGGATCCTTAGTTTCTTCAACTGTAAGAACGGATTAACAAAACCTAATGCACAGGCTCAGTAGGAGCGTAAAATAAAATAAAATGTTCTATTATTGTCAAAGTGCTTAGCATAGTATCTGGCACTTAATAAAATAAAGCTATTGTTAGTGGTAATATTCAACAAATATTGCCTAAGTGCCAACTGTATGTCAGACATTTTGCTAGGCTAGATGGATATGGGGGAAAAAAGCAGTAGTCCTAGATGGTGGTGAGTAAAAACATTCAGTATGTCTTTCCGTTGCAAATACGATCTAAAGCCAAGCGGTGAGAATTTGGGGGTTGTTCTAAGTGTTGCATCCAAGTGTCTACAACCTTTCTAATGTGCTGGTGACCCTGGGTCTGAGAAGGACAAGCCACTGCCTTTCAGGAGAGCGAATCATCCCTGGGGTAGCTCATTCGGCTGTGTCCCAGGTTTTCCTAAGAGATTTCCTCACCGTCCAAAAACCAATGAGGTCTGACCTTGCAAGAAGGGATGAGCTCCCAGCCCAGAGCCCAGTGACTACAGCTGAGGACGGACCCATTCATAACCCAAGCACAGACAGACCCGTTAGCGACATTGCTGCGGGCGGGCTATTACTTACAATATAGTTAGTGTCGCTTAACCAAAATGGATGGCATGCAGCGTTTTTGAGAGTAGAGCTTGAATTTGACCGAGAGGAAGATAAGTTACAGCAGTGGTGGGCTGGTTTGGAAAAACAGGGTACAGCCCCAGGGTCACTATTGAAGTCGGGTCCTCCACATGCAACACAATTGCTTTTCTTTTTTGGTAAAATATCAAAGATGAACTCTCCAAGGGAATGATCTGATGTGGGATTAAATCATTGCTCTGGGAAGAGTGGACAGAGCTGAAATGAAAACATGGATTACATGGTAGGACGAGCACGAGGGTTTAGAGAGAGTGGGGAATACGTCCAGGGGAGGCCGGCAGGCAGTGTAAGCTGTAACTGGCCATTTTTTTAGGCCCGATGTGCACATAGCTAGGCTAGGCCTGCACCCTTAAGGTCTACTTTGAAGCCTTCATAGCCCAGATGATCTTGTCTGAAAAATTGTCAATGACAGTTTGTCTGTCTCCGATGAGTTTCTTTTTTTTCTTTTTTTTTTTTTTTTCTGACTGTCAAAGCTCTAAGACCAACCATGATTTCTTTCCCTTATTCTTAGTCTTGTCCATGGAGACCACCTATGAATTAAAAAGCTATAGGTAGATAAATTTCCATTCTTCTTCCACCTTGATCATCAGGAAAGTCAAAGGCATGATAAAATAACCTTGAATCCTTGATCCTTAGAAACATTCCACTGCAAGGAATCCTAGCCTACTCTAAAACTCCAAAGCCCATTTTGAGTTCCATCTACTCCATGAAGCTTTCCACAAACCACATTGTTCCATTTTGAGCTCTTCTGTTCTTGGAGAGAGTTATAGAGTCTTAGGAGTATATACAGACCTTAGGAGTCCTGATGTGGCGCTGTGGATTAATGCGCTAGACTGCAAAGCCATTTGAACTGCAAGGTCAGCAGTTCAAGCTCATCAGCGGCTCCTCCAAAACCCTATACAGGGTCTCTATGGGTCAGAACTCAATGGCACTTAACAACAACAACAAGGTCAGATACAGGGGTTCCAACTCAAGACCTTCAGCCTTTGAGCTGCATAAACCCCTTAAACTCTGAGTCTTCCTCTAGAAAATGGATTAACAGTAATGCATACATCTCAGAATTGGTGTGGTTATTATTTAAGTAAATGTATACAAAATACATAGGGAGCTCTGGTAGCGTAGTGGTTACGAATCGGGCTGCGAGCCGCAAGGTCAGCAGTTCGAAACTACCAACGGTTCCGCGGGAGAAAGATGAGGCGGTCTGCTCCCGTAAAGATTTACAGCCTCGGAAACCCTGTGTAGGGTCGCTATGAGTCGGAACCGACTCCACGGCACATCACAACAACAACAACATACAAAATACATAGTGCAGTAAGACCTGTGAGGTATTTTTCTTACCCTCTCTCTTTTTTTTTCCCTCTAAATTGAGAAGCATCTGAGGAGTCAAGTGATCGAAGATCCAGTTTCAGCATTACCAATAAATAGCAGGTTGACCTGATATGGGACATTTTATGTCAATTTCTCAATTCTTTAATCTATAAAAATGGGAGAATAATTTTATAGATTTGTTGTAAGAATCAAAAGAGATCATGGATGGGAAAGTGTTTTAAATATCATTGAAGTATAAGATATTAAAAATTGGAAGAGATCTTCCGTGAGGTTATCTAGCCCAACCTCCCATCAAATTCTCATTAAGACTATGCGTGGAACTTACTATTTCTAGAAAATCATTCACATTATTTAATTGTTGGAAAACACAAATTTGTTTAGTTTTTAAATTTAAAAACATTTATTTAATAAATATTATAAAGTACCCTTGATGGTATAATGGGTTGCACATTGGACTACTAACAGAAAGGTCAGCAGTTCAAGTCCACCAGCCGTTCTGCTGGAGAAAGATGAGATTTTCTCCTCCCTTGAAGGTTTACAGCCTCAGAAACCCTACACAGGGTCACTATGAATCAGAACTATCTCCACAGCACACAACCACTACTGCCACCAATTTTGTGCCAGGCATCAGGGTGTGATGCTGTAAGATAAGCACTGGACCATAGGTTGGTTTGAACTGCAAAGCTGATGGTTCAAATGCACCAGCTGTTCCTCGGAAACCTTATACAGGATGGCTGTAAGTCGAAACCAACTGGACGAAATTTGACTGCAACAACAACAACATCATGATTTTTACTGGGCATATAGCAGTGAGCCAGAAAAACATAGCTCCTGCTTTAATGGAGCAGATGAAAAGTGGAACTCTAGAAAGATTTTCAATTAATTGAAGTGAATTTGATTTCCTGTAATTCCTAATCATTGATTAGCCCTTCCCTCTAGATCAGGGATGGGGAACCTTTATTCCGCCAAGGGCTATTTGGATATTTATAACATCATTCATGGGCCATACAAAATTATCAACTTAAAAAATTATCCTGCTCTATTTGGTCAAACATTTAATCAACTCAGCCATTTAATGTGATGGCTGGAACTGCAGTTGCCTTGGCAGGGCCAGACCAAATGGTTTTGAGAGCCTTATATGCCCCACAGACATTCCCTACCCCTGTTCTAGATCAATAACCATCATACTCAAAAAATTCTCATTGCCATCAAGTCTATTCTGACTCATAGTGACCCTGTATAGAGTTTCTGAGGCTGTAAATCTTTATGGGAACTGAAACCCTCATTTTTACCCCCTAGAGTGACTCGTGGGTTTGAACTGTCAAGCTTGCTGTTAGCAGATCAATGCTTATCCCACATTGCCACCGGGGCTCCTTAGTAACCATCATAGTATCCCAAATGTATGCATACATTGCACAGTTTCTTTATGTCAGGTTCAACAATTCCAGATTTCTTCTTGATACATATGACTCAGGATGGGTAAAGAGTCCTCTCTCCAGTTTCATCTGTCACCAAGAGATTGGAGAGGAAATCAGTTGTATGGCTATTGGGTTATTCTTTCCAGTGAAATAATATACTGAGGTAAGTCAAATTATAAAAATCGTTGTTGTTGTTAAGTGCCATCGAGTTGGTTCTAACTCATAGCAATCCTGTATAGGGTTTCTGAGGATTGGCTTTTTGAACCAGAGAATGTGGGGTTAGCAGTCCAGTGCTTATCGTACTGGACTACCCCAGGACTCTATAAAATCATAGAAATCTTTATTAAATAAAAATAGCAAAATGTAAAACTATTGTTTCTCAACATATCTTCCATCTAGGTGTTTACACTTTGGAAGGCAATGTCTTCATCTCTCTAATCCTTCCGTGGACTCCTGATGTGGCACTGTTGGATAAGCACTGGTCTGCTAACCACTAGATATTCCTTGGAAACCCTGTACAGGGTTGCTATGAGTTGGAATGTACTCCCTGACACTTAACAACAACAATCCTTCTGTGGGAATCCTGGTGTGGTGCTGTAGGATAAGCACTGGACTATATACCACAAGGTCGGTGATTCAAACCCACTAACTGCTCCTTAGAAACCCTCTACAGGGTCACTCTGAGTCAGAACTGACTTGACAGTACTTAACAGCAACAGTAATTCTTCAGTGAAGAATTCTGCATTCTGCATTCTGATTTATACCCCCTCAAAACATCAGTTTCAGCATCCTTGAGGAACTCAAATTGTGGTACTTCTCAATGTTCTTCATTTCGAGGAACACAAAGAAGTGTGAGGGGCAGGACCAAGGTTATAGGGAGGATGGGGTAAGGTTTCCAAACAACATTCTCAGAGGTCAGCCCTTGTTACCTTCAAACAATGAGCAGGTGTATTGTCGTGATGAAAAAAAACTTCCTTGACACAACTTTCCTGGCCTTTTATTTTTTTCACATCACCAATGCAGTCTTCAACTTTCTTAAAACTTCTTCCTAATAAGCCCACAATGATCATCTTGTGTGTTTCTAGAAAATCTATCATATTAGAATTCCTCCGAATCAGTCACTTTTTTTTTTTTTTTTGAAGACACCCTTATAGGACTGGTTGCTGGTGGCTGTGTGCCGTGGAGTCAGTTCCGACTCATAGCGACCCTCTACAGGGTTTCCGAGGCTGTAAATCTTTACAGGAGCAGAACACCTCATCTTTCTCCTGTGGAACAGCTGGTAGTTTCGAACTGCTGACCTTAACGTTTTGCAACCTGATTCGTAACCACTGTGCTACCAGAGCTCCTTTTAATGAGACTAAGACATGTGTATCACTGAGAGAACTTGTCTGCAGCATTCCACCAATCATAGAGACATGTTTAAACACATTTTGTTTGGAATAAACTTGTGCACGCATGAACTGGTATGGCAGTAGCAGTATTTTTTCACTTACCCTCATAATAAATGTAATGACTCTAGCTGCTACAATAAATAAATCCCTAAGTCTGTATTAACACAACAGAAATTTATTTTCTCATATATATGACAGTTTAATGCTAGATGGCCACTGAGATCCAAAATTCCTCAGTTTTGTAACTTGGTCCCCCTGAAGGGCATCAGAGCCTTCTGTGTTTAGCTGGTGAATGGAAAAAATGGAGTTCTGAAGTCTCATGACTTGAAGGTGATATGCTCATTTCTGATCATATTCCATTGACAAGAACTCTAGTCATGTGGCTCTTCCTAGCTTCAAGAGAGGCTAAGAAATGATAGTCCCTATGTGGGCAGCTACTTGACAGTATCAAACCTACAGTATGGAAGCTAGCTATCTCTGCTACAAATAGGGTCAAATCCATACTAGCAAGAGTAATAGCAGCTGAGAGCTTCAGGGTGGTCTTCAGAAAGCAATTGTCCTTAGGACACCTAATATTTCATTACAAAAAAACTCTTCTTATCCTTTTTCCACCAAATTTGAAACAATAATTTATCTTTCTTTCCACATTGTGGAGACAGCATACATTGAGCAGAGAGGAGTATCTGAGGCACCGGGATTTGAGAGTCAAGAATGAACTAGGGATTGGGCTTTTATTATATTTTGATATCTAGGTCAGGGAAGATAGGAGAGAAAAAGCAAATCAGGGAGAAATTAAAAGGCAGTAACTGGGGGAAAGCTTGAGCTTCCATGTGGCATGCCTTCTGAAGGCTTAGGCTCCATCTCTTTGTGTGGTGATAGGGGTTAAGTACATTTAGATGAACCAACTCCATTTCTCTTTTCCTTGCTTCTTGTTGGAGTTCACTGCCATCCAGTTGAATCTGAGGCCTGGCCACCCATGCACAATGGAATCAAATGCTGCCTGATCATGCACTGTCCTCACACAGTCTGCTGGAAAATCAAACCGTGTGATCCATACCATTTTTGTAAGTTGATTTTTGGAAATAAGTGGCCAGATGTGTCTTCACCGGAAAGCTTTGCTGAAACCTGCTCAGCATCATAGCAACAGGCAAACGTCCTCTTTGAGGTGGGCAGTGGCTGTGCAGGAAGACTCTATCCCAGGTCTTCCTCATGAAAGGTAGGAAATCCACCACCGGGCCACCAGTGCCCTCTCTTTTCCCCTCTACTCTTTTCTTTCTCTACAGCTTTGGGGCAGGTCACCTGAATACTTTACAAAAGGATTATTTAAACTTCAGTAGGGTCCAGTGTTTCTTCTCATTAAGAAAGGTTGACTAGGCATTATTCAGAATGGGTCAGAGGTAACCTTACTCTTTGGTCTTATGACAATCATCTACCTACATCCTCAGCTTGAAATAACAACAACAACAAAAAAATGAAGACTAAACCAGCATATAATTACCCAGCTTAATAATTACCAAGCTAGTTCTTTCAGTGTTTCCTTCCCAAAGCAACAATTAGAAATACATTTTGAAAGCCACTAAAGTTTCAAGGTCCATTATATTCTGACCACTTTCCGTTTTGTTGCTGTTAGGTGCCATCGAGTTGATTCTGACTCATAGTTAGCCTACGCACAACAGAACAAAACACAGCCTGGTACTGTGCTATCCTCAGAATCATTACGCTTGAGCCCATTACTGCTGCCACTGTGCCACTCCATCTTGTTGGGTGTCTTCCTTTTTGTTGAGCCTCCACTTTACAAAGCTTGATGTCCTACTCCAGGACTTACCCCCTCCTGATAATATGACCGAAGTATGAGAGATGAAGTCTTGCCATCCTGACTTCTAAGAAACATACACTGTAATTTCAAATATGATATTGAAACTGAACACAGTTTTCCAGATGACTATGGACAGCTCAGTGCACAGTGTTGTTGTTAAGTTCTGTTAATTCTGACGCATAGCAACCCTGAAGAGGGTTTCCAAGGAGCAACTGGTAGGCTTGAACTGCTGATCTTGTGGCTGGCAGTCCGGTGCTTATCCTACCATGGGGATTAATGACCCTCATCTTCAGGACACTACATTTCTATCAATTTTACATTAATTTTGTTGAAAGTCTTATACCGTGCTGTTGTATAATGAGCTTGTTGTTGCGGTTATATGCTGTGGAGTCAGTTCCAACTCATAGCGACCCTGTACAGGATTTCCAAGGCTGTAAATCTTTACAGGAGCAGAAAGCCTCATCTTTCTCCCTCAGAGCAGCTGGTAGTTTTGAACTGCTGACCGTGAGATTAGCAGCCTGAGTCGTAACCACTATGCTACCAGAGCGTACAGTATATAATGAGCTTACAGTAAACTAATTCCCTGCTATCTTGTTTTAATTGAATTTCTAGAAAACTGAGGCTACTCCTATTCTGTACTTAGAAAATTAATAGTGGATCTAAGGGTGGGAACTCAGAGGCATCTCTGTTAAATTGCATCTTGTTTATTTTTTATCCCATCCTTCTAGCTTGCCTTTTGAATCTAGATTTTGTCATCCAGAGTTACTAGCTGTCTCTCCCAGCTGGGTGCCATCTGCAACTTTGATAAGCAAGCTTCCTATGTGATTTAGGCAGGGATTTAAGTTGGTCAAGTTTCAGTAGACTACTGCTTTACATAAATTATTGTTAAAATGAGCTGTATCCCTTTGCATATATTACTCAAGGAAAGGAAACTTAGAAGTCAGTCCATTTATGGACAAGCTAAAGCCTACAGACAACGTTCCATGTGACCCATTTGAATTGCCTTTATTTTACTGTTTGTACTTAGGAAGGGTGGAAGGCCAGAGCAGGAAAGATTCTTTTTGATGCTGGTTAAAACTTTCACTTTTGTTTAAGGTTAATAGTCTACCCGGGCCTAGAAAATGCCAATTCCATTCTCCCTATTGTTCAGGCAATAAAATTTTGGTATCATCTTTGGCTCCTCTTTTTGTCTCTGACCCCAAATCCAACTAATCAGCAAATCATTTCAGTTCTCAGGAAATATGTAGGACATGATCACTTTTTCATCACTCTTACTGCCACGACTGTTGTCCCGATGCCATCATCTCTTGCCAGGATTATTGTAACCTCTTCATAGGTCCCCCTACTTCCATCTTTGTCCAATTATGGTGTATTCTCCACTCAGCAGCTAAAGTGATCCTCTAGAAAAATGAAATTAGATTATGTCATTCCCCTGCTTAAAAATCCCCAATGGCTCCTGTCTCACTCAGAATAAAGGCCAAATCATCCAGGAAAGTCTACAGCATCCTGAAGTGCTTAAGCCCCTGGGGTCCATCTACCTCCTCTCAGAGTCTCCCCTCCCTTCCACTCACTGCGTTCCAGTTTTATGAGCATCTTTCCTGTTTGTTTCCTCTGCTGGAATGGTCTTTCCCTACTTATCCACATAGCTCACTCTCTCACTCCCTACAAGTTTTCTTATTTTATTAATAAGGCCTATGATATAACAATATCATAGCGTGCTGTCTCCTTATACACACACACACACACACACACACCACACACACACACACTTTTTTCCCACCTTCAAATTCTGTTTTCTTTTTTCCTCCATAGCATTTAGTGCTACCTGGCAGAGCACAAATGATTAAGTTGATTGCTAACCACAGGTTGCAGGTTTGAGTCTACCCAGAGGGACCTCAAGAGAAACACCTGGCTTTTACAAAATCAACCACTGAACACTTATGGATCACAGTTCTACTCAGACACCAGGAGTTAGACTTGGCTTGAGGGCAGCTGATAATTGTGAGATGGAATGAGCCGGAACACAAACACCCACGTGTAAGACTTTAAAGAAGGCCAGAAGGAAAGAGAGAGATTGCCTGGGGAAGGATTTTTATACTGGTCAAAGAGGAAGGAAGGGTAGAGATTAGTGGAGGTAGATGATAAATTGACTAGGGATGACGTGCAGGTAGGGCGAGAGGAAGTTCCGATAGGGAGAGAGAAAGTGCAGCAAGTAGCCATTTTATTATGCATGTGGATGAGGGATTCTATCAATAGTTTGTTGTTGGGATAGTTGTTGTTGTTGTTGTCAGGTGCCAGGGAGTCGGAACCGACTCATAGCGACCCCATGCACAGCAGAACGAAACAATGTCCAATCCTGGGCCAACCTCACTACCGCTGCCACACTTGACGCCATCAATGATGCCACCTGGCCAATCCATCTCGTTGGGGGTCTTCCTCTCTTCCTCTGACCCTCCACCTTACCCAGCATGACATCCTTCTCCAGCGACTGTTCCCTCGGGACAATATGTCCAAAGTAGGAGAGTCGAAGCTTAGCCATCTTGGCCTCCAAGGAGCACTCTGGCTGCACTTCTTCCAAAACAGATCTATTGGTTCTTTTGGCAGTCCATGGCACTTTCAGTATTCTCCTCCAACACCACAACTCAAAGGCATCAATTCTTCTACGATCTTCCCATTAGTACACAGTGATTTTTGGTTTATGGTCTATCTTTTCTCATTAGAATATAAACGTCTTGAGGTAATGGGCTTTGTTTCATTCACTGTTATATTTTAGTACCTAGAACATGTCCATCCCATAGAATGGTTGGTAGCTTGGTTATGTGCCCTGGGGTCAGTTCCAACTCATAGCGACCCTGTACAGGGTTTCCGAGGCTGTAAATCTTTACAGGAGCAGACAGCTTCATCTTTTTCCCGGGGAACAGTTGGTAGTTTTGAACTGCTGACCTTGCGATTTGCAGCCCGATTCATAACCACTACGCTACCAGAGCTCCTTTAACATAGAATCCTCTCATTAACTATTTGTTGGATGATTAGACTGGAAGTATTCCCTCTGGTATCAGATTCACCAACTATAATATAAGGCATAGTCAATGAACTTGAACTCTTCTTTTTCCAAACTAGGAAGCTCTTCCTTCAAGTACCTTGTTTAACAGAAATCAAATATACAATTTCAACCAGATAAGTTCTACTTTAAATTATATTAATGAATTATATTAAAGTTAACTTTTCTGGCTGTTAATGATGATAGAAAATCAAACCTTCTCAGTCACAGTGCTACTCCATTGGTGCCCCAAGGAGAAAGTTTGAAAACCACAGAACCAAAATATTCTTTCACTCTGTCACTATGAAAGGTGTCCTGGTAGCATGGTGGATTACGAGCTGGGCTGCGGACTTGCAATGAGTAATTCGAATCTACCAGCTGCTCTGTAGGAGAAAAGTGAGGCTTTCTGTTCCTGTAGAGATTTACAGCCTTAAAAACCCTATGCAGGGTCGCTGTGCATCAGAACTGACTCCACAGTACACAACCACCACCACCTATTACTATGACGGCTATGAGTTACCAGAATTCAAGACCATTTTAAAAGGGGAAACAATTATCCTTTAAACCTAATTTGCACTTAGTTCTTTTCCCCTCCTTCCATACACACTGAGGCAGTGGGATGGATTAAATGACCCTGAAGATTTTTTTTTTTTTTGAGGTGAAGATTGTATGATGACATATGAGCTGTCTGTATGTCCATCACCAGCACTCCTGCCTGAGTTGGGAGAACAGAGCCGTGGATCTAACTTGAATCAACCCATTGGTGAAATGGAGGAACATCAAGTCTTCAAAGTTAAATGAAGATTCAATTAGAAATTCCACTGAAATTTCACATTACAACCATTTCCCCCCCGCCTAAACGACAGAATTATATGGCATCGTGGGGAATCTGACAGGTAATTTGGGAAACTAAAGGTTCCTTGGACTCTGTAGTTAATGGAGAATTTAGCACCAATTCCTGTGTAATTTGCACTTCTGAGAATCAGAATTATTATAAAGTCAGGCATCACCAGCACTTTCAACTCTTGGATCTGCCGGGCTCTAAGATGACCAGGAATGTGGAAGGACCGAGGTCAGAGGTTACCATTTCAATATCTGAGGCTGCCCGGCTCCCCCAAACTGGCATTTGAACTGAAGAGTTGAAAATTGGAGGTGACATTCAGAAGTCTCTGAAAATTATAACCCTGACTTCCTCCTTGAAAAGCTTATCTGAATCCTAGCTTATCCTTTGATGAGGTTACTAAAAAAGCACTTGGCTCTGAGCTCTTGAAAGATAACAGTCAGCGCAAGTGAGGCCCAGCTGTCTCCCTTGGGGGAAAACAGTGGTGACTATAACAAGCCAGAGCACTAATTAAATGGTCCAGGCAACCTTCTGGGGATGAGGGATGTGCCCCTTAAACTTCTCTCTGGGATCTCCAGGGAGCGACACCCTAAGTGCCTGGGGCTCTGTCAATAGAGGGGACTCCCACCATTGTCCAAGAAGCAGTATTTGTGCCCCAAGTGGGATCACCCAGGAAAGCATGGCCTCCCTGCTACACCTCAGGTAGCTGCTCTGCTCCTCTTTCTGCTGAACAACGATGAGAGGGAAGTGAAGAGTTGTTGCACCAATGAGCTCTCCTTCCCCAGGCATCAGACAAAACCACTGGGGAGGATGGAGTCAGTGTGCCTACCTCTTTGAGAATGCAGCTAGAATCCTCTCTGATTACTGCTCCATGCTGCTCTACCCCTCTTCTGAACTTGTCTGCTTAGTACATTGCCTCTCTCTGTTATTTTGGTGTTTCCCACTCTTTACCTTACAGTTTATTTAAATGTGTGCTGTGATCACCATGGCTCCCACCTCCGTGGCTTTAAGCTCCATCAAAGCAGGACTATGGCTTATGATGCAACTGCTCCCAGAGCTCTGTGTATATGGTTGAGTTCATCATTATTGTTGCTGTTAGTTACTGTTGAGTTGGCCCCGGACTCATGGTGACCCCATGCACAATGGAACGGAATGCTTTCTAGTCCCATGTCATCCTCATGATTGATTGTGTGTGATCTCTAGGTTATGGGAAATGGATCACCAGATCTTTTCTAGTCTGTCTCAGTCCGGAAGCTCTCTGGAAACCTGTTCAGCGCCATAGCAACATGTACAATGGAGGCCACTATAGGGGGGTGGAAGGTGGGAGGGTGTGGCTGCACATGAAGTGTCTTCGTTGGAAATGGAAATCAGGTCTCCCGCAAGGACACCTAGAGTTCTACTATTGAACCACCACTGCCTTGTGAGCACATAATTGTTGTTGTTGTTAAGTACCATGGAGTCGGTTTTGACTCATAGTGACTGTGCACAGGTTTTCTGAGACTACAAATCTTTATGGGAGCAGAAAGCCTCATCTGTCTCCTACAGAACAGCTGGTAGTTTTGAACTGTTGACCTTGACTTGAGGTTAGCAGCCCGATTCAAGTGCTCATTAAATAATTTGTTTATTTAGCAAGTATTTCCTGAGCGTGTTCTTTTTATATGTCATGGTCTGGTACATAGCAGCTTCATGGGCCCCAGTCCTGGCTCCTCTACTTCCTGCTTGCTATGTGACTTTGGAAAATATATTCTTATAGCCTCAGTTTTCATATCTGTCATCAAGTGATAGAAAATCCAGTCTTGCCCTGTTTACTTACTAATTGTAAAGGTTAAAAGATTAAATTAACTCCTTTGGTTGCTAGTCATAGTTGTAATTTTGGTTTATAAGCAGGTAAAAATTTACCTGTCAAGAAATCAAACAATGTATGGCTTTAGGCAAATCTGCTACATAAGACCTCTTTAAAGTGTTGGAGATGTCAATTTGAGGACTAAGGTGCGCCTGACCCAAGCCATTGTATTTTCAATAATGTCATATGGATGTAAAAGTTGGATAGTGAATAAAGAAGACCATAGAAGATTGATATATTTGAGTTACAGTGTTGGAGAGAAATAGTGAAAGGACCATGGAGTTCCAAAAAAACAGACAGAAGTACAGCCAGAGTGCTCCTTAGGAGCCAGGATGGCCAGACTTCATCTCTCATACTTCAGACATATTATCAGGAAGAACGAGTCCCTGGAGAAGCACATCATTCTGTGTAAAATGGAGGGACAGAGAAAAAGAAGAAGACCCTTCGTATTGGCACAGTGGCAGCAGCAATGGGCTCAAGTGTAGCAATGATTGTGAGGTTGGCACAGGACTGGGCAATGGTTTTGTTAAGTTGTGCAAAAGGTTGCTATAAGTTGGTACCTACTCAATGGCACCTAACAACAACAACAAAATTTAGGTTAAACTTTTAGACACATCTCAGTTTTGTCATTTATAATAATTTCTACTGTTTTATTTACTCATTGTTCAATAAATATACATTGAATTTACATATGCACAGTATTGTGTTAACAGTTAGGAACAAAAGACTGAATCTAAGCCATAGTCCCTGCCCTTTGATCACTTACTTTACAAGGTAGGCAGACAGATCATGGATCAAATAAATGTTTCATTATGTAAACAATGATTGCTATTGTTAAATTACATTCTCTTGATTACTCTTCTGCATTATATTCAACTCATGCTAATTCTACAAATGTGTACCTATATAATATCAAAAGTGTCAGATAAACCATAAAAAAGATCAGCTCTCTACCCTTAAAACATAAATCAACTTACTCTATCAGTGATTGTACTATATTAAAATAAGTAGTTATTTTAAGATCAAACAAAAACATCTTCTTTATCTACCTCATGAGCTTGTTGATGAAAAAAAAAAGGTCTCAGAAAGCCCACTGCCAAGTTCACAAAGTGGATAGCTGAAATGTCATCCCTAGATCCAATTTCATTTATAGCAGATATACCACTGGGCACACGGCCCTGGGAAACTCGGTGCTAAGGAAGGAGAAGTGGGAGAGCAGAAGGCACCAGATGGGACTTTTTTGGAGCAAAGACTTCTTTGAGCTGAGAGTCCAAGTTGAGCAGTAAACAATCATTGACTTTGCAAACAGTGTGTTCTTTCACAATCCAAAGAGTAATCATCTGTGTGCACAGTGTGGAAAGGACAGTTGGTCCCAGGATGGTCTTTTCGACCACGGCCGCACACACAGATAACAGTTATTGTCAGTACCACCATTCTCTAAGATAAATGACAGGTAAATACAAATCTGAGTAGTGCACACAGAGACGCAGGATCTTCACAAGTCCTTGTGGGGTATAAAAATGTAATACTCTAGATTCAGTGTACAGTAGAATAATATGTAAGTGGGGTTTTAAAACAAATGTATCTGTGGTAAATATACCATCCATTCACATTGCATATAGTTTGTATCTTTGTGTATGTCATCAATCATGTTTCCTCCCAAATTTCTAGCTCTAGGATGGGGTCTAGAAATAGTGTTGTTATTGTTAGGTGCCACTGAGTCTGTTTCAACTTCAGCAGAGAGAAACACTCGCACCGTCCTTACAACCTTGTTATGTTTCAGCCCTTTGTTGTAGCCACTGTGTCAGATCTTCCATTGAAGGGTTTCTTCTTTTTGCTGACCCTCTATGTAACCAAGCACAATGTCCTTCTCCAGGAACTAGTTCCTCTTGACCAAAGTATGTGAGACAAGGTCTCATCATCCCTGCTTCTAAGGAGCATCCTGACCGTACTTCGTCCAAGATATATTAGTTTATCCTTCAGGTCACCTATACTATAGTCAATATTCCTTGTCAATACCATAATTCAAAGGCATCTATTCTTCTTTGGTTTGCATTATTCATTGTCCAGTTTCACATGTATTTGAGAAAATTGAAAACACCATGACTTGGGTTGTTGTTGTTATTATGTGCTGTGGAGTCAGTTCCGACTCATAGCGACCCTGTACAGGGTTTCTGAGGCTGTAAATCTTTACAGGAGCAGACAGCCTCATCTTTCTCCCGTGGAACAGCTGGTAGTTTCGAACTGCTCACCTTGCGGTTCGCAGCCCGATTCGTAACCACTACGCTACCAGAGCTCCCTATGACTTGGGTTAGGCACACATTATTCTTCAAAGTGACATCTTTGCTTTTTAACACTTTAAAGAGATCTTTTGCCGCAGAGTTGCCCCATGCAATAATACATTGTTTGGTTTCCTTGACAGCTGCTTCCATGAATGTTGGGTGTGGATCCAAGTAAAATGAAATTGTTGACAATTTCAATACTTCCTTCATTTATCATGATGTTACTCATTAGCCTGTTTGTGGGTGTTTGTTTTTTTTTTTTTCCCTTTAATTTTTGGTGCTTTTGTGTGTTTTTTTTTATATTGAGGCATAATCCATCTTGAAGTCTGTAGTCTTTATCTTCAACAGTAATTTTTTCTAAAAGTCCTCATCACTTCCAGCAAACAAGGTTATGTCATCTGTATATTGCAAATGTTTAATGAGTCTTTCTTCTTCTTCATATATTCCAGTTTCTTAGATTAATTTGCTCAGGAAACAGATTGGATACATACGGTGAGAGGATACAACCCTGACTCACACTTTTCTTGATTTTAAACCACACAGTTTAAATGGTTCAATGGTTGCCTCTTTGTTTCTGCATAGGTTCCATCTGAGCACAATTATGTGTTCTGGAATTCCTATTCTTCACAAAGTTATCCAAAATTTGTCATGACCCACACAGTCAAATACCTTTGCATAGTCAATAAATCTGGCCACATTTTCAGAAGTAGATTGCCATTATCCTTCATTCTTGTCTGTTTTAGTCTGGAAACTACTGAAACCTGTCTACCATGGTTGATCCTGCTGGTATTTGAAATACCAGATGCATAGCTTCCAGCATCACAGCAACACATATGCCACCACAGTACGACTAACAGACAATAATGACTGGATAAAGTAGATTTCAACAAATACGTTTTACAAAGATGTACTTAAATGTTGCTAGCGTAGCTAAATCGGAAGGGATATTTAGTCATTTTATTCTGTTGGATAACAATCAATTGAAGTGGTAATTTCTTTTCCTTTTTTTAGATAGGTAATACTATGAGAGGAGCTGTTGTCTGTTTTACCTTCAGATGTATTTCCAGGGCCTAGAACAGTGCCTTGTATATAGTGGTGGTGATGGTTATGTGCCGTGGAGTTAGTTCCGGCTCATAGTGACCCTGTACAGAGTTTCCAAGGCCGTAAATCTTTATGGGAGCAGAAAGCCTCATCTTTCTCTTGTGGAACAGCTGGTAGTGTCAAATTGCTGTTCCCGAGGTTAGCAGCCTGATTCGTAACTACTACGCTACCAGAGTTCCTTTGCATATAGTAAGGACTCAATAAATATTATTCAGTGAATGATTTAATGAACGGTAGTTTGTCAGATGAGGAAATTGATTTCAAGTTATTGTTAACATGTAAGACTGCATCTACACCACTTGAATTAAAGTACATATTAGTTATGCCAAGAAAATTCATTCCCTTATTTGTTCATTCATTCATTCATTCATTTTAAAACTTGCTATTTAGTATCAACAATTCACTGTGGTGAGTATTATGGACACTAAGATGGACCAGAAGCATTTTCTACCATTAGAGAAATTGTAATTATATCTGTGTAGTGGAGAGAGACGTAGCCAAAGATAGCAATTAGATAAGAATTAAATTAGAAAAATAACCTCTCAGGTTTCTTTACTTTGAGAGTCCATGATTTAAGTGCTGATTTCAGATAGTTTCTACCATATGTACAGACTTAAGTTATTGTGGGGGTTGATGCATGGATGGGATGGTAACTAAGGCAATGAAACGATGTACGATAGAATGAATGTAAAACTAATGTTTCCCCATGTAAAATATCACTCAATACACAATAAAACATTTATTTTAAAAAAAAAAAGTTAAAATCTCTTAAAGGCCAAGGATTTATGAAGGATGTGCATTTGAAATAAACTAGTATCTGGAAGCTGAAAGATCACTGGACTCCCCTGAATTCTGAGTAGTCTCCGGATTACTAGATGGATACTGTACCATTCATGTCTTCCATGGAATTGTCCAATGAGCAATCCAAATCCAAGGAGCCTTGGGCTCAGCCCAGTGGCCATCCTATAGAACAGGACTCCCTCTCATATGTCCTACCTCTGGTCAGTCACCAGCATCCAGTTTTTAAAACCTAGAAGAGATGTGTGAAAGTCACAGCCAGACTAAATTTGAGGAGGAAAACAGATGCAACTCAGAGCTCCCATAAGTTAGTTTCAGGTTTATTTGTGCCTTTTCCAAAAGTCTTTTTTCATGCATCATCTCATTGGCTCCTTGAGATCTACCAGGAGTTGAATCAGACTCATCATGACCTTATACCTGTCAGAATATGACTGTGCTTCATAAGGTTTTCAGTGACTGTTCTTTTGGCAAAAAGATCATCAGGTGGATTATTAAGTAGACTTAGACCGCCAACCTTTCCATTAGCCAAGCCCATTGACTGTGGACACCACCTAGGAGCTACTCTCTGACTTTTGTTGTTCTCACTCATTTTATAGATGAGGCCATGGAGTCTCTAAATGGGAATGCCATTTGCTCATGGTAACTTGATGAGCCAGTGGTATAAACAGGCATCCTTCCACATTGGACACTCTGACTACAGATGGAGGAAAAAGGAGGAAGTCCTTTCTCTGCTTAAGGAGAGGTGCCCTCAGCCCAAAGCTGGTGGTACTAAGTAAAGCAGCCACATGGCCCTGAGACCTGACTCAATGCCAGCGTCAGGGTGCATGTCTCCTGGTCACTAGTGTGGCGCAGACCCACTGGGTTTCAGCATTCCAATCAGCTGACAGCTGATGGAGACGAGAAGCTCCATCCTTTATGCTTGTCAATTTCATGAATACATTAAGGCTCAAGAGAAGACAGCACCAGGAAGATGTTAGGTCAAAGCTGGGACCAAAAGCGCAAAATGAAGGGCAGATAGGGTGGGAAAGAGAAGCTCTCTGCTTCAGTTATAGAGAGGGGATGGGAAGTGCAATTTTTCTGCCCCAAATCATGCTAAGTTGAGCTACCCTACTGGAAGCCAGGTCTATTTGTGCCATTTATTTTTTGAAGGAGACCTCCCTAACAACAAAAGGGCATTTTGCTGTGGCATCCAAAACCCTAGATGCAGTTCCCACTCTGCCCTTCACAGTACATGAGGTCTTGGGCAAGACTTCATAAAGTAGGTGTCAAATGGAGATAAAATGATACACCCTCATCTACATCATCAGCTTTTTAGGAAGATCTAGTATGGGGCAATTCAAACCCACTAGCTGCTCCCAGGAAACCCTGTACAGGCTTGCTGTGAGTCAGAATCGACTCGACGGCACTTAACAACAACAACAGTGTGGTGCTGTTGGATAAGCACTTAACTGTTAGCCACAAGGTCAGCAGTTCAAAGCCACCAGACACTCCTTGGAAATGCTCTACATACAAGGTTGCTATGAGTCAGAACTGACTCAACAGCACTTAACAACACTGCCAACAACAATATAACAATGTTTACGAAATTTCCTTGTTAAGTGTTCATAAATTATACAAACCAGAGTATTCTTCTCCTGTGATGAGTTGTCCTCAATCAGACTCCCCTGCAAGCCCTAATGTCCCCACTCTAACCACCAGCCAGGAGCAGTGAAATGAGTCAGATCTGTTATTGCCATGAGCAACATTCTTAGGCTTCCCAATGCTGGCTCATAACCAGAGGGGTAGAACCAGGGCCACGAAATACAAATTACAAGGAGACCAAGTCTAGCTTCACACTAATTACATTATGTGTCATTATAATTGCATCATATTAACAATCAACATTCATTTAATGTTTGCTCTGTGCCAGATTCTCAACTAAGTTTTTTTTTTTTTTTTTACCTGTTGTTAGCTACCATTGAATCAATCCCCACTCATGGTGATGTCATGTGTTACCAACTAGAAATACTCCATTGGGTTCTCTTGGAAACAACCCTGGTGGTACAATGGTTAAGTGTTCAGCTGCTAAGTGAATGGTTGGTGGTTCAAACTCACTCAGGGGCTCCCTGAGAGACAGACCTGGCAATCTTCTTCTTTAACTATTCCAAACCCCAAACCAAAGCCATTGTTATTGAGCTGATCCTGACTCTTAGTGACCCTGTAGGTTACAGTAGAACCGTCCCATGTGTTTCTAAGTCTACAATCTTTAAGGAAGTAGACTATTGTGTCTTTCTCCTGCAGAGCACCTGATGGGTTCAAACTGGTGACCTTTTGGTTAACAGCTGATCTGTTTAATCTCTGCACCACCAGGGATCCTTCTACAAAGATTGTTGTTGTTGTTGTTAAGTGCTGTCAAGTTGCTTCTGACTCACAGTGAACCTGTATATAGTTTCCAAGGAGCAGCTGGTGAGTTTGAACTGCCGACCTTGTGGTTCAAACTGACCTTGCGGTGCAGGGCTTTATCCCACAGAGCCACACTTGCTATGAAGATTACAGCAAGAAAAACTTATGGGACAATTGTTCTACTCGGTTACATGGGATTACAAAAAAGTCAAAAGTGACTCAATGGCACCCAACAACAGCAATGTTAATGAAAGCAGATCATCAGATCTATGTTTTGAAACATCACTGGGTGGGTTCTAACTGCCATTCTTCAGGTTAGCAACTGATTGTAAACCTTAAGTAAGGTAATAATCAATCAATAGCTAATTATTGAGAGTGTACAATGTGCCTAAAAGGATGAGAGGACCACTTCTGTCCATGCAAAGCTCATGATCTTGTGGGGTGACAATGCACAAATAGAATGACTATAATGCACTAAAAGTACAATGGGAAGACATGTAAAATATCAGGGGGGTCATAGGGGATGGAGTAGGCAGGGTCAAAGCAGGTGATTGTGGAGCTAGGACTTGAACACTATGCTGGTGGCTAAAGCAAGATCTGTCCATATGTGCAGCCCAATGGAAAAATTGCCCCTCAAATCATCAGTATGAAAATAAATATTGCTCTATATCATGTGGGCCAAATTAGCTGCTCCAGGGGCCAGATAATGACACAAATATGATTGTGCAAAGCAAGATATTATAATGTATTTCATAAACTGCAGTGATATTTTTGGAGTTCATGAAAAAACAAGATAATGCCCATAAAAATAAGATATTATGGCAAAATCAGTATTAATTACTAGGAGCCAAAGTGCACTGCTTAAGGCTGTAAAACTTTTAATATTCTAGAAGAAAGTAGTTCATGTAGCAGGCTAACCATGATCACTTAATCACTTGGCAGCTTCCCAGCCTATCTTGGTGAACAACAGAGCAGAGGCAGCAGAATCACACCCAAACAAACAGCCCCACGTGAAGCATTGCTAATTTTGTTCAGATGATGGGGTGGGGTGAGGAGAGCTGAGAACAGAAAAGTGTGTTTCTTGCAATTTACCTTCTTACTGTTGATGAACTAGGCTCAGCAGACAGCCACTGGGTTAGGCTGTTTGGGGCTTTTGAGATGGAATGGGCCATTGGTTCCTTACGACCTTGCTTTTCCAGTTGCTGTGGAGACAGATGAGCTACATGAGTCCTTGATGGGGATTAGATATGTTATCTTCAACCCTGCTTTTGGCTATAAATATACATGCACACATATTCTGGCACACATGGAGACGTGCTCACACACACTCAGTGCACAGAATTCCTCCCTTAGGTAAGGGGCAGGATCTAATGGCTTTTATTTCCACACTTAGAATGTGAGACCAATTTGGTGACAGCTTCTCATGTGCAATAAACGAAATAGAAACATATGCACACGCAGCGATAAAACAGATCTGAAACGACATCCCTGCCGCCTGTTGGGTGGCAGCTGAAATCAGACATCTTAATGTATGATATTATGGGAATTACCCACATTAAGATAAAATATCTGGATTTAAGTAACTGTCTTCTGCTCTGAATTAACTTGAAGATTGAACTCAGAAAACAAAGACAAGCAACTTGGGGCTAAGCAATCTATTTCACAGTCTTGGTTGCTGGCTTGCTGTTCTGGTGGTGGGGATATGGGGGAATATCAACGGTTGGTTTTGGTTGTCCTAATCAGGAGTTCTGATGTGGCGCTGTGGGTTAATGCACCAGACTGCAAAGCCATTTGAACTGCAAGGTCAGCAGTTCAAGTTCACCAGCTGCTCCTTGAAAACCCTACACAGGGTCGCTATGGGTCGGAACTGACTTGACAGCACTTAACAACAACAGCAATTGAAGTCAGAAAATCTAGTTGTACTCTACCTTCCTGGACATAAAGGAAACCAAGAAAGCTAGCCTGTAACCAAGATGGATGCTTAGAAAGTTCTAAGGGCCCACAACCTGTAACAGGATAAATAAAAGTCTAGAAGCTCAGTTCTTTGAGATTCCAAAAGAAATAGGAACTAGATCTAATTGATCTCTTTATCTCTAACACTTAAAAAAGGCCTCAATATATAGTAGGTCTTTATAAATGTTTGTTGTTCAACCACCAAATGTATACTCCATGCCTCCCTGTTTCCCCTTTCCTTCCCTTGTACATTTTACATCAGTACAAACCTCTACTTCCCTCCCCTGGTTGGAACCTATATTGCAACATCATCAACGTTAGCCAGTGGCAGGAAATTTCATTTTTTTAAGGGACTTTGGAAGACTGTGTCATGTTAGTTTCTGATCCGAGTTGCTAGGAGTCTCTTTTCTGGCACTCTTCTTTGCTGGCTAAAGATGTAGCTTTGAATATGAAGAATAGGTGGTTTTGTAAATTAGTATGGGGGCAGCAAGTACAATTTTCTCCAAGGATTCTCTCTAATGATAGGCAAAGGGACTCCAAAGTCCTGGACTGACAACTTGGTATCACTCCCTTGGGCTTCACAATGGAACTGGGTACCACTTCCAACCTTTTTACTCTTTCAGCACTTGGCCCAGTGTTCCTGGGAATCTTAGATTTCCATGGAAAACAGGTGAGTGGTTTCTACTCCTCACCATTGTTTCTTCAGCCTCACTAACTCCCCCATGTTTGCTCAAATAAATAAGGGAAAAAATAATTTGTGTATAAGATGCAATGTATAAGTTGTTGTTAGGTGCCATCAAGTCAGTACCAACTCAGAGTGGCCCTATGCACAACAGAAAAAAGCACTGTCTGGTCCTGGACCATCCTTATAATCGTTGCTACCTTTGAGCCCATTGATGCTGCTACTGTGCCAATCCATCTCACTAGGAGTCTTCCTTTTTTCTCTGACCCCCCCATTTTACCAAACATGATATCCTTCTCCAGGGACTAGTCCATCCTGACAATACGTCCCAATTATGAGAGACGAAGTTTGGCCATCCTGGCTTCCAAGGAGCACTGTGGCTGTACTTCGTCCAACACAGATGTATGTTCTTTTGGCAGCTCTTGGTACTTTCAATATTCTCCTCCAACACCATAACTCAAATGCATCAATTCTTCTACTATCTTCCTTATTTACTGTCCAACTTTTGCATGCATATGAGGTTATTTAAAATACTGTGGTTTGGATCAGGCACACCTTAGTCCTCAAACTGATGTCTTTGTTCTCCAACACTTTAAAGAGGTCTTGTGCAACAGATTTTCCCAGTGCACTACATCATTTGATTTTCTGACTGCTGCTTCCATTAGTGTTGGTGGTTGAACTGAGTAAAATGAAGTCTTTGACAGCTTCCATCTTTTCTCTGTGCCTAGAATGTTTCTAGAAGAGTTCAAATTATGTTTTTTCAGAATGGGCAAGTCCAATAGGATTTGATGTAAATAGAGATGAGTGTTTGATTAGGTTTCATTGATATTCGTCGAGTAGGTATTTATAGTGAGTCTAGTTCTGTGTGTGGCTTTGTGGATGGAAAGGAGGCAGAATAAGGACAAAAGAAGTAAAAGAAACAGTCTCTGTACCAAGGAGTTGGTGTGGTATATGTGTGTGTTTGTATGGATCTGTACGCCCCCATGTGACAAATTTTAAAGAAATGGTAGAAAGACTAAAGAGGAGACAGCAATAGAAAAATAAGGAAGAGAAAGTCAACAGGATGAATGGAATGAGGCTCATGGGAGAAGCCATACAGAGTTAAGTCTTGAGGATTGGATTGAATTGGATGAGATGGTCATTGATGCAGAAAGGGAGGGATTTTTGGTGTGGATATCTAAGATATTGCAGTAGAGGACATTGTTGTTGTTTAATGCCACCAAGTAGGCCCCAATTCATAGCGGCCCTATAAAAAGGTTTCCGAGGAGCAGCTAGTGGGTTTGAGCCACTAACTTTGTGGTTAACAGTCTGGTGCTTATCCTGCAGCACCACACCAGGACATATGGAGAGAGAGAAAAATTGATCAATATATCAATAACAGGTCCACCCATACGTTGAAACTTAATAAATGACAAAGGTGACATTAAAGATCACTTGGTAGATGTAGAGGGGAAAGCAACTTAAAATTAGGACTGGGGCAATTGCCTTTACTTGTGAAATTAGTCTGTAATATGTAAATCACAAAAATAATTTCCTGATAGACTAAAGATATAAATATGCAAGGCCAAACTTTAAAGCTTTTAGAAGCAAATAAAAGAGGATATTGTTACACCTTTGAGGTATGGAAGGGTTCTTAAATTAAACACAGAAATCATTAATAATAAATTAAAAGACTGATAAATTTAAACTACATTAAAATTAGGAATGTATGACTACCAAAACAATAGCATAAAGACAGTGAAAAGACAAACCACAGATGGGGAAAATATATTTGCAACAGATAGATTCAGTAAAGAATTAGTATTCAAAATATAAATAATTCTGAAAAAATCATGAACAAAATAATAAGTAACAGCTAAAGAGACAGGGGAGACATAGAAAAGAGACTAAAGAATGGCATAAACGTGATCAGTTCTCAATCTTAATAGTTGTGGTACCTTGAATTTACTTGTTAGGGCTTTTCTATCCAATGTCTTCTTAATCCTCACCACGTGATTGGGTGGGGCCATGCAAATAAGATGCACAGGACCCTAAGGCTGGGTTGGTTAGTTTTGCCCTCTGGTTATTGTTGAGTACCGTGGAGTCCCACTACTCATCTGTTCGTTTGTCGTACCGTGGTGGCTTGTGAGTTGCTGTGATTCTGAAAGCTATGCCACCGGTATTTTAAATACCAGCAGGATCACCCATGGTGGACAGGTTTCAGATGAGCTTCCAGACAAAGACAGACTAGGCAGAAGAGAGTGATGAACTACTTCTGAATATTTAGTCACTGAAAACCTTATGAATATCAGAGAAAGACTGTCAGATATAGTGCCAGAAAATGAACCCCTGTTGGAAGGCACACAAATTATGACTGGGGAAGAGCTGCCACCTCAAAGTAGAGTTGACCGTGATGAGGAGAATGGAGTAAAGCCCGTGGGAGAAAAGCCCGTGGGACCCTCACTTGCTAATGGGGAACAACTGAAAATGAAGAGAAACAGCTGCAAACATCCATTGAAAATCAGAACATGGAATGTACGAAGTATGAATCTGGGAAAATTGGAAGTAGTCAAAAATGAAACAGAAAGCATAAACATCAATATCCTAGGCATTAGTGAGCTGAAATGGACTGGTATTGGCCATTTTGAATCTGATGACCACATGGTTTACTATGCCGGAAATGACTAATTGAAGAGGAATGGTGTTCCATTCATTGTCAAAAA
>NW_006408526.1:27482056-27494454 GCF_000296735.1 Chrysochloris asiatica
AACACCTGGTAGTTTCAAACTGCTGACCTTGAGGTTAGCATCCCGATTCGTAACCACTATGCTCCTTGTAGCTAAGGTTAAAAGGAGCCATCTCAGAAGCAGCAACAGATATTCCCAGGACCATCAAGAAGGAAGAGCGTAAGTGAAGCATGAGGTACCTACCAAGAGAAACAGCAAGGCCATAGGTATGGCATGGAGAGACTGAGTCTAGGCCCATGGAGTGAGTAAAATTTGTACCTGTGGGCAGGAGAAAGACTTGCAGAATGTATCCTTTGGACAGTCACAGACTGGCTAAAAGAAGTTTGTAGCATGTGCTCCAGTAGGGAAGAGGCCAAAGGACTGCAGGGCTGAAAGGCTGAAAACAAAAGTGAATTGTGCTTGCAGAATGGCAGACAAGAAAGGTTCGTGACTGGAGAGCTGCTGCCTCCTGGGTTGGTTCTGATCCCGAATTGTGTCTTGTTCACTTCCCTAATAAATCCTCTAATTGGGAGTATTGTTATAATTTCTGTGTGGCCTTTGCAATGGACTATCAAACCCAGATGTGAAGCAGACAGTGCTGTGGGAGGGAGAGTTGGTGTCAGGATAGGGTAAAGAAAGTTGTAGGGTGGAAGCATATCTGACCTTTGCTTCAAACTTGACCTTGGGCTGATTTTGAGTTTGATTCTCTTTCTCTCTTGTGAAGCCTGGGGAAGTCAGATAGGGATCCCACATGGTTTTTCCATTAGTAATCAGGGAAACTTAAGTAAAATTCAATTGAGATAATAGTTTATATCTACTGAATTGGAAAAATGTAAGAATTCTAGAAAAATCAAGTACTGACAGGGATATGGAAATAATGAATTCTTGTAGAATAATGGTGGGAGTGTAATTTGACACAACTATTCTGGAGAATAATTTAGCACTGACTTGTCAAATTGAACATTTACGTAATACACGAGTCAGAAATTCCACTTATTGAGCATTTCCTGCCCATGTGCCCTAGGAAATTTATACAGGAATGTTCAAGGCAGTATATTCCTATGAGCAAAAACCTGGCAACAACCCAACATCCATTGATAGGAGAATGAATAAAAACATTGTGGTATATTCGCACAAAGGAATATAATACAGGATGAAAAGGAATGGGCAGTAATAAAGAGGAATCAGAAAACACATTGTTGAATGAAAAAAAATCAAGTGGCAGAAAACCACAGACATTGTGATTTCATTTGATAAGTTCAAAAACAATCTAAACTAAGCAAATAGTGTTAGGTGAAAAAAAAAAAATGAATGATTTAAATAATATTATGGGTAGTGTTAGGGGATAAGGAATTGGATTAAGGAAGAACACACAGGTAGTTATTGGTGCTGTTCTAAATCTTAAGTAGAGTGGTGGGCTCACAAATATGTCCAAGAATAAACTTGTTGTTGTTGCTGTTGTTAAGTGCTATGGAGTCAGTTTTAATTCATAGTAAACCTGTATTGTCTAGGGTTTCTGAGGAGTGTCTGATGGGTTTGAATCACTGGCCTTGCACTTAGAGTGCCACACCAGGACTCCATGAATAAGCTGTCCTTTAAAAGTTACATCTGCCACTCACCTGTAGTATTGAGACAGCTTGCATGTTGCTGTGATACTAGAAGCCATGCCACAGCAGGTATTTCAAATACTAGTAGGGTCAACTGTAGTGGACAAGTTTTAGCAGAGTATCCCAAATAGACAGGCTAGGAAGGAAAATCTGGAAATTTTGTATCTGAAAAACATAAACAAAAACGGGCAAGTGAAAACATTACAAATAGCAGTGGAAGATTGTCTGATATTATGCCAGAAGATGAGCCCCTTAGGTTAGAAAGGATTCAAAATGGAATGTGGAAGACATGCTTCCTTAAGGTAGAATCAACTTTAATGATGTTGACGGAGTAAAGCTCTTGGGACCTTCAGTTGCTAAGTGGTACATCTCAGTATGAGAAGAAACAGCTGCAAACATCCATTAACAATCAGAACACAGCAACCATTAAAGCCAGTGATGATGAAACTAAAGAAATCTACCACTGCCTGAAGTTCAAACTTACCAGCCACTCCTCAGACACCCTATACAGGGTACCTAAGAGTTGGAACAGACTTGACAGCACTTAACCACAACAACAGCAACTAACTTAAAAACTGATGGAACATGCAATCAAGATGCATTCATAATTACTAGTGATTGGAATAGTAAAATTGGAAACAAGGAAGAAGGATTGGTAGTAGAAAATTATGGACGTGGCCATGCCAGAGATCTCATGATAGAATTCTGCAAGATCAGCTACTGATGCATTGCAAATACATTTTTCAGCAACATAAACAGTGATGATATACTTTGACTTCATCAGGTATAATACCCAGGAATCAAATAGACTGCTTCTATGGAAAAAGACGATGAAGAAGCACAGTATCATTCATTAGTTAGAACATGGCCAAAGGCTGGCTGTGGAACAGAACATCAACTGTTCAAATTCAAATTCAAGTTGAAGAAAATTAAAACAAATCTGCAAGAACCAATGTACAACCTTGAATATATTCCACCTGATTTAGAGACCATCTCAAGAATACATTTGACACACTGAACACAAATGACCAAAGACCAAATGAAGGACATATCTATGAAAAAAGCAAAAGTCATTAAAAAGATAGAAAAGACCAAAGTGGATGTCAAAGGAAACTCTGAAATTTGATCTTAAATATGGAACAACTAAAACAAAAGGAAGAAATAATGAAGTAAGAGCTGAGCAGAACATGGGTCCAGAAGATTATAATGAAAAGTGCAAAGACCTGTAGTTAGAAACAAACAAACAAACAAAACACATGCTCACCATTTATCAAGCTGAAAGAACTGAAGACAAATTCAAGCTTGGAGTTGCAATATTTAAGGATTTGGGCAAAATATAAAAAAATACAGAAAGCATGAAAATAAGATAGAACTCTTTCTTATTTTTTAAGATAGAACTCTTTCTTACAGTGACACAAAGTCACTGTGTCTAAAAGAATTTTTTGACATTCAGTCATGTCAGGAGGTAGCATATGATTAAGAACCAATAGTAATGAAGGAGAAAGTCCTAGCGGTACAAAGGTATTGGTAAAAAGCAAACAAACCAAGACTCCAAAAATTGATGAAATACTAATGGAAATGTTTCAACAAAGGGATGCAAGACTGGAAACACTCACTCATCCATCTATACCAAGAAATTTAGAAGACAGATAACTGGCAAATCAACTGGGTAGATTTATATTTGTGCCCATTCCAAAGAAAGGTGATCCAACAGAATGTGGCAATTATCAAACAATATCACACACTAAAAAACTCACAACATTTTCCTAAGGATAATTTAAAAATGGCTACAGAAGTTCATCATTAGGGAATAACCAGAAACTAAAGCCAGATTCAGAAAAACTTGATATGAGGAGTATCATTGTCTGCTGAAAGCAGTAAATACCAGAAAGACGTTTGTTTACCTGTGTTTTGCTGACTATGCAAAGACATTTGACTCTGTGGATCATAGAAAAGTTTGTGAAGTATAGGAATTCCAGAACATTTAATTGTTCTCATGTAAAACTTGTACATAAACCCAGAGATAGTCATGAGAATAGAATAAGGGGACACTTAGCAGTTTAAAATCAGGAAAGATGTGAGTTAGGCTTTTATTTTTTCACCATACTTATTCAATCTGTATTCGGAGCAAATAATTTGGGAATGTGGTCTATATGAAGTAGAATGCAGCATAGGATTGGAGGAAAATAACCTGAAATATGCAGATGACACAATATTGCTTGCTGAAAACCAAGGAGGACTTTAAACATTGATGAAGGTCAAAGACTTCAGTCTTCAGTATGGATTACACCTCAACATAAATGAAACAAAAATCCTTACAGATGGACCAAGAAGCAATATCATGATAAACAGAGAAAAGATTAAAATTGTTTAGAATTTGGCTTTACTTGGCTCTACAATCAATGCCCAGGGAAGCAACAGTCAAGAAATCAAACATCCCTATTGCATTGGTCAAATCTGCTGCAAAAGACCTTTTTAAGTGTTGAAAAGCAAACGTATCACTTTGAGGACTAAGGTGTGCCTAAACAATGCCATGATGTTTTCAATCACCTATATACATGTGGAAACTGGGCAATGAATAAGGAAGCCCAAAGAAGAATTGATACATTTGCATTACGATGTTGGCAAAGCATATTGACTATACCATGGACTGCTTGAAGGACATACGAATCATTTTTAGGAGAAGTACAGACCAAATGCCCCTTAGAAGCCAGGATGGTGTGACTTCATCTTACATATTTTGGACATACTATCAGGAAGGACTAGTTATTAGATAAGGACAGCATGCTTGGCAAAGCCAAGAGTTAGCAAAAATGAGGAAGACCCTCAATGAGATGGATTGACAGAAGGGCTACACAAATGTATTCAAGCATCACAGCAACTTTGAGTAGTCAGAACCAACTCAACAGTACATAACAAAACCAATGCATACATTACACTCATATATATTCTTTTGTATATATCAATTATTTCATAATTTAAAAAAACTTAAAAATACTATATACCTAGATATTATCAACAGGCAATAACATGGGGCTAGTAGGCTAAAGGATGGAGTCCCTCAGTGGTACAATACAAGTGGTTGCTAATTAAAATAGTTGAAGCTTTGAGTCTACTCTGAGATGCCTCAGAAGAAAGCCATTGAAAACTCTATGAAGCAGGGTTCTACTCTGACACACATGATGTTGGCATGTGTTGGAAGTCCAGAACAACTGTTACTGATGGGTTGGGAGATTAAGCTGAGGTAGCCCATGTCAGAGATGTCACAAAGTTCAAAGTATGTTCACAGTGTAACATTCACAGTGTAGACAAGTCTTGCTCTAGGATGACCTGGATAATTTATGGGTTGTAGACGCAGCCATACTTCCAGGCGAGGCCACATCCTGGAGTCGTAGTTCTGGGAGGTCCACCATAGTTGTGGTCTCAGCCTGGCTTCTTAGGGTGCTGGGAGTATGAGAATTGGATCTCCTGGGTTTGGAAGAGGCAAGGACTAGTCTAACAGTCAGGTACCCATCATACCTGAAGGAGTCATCAGAAAACTTTTTTTTTCCCCATGGATGGGCCAAACCTGGATTGGGATATTGGACTGGAGAACTGGAAAATTATGTGATAAGAGGCTGACATGGTCTCTTGTAGCTCATTGTGGGACACATATCTAAGGTGTAGCTAATTTCCCAGACCAATCCCAAGCTCTTTAAGGTAATGGAGCCCAGCAGTAAACCTGTCTGAGAAATGCTGTTACAGTAAAACAAGGCATGAGAAGGTGGGCATTTTATGGTGAAACCGGAGCATCAAGTTATAAGGCCGGGTAAGATCTAAGAGATGGAAGCAAGGTGGGTTGCAGGGCATGGTAAGAAAGAAACGCTAAGGCTAGGACTATGGACCCTATGATTTTAAAAGAGAGAAAGATGGAGTCCTGATGTAGTGCTGTACGGAAAAACACTGCACTGCGAACCACAAGGCTGGCAGTTCAAACCCACTAGCTGCTCCTTGGAAACTCTATACAGGGTCGCTATGAGCTGGAACTGACTTGAAGGCACTTAACAACAACAATAAAGTGATGAAGAGGTTACCAACAACCTTTTGAAATTCCTCCCTTGCACTAGACGCACAGGTTCAGTTTCCCACTGAGGGGCCATTGAGGAAGCTCAGCTCAAGAAAGGAATATATCATGGAGCACATGCAACATCATATATGAAGAAGACTTTGTACTTTGGAATCCACAGCTCAGGCACCTTCTGTGAGTTTGCATCACACCTCATCTGAAGAAGAATGGGGTTGGATTTGGTTGAAGGTGGTAGCTGCCCCCATTCATTAACCTTCATGGCTCCTGCTGGGATCCCTGCTCTGTGGGGCTACCTGCTATTTACCTGATAAAGCACTCTTCTTTGGCTATCGCAGCCAGCACCAGTAGGCAGAAGTTACTCTCCAAGAAAATCCTTCAAAGGCCTCACTGCTTTAAAATGCTGTGCACTATTTCTGAAGGCTCTTAAACAGAATAATTCATTAGTCAGTGAAGGACAATCAATATCGCTCTCTGACAATTTACCCACTGACTCTGTTTACCCAGTGGACCCTCTCTGATAATATTATTTATGATCCTAAATAACTCCATCGGTGTTCAATAGTGCTGAGGTGCCTCTGGGACCAGGACACAGATGATGAGGACACATGGTTTGCTCAGCGCTGGAAATGTTCAGACACCTCTCATTGATGTCAGGCTTACAGCAGTACTTTTCCCAATCAGTTTTATGACATTCCTAATAGTATCTGCAGGAGGGACCACCCCTTTGGGGAAGAGACTCCTAGTTATATGAGATCAATGTGGCTACCAGGGGAATTTCACTGTGGCTATTTCAGGATTCTCCAAAGTGAAGGACACATCGAACAGTTGACTGGATTCTAGACTAGGGTAGCACTTGGGATTTTAATAGGCTTTTTCCTATATAAGTATATGGAACAAATATGCCCGGGAGACTCTGGAGGCAGTAGAGAGAGTAACAGAAAGTGATGTGTGTGTATTTATGCGTCAAAGTCCATAGTAGGAGACGAGGTTAAGGGAGAAGAAGAGGACCTATGAAGGCTGTGGGTCACATACACTGGGATCCATGCAATTTCAAAGTAGTCCCCAAACTTATTGCAAGAAAGAAGGAGGGAGGGAAGGTGAAACTATTAACTGAAAACATTCTCTCTAACAAATAGCCCAATTAAAAATAGACAAAGGACTTGAAGAGCTATGTCATCAAAGCAAAACTACAGAGAGCCAGCAAGCACACGAAAATATGCTTAGTATCATTAGCCATTGCTGTTATTGTTGTTAATTGTCATTGAGTAGGCTCCAACTTTTAGCAACCCTCATAAGGTTCCCAAGGAATGGCTGATGGGTTTGAACTACCAACCTTGTTGTTACCACTCTCATGCTTCTCCTACAGCACCATACTGGGCCTCCAAGATACATATCCAGCCGTAACAAGATACCACTTCACTCTCATTAGGATAACTAAGATAAAAATGAAAATAAATGCTGATGAGGCTTTGGGACAATGGGGACTCCTATCCATTGCTGATGGAAATGCAAATGGCACAGTAACTATGGAAAACAGTTTTGTGGGTCCTCAAAAAGTTAAACATAGAGCCACCATACCAAAAACAAAACAAAAATACCATGTTGTTGTTAAGCAATTCACAATTGCCAACAGTTGGAAGCAATCTAAATGTCTACTAAAAGATGACTGGATAAACAATGTATCCTATACAAATACAATGGAATATTATTCATCCATAAAGAGATACAAAGCGCTGATACATGCTACAACATGGATGAAACTTGAAAATATTATGCTAAGCGAAATTAGTCACCAACGAACAAGTACTGTATACTTTCACTTAACCAAATTGTCTAGAATAGGCAAATTTATTTTGTTTACTAGGGATGAGTAGAAAGGGAGAGAGGAAGCAATTGTTTAGGAAGCTGTGAGTTTCTGATAATGGTGATGGGAAATTTGGCAATGGCATGGGCACAGGTGACAGTTGTCCAACATGATTAATATAATTGATGTCACTAAATTGCACACATGAAAAAAATCGGAAAATGTTGTGTTATACATACAATAATAAACATATACCACCGTATGATTTAACTTATTCCAATGAGCATTTATTATATATGTATAGATAGATGGCTAGTCTCTCTCATCCTTCTTTCTCTCTCCCTGTCACTCCCTCCTTAACTTACTGATTTTTCTCTCCTTACGAGAGCAAACAGGAAATGAAGAGGCCCAAAGATCACAAAGGGAGGGTGCATGGTCCCGGATCTCCCAGACTGTCTACGTGTGGTCTCCTGGTACCGGCCTGGTCGGGAAGCCTCCAAGGCTAAGAGAAAAACTTCTTCTCTTTGGACTGTGACAGCCTTTCAAAGTGAAGCTGAAGCTTTGGGCTATTGCCAAGGCCTGGCATGCACTTTTGAAATTGGCATTCGCTCTTGAAATCTGCCCTTTCTACTCTTCATAACAACTTTGAAAGCTCAGTTGAGAGACATTACCATCCCCACTCTCTGGATTGTGGTTCTATGCCACTGAGTCCATTCTAATTCATGGAGACCCTGTATAGGGACAGCATCCTGGTGAGGCATCCTGAGATAAGCACTGGGGTAAGGTCAGTTTGAACCACAAGATCGGTGGTTCAAACTCACCAGTTGCTCCTTGGAAACCCTATACAGGGTTGCTACGAGTTGGAACCAACTTGACGACACTTAACAACAACAAATCTTCATGGGAGCAGAAATCTCATCTCCCTTGGAGTGACTGGTAGATTTGTACTACTGATCTTGTGGTAAGCAGCCCTGCTCAGAATTCACTATGCTACTAGGCAAGGGGATTGAGCGTTCCAGACATGTATACCCAAGCCTAGTGCCAGGAACCCTCTCTACTCAAAGATCTCGCCACTAGCCCAGTAGTGGCTATCTGGCTTATCTGACTCAAGTAACTGATGACCAGAGTTGAGTATGCTATGGACAGATCTGCCCCGGTGGGGTAATTTGTGGCCAAGGCTTTGTCTTTGTTTCCTAGAGCTGCAGAAACAAAATGCAGGCAGTTCATCACCACTTCCCCCCATTCCAATTAGAATATCTCAACATCTCAACAGACACCTCCTACTTACTCTTTAATGTTATGTAAATTTGCCCTCACTTTGAACTGATGGAACCAACCCCTACTGCAATAAATTCTTCATCAGAATCATATTCACTTGCTTCAAATGCATCTTTTAAATCATTGAAAAGATTTCAAGTTTTTTCTTGAACTAAAACGGGGATGGGGAACCTTTTTTTTCCTGTCAAAATATATAACATCGTTCGTAGGCCATACAACAGTACTAACTTAAAAATTAGCTATATTTGGTCAAACATTTAAATAATTCACACCTAATGTGATAGCTGGAACTGTGACTGCATTGGTAGGACCAGACCAAATTATTTCAATGTCAGGGCTGGACGTTTCCCACTCTTGAACTAAAGGCTTAATAAGAACCAAAGCACCTGGTCCAACTTACCTACCTCAAGGCACAGTTAGAAAAGCATCTTGTCTATAACTTGGGGACTGCTTTACCATAAACCCGGGGTGGCTTATGAAAATAGAAGTTTAGTGTCTCACAGTTCTGGAGGCGAGTAGTCCAAATTCAGAGTGTTGGTAAGGCCATGTTCTCCCTCAAGGCTGTATAAGATCTCTCAGATGCTAGTAGTTTCAGGCATTCTTTGGCACACAGTTGCATCATAACTTCATCATAACACGGTCGTTTTCCCTTTTTTATAAGACACCACCACACCATGGAGTCCTGGTGTGGCTCTGTGGCTAATGCGTCAGACTGCAAAGTCATTTCAAGTGCAAGGTCCATGGTTCCAGCTCACCAGCTGCTCCTTGGAAACCCTACAGGGTAGCAGTGGGTTGGAATCGACTCGATGGTACTTAACAACAACAACACACCATCACACCACTACACCATTGCTCCCACTATGATTAAGGAACCCTGGAAGCATCATAGATTACAAGCTGGATTGCTAGACACAAGATCAGTAGTTCGAATCTACCAGCTGCTCCATAGGAGAAAGATGAAGCTTTCTGCTCCCGTAAAGACTGACAGCGTGGGATAACCTATACAGGGTCACTGTGAGTCAGAACCAACTGGATGACACTTAACAACAGCACCATTATTATTAGATTATGGGGCAGTGGTGGTCCATTGTTGGAATTCTCCTTGATTCCCATATTTAATTTCTGGCCAACACACCCCATGTACAGCCACTACTCGTCTGTTAGTGGCGGATTTTGTGTTGCTATGATGCTGCACATGTTTCAGTGAAGCTTCCAGAGAAGAACTGGAAAGAAAAGTCAGGAGATTTACTTTAAAAAACATCCAATGAAAACCCTATGGAACACAATAGTTGGATTTGCTACAGAAACTACCAGCTGCTCCGCGGGAGAAAGATGAGGCTTTCTACTCCCGTAAAGATTTACACCCTCGGAAACCCTGTACAGGGTCGCTATGGGTCGGAACCGACTCAATGGCACATAACAACAACAACAACAACAACAATGGAGATGGAGATGGGGCAGGATTAGGCAGTGTTTTGTTTTGTTGTGCATGGGGTTGCCATGAGTTGAGGGCCAATCAGATGGAAGCTAACAACAACATGATTAAGGAGCTCTGGTAGCATAGTGGTTATGAATCAGGCTGCTAACCTCAGAGTCATCAGTTCGAAACTACCAGCTGTTCCATGGGAGAAAGATGAGGCTTTCTGCTCCCATAAAGATTTATAGCCTCGGAAACCCTGTACTAGGTCGCTATGAGTCAGAACTGACTCCACGGCACATAACAACAACAACAACATGATTAGATTAAGACCCACCTTACTCAAGTATGACCTCATATTAACTGATACCATCTTCAAAGACTATTTCCACACAAGGTCACAGTCACAGGTACCAGAGGTTAGAACTTCAGCATCAACTTTGGGAAGACATAATTCAAACCATGACATGCTTCAAAGACCAAAAGCACACCAGAGTTTGTGGTAGATGCCCTTCAATTTCTAGCCTCACAGTTAATCTGGTTCTATTTAAGACCAATGAAGTGATCTTTACTAAGGAGCTCTGGTAGCGTAGTGGTTACGAATCGGGCTGTGAACCACAAGGCCAGCAGTTTCAAACTACCAGCTGTTCCGAGGGAGAAAGATGAGGCTTTCTGCTTCTGTAAAGATTTACAGCCTCAGAAACCCTGTTCAGGGTCACTATGAGTCGGAACCGACTCAATGGCACTTAACAACAACAACACATAAGAAGCACATGGATGTCTCACAGTCTTGCTATCTTTACCCCCCTCCTATCCCTCTATTCCTTCCTTCCTTTTATCTTCAGGTATTTACTAAACATCTGCCACATTGTAGACACTATAATAGGAGTTGTAAGTGATAGAGAGATGAAGAAGGTGCCTGCCTCCAAGAAGATTACAATCTACTGGCCAGAGATGAGGCATGCACACAAATCCCATACTGCAAGTCAGATAGCCATGAACACCTAAGAGAGGTATAGCTAAGGAACTGTAGCCTGTAATTTGAGTATAATTATTGGGTGGTATGAAATCATGGAACCTTCTTTTGTTTTCTACTGTCCATTATATTTACTTAAGGGGGATGCTCTGAATATATCCCTGAATATATTTTTAGACAGATCCATGACTTTTTATGATCACTTTGAACTAAGAAAAAGTCCAATGACATTTGACATCATACTCATATTGAGAATGTCCAACCCCAATTTCTAATTTCATTCAAAGTCAGCTATTTCCTCCTCTCCCTCCATGTCTTCTGCCATATGGGAAGGGAACAAACAGAGCAGTAGGTTTCTTCATCCCTTACTTTCCTTCTTCATCACTCTCAGTCCTCTGTTGCTGATTCTCCAGAATTGGGGAGTGTGAGGATGGAAGAGAGGTGAATGAAGCTATCATAAGTTGACACATACTCTCAGAGTCTGTTGGGTATTTAAAGCTGACCCTTTCTCTGGACTTCTGGTGTGGTTATGTAGGATCAGCTCTGGACTGCAAACCATAAGTTTGGCAGTTTAAACCCACCAGCTGCTCCTCGGAAACACTATACAAGTCACTTATGAGTTGGAACTGACTCAGTGACACTTAACGTACACACACACTTTCTCTTCTGGGTCACAGTAAAATCAGTTGTGAAATCAGTTTCTGAATATTTACTTTAAAATTTACATCCTGGCCTGGCTTCTCACTTGAGCATCTGATATTTTATTAGCTCAGGTCCTGGACTCTGGCTTTGAAATCTACAGCAGGAAAGAAGGTTTAGGTAGAATATAATGTATACATGTGTGAATGAAGTGGCATTCTAGGTGGAAGGAGAAACAGAGGTTTCTCCACAATTAACCCTGTTCATTTGAGGGTAAAGGTCATGGGTGCTGGGGTATTGACATACATAGATGGGATTCCTACTAATATTGATTAAGACCATCTCTGGCGATCCTTCTATTAGGTTCCACAATGTTTTGCTATGATTTTTGGCAAAATTGATGCTGAGAACATAATTTTATCAGTTATACTGTTCAAAGGGTTTCTTATTATCTTGTTTTCTCATTTTCATTGTGGGTTACAAGGTTTGATAAACTTTAATGTGCTATTAACTCTTTAAAAACACTGCCATCCGAACAATAAATAAGGGGGAATCTGATGCAGACCGTGCAGACCCAGTCAGGAGGTCAAGCCCCTGTGGGCCCAAGCGTTGTTGACCGTCCAAACCATAGGCTCTGAGGATCAGACTTTAGC
>NW_006408526.1:27494679-27502693 GCF_000296735.1 Chrysochloris asiatica
TAATAATCAATGTAATGAAACAAGCTGTATGAATGGTTGAATGTGAAGCTGATGATGTGCCCTGTAAACTTTCACTCAATCCAAAATAAAAACATTTAATTAAAAAAACAAAACAAAAAAAAAAACACTGCCATCCGGTTGATTCCAACTCATAAGGGCCCTATATAGGGTTTCGGAGGCTATAAATCTTTATGGGAGCAGAAAGTCTCTTCTTTTCTCCCACAGAGTGCTTGATGGACTCAAACTACTAGCCTTGCTGTTAACAGCCCAAAACATAACCCACTGCATCACCAGGCTCCTCATAAAAAAAAAAAGGTCACACAAGAGACTTGTGATTAAATGATTTCATATCTGAGTGGCTGAGGAAGTCCTTATACTTCAGGGAAAGACAGTTCAGGCTCCAGCATTCAAGGAATCCTCAGTTGTATCCAGACACTGAAAACCTCTCTGACTGAGCTTGACCAAACGAAGCGACTGAACCACCGCCGGTTCCTGTCACGTTGGTTCTCAATGATTTTGATTCCATGTACGTCAGAGTAGAACTCTGCTCCATTGGGTTTTCAATCACCACTTTTTCAGAAGTGGTTCTCCAGGACTTTCTTCTGAGGGTCCTCTGAATGGACTCAAACTTCTAACCTTTTAATTAATAGCTAAGTGTGTTACTCTTGTACACTACACAAAGACTTCATTTCTTTGAACTTGAGTTCACTTAGGTAACTTGAACTTTCTTTGGACTTTAATTCACAAGGGCTAACTACTTTGATTTTAGACTTTAGCTGGGTTTTTTTTTTTTTGTTTTTTTTTTAGGATTTCAATCTTTAAAATTTCCCTAGGAATTTGATAATGGAAAGAGTTTATATTCAAATTTGGGGCATCTTATTTTGGCATTTATTATTGAAGAATCCTTATGTATTTTTAATAAGCTCTCTATGCATTTTATTATTGAAATGTCTTCATGCTGCTATTAAATCTCATTACAGAACCTCTGATGAGTTTATTGAACCACATAGCTGGACATGAATTTGGACTGGAAATTGAATAGGCTCTGAATGTCAGCTTTAGGTACACCAGAGCTTTGGAGATGATTTAATTAGCATACAGTTCTGACCCACTTCATAGCCACATGGGAACAAAATCAACCCTGTCCTACAATGGTCTTATGAAGATACAGGAAGGACAGTGGTTGGTATTTGGGGAGCAGCCTAAGCAGGTAGAGCAGGACTGCTGAGATATTTGGTCATCTAGACAACTTCATACCTTAACTCAAAAGTTAAGCCCCATTTGTTGTTGTTAGGTGCCATCAAGTGGGCTCTGACTCATAGTTACCCAATTCACAATAGAATGAAACACTGTTCCATCCTCATAATTATTGTTTTGTTTGAGCCCACTGCTGCCACCTCTGTGGTAATCCATCTCAATGGGGGTCTTCCACTTTTTTGATGACCCTCCACTTTTCCAGTCCTGATATCCTTCTTCAGGAACTAATCCCTCCTGACAACATATCCAAAATACAAGAGATGAAATCTTGCTATTCTCACTCCCAAGGAGCTAGTTGTACTTCTTCCAAGACAGATTTGTTTGATAGTTCATGGTACTTTCAGTATCTTTGCTAACACCATAATTCAAATGCATCTATTCTTCTAGGTTCTTTCTTATCCAACTTTCAGAAGCATATGAGCCAATTGAAAACACCGTTGCTTGGGTTAGGCTCACCTTTGTCACCAGAGTGATATCTTTGCCCTTTAACACTTTGAAGAGGTCTTTTGCAGCAGATTTGTCTAATGCAGTGGTGGGAAATATCCAACCTATGGGTTGTATAAGGTCTGTGAAATCATTTGGTCTGCCCCTGCCAGGGCAACCACAGTTCCAGTCAGCATATTATAGCAAACTAATTTTTGAGTTGATAATTTTTTATGGCCCATGAATGATATAATAAATATCTAAATGATGCTTGGCAGGAAAAAGTTACCCCACACCTAATCTAATACACTACATAATTTGATTTCTTGACTACTGCTTCCATTAAATTTGTTTGTGGATCCAAGCAGAATGAAATCTTTGACAACTTCAATCTTTTCTATTTATCATGATGTTATTTACTGGCCTAGTTGTGAAGATTTTTCATTTACTCTGCATTGAGGTGCAATCCATCTAAGGCTATAATATTCTTTGATCTTCATAATAAATATTTTAAATCCTCTTCACTTCCAGCAAACAAAATTGAACCATCTGCATATCACAGGATGTTAATGAGTCTTTCTTCCATCTTGATGCCACACTCTTCTTCATATAATTCAGCTTCTCAGATTATTTGCTCAGAATACAGATTGAATAAGTATGGTGAAATAATACAGCACTGATACACAACTTTCCTGATTTTACACCATTCAGTATCCCCTTGTTATGTTTGGACTACTGCCTCTTGGTCTGTGTACAGGTTCCTTATGAGCACAATGAAATGTTCTGAAATACCCATTCTTCATAATGTTATCCTTAGCTTGTGTTGATCCACAAAATCAAAAGCCTTTCTGTCTTTTGAATCTTGGCTTCCCTTGCATACCTTTATAAAATAGACCCTTGAAGGGAAGAGAAAAGAATAGCCAGAAATATCACCATAGAAAGCTTGTAAGTCTATCTTCTGCCTATGACTGATTGGAATACCTAAAATGGGGCTACAACGTTCCCAGTGAAGGAGGCTTCCTGTGTAGCCTCTGCATTACATAAGACCATAGGTGGAATCCTAAACCCCATCCAGAATCTTCTGAGGTGGGAAATTTCCAGTGGAAAGGACAAGCAGACCAGCCTGGAGTGGCTGGAAGAACAGAAGATACTTCTTGAAAGAAAGACCAACAGGAAAAATACAAAACAATAAAGGCAGTCCAACTGACTACTACAAGAACGAGCAAGTTGCCCGCCCAGGAGACATCAAGACAAACAGTCATGTCCCTTCAGGGCAAATCCCCTTCCAAGACTAAGACTCAATGGGAATACGTGAGCAGACACATGCTCTGACTGGTGACCACGTTAGTCACTGATAAGGGGAAGTGAGGGAAAAACAGCAATGAAGCTGTGAGCTAAGTCCAGCCACATTCAATAGACTCCTGTGAACCCAGGTGGGGAGACCTGGTTGGCAAGTTTGGAAAGACGAGGGGACTCCTGGGCCCAGAGATAGTGACACAGCCACAGAGGACTACAGTGGAGAATGAAGCGTCCAGCTGATAAGAAGAGAGGGCATATGCACAGGAACACCCACACTTACATATAATACCCACTTGACCTGGCTTCAATGGCTGGATGATCAGAGCTCAACTAGAAGAAGAAAGAGGAAGAAAACAAGAGTAATCTGATACAATTTGATGAACTTGTTCTACACCTATGGATGCAGTAGCTCAAAAGAGGGAACAAATCTTTACAGTGAGGGTCATTCCCACCCCCTCAATACACAGGGTAGACAGGGATGAGCAACTTCCACATTGGCTACCTAAAACTGGGAGGCTAAAAAGGCAAGAAGTGACTGTCTTACAAGCTTTCAAGAGGGAAACTACATCCAGAAGTCACAGGAGAAGGTGGAATCTCCACTGAGTAATATCCAATCTGTCCGGACGGGATTGATGAAAGGAGATAGGGACAGTACTCATGTGGTACAATAGTGAATAATTATTATCAGGACTGACTGTGAGAGTTGGAAATGTAAAGGTAGACATTTTTTAGCAAAAGGAAGAAAGTGGTTGACGTTGCAGGCCAGGAGCAGAGGCCCCTGGGACTATCAAGGGAGAAGACTGGAGTGTGGGACCCTACCCAGAGAAACAGTGACACCAGAGATGGGAGCAGAGATGATGACATGGAGAGATGGAGCAGCTGGGAACTCTAGACCCAGAGAGGGAGAGGGGCTCTGTGCTGACAATCAGGGCTTGCAGGGCGGACCCTTGGGTTGGTTGATGATGCATGGAGGGGATTGTAACCCTGGCATTGCAACAATATACAATAGGATGAATGTAAAACTAATGTTCTCTTATGCAAACTATCACATAATTCTCAATAAAACAGTTCAAACAAACAAACAAACAAACAAAAGCCTTTCCATAGTAATAAAGCACAAATAAACAATGATACTGAATGATATACACTGGACTAAAAGCCACAAGATTGATGATTTGAGCACACCAGCTGCTCTACGGGAGAAAGATGAAGCTTTCTGCTCCTATAAAGTTTCACAGCCTTGGAAGCCCTATACAGGGTCTCTATGAATTATAGCTGATTTGACAGCACTTAACAATAACAAAAACAAACTTCTTTCTTGTAATCTCTGCTCTCAGTCAAGATCTGTCCTCTTCTGAATCTGACTTGAATTTCTGACAGCTTCTTGTTAATGCACTTTTGTGACTATTTTTTAACTATCTTGAGCAAAATTTTACTTTTGTGTGGTATTAATATTGTTTGATGGTTTCCATGTTCTGTTGGGTCACCTTTCTTTGGAATGGGCACAAATTTGGATCTCTTCCAATTGCTTGGCCATATAAATGTCCTCCAAATTTCTTGGTAAAAATGAATGAATAGGGATCTTCTGGTTTGGTGGCAGCAGAGCAGAGTCAGGTAGGACAGGGTCCATGGAGGAGGGGCTGGAAACTCAGAGATGCTGCTCTAGTGGAACAGCACCAGGACTCTGGATATAGCATAAGGGTCAGGGTGTCAGTTTCCCACAACTTCCAGTGGAAAAATCATGGTATAAAGGAAAATATTACAATTTAGAAATTGGTCAAAACATGGAACTCGCTCTGCAGCCATCCTGCCTGGGTAGAGGTCAGAGGGTGGGGCTCCAGCCAGACTGGCAAGGGAACTGGTGCTAAAAGTGGAGCAGTGACATTAGCAAAAGGTGGTATAGGGGGATTCTACACACTTTTCCTCCTCTTCCCTGTCAGCCTTCTTTGCCCAGGCCGGAAGCCTTCAGGTGGGTGGGTGGGCACCCCCCAAAAGTTCAGTGTTGAGACCACAGCTTTCCCACGGCACAGAGAGAAAGATCCCCATCGGTCCAAGGACAAATTCTTTGGCTGCTGCTTTTGACTTCTGCCTGTGGGTCCTAGCCCTAAAGTTAACTTGTGTGGGACCCTTTACTTCTATCTATCCAGCAAGAAAAAAAAAAGCAGGTTAGGCTTGACAGACAAACCATATGAGCAATTTGTAAAACCCCCAAATAAAATGACACAACTATTTCAAGAATTACACTGTGCACATGCACATACCTAACTGACCTTCAGAGACAGAAATAGTAAAGAATCTTTCTACCATTAATTTCTCAATATCTACCTGCACACCTCTATGGTGGTGACTAGAGGAGGGACCTGAGAGAGTGGACACCCCCACCCACTACAGGAGGCTTCTACAGTGCACACACACTCCCTGTGTAGCAAGGTGACTGGCCAATCGGCCACAGTTTTATTTTTGTTTCAAAGTGGTAGTTATTGTCTCTGTTTTTTTTTTTTTTTTATTGCTTCTGCTTTTGGGCCTTTTAATCACACATTTTTCCTGGAGGTGGGAGCTTTTTCTCCTTATGTTAACTGAGAAGAGTCAACAATCATGGCCATATAGCCAAGCTACAAGCATACCCCATAATATTCTACCATTGAGACAAGAGTCAATAACAGCTGCTAAGCATTACATGTGAAAAGGAAAGCCTATCTCTTGATCATATCCACCAGGACACACACAGTAAGCTTAATAACACAGAGCCAAACATCCATTTAAGTATTAAATTCCACATAACACTGGAAATGATGAACACAAAACAACAAATGATATCAAAACATGTACTAGAACAGAAAAGAATAGCTGAAACAAATGAGCTTGAGACAGATAAAGGTTTTCTAGAAGAGGAAGAGCAGGTTTTGGATTTGTCTAAGAAAGAATTCAATAGAATGATATGGGAACACATTCAAATGCCTTGAAAAGGGGTGGAGGAAAACAAGGAACAAGTTAAGAAAATACTACAAGAGCACTCAAACAAGATTGATACAGCATTGGAAATAATTAAAAACCTGCAAAAAGAGGTTCAGATGATTAATAATAAAATATCAGAAATGGACAATACACTGAAAGGGGAAAGGACAGAATTAAAGAGACAGAAGCCAGAACCAACAAGCTGGAAGACAAATCTCTCAATACTGATAAGATAGAAGAGCATGCAAAAATCTGAAGAGAGTCTAAGATTCATGCTGGATAACATGAAGAGGAGCAACTTAAGTATTATTGGCATTCCAGAACAGGAAGAATCAGAGTTGTCCAGAGAGGAGATAGTAGAAGAGCTTCTGGAAGAAAATGTCCCTAACATTTCGAAAGATGAGAAGATACACATTCAAGAAGCAGAACATATGCCAGGAAGGATAGACTTGAAAACAAAGTCCCCAAGACATATAATAATCAAATTCTCCAAAATCAAAGATAAGGAGAGAATCTTAAAAGCAGCCAGGGAAAAGAGAAATGTTACTGACAAAGGCAAGGAAACCAGATGAAGCTCTGACTATTCAGAACAAACCATGCAAGCAAGAAGGCAATGGGGAGACATGTACAAAATCCTAAAAGAAAAAAATTGCCAACCAAGAACCGTCTATCCAGCAAAACTGTCAATCAAATATGATGGTACAATCAAAACATTCCAATATAAAGAGAAGCTAAGAGATTTTGTCAAAGCCAATCCAGCACTTCAAAACATCCTAAAGGGAGTTCTTTAGATTGAAAACCAACAAAAACAGACAACAACCAGAGATTGACAGACGTGTCAACACCTCCTGAAACACAGATGATGGATACCAGAAACCAGAACAGAAAAAAATTACAACAATGAATTCAAAGGAGCTGGGAGGTCAAGCAAAGATCAAAATAATAACAATGTCAAAGAAGGGAAAAATGTAGAAACAGAGATCCAGGTGGTGAGGAGGTCAGGTAGATTACAGGATACAATAGATTATCTTAAATGGAGGAAAAAGTTAATAGACTATAAGGTAACCCCAAAGAAAGTTAATACTTCACAACTTACCATGAAAATGAACTTCCAAGCAGAACATGCAAACATGAAAACTAAGAAGAAACTGACAAGAAATAGCAAAAAACATACATAAACTCAGCACAAGAAGGCATTCAGAACAAAGGAATGAACAGCACTACCAAAAAATTAACATAATGGCAGCAATTAATTCATAACTACCAATAATTACATTGAATATCAATGGATTAAATGCACCTGTGAAAAGACAGAGAGTGGCAGAATGGATAAGAAAACAAGACCCTTCAATATGCTGCCTGAAAGAAATACACCTTACACACAAAGACAAAAACAAACTAAAAGTTAAAGGATGGAAAAAAATATAACAAGCTAAGAGCAACAATAAACAAGCAGGAGTGGCAATTATAATTTCCCTTAAAGTGAACTTTAAGACAGAAAGCAGGATAAGAGATAAAGGACACTATCTCATGATCAAAGGATCAATTGAGCAAGATGACATAACCATAATAAATATCTATGCTCCCAATGCAAAAGCACCAATATATATGAAGCAAACCTTACTAGAATTGAAGAAAGAAATAGATAAATCTACAATTATAGTGGGAGTTAATACACCATTTTCGAAAAAGGAACAGAACAACTTGAAAGAAACTCGACAAAGTTACAGAGGAACTAAACACCAAAATCAGCCAATTTGACCTCATAGATGTGTACAAAGCATTCAACCCAACAACAGCACAATATACATTCTTATCCAGTGCACATGGAACATTCTCCAGAATTGACCATATGTTAGGTCACAAAGCAATCCTCCATAAATTTACAAACATCAAAATACTACAAAGCATCTTTTCAGATCACAATGAAATAAAACTAGAAATCAACAATAAGAAGACATAGTAAATAAAGTCAAATACATGGAAACTCAATAACACCATGCTGAAAAGCAACTGGGTAAAAGAAGAAATTAAACGTGAATTCACAAAGTTCCTAGAAACAAACGAGAATGAAAACACA
>NW_006408526.1:27505526-27506433 GCF_000296735.1 Chrysochloris asiatica
GATGGGTGAACAGTTAGGCAGGTTCGCATGGGCTAAGTGGGACAGAGGTAAACTATGGTGTACGCACAACCTTGGAACAACAAGGCTTCGAGATACAGAGATTGAGGCATGGATTGAAAGGGTGAAAGGGGAATAATGTTAAGATGCATGGCTGTCTTTTGATTCGTGGTTTCCCTTGCCTACCATTGTGAAATAGACACTTGGGGTCGGGGGAGGAATAGCTAGAAACATCACAATAGAAAGCTTGTAATTATGTCTTTAGCCTATAACTGATTGTTGTTGTTGTTGTTGTTAAGTGCCATAGAGTCATTTCCGACCCATAGCAAGCCTTGATAGGGTTTCCGAGGATTGGCTGGTGAGCTTGAACCACCAACCTTGCAGTTCAAACGGCTTTGCAGTGTGGCACATTAATCCACAGCGCCACACTGATTGGAATACCTTAAAGGGGCCTAGAAATTGCACAGTGAAAGATACCTTCTGTGTAACTTTTGCATTGCATAAGACCATAGGTGGAAACCAGAATCCCATCCAGAATTGTCTGAGGTGGGAAATTTCCACTGAAAAGGATGAGTAGACCAGACTGGAGTGGCTAGAACAGAAGATACTTCGTGAAGAAAGAGCAACAGGAAAAATCAGAAACAATAATGGCAGTATGATTGATTACTACAAGAAGAAGTAAACTGTTCGCCTAGGAACCATGAAGGCAAGTGGTTGGGTCCCCTCAGAGCAAACTCCCTTCCAAGACTAAGATTCAAGGGGAATACACGAGCAGGCATGTGGTCTGGCTGGTGACCACGTTGGTCACTGATAAGAGGAAGAGGGGGTAAAAACAGCAATGAAGTTGGGAGCTGGGTCTGACCACATTCAATAGACTCCTGTAAATCTGGGTGGAGACCTGGATGGCCAG
>NW_006408526.1:27507268-27522241 GCF_000296735.1 Chrysochloris asiatica
CCTTTGGTTATTTTATGATGCATGGAGGGGATTGTAATCATTGCAATGAAACAAAATACAATAGGATGAATGTAAAACTAATGTTCTCCCATGTAAACCCACTTAATTCATAATAAAAACTTAAAAAACAAAAACGAGTGAATACTTCCAGTGTTACATCAGTTGGTTGAAACTTTTCAATGTGTATTTCTTCAGTTTCTGGAGTCTTTTTCCCCAATGCCTTCAGTGCAGTATGGATGTCTTCCTGAAACATCATAGGTTCTTGATCATATGGCGTCTCTTGAAATGGTTGAACATTGACCGATTATTATTGGTACAACGACTCTGTATATTCAATCCATGTGAGGTGATTCTGAGTTTTCAAGTAATACTGTAACAAAAGTACCACAAGTGGATACTTTTAAAGAGCAAAACTTATTTTCTTACTGGGGAGTGCTTATTTCCTTGTTCTATAGTTTCCACACAGAGGAACTTTCCTGGAGCACCTTTCCTGGTCTTTGCCTTCTTCTTCATCCATCCAGGAGGAATGATTGATCAGTGTTAGGTGTTGAATTGCTGTAGAATGAGTACTGGACTATTAACCACAAAGTTGTCAGTTCAAACCCGCCAACCGCTCCTCTGAAACACTATAAAGGGTCTTTATAAGTTGGAATTGATTCGGCAACATTTCACAACAACAACAACATATAGTTCTCATGTGGCACTGTGGCAACGTCAGTGGTTCAAATCCACTCGATGGCACTTAACAACATATGAATGAGGTTGTTAAGTGGTGACTCTGTGAGATAATCATTGGATTGTGAACTACAAGTTCAGTGGTTTGAGCCCACCAACTGCTCCATGGGAGAAAAATGTACAGAGTCAGATTCCCTATCCAGAGTCATTAGAAATTGGAACCCACTCAACAACATATGAATTGGAATTCTGACTTTTATACTTGTGGATATAATCCCATTGGGAAATAGAGTTTTCTTTTCTTGCTTTCAGTCAAGATCTGCCCTCTTCTGAATCTGGCTTGAATTTCTGACAGTTCCTTGTTAATGCACGTCTGCGACCATTTTGTAATTAGGTCACATCACTTATTGTTGCCGATGTTAAGTACCATTAAGTCAATTCTGACTTATAGTGACCCTGTATAGTATTTTCAAGGCTGTAAATCCTTTCGGGATCAGAAAGCTTCATCTTTGTTTCGCAGAGCAACTGGTGGATTTGAACTTCTGACCTTGTGGCTAGCAGACCATTTGCTTATCCTACAGTGTATTGTTGTTGTTAAATGCTGTTGAGTCAATTCTGAATCTTAGTGACCCTATATAGGGTTTCTGAGGCTCGTCTGGTGAGTTTGAACCACTGACCTTGCAGTTCAAACTGACCTGGTGATTGAGTACTTATCCTAAAGTGCCACACCAGGACTCCCTACAGAGTATTTGTTGTTGTTGTTAAGGAAGTAAGATCTGTTCTTTAAAAGCACCTACTTGTTTGTGGTAGTTTTGCTGCAGCAAAAGCGTGAGACTTGCCCTTCTCCGGCACTGCCTCTCTTTTGGGGTATGCATCCCTTCAGAAAACCCACACTCTCTGGTGTCAGCCTTGTGGTAAGATTAGCAGGGTAGGGTCTACTGCCACCAGATAAATTCAAGGTACAGTTGGGTCAGATACAGGCCACAACTTTATCAGTAATAAAGGGGGTTTTATTTGGCTCTCGGTCTCACTTTGGCATCATTCTGGACTCCAAGATGAGGAAAGTAGTGATACATATTTGGCCCCCTCCTGCCCAAGAAGTCACCCTTTGGACCAATAGTGTAGTGATTTCTCAGCTGTGAACTAACAGTTTTCTTTTGGAATGAATCGTGTGCTTTCAATTTTCCACTTCAAAAACACACACATCTGCAGAGGTCACTTTACAGCAAATGAAAGAAGGAAATTCCCCGGGGGGGACAGATGGCTTTGATACTTAGACCAGGGGAGAGGGCATGACTCAGGGGCATCTATTCCCCCCACAGTGAAGTCACCGGGAGGTCTTTTGGCTTTCATTGTCTTTCTGGCAGGAGCAGATTCCCCAATAAGCAGGGTTGACACAGGCTTATTTGTGCTTACTTGCTCATCTGTAGTGATGTGTCTTATATCACATTTTCACATGGGTTTCACGTGAAACAAAACCAAAAAAGACATGAAACTGTTTATTACAACTTAATAAGCAAGCACAAGTAAGCCCATGCTTACCTTGCTTACTGGGGACTCTGTCCTCGTCAGAGATTGTACGTTTGAAAAGAGGCTTTGATTCTGTAGGAAGGTGCTATTGGATTGGGAGAGAGACAGATGCCAGCCAGATCTAGAAGCAGAATCTTTGATGTTGTAAAAACAAATATGCAGTTGTTCACTGCAAATTAGTAAGTAAGCACAAGTAAATTTGTGCTTAATTTGCTTATTGGGTAATCTGATGCCTGTTTTGGTCACTAAGGTAGTCATTTGCAAAATGTGACACTGTAGGATTGAACTGTTTTCTACAGGATGGTGGTTCAAACCCACCAGCTACTCCTTAGAAACCCTATGCAGGGTTGTTTTGAGTCAGAACCACCATCTTGACAACACTGACTTAACAAAAGCAGCAACTACAACCATTAAGCGGATCATGGGATTGCATAGTTCTTTTATATGGAGAAGCCTGGGTTGCCAACAATGACATCAACAATGAAAAGGTGCTTTGACTGGCTGAACTGCATGCTGAGAGAGGGGAGTGACTTAGGCAGATGCAAGTATGTTAGAGCTGGCAGAACTGCAGCTGAGGCGTGGGATCATGTTCTACACAAGCCTTGGACAGAAGCAGGGTTTTGTTAAGGTGGTGTGTGTGTGTGCCACAGAGAAGCCCACTGGGAGTGCCCCTCACTAAACATCTCACTTCTGACTCAAGAACGCTTCCATCATCTTGCACCTTCATCCTCATCTTCACCTTTATTGTTATCCCTACCATTTACCGAGCACTTTACTAGAGCTAAGGAGTTCTGGTGTGCTGCTGTAAGATAAGCACTGTACTGCTAACCTTAAGATCAGGGGTTCAAGCCCAAAAGTTGAGCCTCTGAAACCCTAGTGGCTATGAGTTGGAACCGACTTCATGGCACTTAACCACCACAGTCACCAACACACTAAGCAGGAGCCTCGGTGGCACGGTAGGCTAAGCATTGCTTTGCTAACTGCAAAGTTCATGGTTCAAACCCATCAGCTGCTCTGTGGGAAAAAGTTGAGACTTTCTGCTCCCATAAAGATTTATAGTCTCAGAAACCTTTTCTAGAAGTTCAAATCTGCCCTCTAGAGTTGGAATCAACTCCACAGCAGTGGGTTTGATTTTCTAATGCTGGGCATGCTGAAGTTCCTTTCATGCATTATCTTCTTTCTGCAAAGGAGCTCTGGTAGCATAGTGGGCACGAATCAGGCTGCTAACCTCAGGGTCAGCAGTTCGAAACTACCGGTTGTTCTGCCGGAGAAAGAGGAGGCTTTCTGCTCCCGTGAAGATTTACCGCCAAATATAGATAGATAGATAGAGAGAGAGAGAGAGAGAGAGAGAGAGGAGAGAGAGAGGAGAGAGAGAGAGATAGCCTGGGAAACACTATACAGGGTCGCTATGAGTCAGAACCGACTCCATGGCACATCACAACAACCACAAATGAGCTAGATGCCACTATTATTTTTATTGTTGTCAACTGCTGTCCAGTCAGCCCCAGACTCGGGGTGACCCCATGCACAACAAAATGAAATGCTGTTGCTATTTGCTGTTGTGCCATCCCCATGATTGGTTGGAAATCAACCGTTGTGATTCATAGAGTTTTTTACCAGCTAGTTTTGGACTTCTGGTGTGGCACTGTAGGATCAGCACTGGACTGTGAACTACAAGGTCAGCAGTTGAAACCCACCAGCCACTCCTTGGAAACCCTATACAGAGTCACTATGAGTTGGAACCAACTTGATGACACTTCACAACAACAACAGCTTTTGAAAATAGATCTCTAGACCTTTCTTTTTTATCTATTTTACTTTGGAAGCTCTGCTGAAACTTGTTTCTCATTATAGACTCCACTGACAGACAGGTGGTGATCACATGTGAGATGTGTGAGGAATTGAACTCATTCCTTCTGCATAGAAGATGATCAGTCTACCACTGAACCACCACTGACTCCAGATACCTTGATTACTTTCCTCCATTCCTGATAGGTAAACTGAGGCTTGAGGAGTTAAGTCAATAAATGGTGGAGTCAGAATTCCAAATTAAACCCGGGTGTCTCCAGAATATGAGCTCTTGGCAGGGATACTGTCCAGTGTACATGCTGCCCAGTGGTTGCATGTATGCTGCTAGGGCCAGTGTGCTCACTAGTTCCTGAGATTCTCACTGCAATACTGGACAGAGCCCACGTCTCTCTCCACAGGCCTTTGACTTTCTGCTATAGCTACCCAGAATACAACTCAGAATGCTGGGATGTTTGATTGAGTCAGGGCCCCAGTTAATGCTTTGCAGTTGAGCAGGAACATTGGGCTGGAGCAGTGTAAAAGGCTGACCTGTGGAGATGGCATTTCACTGAATGCAGCGAGGCTTGAAATGGGTGTGCTGTGAACTGGATGGCCTTGCCCTCCGGAGGGGTGGACCTGAGGGACAGCAGGGCCACCTGGTGGCCTGCCCCTCCTCACTCTCAGCATGCCGTGGCCTTTGTGGGGACTGTGCTCTCCTGCTCTGGGAAGCTCATTTCTTCCACATGCTGTTTGCAGTGTTTTACATCTACCTCTGCAAACCTGCCAGGCGTGCTGGCTGGCTACTGCTGCTCACATTCTGAATGCTTGTGTTTACCCACCTCCCTGATGAACAGATTTACAAAGTAAACATTTGGGGACATCTCAGAGATTAAAAAACAACAACAACAACAACCAAAAACCACAAAAAGCCAATACAACTGATCTTTTGACTCCTATCCTTTGTTTCTAACTACTAAATCACAGGGTGGAATTAGCCGAGGTTTCAGCCCTTCACACTGTCCACTTTGCACTGTTGTGATGAACTTTAGACGAAATGTCTGGGATGTGAATGATTCCATTTTGGTTATTAGGTGGTCATGCTAAGGTTCCATTCTTTCAACTTTGACTGGTTCAAGGATTGGTGATTTTGGTCAGTTAATTCTAGATGGTTGAGTTAGACAGGACAGCTGGGCTCAAGCCAGACTCTGAATGGCCTTGGACAAATCCTTGGACTTTCTGTGCCTCCAGGGGCAGATACAATGCTGTCCCCCTTGGTGGAGGGATGTGAGGCTGAGAAGAAAAGAAGGAGGGAGGTGCTCAACAGTCTGTAGAAGAAAGGTGAATGGCCCCGAGAGGCCTCCATTATTGCTGCTCACTCTCGATTATCTGTGGTCCTGGAAGAGACACAGCATAATTCCATAGCAGTGGGTCACCTCACACCTCATATCTCCAGGACAAAGGCCCTGGCTCTTGGAGTGTTGTCTATGTTCTTCATGCTGTGGTCCCAGCAGGCTTCTGCAGCTTTGTCTCCCTGTGTCCCCCTTTACCCTAGTGACTATGTGTTCAACTTTGAATGTGTTGTGCCCATTCACCCCTTTGAACATTTTCTCTTCTGGGAATGTCTTCCCTTCATCTTCTCCAGCCTCAACACTTTCATCAAGAAAACTCCAAGTCATCCCTCGAAGATTCCTTTTTTAAAGTGTCCCTTGTTCTCTGTGGTTCTTCCCAATACCTCCTTCCTTCCCTTTCCTCCTTCTCCTTCTTCTCTGCTCCCAGAGCACCCAGCAAAAGCCTGTATTACAGTACCTCACAATTGTCTAATTGTCTGTTTACATGGCAGATTCCCCTGCCAGATTTAGGGCAGGGACCGTGTTTATTCTTCCACATGTCCCTAGTGCCCAGTACAGTGCCAGACAAATAATAGACAATTAATAAACATTTGTTGTTGAATTGAATTCAGAGCGGAGCATGCCCCAGCTTTCTCGTTCCCCCTTCTCCCCACTGTGCATGCATCCTTTCCTTTGTGTCTAACCCTCGCCTTCTTTCTCTCCTCCCTTGCCCCATCACTGTCCCTGCTGTCCACTAATCGAACTTTTCTGGGGCAGCAACAAGGCCAGAGAAGCCTCACAAAGTGAATAAACCCCTGCCACCCATCAAGAGTCACCACCACTCTGGTAGGAAAGAACTATTTTGGGGACACCATTTATGTATCCCCATCTTCCTACATGTCTAACCCCAGGGAGGGTCACAAAAAGGACAAAGCCAGCTCCTCTAATTTGGTGGAGTCCAGCGTGGAGCCAAGCAGCCCGCATCCTCCTCCTGATCCTCTTACCTCTGCAGGCAGCTCTGGGCAAACAAGTCCGTCTTCATTAAGACAAGTCACACCTGTTACCTGCGTGAACTCTGCCCTTCTCCTTGGTGGCAGTTGGCCTGGCTTTGGCTGGTGGAAAGGCATTTGCTGCCCCTGATCTCTCTGTGAGGCTTTCTTAGTATCTGAGCCTGTCCGAATCCCCAGCCCAGGGGTCCGGCTGTTCATTAGGCTGCTATGCCTGCCATCCCTGCCTTTAAAGCAGCTCTTGGAGAGGAATTTTCATGTGCGCAGAAGACAGCAGTGGCAGTAGGAGGGGTCAGGGGAGCCAAGCATTCGCATGTCCTAAGCAGGTGAAGGGAGCCTGTGTTGTATTGTTTTTAAACTTCATAGAGCCAGTTTCAAGAGGCCTGTATTTATTTATTTCCTGTTTCCAGAAAAGGCAAGGGTAGAGTGAGGGTGCCAATTCTCAAAGGGCCAGTCCTCTGTGGAAGAGAACCAAGTGGTTCAAGAGAACCAAGGGGGGATCAGAGGATGGGTGGAAAGAAGAGGGGCAAGGTGCCACTGTGAACAGAATAAACAAGGAAGAGACTTGCACTCAGAAGTCTTTATGCCCATCCCCCTGCCTCTGTAGGAGCAAAGCTTTGTTGTTGTTGTTGTTGTCAGGTGCCATCAAATCGGAACCAACTCATAGCAACCCCATGCACAGCAGAATGAAACAATGTCCGATCCTGGGCCAACCTCACTACCACTGCCACACTTGACGCCATTAATGATGCCACCTGGCTGATCCATCTCGTTGGGGGTCTACCTCTCCTTCTCTGACCCTCCATCTTACCCAGCATGACATCCTTCTCTAGCGACTGTTCCCTTCTGACAATATGTCCAAAGTATGAGAGACGAAGCTTAGCCATCCTGGCCTCCAAGGAGCACTCTGGCTGCACTTCTTCCAAAACAGATCTATTGGTTCTTTTGGCAGTCCATGGCACTTTTAGTATTCTCCTCCAACACCACAACTCAAAGGCATCAATTCTTCTACGATCTTCCTCATTCACGGTCCAGCTTTCGCATCCATATGAGGTTATTGAAAATACCATGGCTTGCATCAGGCGCACCTTAGTCCTCAAGCTGACATCTCTGCTCTTCAACACATTGAAAAGTTCCTGTGCAGCAGATTTGCCCAATTCAATACATTGTCTGATCTCTTGGCTGCTGCTTCCACGAGTGTTGATAGTTGATCCAAGAAGAATGAAGTCCTTGACAACTTCAATCTTTTCTCCATTGATAAGAATGCTGTTTATTGGTCCAGTGGTGAGGATTTTTGTTTTCCTGACATTGAAATGCAACCCATACCGAAGGCTGTGTTCTTTGATCTTCATCAGTAAATGTTTCAAGTCCTCTTCACTTTCAGCAAACAAGGTTGTATCATCTGCATCTCACAGGTTGTTAATGAGTCTTCCTCCAATCCTGATGCCATGTTTTTCTTCATAGAACCCAGCTTCTCATATTATTTGCTCAACATACAGGTTGAATAAGTATGGTGAAAGAATACAACCCTGTCTCACACCTTTCCCAATTTTAAAACATTCAGTGCTCTGTTTGAACAACTGCTTCTTGGTCCAGGTACAGATTCCTCAGAGGTACAATTAAGTGTTCTGGAATACTCATACTTCTCAATGTTGTCCATAGCTTGTCATGATCCACACAATCGAAAGCCTTTGCATAGTCAATAAAGCATAGGTAAACATCTTTCTGATATTTTCTGCTTTCAGCCAAGATCCACTGGACATCAGCAATGATATCTCTTGTTCCACGGCCTCTTCTGAATCCAGCTTGAACCTCTGGAAGTTCTCTGTCAGTGTATGATTGTAGCCGTTTCTGTATTACCTTTAGCAAAACTTTACTAGCTTGAGATATCAAAGAGATTGTCCAATGATTTCCACATTCCGTTAGGTCACCTCTCTTTGGAATGGGCACAAATATGGATCTCTTCCAATCAGTCGGCCAGATAGTTGTCTTCCAAATTTCTTGGCAGAGATGAGTGAGTGTCTCTTGTGCTGCCTCACTTTCTTGAAAATTTTCAATTTTGATTCCATCAATTCCTGGTGCCTTGTTCTTTGCCAATTCTTTCAATGCACTTTGGACTTCCTCCCTGAGTATCATTGGCTCTTGTTCATATGGTACCTCTTGAAATGGTTGAAACAAAGCTTGGAGAGCCTCAATTCTTCCTACCAGGCCCGAATGGTGTTCATGACCATGAGGGATTTTTGCTGTACAGATGAAGGGGCTTCATAAAGTTCATAGAAAAATGCCATTGTTTTCATTCCATTTTCCATGAGCTTTTTGAAGCCCCATCGTGTATCCAAGCTCTTGCAAGTCAGTGTCATGGTTAAGTGTTCAGCATAAACTGGAGAAAGAATAACTGGAAGGTGAAAAGGAACAGATTGCCTGTTGGGGGGGGCTGAAGCTCACTTATACTCCGCTATCTAGTATGTGGAGTCCTGGTGTGGCGCCGTAGGATAAACACTGGACTGCTAACTGAAGGTCTGTGATTCAAACCCACCAGTTGCTCCTTGGAAACCCTACACTTAACAACAACCATCTACTGTGTACCTACCAGGCATTACCTTTGACTATTTTATGCACACAATTGCATTTCATCCTCATGGTCACCCAAGAAAGAGATGCTATGTTTTCTATTTTACATGTGGCAACTAAGACTGGGGGGCATTAGGGAGCATTCCAAACATCACACACCCTGAGAGTAGTGAAGTTGGTCCTTCAAGCTAGGTTGTCTAACTCATAGCCTCTATAATTTCTAGAGGCAGCCAGGCTTGCTGCAGGAACCCACAGATTGAAGCCATGCATAGACTTTCCTCGGATCTCACACGACTTCTTCCATTTGGCCCTGCTGTCCCCTGAGCTGCCCCATGGCTTTGCCCCATGCACGGATTGAAGACCTTCTATGTCTCCTGACTCCTCACAGATGCGCCTGACCTCTGAGGTGAGTTGGTGTCTGTCTCCAACCTGGACCTGGTCAGGCTGCTAATGAGTGCCCAGCTAGCCCAGTGGACACCAGCACTGCCCCAGGACATTGGTTTACATTCACCCCTCTCTCCCACCTGTATCAATGGGGTTCAGAAACCCCCTTTGGGTGCTCCAACATTCAAAGACAGAAGTTCCTAGGACTTTAGTGGCACAGAAAAATGCCCACTCTGCAAACTGGGTCCCTCTTTTAAACCCTCCACCATCTTCACCCCCAGGTCTCCCCGCAGAGGAAAGTCTTGCTCTAGTTCACCAGCTCCTCCAACGATTCCCCCAGGATGCAGCTTGCTCCTGTTCCCACCACTTGTTTTATTGGACCTCGGCAATCAGTCTGGCCTGTCACCCTGCCACTCTGTGGCTGGGCTGGCCTCTCTGTGTCTGCTCTTTCCTGGCACGGCTCATGACAGATGCCTGCAAGGACCTGACTCGGTCTCCCTCATGGATGGCTGCTCATTGTTTTCCGGCTCCCTCTTCTTGCTGATTCCCCCTTCTCTAGAATCCTCCTTTGCTCCCAGTCTGTGGGACTCCTGGTTGGTGCCTGAATCCCACTGGAGTCAAACAGTTCAAACTAGAGTCTCAGCTCCTAACACTTACTACTGTGTTACCATCATGTTTACTTTATCTAAGATTCAGTTTCCTTCCCTGTAAAACAAATTGTGGTATTTAATGAGTATAATAACAACTTACTGTTTAGCTTCCTCGGGAGCGAGTGCAACCCTGGTGGCACTGTGGGTTAAGTCTTGGCTTCTAGTTACAAGTGTGGCACTGTGGATTAATGCACTGGACTGCAAGGTTGGTCTGAACTGCAGTCGGTGGTTCAAGTTCACCAGCCACTCATTGGAAACCCTGTACAGGATCACTATGAGTCGGAACTGACTCAACAGCACTTAACAACATTATTAGCTGACTGCTGGTATGGCACTGTAGGATAAGTACTGGACTGTGAACCGCAAGATTGGCTGTTCAAACCCACCAGCTGCTCCTCAGAAACCCTATGCCAGGTCGCTATGAGTTGGAACAAACTGGAAGGCACTTAACAACAATTAGATTAGCATAAGGAGCTCTGGTAGTATTGAGGATTATGAGTTGAGCTGCTAATTTTAGGGTCAGCAGTTTGAAATTAGCAACTGCTCCATGAGAGAAGAAAAGCTTTCAGCTCCCGTAAAGATTACTGCCATGGAAACCCCATACACGGTCTCCATGAGTCAGAACTGACTCCACACAACCATCAGCACCACTATTAGCTAGATTATCTTGGGCAGGTTTTGTCAATGTCTCCAGGCCTCAGCTTCTCCATCTATTAAATGAGAAAAATAATTATACTAGCCCATTGTACAACAATTATACAACATTGTTGTTGAGTTAAATTAGTTAATATATATACAATTTTTACAAGAATGTTTAGCACACTGTAAGGATTACACAAGTGTTAGTTATCTAGTATCAATATTATTAGTCATTCATTCCATCACTTTTAATGGCAGAACTCAGTGATAACAATGACTATTGTTTTATTTGTTGTTAAGTACCTTTGAGTCAGATGAGGCTTTCTGCTCCTGGGAAGATTTAAAGTCTCGGAAACCCTATGCAAGGTGCTTATGAATCGGAACTGATGCCCAATTCGTAACCACTACGCTACCAGAGCTCCATCGGAAACCCTATACAGGGTCGCTATGGGTCGAAGCTGACTTGACGGCACTTAACAATGTTCCAAGCATTTTTCAAATACTTTATCTAATTTAATCCTCAACGACTGCAATGATGTAGTTTGATCTTCATGTTTATCAGATTATTTAGCCTAAAGTTATAGAGCCCTGGTAGCACTGTGGGTTAGGCGCTGTGATGCCAGTTGCAAGGTCAGTAGTTCAAATCATCCAGCTGTTCCATAAGAGAAAGATGATGTTATCTGCTCCCATAAAGATTTACAGTCTTGATAGCACTATATCGGGTCCCTGTGAGTCAGAATGGACTTCTGGTATGGCACTGTGAGCCAATGTACTCCACTGCAAAGTTGGTTTGAACCACAAGGTTGGTTGTTCAAGCTCACCATTTGTTCCTTGGAAATCCTATGTAGGGTCGCTATGGGTCAGAACTGACTCGACAGCACTTAACAACAACAATGAGTCAGAATTGGCTCAATGGCAGTAGATTTGGTTTTAAAGTTAGAAAGGTAAGTGAGTGGCAAGTCTGGAATTCAAAGCAAAGGTCATTTGATTCTAGAGCTGTGCTTAGCCACTGGGAGTGAGTGCATTCTCTGGATCTGAGGCCCCTGAACTGTGAAGCTCTTAGATCCAGGGAAAGATTGACAAGAAGACTCATGGAGAGTTCCAAGAAATGCTGAGACTACAGATGCTGAAAGCTATATACCACCTATTGGAGGAGCCTGCAGGGGCTGGGATGAATCTGCTGTTAGATGACCCATTTTTGCTTCTTACCACGTAAGGCAGTTGGACAATGAATAAGGAAGACGATAGAAGAATTGATGCATTATGTTGTTGAAGAAGAATTGAAAGTGCCAGAGACCGTGAGAAGAACAAGAAAAATCTTTGTTAGAAGAAGTACAGCCAGAATGCTCCTTAGAAGCAGCATGGAAAGACTTTGTTTCTCTTTCTTTGGACATGTTGTCAGAAGGGATCTGTCCTTAGAGAAAGACATTATGCTTGGTAAGTGGAATGTCAAGAAAAAGAGGAAGACCCCCAACAAGATGGATGGGCAAAGTGACAACAACAATGGGCTCAAGCATGACGACAATTGTGAGGATTGTGCAGGACCAGGCAGTGTTTTGTTCCGGTATACATAAGGGTGCTATGAATTGGAACCAACGTATAAGGCAGCAGAATCTTCTTTGTGGTTGAATCCCTGCTCCCACAAATGCTATAACACAGATGGTAGCAGGTTGTTAGGAAAGAAGCTCTTCCTCTCTTAGCTCTCTTTCTCTTCCCCTCGCTTCTTTGTCCTTCTCCTTCAACTCTTTCCACTTGTATAGCACTGTGGAGCCAATGACTGTATGACCCTCAGAAAGTGGCCACCATGGGACTTCTAGTAATTGAGACAGGCTGACTGGCAGAGAATTTTGGACCAAGGAAACTTAGGTTACCCTCTGTCTTCCTTAGATTGTGGTGCTATAATATAAGTTTACTATCTCACAATTTGAGAGGCTAAATGCCCTTGTCTCTTTTCAGCATCTGTAGTCCCAGCATTCCTAGGAACTCTCCATGTGTCTTGGCATCAATCTTTCCCTGGACCTGGGAGCTTCACAGTGCAGGGGCCCCAGATCCAGAGAATGCACTCAATCCCACCTTTTCTTTTTTCAGGGCTCGTTTGCATGCATAAGCTGGACAGTGAATAAGGAAGACCATATTAGAATTGATGCTTTTGAGTTATGGTGTTGGAGGAGAATATTGAAAGTGCCATGGGCTGCCAAAAGAAACCAATAGATCCGTTTTGGAAGAAGTGCAGCCTGAGTGCTCCTTAGAGGCCAAGATGGCAAAACTTCATCTCTCATACTTTGGACATATTGTCAGGAGGGACCAGTCGCTGAAGAAGGATATCACGTTTGGTAAGGTGGAGGGTCAGAGAAAAAGAGGAAGACCCCCAGTGAGATGGATTTGCCAAGTGGCAGCATCAATGGGCTCGACTGTTGCAACAATTGTGAGTTTGGCCCAGGATCGGGCAGTGTTTCGTTCTATTGTACATAGGGTTGCTATGGGTCGGTACCAACTCGATGGCACCTAACAACAACAACAAAAGGCACCCCCTTTCCCTGCTCACTTCACTCTCATCTTATCTTTGTAAGGTAAGCATATTGCAGGACACATCATTGGGAATCTCTCTTACCAGATCAGTGTCATGATAGCATTAAAGTGGTATCATTGCTGTTGTTGGTTGTCATAAAGCCAGTTCCTACTCATAGCAACCTTGTATAGAGTTTCTCTGGAATAGCTAGTGGATTTGAACCACCAACCTTGTGGTTGGTAGTCCAGTGCTTATCATAGTACCATAGCAGGACTCACCCTTAATTCTCTAATTGTTTTATCGCATTAGAGCACATCATGGGTAATCATCAAATAACTGTCCAGCCACTGAAAAACCAGACAATGACAATCATCTAGATCACAATGGCCATTCCATTATGCTTAGAATTTCTACCAGTTGGAAGTCAACTGATAGCTGCAGACAATAACAGATAGCCATTTCTCAGGGATTTTATAGGAGAACACCCCTTGGTGGTTATTACAATCTACGGTTCTGAGGTTGAAATCATTTCTGTAAGCACATGGGAGGAAGTTCAAGGACATATAGCCAATACCTGGAGACTCCAGGTGGCAAGCAAGGTAAGTGGCAAGGCTGGACCCATGATGACTTTGAGATCAATCAACACATCATTTACATTCACCTCTAAAAACCATGCCAGTTATTCCTAGGAAAACTCAAGCTGTAATAACATTGCTATTTCCCTCAAAGTTGTTATTCCTAACCTGACCTCTCTCTTCTTTCTCATGCACTCATTCACTTGAACCAAATACCCAAGAACAGAAAGAGACAGCAAAGACCAGAACCCTTTCCCCAAACCATGGCAAGTATGTGTTGGGTGTGGGGATATGTCTAAGTATTGTTTGCATGTATGTGTGTGTTTGTGTATGTGTATGCTTATGCCTAAGTAGCTATGTGTGTATGTATGTGTATGAGTGTGCTGTTGAGAGAAGATGGAGCTCAGTTGCCATTCTTGGCCCTTTATGACCATTCCTTTGAATGACCTGGCTTCATAGGAGCTAGCCCTGTCCTGCCTCTCTACAAAACTCAGCTTCCTCAATTTGGGAATCTATGAATAGGTCTGTTGGTTTGCGAGCTGAGAAGTGCCCATAGTAGAGCAGCAGCCATGTGCCAAGCTTCTTATTCTTTGGGATCATCTTCAAAGCTCAGCTCATTCACTTACCAATCTTGGGGCTTTGACAAGGCCCCTTAAACTCAATGAGTCTTCTTTTCCTGAAACACTATAGTATTAGTAGATGGAACACTAATAATAGAACCAGTTCTACAAGGATATGATGGGATCAACTGGATAATGAATGCAAAAAAACCATAAATGTTCTACAAGGGGTAGTTAATTTCACGAATGCTGAAACCAGCAGCCCGGAGACATAGAGAACAGCATCGCATGGTGGACTCAGGAAGACCCAAGTGTAACTCCCTGCACTGGACCTGTTGGCGGTGGGACTTTGTTGTTGTTGTTGTTGTTGTAAAGTGCCATGGAGTCAGTGTTAACTTACCGAAACCTGCATAGGGTTTCCAAGGAGCAGCTGATGGGTTTGAACTGTCCACCTTGGGGTTAGCAGTCCAGTGCTGATCCTATAGCATTATACCACCTTTGATCCACAGACTTCTCAGGGATCAGAAGAAGAGCTTAGGGATGGTTGTGAGCAGTTAATGTAGAGAAGATTTGGGTGATGAGTATGTGGTCATTTAGATTGGTGGAGCTTTGTAGTGCCCCCCTGTGAGTCCTGCAATCACACACTGTCTCCATTTCCACATCTGAGAAATGGGGTGGTGGCATTTTCCCTAAATAGTTCATAGGATCAAGTTGGTTTTAAGACTGAAATGGTACCAGAATGTACTTTCAGGCTTTT
>NW_006408526.1:27522341-27534083 GCF_000296735.1 Chrysochloris asiatica
GGGGGGGGGGGGCATCAGCTCTGTTCCCCAGCCCCATGCCCCACACCACCACCTCTGTGGCCAAGCTTGATCTTCCTCCAAGAGGAAGCAGTTTCATTTGCACAATACACACTTGCTGTGGCTGTGGGTTGGGGAGGTGGATGTTGAGATTTTTTTGGTTTTTACTGTTTCTTTCTATTCTTGAGGATCTAGGTCAAATGAGAAACAAATTGCCTTCCTGGTGGAGAAACAGGTGCAGACTGGATGTGGATTGGGAGCGTGGTACCCCTCTGGCCTTCTCTTCCCAAGCTGGAATAGCTGTAGGTTGGGGAGCTGGGACCAGCTCTCTATTCTGTGTCCCTGCCTTTTTAAACAGCTCTGTCTGATGCTTTAGGTGTTGTCAGTTTGTCTTCTCAGGATTTGGAATTGGAAAGCAAGATGCTCCTTTAGCTCAGATGTTTGCTGATGCGCCAGACCTCAAAGACCCATTCCCCACTCTCTTTCCCTCCTACACCTTCCATGGAGAGAGAGTAGGCTTCTGCTGCAAGGGCTTCTGGGAGGGGTTCAGATGTCCTTCTGGAGGCTTCCACAGAATGAAAAAGGAGGAAAAACCAAGAGATTACAAGGGATCAAGAAGAGGCTGTTTAAGTACATGGCAATTTACACGGGGATCTGGGCTTCAGCTGATGTGTGGGGCTGAAGGCTCTTGGCAACTGACACTGAGAAGAAACTGCACATTCTAGAAACCAGAAGAAGATGGACCATCTTCCAGCAACGGCCATGGGGACCTCAGGCAATATTCAGCTCCCAGGAGGTAGGGCTAGGGCAGATGTGTGCCTTATCTGGGACTAGAGGGCAATTAATGTTTATCTGAAGCACTTCTGTGCAGGGCAGATATCAGTGGGGATACCATATGAGGTATATGTGCATATATGCACACACGTGTATGTGCGTGTGCCTGTGTACATGTGTGGTTGCATTGGTGAAATGGGTTTGGGCCTGCATGCATTCCTGTCTGTATGTGCACACTTGTGTGAGTGCATAACCAGGCACTTTGAAGCCACAACCAGCTACTGACCTGTGCCACATCAGCTGAAGCAAGAGCTCTCTCTCTCCAGGCTCACGCTGATCTGATTGCTTCCTCTGCCTAAGCTTGTTGCTAAATGCTTGGCTGCTAACCCAGAGGAAGGTGATTCAAATCCACCAGCTGTTCAGCGGGATAAAAGACCTGGTGATGTGCTACTGTAAAAAATACAGCCTAGGAAACCCTATGGGGAAGTTCCACTTTGTCCTACGGGGTAGGGTCACTGTGAGTTGGAATCAGCTCAAGAACATCCAACAACAGCTAGGTGGGGACAGAAATTCAAAGCAGCTACTTCATCTCTGCTAGGCTGAATTTCATAGCAGCCATATATCCAGGTGCTCCTTGGGAACCCTATACAGGGTCACTATGGGTCAGAACTGACTCAACAGCACTTAACAACAACAACAACAACATACATCTAGGACCTGGTGGTTTCCTCAGGGATCTCACCTATGATCCTCCCAATAACTACAGAGCTGTCTAGAGCAGCATCTTTTTACAGAGGTGGAAACCATGACTCAGCGTGAAAAACTTCAGTTGTCAGTTACAGTATTTTCCCTTTGCCCCAATGCCATTGGATACTGTTTCCTCTGCTTCTTGCCCATCTTATATCTCTCTGCCCTGTCAACTCCTGAGGATCAGAAGTGTGCAGGGCAGGCTCTGCCCGTCTATGACTTTAGTGGCTGGACGTCTATGGTCTGGTTCAAGGTGGGTCACAGGTCCAGAGCTCGTCCTAAGGAAGCTTCTGAGTAAAACCTTCCACAAGGCCTTGGGGCCCATAGATTGCTAATCTTCTTACAAGGAAAAATCAGTTGTCATCTATTTGACTCTGACTCATGACGACCCCATGTGTGTCACAGGAGAACTGTGCTCCATCCTGCTTTCAATGGCTGATGTTTTAAAAAGAACACCAGACATTTCTTCTGAGGTACTTCTGAGTATACTGAAACTGCCAATCTTTCCATTACCAGTTAAGCCCATTAACCAGTCTGTTCAATAGCATCTGGTTGCTTAACATGACAGCTACCTCTGTAGGTAACCACTACAATATTTCTCAACCAGGCTGAACAACCACCTGGACCTAAGAAAAAGATTAACAATGTTTGGTGGTTTTAAAACCTGTCCACAAACTCCTTGACACTTCTCCATCAAAAGGCAGAGTCTAGGTCATCTCTTCCTGAGCTCAGGTGGACTCTGTGATTCAGAATACAGTGAAAGTGGAGTTGCGTGATTTCTGAGGCTGGGTTAGGAAAGGCCTTTTTGCTTCCCCTGCTCTCCATTGGGACACTTGCTTTGGGAGACTTCATCAGCATAAAAGAAGGCTGGACACCCTGAAGCATCAGCCTAGAAAGAACACATAGAAAGGGCAGGATGCCCACCGAGCACCACTTTGTCTTGTGATTGTGTTTGCCCAACCCAAGTGCCAGGCATGTAGAATGAAGAGCTATTGAGGTGGCCCCAGCCCCAGCTATTCCTGAAACTGTTTGAGAGACCCCAATGCTTAGCTGAGCCCAACTTCTCAACTTTAAGGTTTGTAAAGAAAACAAGTGACTGCCATTAGTTTGAGCTACATTTGGGATGGTTGGTTCTGCAGTAGGAGATGATTGAACACAACAAACAATTCATAATAGTTGTGAGGAGTAATTGAGAACATGTACATGTAGTACCTGGTAGTGAACACCATCTTCCTCCTCTGACCCATCAGCACTTTCTGGGTCCCCTCACCAATACTTTTTAACTTTTCATAAAGCAGAAGCCATTCATATGCTAGTCAAATAGTAACCTCAGTAAAATGATGTTCCGTGTTATAGATCTCAGCTTTCCCATGTCTGCCCCATGCATGATCTTTAGTGGCCTTTCCCAAAAATAAAAATGCTGCATATACTTCTAGGAGATAGAAGATGCTGTAATGTGTATTGTTGTTGTTGTTAAGTGCCATTGAGTCGGTTCCAACTCATAGCGACTTTGCATAGGGTTTCCAAGGAGCAGCTGGTGGGTTTGAACCACCGATCTGTGATTGAATTACCAGTGGAGTCACATATAGTGAGCAGGTTTCTGCAGATCTTCCAGACTACGACAGAGTAAGAAAGTCTTGGTGATCTACTATTGAAAATTATCTAACAAAAACATTATAGATTCCAATAAAACATTGTCCAACTCACTAATTTTGGACACATCCTCATGAGGGGTTGATTGCTCAAGGAGGACATCATGTTCGGTGAATTAGAGAGTCAATGAGGGCGTGGGAGAACCTCAGTTAAAAAGATTGGCACCCCTCCAAGCCTGAAACTTAAAGGGAACACATGAGCAGGCATGTAAGCTTGCTGGCAACCACGTTGGTATCCTGGTGAGTGGAAGAGGGGGAACGGCAGCAATGAAGATATGGGCTGAGTTTGACCATGTTCCATAGAATCCCGTTGACCTAGAGACGAAAGAGAGCAGAGGAGGTGTTGGTTGGTCAGAAGTGTGGTGAGACCTGTGGACTTCTGAACCCATGGACAAGGACATAGCTACAGAGGGCTGAAGCTGAGAGCGAAGAGCCAAGTTGATGTGAAGTGAGGGGAGATGCACAAGAATGCCTAAACTTGTAGATAGCACCCAATCAACCTAGCTTCGATGGCTGGATGATCAGAACTCAACTAGAGGTAGATAAAAAAATTAAAAAATAAAAACTTTTTTATAAAGGAAACAGATGTAAATTGCTACAATTTGATGAACTTAACCTATACTTAATGGATGTAGTAGCTCAAAAATACCAACTTAGAAGGAAGGAATCTTTACACCCAAGATCAATCTTGGATTGATCTCTATATACAGGGTTGATAGAGATGGGCAACTGAGACATTGGCTATCTAAAATGGGGGTCTATAAAAGCACAAAGTGACTGTATTACAAGTTTTCAAGAGGGAGTTTAGTTTCAGAGTGTGGGGGGGGAAGGTAGAATCCCCACTGAATAGTTTTCATCTTGTCTAGATGGGTCTGGTGAAAGGAAATAGGGATAAGATTCTTATGATTCAATATTGAGTCATTGTTATCATGACTAATTGCGATGGCCACAGCTGTAAAGGTAGAAGTTTTGTAACAAAAAGAGGGGAGTAGTTAATCTTACAGTCCAGAAACAGAGGACCCTAGGACCATCAAGGAAGAAGAGCATGAACAGAATGCGGGACTCTATCGAGAGAAGCTATGACACTAGAGATGGAGACAGAGATGGGGGCATGGAGAGAGAGAGGAGCTGAGGACTCTAGACTCATGGAAAGAGAAAGGCTTTGTGTTGGCAGCCAGGTGCTGGTGGCCAGTGGGCAGTCTTACAGGATGTGTCCTTTGGTTATTTAAATGATTATATACTCCTGAGTGGTTTTGTGTACACTCCCCTACTTCTTCCACCAAACACACACACACACAACACACACACACACAAAAAAAAAAAAAAAAAAAAAAAAAAAACAGAGGGGAATAGAAACAAATGCTGTTGAATGATGATGCTCAGAGGCAATTGTAATCACTACAATGAAATGATGAATGTAAAACTAATGTGCCCCCATGTAAACTATCACTCAATTCACAATAAAAACTTTAAAAAAAAATTTAAAAGGCAGAATGATTGGCATAACAGCCACGGTAATGAATTTGAACATGCCAGTGAGCATGAGGATGATGTGGGATGGGACCACATTTTGCTCTGTTGTACTCAGGGTCACCATGAGTCAGCATTCACTCAACAGCATCTGTCTATCTATCTATGTATCTATCTATCTATGTATCTATCTATCTATTCATTCAGGTAAACCCTCTGTTGCTAACCTTCATAGGCAAATGCCCATTGGGGTCATGTTGTGCCAGGTTTTCCTTTGACTATTCATTTTTAAGGGTGCAATTTTAACTTTTATCTTATTTTTAGATACATTTGGTAAATTGTATCACTGTCTGCACAAGAAAGAAGAAAGAACAGTAGAGTATAATGAGGGAGCTATAATTCTATATAAGGGAAGAGAAGGGGAAAACAAAAGAATGAAAGCGAAGTAAGAAGAGAAATGAAGCAGAAATGGAAGGAAAGAGCGGAGAGGGCCTCCAATAAAGGCACTATGTAACATGGTGAAGAGTCGGCTGGTGCTGATCCCTCCACTGGGTCCTGGGAAACTCCAGCCCCCAGATTTGCCCACCTTGTTTCGTGCCAGTGCTGGCCTTGCACACACAGCTCTTGCCTGCAGCCTAACACCCTGAGCTCCTTAAATAGCTCTGAACCGCACTGAGTGGTGGATAAACATTTGCTTCACAGCTCACAAAGCAGAGCTGCTGGCTAGCGGCAGGTTTGATGTAATGAGTTCCATTCTGGACCCCAGGGAGCATTTAGAATGGGCTCTTCTTTGCCTAGACTGCCAGTCAAGCTAGTACCAGGGGGAAAAAGAGAACACAGCACTGATCTCTTTCCCACCATTCCAGTTCAGATCTGGAATCCCAGAAACTGAACTATTGCATTCTCCTGGGACAGGGTTAGGAAGCAGGGTGCCTCAGGCTCCTAAGGTGGAGTACCTAAAAGAAGAGCTGGGTCACTCCCTTTCTCTGAGTCCTTAGGAAATCACCTGGTTTCCAGAGCAGCTCAAAATGCACCTGCTTTTCAGGAGCTAAACTTGGCACGCAGGGTCTATGGTCTAGTTTCTCTTTGCATGCCCCGAAACAACCTCCTGCAGCTGTGGAGTTTGATTTTGAAAAAAGGACAGACATGACTAGGACAGACTAGCATTGGTAGTCACCCTCCTTGTCTATTGCTCTCTACCATCCAGATTGTTCCCAGAAGATTCCTGCTCTCCTTGGTACACTAAGAACCACAGGGTCTTCCAGAAGCCCTCCTGTCCTCAAGTCTGCCCAGTGCTTGTATCCCAGGAGGATGGAGAGATTGCAAAGCGGGCTGTTGATTCTCCCCTCAATTTCCTTTTCCTCTCAAACACCCCACTTCAGGACAATATGACCTGCTGCCAGAAGGAGCTGAGAACCAGTTGATATGATGAATAAATGGTAATTACATCGTTGGCCTTTCAGCACTTCCTCTGTGGATATTAATAGCCATTAGTGCCCTGCTGTTTTGCATCACATAGGAGCCTGGCAGCCAGAGCACCAGGGCAGGTCACTGCCCTGTCCCCCTCCCTTCTCCCCCAAACCCAGCACCACCTCATTTGCTTCAGAATTTCTGGAAGGAAATGAACTAGCAAAGACAGTGGGTGGAGAATTAGAGGGGAAGAAAACAAACCTGAGGAGGAAGTGATTTCATTTTTCAGCAAAATTGGTTGTTGAATTGGCTTCTCAGACTGTTGTGATTGGGATCTCTGAAGGGTCATCTTGACTCTTTCCCAGACTCCAGGCAGAAGTCACCAGGAAAGCTAATGTCCCTTTCCTTAAAGAAATTGGCAAAGGAATACAGAGGCAGACCGGAATCTCCCCCCTAATGTAAGTTAAGGGGCATGAATCATCAATATGTCTATCAGAGCTTTCAGTGGCTATTTTTCCTAAGTAGATCACCAGGCCTCTTTTTTGAATAGCCTCTGGGTGGACTCAAACCCTGAACCTTTCAATGAGCAGCCAAGTGCCTAACTATTTGCACCAACCACAGACTCCTAATAATGGGACTAATCAGCCTTGCACGGTGGAAATTTAGACAAAATGGCAGACCTCTTTGAATCCCCATCAGCAGGGTTTATTGAAGGAACATAAGTCTTACAACCAGTGACTGGGGTTAACCAAGCTGGCTCAATTACATTTTAGTTCTATGCCCTCAGTTCTAGAATGATCATAAAAAATGTACAGCCTTTGGGAAAGAAGACTCTATTTCTTTATAGGTGTGTGATCTCAGGCAAGTTGCACACCCTCTCTAGCCTCAATTTCTTTTCAGAAAAGATTCCTAGAACAAGAAAGCATATAATAAGTAATCAATGCTTGTGTGTTGGAACTGGCTTGTTTGTATCAGGTCGTTAGAGCTAACTGTATGCAAATTTCCCCAAATTCAGATTTAGTGATGTCACGTTGTTGTTGTTGTTAAGTGCTGTTGAGTCAGTTCCAACCCACAGCGACCCTGTATAGGGTTTCCAAGGAGACGCTGGTGAGCTTGAACTACCAACCTTGCAGTTCAAAACGGCTTTGCAGTCTGGCGCATTAACCCACAGCGCCACACCAGGACTCCATTAGTAGCTTTAAATTGACTGCTGTGAGAACATTTACACCACTAAAATTGGCAAATGCTACAAATCAGGGATTTTTTCCTTAGGTAAACTGACTGTTCAGCGTTTACCAGCATACCACTGTCCTGGCTCCATTTTAGCTGTTTGGTCTTGTAGGATCTTAGAATATGTCCTCGGGCTTCTGAAAGCCTCCAGCCAGCCCTTTGGATGATCTATTTGCCTCCGACCCACCACAACAAACTGCTCACTTCTAGCAGGGATTGTCAAAATCTCCTTGAGGCCCCATTAGAAAGCTGCAGCTCCTTGATCTATTCAGCACCAAGAGGCAATTGTCGAGGAAGTTGATTGTAGTCCAAATCCAGGTATCAATTCAAAATGTTTTTGCCTCAGACAACCACATGCGATCAATCAGTAATGTAATCCTCTGCTGGTAGAACACAAAAACAAAGCCCCACCTTGCCTCTTAAACACAGCATCATTAGTCTTAGGATAAACTATAAATTGATGCATAGAGCAAACAGCCAGAGTTGTGTCCCAGGGAATGGGAGCAGATGAAATAGCAGTACTTTATGGTGAATGACAAATCATTGCTTGTTCCATTCCCTATCAAGTGGAACACCATCAATCACATGGTGGACTCGTTGGGTTCTAAGATGGATAGGATACCATGAACAGATGCTATTGCTGGGAATGCTGGACTGGGCAGAGCTGTGCCTTTTGCTTTTCCTGGGTGGGGAAGAATGAGATCAGTGCACTTTGTGGATGTTCCTGTTTTTCATTCCAGTTTATTAGGATGAGTAAGGCAAGGAATGCCATAAACTGTAATGTCTTGGAGAATGAGCATCTTTATCTTTTGCATGCTACCCAAAGTCTTGACTGAATGGCAAAGAAAAGACTATGCTTTCCAGAGAGAAGAAGCAGAGGATTGATCACCTCCTAATAGGATTTCAAGGAATCACTGAAGTCTTGTTTGCCTATAGAGTGAGCTCTCAACTCCTGGTTCCGCCACTATTATTATTTTATTCTAATGATGAATGAATCATTCCTTTATGTTCAAGTATTATGCCGAAAAGGACCATGTTACTGTATGTGTCCCTATCCCAACCCAATCAAGTTTACCATCTGAGCACCCAGTAGGTGCTCAATCTCTATTTGTTGAATGGATAGATGACATGATAGATATGTGATGCCACAGCACAAGTAAGTTGGAAGCAGAGGGCCAGGAAAGAAGTGAGTGGGTACGTTGTGAATTAATATCATAGAAGGTAACATTTTATTTTTAGTCACCGGAGCCTGGACTGGGTGAGCTAATCTGAGGAAAGATAGTCTTGAAGGAAAATACAGGAAGTCCTGAAGAGAATATCGGTCTCCTTTCTGATTTTTTCCCAGAGCTAAGCCTGGAGTCCTGGTGTGGCACTGTGGGTTTAATGCGTCAGACTGCAAAGCCATTTGAACTACAAGGTTGGCGGTTCAAGCTCACCAGCTGCTCCTTGGAAACGCTATACAAGGTTGCTATGGGTCGGAACCGACTCAATGGCACTTAACAACAACAACAAGCCTGGTCCCAACTGGTTTTTAAGTAAAGTATATTAACAGCAATAAACATTAAGTCCTATACCTATTCTAATGGAAACATCAGGCAAGAAGGAAAAGTTAGGTGGTTGTGATTCACCATAGCTCACAAATAATCCCCCAGGCCTATTTATGGCCTTCTGCCATTCCTGGGGGCCAGGGAACTGAGAAGCAATGGAATTTTTCTGACTGCTGATTTAATTAAGTGTGGCTAGTCTGTGACGGAGGCTGGCTCGCTGCAAAGCCAAAGTAACAGTTGAATTGGTCATGTCATTGATGGTGAGTCAAGCCTTATGTTTGGCCAAATCAACCAATCACTTGGGCCATCTGAAGACCTGTGGATAGTAATTAACCCTGCTATGTGCAGGAAGACACTGGCAATTTGGTGAAAACCCATCAACATAGTGAAAAAAGAAATTGGATAAGGGAGGACTGTTTCACTGAGTCTACTGGTTACCTCAGATCATCTGACAACCTGGGTGAACTACAACCTTAGTGATACCAAGCATTTGACATTATGTAGTCAAAATAATGTTTGACTGATTTTGGTTACTGTAGATGTAATGCTGATGCAGCTTAGGGGTAGTAGGTTGGCATGTTCTTTCTATGCACTTTTCACCTTTTCCATCTGTATGAGGAAATGGTGTCCTTCCTCCTTCCAGCTCCCCCGACTTGAAGTCTATACAACTTTTACCTAGACATGAGGAACAGCTGTCTCAGGCAGAAGGAGGTTGACTTCAGGTGGGCATTCAGTAACAAGGGCAGGTGAGATAATGAGCAGCAATAAACCCCCTTTTGAGGAGGTAAGAGTTCATAGGAGGGGTAAGTTGCAAGGCATAAGCCAAGCAATCTTTGGCTTCTACCATTCGTTCTTCTTTGGAGCTTGTTTCTCAGTATAGGTTCATATTTACTTGTCCTTCTCATCCTCCTTTTCTGATTTCTTTTTTACCTTCATTTACTGTGCATTAAATGACATTGTGCTTGGTGCTATAGACGAGTCAGAGGTGATGCAGCCATAATTCATACCTTCAAGGACTTGATTACACTGTACTTGAGAGCAAAAGCAAGTTTGAAAGTCACCATACTACAAAAAAATTAATGGGAAAATAAAGTATAAGCTAGAAGAGATTACGTGTTTGGGGAGTTCCAGAAATCGGGAAGTGGATATTCCTTTGGAATTCCTGGAAGAGCTAAGTCGAGTTGCATGAGCCTAGAAGGAGAGGAACAACTAGGAATATTAAAATGCTTGGGATCACAGGGACCTTTGGTAAATTATAGATATGGGGGGAAGAGAGAACAAAAATGTGAATGTAGAAAATAGGGCAACATGGTTGAACTCATCAAAAGTCTTGCAAGAGAGAAAATATGAGAGGAGGCTTCAAAAGGCTCATGGGGAGAGCAGGACTTGATGGTGGCTAGGGTAGAGGTACAGTGAAGTTCTTGATCATCAGTACCACAGAATACCAGGCAAAGCGGGTTCGGGGCAGAGCTCAAAAATTCTGAACCACATAGGTAGGAATATTTTAAAAGTTTGAAGGCTTATAGCTAGTGGAACTTGTAGTGGAAGTAGGAAATCTTGTACTTTAGAATCTGCCAGGCACAGCGGCCCAGAGCCAACAACTTGGGTGAGACCAAACAGCAAGACCAAGTGGGGGAGCAGACCCACAATTAATACTCACACTCATGGATGCAGCAACCAAGAAATGAAATGATGTATTACATTAGGCAAATCTGCTGCACAAGAATTCTTTAAAGTGTTGAAGAGCAAAGATATCAGTTGAGGACTAAGGCATGCCAACCTAAGTCACATTATTTTCAATAGTCTCATATGCATGTGAAAGTTGGACAATAAATAAAAAAGACTGCAAAAGAAGAATGTATGCATTTGAGTTGTGGTGTTGGAGAAGACAAATAAAGGTACCATGAACTTCCAGAAGAACAAACAAATCTGTTGGAAGAAGTACAACCAGAATGCTCTTTAGAAGCCAGGATGGTGAGACTTTGTCTCTCATACTTTGGACATATTATCAGGAAGGACCAGTTCCTAGAGAAGGGAATGCCTGATAAGGTGGAGGGTCAGTGAAAAAGAGGGAGATCCCCAATGAAATGGATGGGCACAGTGGAAGCAGCAATGGACTTGAACATGGCTACAATCATGAAATGGTGCAGGACTGGGCAAAGTTTCTTTTGGCTGTGCATATGCTATGAGTCAGAACTTACTAAATAGTTCCTAATAATAACTGAAGCATCTAAGACCTTCTAATGTGGTCCCTTTCAGAGCAATTGAGAGTGGTAGCCAGGTACCACCTAGTTCTTCTGGTCTTAGGGTCATGAAGACCAGTTAGTCCAGTATTCCAATGAACTAATTGTTTCTAAGCATCATTGAAGGTTTCTTAGCACAAGTTAATGACATTACTGACACTAACCTTTAGGAAGAATAATATAGCAATGGTGTATAAGATAGTATGGGAGAGAGGGAAATAGGCAATATTTATTGTTATTCAAAATGGATGTCAGAAGAGACACTGAAACTTGCTCTCCAGAGTAGAGATGCCAAAGCAAATGGAAGAAATGAGGAGGTCCAAGAGCTGAACAGAAAATTTCACAGATCAGCTCGTGAAGATAAAGCCAAGTATTATAGCAAAATGTGCAAAGATCTGGAATCAGAAAACCAAAAAGGAAGAACATGCTCAGAATTTCTCAAGCTGGGGGAACTGAAGAAAAAAATTCAAGCCTCAGCTTTCGTTATTGAAAGATTCTTTGGGCAAATTATTGAATGATGCAGAAAGCATCAAGAGAAGATGGAAGGAATAGAGAGAGTCACTGTACTAAAAGGAAATGGTCAATGTTCAACTGTTTCAAGAGGTACCATATGATCAAGAGCCAATGATACTGAAAGAGGAGGTCCAAGGTGCATTGAAGGAATTGACAAAG
>NW_006408526.1:27535478-27549518 GCF_000296735.1 Chrysochloris asiatica
GGTTGGCTCAGGATCAGGCAGTGTTTCGTTCTGCTGTGCATAAGGTTGCTATGGGTTGGTACCGACTCGATGGCACCTAACAACAACAACAACATTGTTGTTAAGTGCTTTAGAGATACTAATTAATAGAATATGGAATAGACTATACGATGGCAATTAAAACCTTGCAATAAAACAATCTCAGGAAAGCAAGAAGTGAACAATGTCAAAGAACAAGTCTGCATTAGAATCAATAGGTTACGGCTGTAATAACTACACACTAAAATCGATTGTTGGTGTGGCACTGAAGGATAAGAACTGGAACAGAGGGTTGGTTTGAACCTCATGAGGTGGGCTTGAATCCCAACATCAGTTCTACAATGACCTTCCTTTTGACTCCTCTGCCTATTCCATCCTCTATGATCCCCCTGATATTTTGTATGTCTTCCCATTACACTTTTAGTGCATTATAGCCATTCCATTTGTGCATTGTCTCTCCATAAGATCATGAGCTTCGCAAGGACAGAAGTGGTCCTGTCATCATTTCAGGCACATTGTACATTCTCAATAAATAGCTATTTGTTGATTGTTACCTTACTTAGGATTTAACTAAGTAAGGTAAGAATTGCTAACCTAAAGATTCACGGTTTGAATCCACCCAGTGGTGGCTCAAAAGATAGACCTGGTGATCTGCTTTCATTAACATTGTTGTTGTTGGGTACCATTGAGTCAATTTTGACTTTTTGCAACCCCTAGTAACAGAGTTGTTGTTGTTGTTAAGTGCTGTCGAGTTGGTTCTGACACATAGTGACCCTGTATAGGGTTTCTGAGGAGTGACTGGTGAGCTTGAACCACCGACCTTGCAGTTCAAACAGCTTTGTAGTCTAGCACATTAACCCACAGTGCCACACCAGGACTCCAAGTAACAGAGTAGAACTGTTAAAATAGGTGTTTGGGGCTGTAATCGTCATAGCATACGCAGAGCTGTGGGATAAAGCACTGGACCGCAAGGTTCGTTTGAACTATAAGGTCAGCGGTTCAAACTCTCCAGCTGCTCTTCAGAAACTCTATACAGGGTCACTATGAGTCGGAACCAACTTGATGGTGCTCAACAACAACAACAAAATACAAAATAAAGAGTCAAAAGTTACTTCTAAATTTTGTATCTCAATACTTGTTTAAGTTGATTTGGGAGAAAAGATGCTCCTCTTGCCACTTTTCCCTCCCTTGATTTGCCTCTGATTTCAGCACATCTGTAATGGCGAGTTCCTGTGGACTCAAACTCACCTGGAACTACTAGTATCTTACTTCAAGTGCTCCTTGTCTTCTTTTTACTTTGTGCCCCAGGGTCTTCTCTAAACTTTAAGACCTTGCTTAGCTTGCCCACAGAGTAGACTCAGTGTGTGAATGAGGTAAATCTCCCACAACCCTCAACCAAGGGGGAATGTGAGCAATGGTCCAGCCTTGAGTCCTTCAGGAATACTTGTGGAAACACTTCTGACCACTTCTTGGTAGGTCACAGTGGAATCCAAGCTATTGCTACACCACTGATGATGATGACGCTCCCTTACCTAAAACCTTTTATCCTTTGCTGTCTCCCTTTCCCTGATCTCTCACTTCTGCCTCTTAGGATCACTTCTCTTCTAAACTATCTGTACCCAATTATTTATCTCAAGTTTTGGGAGAACAAAAATATAAATATCACATTTAATGTGGGTGGCAGACATTCAGGTGGATCTTTCCAAAGACACATGTAAATATGAGTCTGGAACTCTAGAGAGAACATGAAATTTCAAATATAGCTTTAAGATTCATCTTCATGGACCAAGTTAAATTAGGGCAGTGAATGGGACTGTCCAGGGAAATAGCATGAATGGAAAAGCCAAAAGGGAAAGAAACAGAGGAATTCCCCATGTGACAAATGGGAAGAGAACAAGAAACAAACACAAATGACAGGGAAAAATAAGGACAGGTCCAAGGTGATAGTTGTGGTAAAAATGAAGGCATGATCAAATGCTGATGAAAGCTACAAAGACCAAGAAGGGTGTACCATTTGGGAAGTTCTTAAAGACCTTGGTAGAGTGGTATTGGTGATAACAGTTGAAGCGAGTTTCAAGGGACAAGGAAGTAAAAAAAAAAGTGGACATAGATTGAAACCTTAGAGCATAGATTGGAAGTTGTAAATCTGGGACTTGGGTAGGCTTTAGGAAATACCAACAGCTGACAACAGACCTAATGAAAGAGAATCTCTGGGGATGGGACTTCTGTCTCAATTAGACTGAAGGATGAGGGAGGAAAAAGGATAACTTGAGGCAGCAAAGTAGGGAAAAGTGTATCTATAAGAGTTGTTGTTAAGTGTCATCGAGTCAGGTCCAATTCATGGACCCTATATACGGTTTCCAAGGAGCAGTTGGTGAGTTTGAACCACCTACCTTGTGGTTGAAACCAATGTGCTTTATCCCACAGTGCCATACCAGCACTCCATCTATAAGAGTAGAGGTGATAAGTCCAAGGAAGAAGGAAATAAATCAGTGGAAAGGAAGATATTAAAGATGTAAGAGAAAGGGAATAATTGATGGAAAATGGCCCAGGGAGGAGAAGAGATCAAGAACTCAAGTAAAGGCAGGAGAGTTTCATTTTAATAAGGATTTATTTATTCATCCATTCAACAGATATGGATTTGGTTCCTGCATCATCATGATGTGCAACAGGACACTTGATGTAAAGAGGTGGGCAAGGCATAGCCACTCCCTTCTAGAAGCAGAGGCAATGAAAGGAAACAAATTACTAGAAATTTGTTAATTCGTTGAAGAGAAGCATTTATGATTGAAAGAAACATTCTTTTTGCTTTGGAATGAAACTCTGCTCTCGCAGGGTTTAGTTTGCTCATCTGTGACCACGATGCCACTGGGTTGCTACAACCAAGACTTCAAACCAGTACATTCTGCACTGAATTCTGCATTTCTACCTGGGGATCTTATTAAAATGTGTATCTGCAGTGGAAATGTAAATTCTCAGCAAAGGGTTGAACTGGAATGGACTGGAATTGAACTGGAATGAAACCCTTATTACAACAATCAAATGAGAATATTGCAATAAAATGCCTGGCTCAGGGAAGAGCGCATAGCAGATGTGATAGTTAATTTTTGTATCAACCTGGCTAAGCTATGTTGTTGTTAAGTGCCATCAAGTCAGTTCCGACCCATTGCAACCCTGTATAGGGTTTCCGAGGAGAAACTGGTGAGCTTCAACCACCGACCTTGTAGTTCAAACTGTAGTTTACCAGGACTCCAGCTAAACTATTGCTGTTGTTGTTGTTAGGTGCCATTAAGTAGGTACCGACTCATAGCAACTACCCAGTTATTTGTTGTTTAGAGCTGCCAAGCTGAATCTGACCCACAGTAACTCTGTATAGGCTTTCTGAGGAGCGACTGGTGAGCTTGAACCACCGAGATTGTGGTTCAAATGACTTTGCAGTCCAGCACATTAACCTACTGCACTACACCAGGATTCAACACAGTTATTTAGTCGAACACTAATTGCTGTTATAAAGGGACTGTTGGTAAGTGCTGACAAGTTGGTTTCAACTCTATGTACAACAAACACTGCCTGGTCCTGTGCCATCCTCACAGGCATTATGTTTGAACAGATTGTCGTTGTCACGGTGTCAATCCATCTTGTACAGCAAGGGTGGGGAACATAAGACCCTCAGTCCATATAAGACCCTCGAAATAATTTAGTCTGGCCCTGCCAAGGCAACTGCAGCTCCAGCCATCACATTGTGGTGGGTGTGTGCCACTGAGTCGGTTCGAACTCATAGTGGCCCTACCTATATAGGGTTTCTCAGGCTGTGAATCTTTACAGGAGCAGAAAGTCTCATCTTTCTCCCATGAAGCAACTGGCATATTTGAACTACTAACCTTGTGGTTAGCAGCCCAGCTTGTAATCCATCCACTACAATACCAGGAGTCCTGGTGTGGTGCTGTGGGATAAAGCACTGGACCTCAACGTTGGTTTGAGCCACGAGGTCAGTAGTTCAAACTCACCCGCTGCTCCTTGGAAATCCTATACAGGGTTGCTATGAGTAAGAACCGACTCAACAACACTCAACAACAACAACAAGGGCTCCCTAGCCATCACACTGTTGTTGTTAAGCGTTGAGTTAGTTCTGACCCATAGCGGCCCTGTATATGGTTTCTGAGGACTGGCAGGTGAATTTGAACTGCTGACCTTGTGGTTCAAGCTGACCTTTCAACCAACTGCTTATCCTACAAGGCCACACCAGCTATCGCATTAGAATTGAATTAATTAAAAATTTAACCAAACATAGCAGGCTAATTTTTAAGTTGATAATTTTGTATGGCCACGAATGATATAAATTTTGGCAGAAACAAGCTTCCCCACCCCTGTTGTAAGGAGTCCTGGTGTAGTGCTATGAGTTACTGTGCTGGACTACAAAGTTGTTTGAAGTGCAAGATTGGCTGTTCAAGCTCACCAGTTGCTATTCAGAAACTCTATATACAAGGTCACTCTGGTTGGAACCGACTCAATGGCACTTATCAACAACATCCCCTGTTTTAAAGGGTCTTCTTCTTTTTTACCACCCTCTACTTTACCAAGCATGATTCCTTTCTCCAGGAACTGATACCTCTTGATAACATGTCCAAAGTACATAAGATGAATTCTGATTGTACTTCTTCCAAGATAGATTTGTATATTCTCTGGCAGTCCATGGTATATTTAATATACTTTGCCAAAATTATAATTCAAAGGCATCAATTCTTCTTTGACCTTCTTTATTCATTGATCAATTTTCACATGGATATGGTGGTGGTGGTGTGCCATGGAATCAGTTCCAACTCATAACCACCCTGTATAGGGTTTCCCAGGCTGTAAATCTTTACGGGAGCAGAAAGCCTCATCTTCCTCCTATGGAACAGCTGGTAGTTTTGAACTGCTGACCTTGAAGTTAGCAGCCCCACTTGTAACCACTACGCTACCAGAGCTCCTTTCACATGGATGTAAGGAGACTGAGAATATCGTGTCTTAGATTAGGTGTACCTTAGTACTAAAACTGACGTCTTTGCTTTACAACACTTTAAAGAGGTCTTTTGCAGCAGATTTGCACAATGCAATATGTTGTTTGATTTCTTAATTACTGCTTCCCTGGGTGTTGATTATGGATTCAAGTAAAATGAAATTCTTAACAACTTCACTCTTTTCTTCTTTTAATATGATGTTGCTTATGGATCTCGTTGTGAGGATTTTTATTTCCTTTATGTTAAAGTATAATCCATACTGAAGGCTGTATTCTTTGATCCTCATCAGTAAGTGTTTCAAGTTCTCTTCAGTTTCAAAAAACAAGGTTGTGCTACCTGCATACTGCAGGTTGTTCATGAGTCTTCCTGGTGCCATGTTCTTTCTAATATAGTCCAGATTCTCAGACTATTTGCTCAGCATAAGATTAAATAAGTATGGTGAAATGATACAAGCAGGATGCATACTTTTCCTGACTTTAAGCCATGCAGTATCCCCTTGTTCTGTTTGAACAACTGTTTTTGTCTAGCAACAAGTTCCCCTGGGCAGAGTTAAGCATTCTGGATTTTCCATTATTTGTAATGCTCTCTATAATCTGTTATGATCCACACAGTTGAATACCTTTGAATAGTCAATAAAAGACAGGTAATCTTTCTGGTTTTCGCTGATACTTTCAGCTAAAATCTCTCCGGCATAAGCAATGATATTCCTCATTGCACGTTCTCTTGGGAATCTGCCTTGAATTTCTGGCAGTTCCTGATGAATGTACTGCTGCCACAGTTTTTTTTGAGTTATCTTCAGCAAAATTTTACTCATATGTGATATTCCAGAATTTCTGTGTTCTGTTGGATCTCGTGTTTTTGGAATGGACACAAATATGCAACTCTTCTAGTCAGTTGGCTCCGATAGCTCTCTTCCAAATTTCTTGGCATAGATGAGTAAGCATCTCTAAGACTGAATCCATTTATTGAAACATTTAAATTGATATTCTTTCAATTCCTGGTGCCTTGTTTTTCCTGGTGGTGCAATGGGTTAAGCATTGGACTTCTAATGGAAAGGTAGGCAGGTTAAGTCCACCAGCTGTTCCACTGGAGAAAGAAGAGGCAGTGCACGTCCATAAAGATTTGTAGACTTAAAAAATCTATTGACATTTCTACTTAGTCCCATATGGTCTCTATGAGTCCACATTGACTTTATGGCAGTGGGTCTGCATGCCTTCCATTTAATTTGTACTTCTTCCTTTGCTACAATTGATTCTTGATAGCATGCTACCTCTTGACATGGCTGACTGTTGATCAATTCATTTTTGGTACAATGACTCTGAATATTTCTTTCATCTTCTTTTGGTATTTCCTGTGTCAATATTTTGCACAGAGGATCTTTCCATAATGCATCTTGAGGCTTGAATTTTCTTCAGTTCTTTCAGCTTGAGGAATGCTGAGTATTTCCTTCCTCTTTGATTCTCTAACTCCATGTCTTTGCATATTTCATAATAATTTACTTTGTCTTCTTGAGTCGCCCTTTGAAATCTGCTGAGCTCTTTTATGTCATCATTTATTCCATTCACTTCAGCTGTTCTATGTTCATGAGCACGTTTCAGAGTCTTTTTTGACTTCTATTTTGGTCTTTTGTTTATACCCTGACATTTTAATGACCTTTGGCTTTCTTCACATATGATGTCCTTGATATCATTCCACAAATTGCCTGGTCTTTGGTCATTAGTATTCAGTACTTCTAATCTATTCTTGAAATGGTCTCTAAATTCAGGTGGGATATACTCAAGGTCATATATTGAATCTCATAGATTTGTTTTAATTTCTTCAGCTTTAAGTTAAACTTGAGTATGAGCAATTGGTAATCTGTTTTTCAGTCTCTTGTCATAGATGTAGTCAATTTGATTTCTGTGAATGCCAATAACGTATGTTATTGAAAAAGGTATTTGCAATGAATAAACTACTGGTCTTGTAAAATTTTACCATGAGATCTACATTTTAATTTTGATTATCATAGTCATCTTTTCCAACTACCTACCCTTCCTTCTTTGTTTCCGACTTTTTAATTCCAATCAATGCATCTTGATTTCATGTTGGACAATTTCAGACTACAGAAGTTGGTAAAAATGTTCACTTTCCTCATCTTTGGCACTGGTGATTGGTGCACACATTTGAATAATAGTCTTAATAATTGGTCTTTCTTGTAGGTTTATGAACATTATCCTATCACTGACAGTGTTGTGTTTCTGTATAGATTTAAAATGTGCTTTTTGACATTGGATGCAATGCCATGAATTTGTCATTTCTGGCATAGTAGACTATTTGATTGTCTGGTTCAAAGTAGCCAATACCAGTTAATTCAACTCCCTAATGCCTAGGATATTGGTCTTTATGCATTTCATTTCATTTTTGATGACTTGCAATTCTCCCAGATTCATACTCCGTACATTCCGATTTCCTTTTCTTAATGAATGTTTGCAGCTGTTTCTTCTCAATTCGACTCATGCCACATCATCATATGAAGGGTCCAAAAGCTTTATTGCATTCACAGAATTAAGGTTGATTCTACTTTTATGAAGGAGGTAGCTCTTCTCTAGTTGTACCTTCCAATCTGAGGGGCAACAGAAATCTCCACCCTGTTGCCTCACTTATAAATTTTGAACTTGCCAACCCCCAACAATTGTATGAGCCAATTTCTTAAAACCACCCAACCAATCCATTAGTCTCTATACATCTATAGTATCATCTGTCATGTGAAGCTAGGGTAGAACCAAACAGTGCCAGGGCTCCACATGGAAATTATGGTGAAACTATTTCCCAGGTGTTTTCCAGCTTCCAGTGGTCTATGCTCTAACTGCAATGGCATCTTGGCTTGCAGACCTACCTGTCTGCCATGGAGAGGCATACATGCATATCTCCTATGTAAGGATCGCTATCTGAGGCCTTGAACCCTTATTATCTTGCTTAATAGTATTAACTCTAGCAGGGCTAGATCTAAGTCTTTTTAATTTCCAATTTAGGGCCCTCTACTGGTGTGGCTGGTGTGGCACTGTGGGTTAATGTGCCAGACTGCAAAGCCGTTTGAACTACAAGGTCAGTGGTTCAAGCTCACCAGTCGTTCCTTGGAAACCCAATACAAGGTCACTATGGATCTGAACCGACTCAACGGCACTTAACAACAACAACAACTGGTGTGGCACTGTGGGTTAATGCACCAGACTACAAAACCATTTGAACTGCAAGGTCAGCATGTCAAGCTCACCAGCTGCTCCTTGGAAACCCTATACAGGGTCACTATGGGTCAGAACTGACTCGATGGCACTTAACAACAACAACTCCTGGTGTGATCTTGTGAGTTAATTGTGATTGACTGCAAGGTTGGTTTGAACTGCAGGGTCGGTGGTTCAAGCTCACCAGCCGCTCCTTGGAAACTCTACACAGAGTTGTTATGAGTCAGAACCAACTCAACGGCACTAAACAACAACAACAGCTCCTGGCATGGCACTATAGGATCAGCACAGGACTGGGAACAACAAGGTCAACAGTTCAAATCCATCAGCTGCTCCTTGGAAACCCTATACAGGGTCTTTATGCGTCAGAACTGACAGGACAGCACGTAACAGCAACCATGCTGAAAAAGACTTCTTTATACTGTTCAAAAGCGAAGAAAACAGTTTGAGGATTAAGATGCGCTTGACCCAAGCCATGATATTTTCAACAGTCTCATATGCATGTGAAAGTTGCACAGTAAGTAAGGAAGATCATAGAAGAATTGATGTTATGTTTTTGGAGAAGAATATGTAAAGTACCATGGACTACCAGAAGAATAAACAAATCTGTGCTAGAAGAAGTACAGCCAGAATGTTTCCTAGGAGCAAGGACTTAGTCTCTCATACTTCAGACATACTGATAGAAGGAATCAGTCCTTGAAAAAGAACATTAGGAGGGTCAGTGGAAAAGAGGAAGACCCCCAATAAGATGGATTGGCATAGTGGCAGCAGCAGTGGGCTCAAGTGTAACAAGAATTGTGAGGCTGGGGCAGGACTGGGCCGTGTATGGTTCTGTTATGTGCAGGGTCACTATGAGTGGGAACCGACTCGATCTAACAACACAAGAATGCTTCTCACATTAGCAAGGGGATTGTGGTGACAGTATCCTCCCTCCATTGAGGGTCCGGGTGTAAGAGCCATTTTTACAGCTCCTTTTCTGGGTGAAACCTGTGGGTTCCAGGGCACAGTAGTCAGATGTAGTCAGTCATATGAGAGTTTCTATCACACGACAAGGTCATTTCTTAGACTTCTACATTCTATAGTGCTGGGAATGACCAAGGCTATAAAATCATCATTAAGTGCTTCGAGTGGAATAGAAGGAAAGGGGAATGGAATATTTAAGGATGTCATTAATCCTGCTCATTCCCTCACCCTCAAATTTCTGCTCTAGGTGGTTTTCTACATAATTCTTAAATATATTCATACACTCCAGGTTCTCTGGACCTGCACCTCGCAAAGAACCTGGCTCCCACTTGTTGGTGTTGTTGTTAAGTGTTGTTGAGTCGATTCTGACCCATAGCAACCCTGTATAGGGTTTCCAAAGAGCAGCTGGTGAGCTTGAACCACCAGCCTTTCAGTTCAAACAGCTTTGCTGTCTGATGTATAAGCCCACAGCACTACACCAGGATGCCCACTAGGCACTCATTAAATGCTGGTAGAATGATCGAATGCTTGATAAGTCCTTCTAGCTGGAAGTTCTTCCTTATATCCTACCACAAATTAATTCCCTCGTACCTGTCTGTGGTTAGCTGTTGGTCCTTTAATTTCCTGGCACCAGTTCTCAGTGTGGGTGTCAAAACACATCAGTTTGTCTCATCTGTTGTGAGGTGCACTATAAGTAATTCACTACTAATAATAAACTATCAACTCTGGGAAAGTTTTACTTATAAAATGGTGGTGGTGGCTGTGTGCTTTGAGTCAGTTATGACTCACAGTAACCTTGTATAGGGTTTCGGAGGCTGTAAGTCTTTACAAGAGCAGAAACCCTCGTCTTTTTCCCACGGAGCAGCTGGCAGATTCAAACTGCTGACCTTGCTGTTAGCAGCCCAATTCATAACGCAGTCCGCTACCAGAGCTCCTTATAAAACACCGAAGATTAAAAAGAGCACTTACTGTAATGCCATTCTCACCTGCCTTGCATTTCAGTTTGTTTTATTGAGGGGAAGGGCTGTAGGTGGAGTCATAACCAAATTACAGCGATTGCATACAACCTTATGCTAGACAGTGTGAATGTTTTGAATGTGTGACTTTCATCTAAGAGTCCAGTTTGGGGAGGGAGGGTGTGGACAACTATGAGACTCCCTGTTAGAACACTCATCACTCAGTTTGGGATAGATGAGCAGCTCCTTAGCTTTCTCCCAGGCTAAATATTCACAGATCTGCCCAGTTACAAGACATTCAGCACACTCCTGACAAACATTTTAATTGGCTGTGTGGGTCCCTGAAGACTTGCCCTCATTAGCATGAAAGCGACTCCAAAATGTTGCCCAAACTTAGCAAATGCAGCGGTGTCCTAACCCAGTCCTGAGGACCTCTGAACCATGTCCCTCTCCATAGCCTTGTCTATTTCAAAGAGATCATTGAACAGGTGGAATTGGGCTTCCCCAGGGTCACTGCACAATATATATTGTTACTGTCTTTTAATGGAGTTTCCCCCAGATGCAGTAATTCTTAAACTGCAGTGTCGGCAGCAAGTAATGCCAGGCATGGTCATGCTGTCTGTGATGAGGACCGCCTGCCAGACCAGCCGAAGCAGATTTGAATTTGGGCAGATGTATTGGACTTGGAGAAAAGAGGAGGGGAGGCAGAGTTAGTAGGGAGGAGCAACAGCAGAGAAACTAAGCAACTCTCAGAGGTCTTTGTTATTGATTTAGCGTGAGGACTGAAAGTGGCAGGCAGGCAGGTGGTGGGGGCTGGTGGGTGGTGAAGACAGGTGTAGGTAATCGTGGGCAGTGATTAGCTGGGGTGTTCCAGATGTGGCTGGGGGTGTCAGCTGGTGGTGATTAGCATGAATGCTTCTGAGGGGCATCGCATCAGATGGTGGTTTTAGAGACCAGATGTGAGAGTCCAGTGGTCCCCTCCTTCTCTGCTTGCACGTCCCCTTCATACTCCTCCTATTCTTCCAAGCTCAGACCTGTGTCCACCCCACCCCCACCCCATGTCACCACCAGCACCACTCTCCATCAATTCTTCTCTGGTTGAAGGGCAAGAGTGTACAGATTGCACTGCCTCAATCTGCAGTCTCTCAGCCAATTTCTAAGATGATCACACAGACCATACACCCTTAGACTCCAGACAAGACAAAACCTGCATAATCTGTAAGTGCAATCATGTTTATTCAGGTGAGAAACGTACCTTGCGGCAAACGACTTTTTTTTTTTTACAGGCTGACATCTAGTTTTCAGGCCCATCATCCACTATTTATAACCTTTTGAATTTTTAAATTTTATTTTATTGTGGAAAACTATACAAGTAAACTGAACAAAAAAATTGCTTGCAACCATTTATTTATGCTTAGAATTCAGTGAAATTAATTATAGTCACTATGCTGTGAGGCCTTCACCACTATCTATACCCAAATGTTTTCCATCACCTTAAATAGAAACTAGGCTCCTCTTTAGCAATAATTCACCATTTCCTCCTCCCCTTGGTCCCTGGTAACCACTAATAAACTTTAGTCTCTGTGCATTTACTTATTCTACAAATTTCATATTAGTTGGTGGTGGTATTAAGTTCTGTCGAATTGGTTCCAAGGTTCATATAAATTGTTGTGGTTAAGTGCCATTGAGTTGGTACCAACTCACAGCAGCTCTATGCACAACAGAATGAAACACTGCCTAGTCCTGGGCTTACCTCACCATTGTTGCTATGCCTGAGCCCATTGATGCTGCCACTTGGCCAGTCCATCTTGCTGGGGGTCTTCCTCATTTACTCTGAGCCTCCACCTTACCAAACATGATATCCTTCTCCAGTGACTGGTCCCTCCTGACAATGTGTCCGAAGTATGAGAGATGACGTTTGGCCTGACTTCCGAGGAGCACTCTGGCTGTACTTCTTCCAACACAGATCTGTTTCTTCTTTTGGCAATCCATGGTACTTTCAATATTCTCCTCCAACACCATAACTTAAATGCCTCAATTCTTTTCTGGCCTTCCTTATTTATTATCCAACTTTCACATGCATATGGAGTTAATGAAAATAGCATGATTTGGTCAGGTGCATCTTAGTCCTCAAACTGACAACTTTGCTCTTCAAAACTTTAAAATGATCTTGTACAGCAGATTTGCCCAATGCAAAATGTTGCTTAATTTCTTGACTGCTGCTTCCATAAAATATTGTCTTTTTTTTGTGACTGATTTATTCTACTTAGTATATTTTCAGAGTTCATCCATGTTGTAGCATTTATTAGGACTTCATTTATCATTATGACTGAATAATATTTCATTTTATGTGTATACCACATTTTGTGCATCCACTTATCTGTCGCTAGATACTTGGGTTGTTTTTACCTTTTTGCTATTGTGAATAATGTTGCAATGAAAATTGGTATATAAGCATCTGTTTGAACCTATGGTTTCAAGTCTTTGTTGTCTAGGAGTGGACTAATGGATAATATGATAATTTTTTGAGGAACTGTGAAACTGTTTTTCACTAAAATTGCATCATTTTCATTCCCATCAGTAATATAAAAAAGTACAGTTTCTCCCAACCTCACCAATGCTAGCTGTTTTTTGTTTTTTTTTTAATTTTCTGATAATCGCTCACCTAGTAGAAGTGAAGTGATATCTCATTTTAGTTTTATTTGCATATCTCTAATGACTAATGTCACTAAATGTATAGTAGTTTGTTGTACTGTGGTGGCTTGCCTGTTCCTGTGATACTTGAAGCTATGTCGCCAGTATTTTACATACCAGCAGGGTCACCCATGGAGCAGTTTCAGCAGAGCTTCCAAACTAAGACAGAATAGAAACAAGGAGACATGAACTACTTCTGAATGTTGAGCCACTAAAAACCTTATGAATAGCAGCAAAACACTGTCAGATATAGTACCAGGAGATGAAAACAGTATGAATAGCAACAGAACATTATCAGATACAGTGCTAAAAAATGAACCCCTCGGGTTGGAAGGCACTCAAAATACTCCTGGGGAAGAGTTGCCTTGTCAATGTAGAGTTGACCATGATGACCTGAAGGGATCAAACTTTTTTTGACCAACACTTATTGAGGGGGCCACAACTCAAGATGAGGAGAAATAGCTGCAAAGATCCATTAATATTTGGAACATGGAATGTATGAAGTATGAATCTAGGAAAATTGGAACTGTCAGAAATGAAACGGAACGCATAAAAATCAGATTTCTAGGCATTTGTAAGCTGAAATGGACTGGTATCAGCTATTTTTAATCAGACAATCATATGGTTTACTATGCTGGGAATAAAAAAATTTCAAGAAGAATAGCATCACATTCAGCATCACAAAGAACATTTTAAGATCAAGCTTGACATACAATGCTGTCTGTGATAGGATAATATCCACATGCCTACAAGGAAGACCAGTTAATACTACTATTATTCAAATTTATGCACCAATCACTAAAGCCAGCGATAATGAAATTGAAGAATTCTACCAACTTCTTCAGTCTGAAATTGATAAAAAATGCAATCAAGATTCATTGATGATTACTGCTAATTTGAATGTGAAGGTTGAAAACAAAGAGGAAGGATCAGTAGTTGAAAAATATGGCCTTGGTAATAGAAATCATGCTGGAGATCATATGATACAATTTGGAAAGACCAATGAGTTATTTATTGCAAAGACCTTTTTAAACAATATAAAAGGTGACTATACACTCACGGAAGCAGCAGTCAAGAGATCAGATGACGTATTGCATTGGGCAAATCTGCTGCACAGGAACTTTTTTAGGTATTGAAGAGCAGAGATGTCAGCTTGAGGACTAAGGTGCGCCTGACCCAGGCCATGGT
>NW_006408526.1:27550138-27550962 GCF_000296735.1 Chrysochloris asiatica
AGGGCCAACTGTGGAACAGAAGATCAACTGCTCGTCTGTTAATTCAGGCTGAAACAGAATAAAATTGAAACAACTCCTTAAGAACATATCCCACCTGAATTTAGAGACCATCTCAAGAACAGATTTGTTGCATTAGACACTAATAACTGAAGACCAATGAGTTGTGGGATGGCATTACGAATTCATACAGGAAGAAAGCAAAAGGTCATTAAAAAGACAGGAAAGAAAGAAAAGACCAAAATGTATGTCTGAAGAGACTTTGAAACTTACTTTCCAGTGTAGAGATGCTAAGGCAATGCAAGAGATGAGAACATACAAGAACTGAATAGAAAATTTCAAAAGGGCAGCTTGAGAAGACAAAGCCAAATATTAAAATGAAATGTCAAAAGACCTGGAGTTAGTTAGAAAACCAAAAGGGAAGAACATGTTCTGTATTTCTCAAGCAGAAAGAACTGAAGAAAAAAATCAAGTCTGAACTTATAATATTGGATGATTCTATGGACAAATGGAATCCTGGTGTGACACTGTAGGATAAGCACTGGACTGCTAACCAAAAGGTAGGTGGTTTAAATCCACCAGATGCTCCTTGGGAACCCTATACAGGATTGCTGTGAGTCAGAACTGACTCAATGACACAACAACAACAACAATGGGTAAAGTATTGAATGATACAGATAGTATCAAAAGAATATGGAAGGTAAACGCAGAATCACTCTACCAAAAAGAAATGATTGATGTCCAATCATTTCAACAGGCAACATATGATCAAGAACCAATGATACTGAAGGAAGAAGTCCACGCTGCACTAAAGGCACAGGTAAAAA
>NW_006408526.1:27551897-27553493 GCF_000296735.1 Chrysochloris asiatica
CAAAAGATGTATTGACAAATGTTTTAGAGGGATACAATTTATTCAAGTGTAACTTGTATATTTTTCATTTGTTGCTTATTCTTTTGGTGTTGTATCTAAGAATCCATTGTCAAAAACAAGGACCTTAAGATTAACACCTATGGTTTCTTCTAAGAATTTGTCTTGGTTTTAGTTCTTATTGTTAAGTCATTGGTCCATTTTGAGTTAATTTTCATAGATGGTGCGAGGTATGGGTGCAGATTCATTCTTCTGCTTGGAGAGATGCAGTTGTTCCAGCACCATTTATTGAAAAGCACCATTTGTCTTTTCCCATTGGATGGACTTAGCACCCTTGTTGAAAATCAATTGGCTATAGATTTATATATTTCATTTTGGACTCTCAATTCTATTCTATTGGTCTGCATGTCTACCCTTATAAAGTTACCACACTATTTTAATTCCTGTATCTCTACAGTGAGTTTTGAAATTAGGAAATGTGAGTCTTTCTACATTATTCTTTTTCAAGATTATTTTTGGATGGTTGGTCCTCATTGCTAGTCCATATAATGGTGAGGATCCATTTTCCATTTCTGTCAAAAAGTCTTAAAAAATTTGACAGGCTTGCATTGAATCTGTAGACCACAGGACTGACATCTTAACATATTAAGTCTTGTAGTTCATGACATGGAGTGTCTCTCCATTTTTTAAAGACTTCTTTAATTTCTTTCAGAAATGTTTTCTAGTTTTTAGTGTAAAGGTCTTTGATCTCTGTCATAGATTAAATTGTGTCCCTACAAAATCCCTATCAACTTGGTTGGGTCATGATTCTCAGAGGTTTGGCAGGTATGTAATGATGTCATGTGGCAGCTATGTGATGATTCTCCATGATTGGATCTAATGTAATAAATCAATAAAAGGATTAAGAATGGGCTGCAATAGTATTAATCCCATCACAACCCCAATGCAATTGGTATGAAAGTTTACCAGTGTTGTGGCCTGCAATATCTTTTACAAAGATAAAAGGAGAGAAATGAGCAGAGAAAGGGGGACCTAATACTGTCAATAAAAAAGAGCTAGGAGAGTAGTATGCCTTTAGGACCTGGGCTTCCTGCACTGTGAAGGGGAAGACTGATGCCTAGAAACATGGTGATAGCCATGGAATTATGGGCCTATACGTGCTGAAATGAGACAAGGGTCTATCTCCAGAGTTGGCGTTCTGAATTTATAGTTCTAGCATCCTAAACTGTGAGAGAATAGATTTCTGTTTGTTAAAGCCATCTCCTTGTGGAATTTATGCTACAGCAGCGCTAGAGAAGTACGACACCCTCTGTAGTCAAATTTATGCCTAAATACTTTATTCTTTAGGTGTTTTTGTAAATGGGATTCTTTTCTTAATTTTATTTTCACACTGTTTCTGGTGTGTAGAAACACAACTGCTTTTTCTGTGTTGATCTTGTACCCTGCATCTTTGCTGAATTCATTTATTAGCTAGTATGGCACTGTAAGATAAGCACTAGATTGCGGACCACAGGATTGGTAATTCAAACTCACCACTGGACTGTGAGCCACGAAGTTGGTGTTTCAAACCCACCAGCTGCCCCTTGAAAGCCCTATAGA
>NW_006408526.1:27563457-27604420 GCF_000296735.1 Chrysochloris asiatica
TTCTTCAGATAATCTTTAAATTCAGGTGAGATATGTTCAAGGTCATATTTTTTACTCTCATTACTTGTTTTAATTTTCTTCATCTTCAGCCTGAACTTGCATATGAGCAATTGATGGCTCTGGCTTTGTTCTGGCTGATGATATGGAGCTTTCTACCATCTCTTTCCACATATATAGTCAGTTTGATTTCTGCATATTCCATGTGGCGATGTCCACGTGTATAGTCTTTTACGTTGCTTAAAAAACGTGTTTGCAATGAAGAAGTCATTGGTCTTACAAAATTCTATCATACAATCTTCAGCATCATTTCTATTTTCCAACTATTGATCCTTCCTCTTTATTTCTAGCCTTTGCAGTCTAATCACCAATAATTATCAATATATTTTGATTGCATGTTTGATCAATTTCAAACTGAAGATTTTGGTAGAATTCTTCAATTTCATCATCACTGGTTTTAGTGATTGGTGTGCAAATTTGAATAATAGTGGTATTAACTGTTCTTCCTGGTATGCAGGTGGATATTAGCCTATCACAGATAGCATTGTACTTCAAGATAGATATTGATATGTTCTTTTTTGGTGATGAATGTGATGCCATTCCTCTTCATTATTATTTCAGTCCCTGCACAGTAAACCACATGATTGTCAGATTCAAAATGGCTAATACCAGTCCATTTCAGCTCACTAATGCCTAGGATATTAATGTTTGTGCGTTCCATTTCTTTTTGGACAGTTTCCAATTTTCTTAGATTTATACTTCATACATTCTATGTTCCAATTATTAATGAATGTTTACAGCTGTTTGTCTTCATTTTGAGTTGTGCCCCTTCAGCAAATGAAATTCCTGAAGGCTTTATTCCATTCGCATCATCATGGTCAACCAACTTTGAGGAGGCAGCTCTTCCCCAGTTATATTTTAAATGCCTTCCAACCTGAGGGGCTCATCTTCTGGCTCTGTATCTGTCAATATTTTGGTGCTCCTCATCATGTTTCAATAGGCAATATTTTGGTGCTATTTGACAGTGTTCCACTGCTTTTCATACGATTTCCATTGACTAAATATTTGGAAGTAGTCCATCTCTCCTTCTTCTTAGTCTGTCTTCACCTGGAGCCTATCTGAAACCTGTCCACCATGGTTAACCCTGCTGATATTTAAAATACCAGTGGCGTAGCTTCCAGAATCATAGCAATGTGCAAGTCACCACAGTATGACAAACTGACAGAAGAGTGATGGCCTTTGCTTCTAGAACTGGACGATTTCAATAGTCTTATCTTCATAGTGTCTGGTATGGCACTGTAGGACCAGCACTAGACTGCTAACCACAAAGTCAGCAGCTCAAATTCACTGGCCACTCCTAGGAAACCCTTTACAAGGTCGCTATGCATAAGAATCAACTTGGCAGCATTTAACAACATCTTCACAGTCACTGTTTGTTCTGTCAGTTAAAATTTGATGTTAAATTCCTCCAGTGAATTTTTCATTTCAGCCATTGTACTTTTCAGCGCTGGACTTCCAGGCACAAGGGTCACAGTTCAAAGCCATTAGCTTCTCCTCAGAAATCCTACACAGGATCACTATGAGTCAGAACGGACTCCACAACAACAACAACTACAACAACACATTTGAGAGTCTAGCAGTAAGCCCAAGATAAAAGCATAGAAACTTCTCAGGTAATTTCTGAGCAAGCATATTGCCCTACGCAATGTATGACTTTCTCGATTCCCCAGTATACACAGTGCTTTTGAAAGTTTTAATTTCTCAAAGAATCTCCCTCTCTGGCTTCTCCTTTCTATTTAAGGGCTTATTGTGTGCCTAAACCACAGACTGTAGCCTAAGGTGGCCACTAGTAGGTATAGACTTAAGTTATTGCCCACTGACCCTCAGATCAGCATGAGAGCCCAGATAAAATGAACAAAAAGAGCATCTTGCTTAATCAGCTCCAGGACAGCTTAGAACAGAAACACAAAAGAATTTGTGAACAAAGTGTGTTCTTCTCCATCTAGAGCCAGAGACCAGGTTCTCTTTCTGGGAATGTCAAGCCAAGGAAGGGATGTAGTGCAGGCAAACAGAAAAATCAAAGCTTTCCTACCATTTAGATGTTGTTACATGCCATCAAATCGGTTCTGACTCATAGTGAACCTGTATAGGGTTTCCAAGGAATGGCTGGTGGGCTTGAACCATTGGTCTTATAGTTAGCAAACCAGTGCTTATCCTGTTGCTTCGGTGTTTACTTAGTCACGTTAACCCTTTGAATGGTTTTAAGAGTCTTGACAAAGATGGTTCTGTCTGTTTCTGCATGTGTTGTTTGCTGTCTTTTGGGGCGTTCAGGAGCATGTAGCTGCTCATGTGCCATCTTGCCCTCCCCCAAAAAACAACCCAAACCCAGTGCCATAAAGTTGATTCCAATTCATAGTGATGCTGTGTAGGAGTGACAAGGCTGTTAGTCTTTATGGGAGCATAATACTTCATCTTTCTTCTGTGGAGTGGCTGGTAGATTTGAACTGCTAACCTTTTGGTTAACAGTCCAGTGTTTATCCTACAGTGTCATTAAGGCTCCTTGCTCCAGACCGTTATACATTTTTGAATAAATATTTTTTAAAATACAATGTATATAAAAATAAACACAGCAGTATAATTTCTATCCAGATCAAGAAATAAAAAATTAACAGCGCTCAAAACTTCTACCCTTCTCAACAGAAGTTAACACTTGACTTTATTTACGATTTCGCTTTCTTTTTAACTTTATACAAATTAAAACATATAGATAGAATGCATTATAGTGTATCTAATTCATTTTGCTCAATGTTGTATTTAGAAGTAGCAGTTAACCTAAAGGTTGACAATTAAAATCACCCAGAGTTTCCATGCAAGGTAAAGATTACAGCCAAGAAATCCCTTAGGAATAAATTTTTCTCTGTTATACATGTTGTTGTCATGTGTTGTCATGTGTTGTCATGTGTCATGTGTCATGTGTCGGGTACCAACAGTTAACAAAAGCAAAGCAATGGGTTTCCTTTTTCATTGCTATATACTGTTCCAATCTATGAATATTCCAGAATTAACCATTTCACTGTCAGTATACATTTGCTTTGTTTCTAGATTTTGATTACTATGCATAATGCTGCTCTAATCATTTTAACATGTCTTTTGGCATATATGGAGTTCTGGTGTGGTTCTGTAGAATCAGCACTGGACAGCTAACCAGAAGGTTGATAGTTCAAACCCACCAGTGGCTCCATGGAAACCCTTTACAGGATTGCTATGAGTCAGAACTGATCTGATGTCACACAGCCTTGGCATATATATGCATGTATTTCTACTGGACAGATATTTGGGTGTGGAATTGGTGGTTTCATAGGTTATAGGTATGTTCAGTTTTAATTGAAACAGTTTAGCAGAAAGTGTTTTACAAAATGATTCTACAGTGCCTCCATTTATATTATAGGACAAGTCTACCCACACCACAGATACTTTATTATTGTTGTTAAGTGCCTCTGAGTTGGTTCTGATTCAAATCAGTTTTCTGAGGCTTTTAAATCTTTATGAGAACAGAAAGCCTCATCTTTCTTCTGCAGAGTGGCTTGAGGACTTGAACTGCAGACCTTGTGGTTCTCAGTCCAGTGCATTTGGTATAAAGGACTTTTATTGTTGTTGTTAAGTGCTGTCAAGTCAGAGCAACTGGTGGATTTGAACTGCTGACCTTGCAGTTAGCAGTCAAGTGCTTATCCCATGGTGCCACACCAGGAATCATAAACCTAGCCACCACCAGTAGCTGCCTACTTCAAGCATTCTGTAGGGTCATGCTCCTGCTCACCCATTTCAATTCAGAGTTCACTGTTTTCATTCTTTCTTATTCTTTGTTTTGAACTCTGGCTCTAAAGTGATTTCAAACCCTCCCTGTGTTAGTGACCCCTTTGGATATGTGTCTATGACTTACTGGTCAGTTGTTCTGCCCCAATACTTTCTTGACTGAACATTCCTCCTCCATCCACGCCACTCATTCCCATATCACATAATAGGAAGTGTTAAGATTGTAGCTTCACAGAACCCATTCAAACCAATCCTAGCGTCTATCCAGCGTCTGACCTCACTGTCAGAGAGCATGGGACATCAGAGATACAGCTTGTCACCAAGAAGAGAAGAAAGCAAACTGTGGGGAAGACAGTCAACGACATTGGCATTTTTCTTTATTGTTGGGTCCAATTTGTCCTGGGCTAGTGGTCTTTTACAAAATTTCAAGATGCTTTGCCTTTTGAATTTCGCTATATTCTGACAACACAGTCTTGCTCTGGAGAGAGTGTGTATGTGTCAACGTTTCACAGCTTGTGCTGTTTTCATGTCTCTGTGCTCCACACAGATGAGGATGAAGTGATGAAATGTGTGTGGTGAGTCACAGTCAGGCTTCCCCACCCCCACCTCTCCAGAATACAGGGACAGTAACCACAACACTTTGTGACTTGGGCTGTGTCTGCGTGATTAAAACAACCTGTGAAGTGAGTCACATCAGTCCAGAAAACAAGTCAGTGGGAAAAGAAAATCAGTGAAACTAGTTATTTAGTGTGGTATAAAGAAGACAGCCCATTGTTGGGTTACATTCTTCACTTCCCTGATGGTGGTTGTGACACCAACGGAGGCCTGGTTTGCCTATAGAAATGCTTTTAACAGTTTGGACGTAGACTACAGACACCTGGTGTGGTGCTGTAGGATCAGCACTGGACTGCTAACCACAAGGTTGGCAATTAAAACCCACCAGCTACTCCTCAGAAACCCTATGCAGGGTTGCTATGAGTTGGAACTGACTTGATGACACTTAACAACAAGAAGGTACTGTTTGCCTACCGAGGATAGGGAACTCCTGGAATGGTGCTGTAGAATCAGCACTAACTGTGAACTACAAAGTGGCCAGTTCAAACACAGCAGCTGCTCCTCGGAAACTTGATAGAGGGCCGCTATGAGTCGGAACTGACTCAAAGTCACTTAACAACAACAACAATGACTGACGGTAAGAGGCACCCACGGATCAGGTGGAATTCAGGGTTATGAAATTCAAATAACCCCTCAAAACCATGCCAACCATTTTTCCATTTGTCTAAGGTTGTTGAGTGAGTGACCTCAAGTCCCAGAATGTAGAGGTGATAAAGGAAAGGCCTAGGGAGATATAGAGACAAACCCAGGATTATTTAGGCAAGAAGTGAGGATTTACATGGCTAAATTTATCTGCCCTCTCCTGGCACCAGGAAATGTGCTAATGAACCAAGAGACTCAGATCAGATCCAATCTAGGAATTTGTGAGGAAGACACTCAAAAGGGAGTGGGGTATTAAATACAATTGTCTCCTAAGAGGTCCTAAGAAATATTATTGTTGTTGTTAAGGGATGTAGAGTCAGTTCTGACCATAGTGACCCTGCGTAGGGATTCCAAGAAGCAGCCAGTGAGCTTGAACCACCAGACTTGCAGTTCAAATGGCTTTTCAGTCTGGCGCATGAACCCACAGCACCACACCAGGACTTTTAATACCTAATTAGAAGTATTAGGTACTTCTAATACTTTTTAGGACACCTTCCCAGAACTCCTATGCTGCAGTGGGTTAAGTTTTGGGCTACAAACCACAAGATTGGTGGTCCAAATCCACTAGTCACTCCTTGGGAGAAAGATGAGTCTACCTGCTCTCATAAGAATTCAACTCTGTCCTATATAGGCGTGCTTTGAACTGAAATCAACTTGAGTTGGTTTTACTTGCATTTTTTTTTGTTTGTTTTGTTTCCCTGTATCCCAGCTGCTCTTTACCTGCATAAACTCTCATCAATCTCCAAGGAACAACAGTGTCCAAAAGTAGGCGAGCGTGTAGGATGTGACTTTGGTTGGAGTGTATTTATGACCTGAAGTGTGCTCTAATTGTGCAGATATTCCCATAAATGTTATTTTATTAAGTTGAGCTACAGTAAATCTGCCATCTCCATAAGTAACACCATCGTGAATCTGTAGGTAAGCACCAACACTGCTATGAGCTACGCTGGGCTATTAGCTTCAGCCCGACGTTGTTATCTATGCAGTTACAGCATCTCAGGGGCAAAACTCAGGCACTGGGTTTATGAGATTTGGTTTCTTACTGATGTCTTTACTCTCCAAAGACAACAGAAATTGTTATCAAAGACAGGCAAGAAAACCGGAGGACTCTAATTTTTTGCTCCCTTTTGGAAATAGTTCAGGCCAGTGTAGAGAGTTGAAACAAGGAATTAAGATTCTTGGGTTCTAGTTCTTTTCTTTTGAACCACTCAGCCTATTGACAATCACTTGATGTCTCAGACTTCACTCCTGCCATCTTTAAAATGGTGGTGTGTATACATACCCTCCACATTGCCACCATCCTGCCATTCAGTACTTGAGTTCTTAGAATGAATGCAATTATGATTAACTGTATTCAACTGCTTGGTTTGAGCTTTTCTGGCCATTTTGCAAGAGACACCACCACCCGCAGAGGGTACATAAGCCACCATCTCTTACTCCTGAGAAAAGAGAGCGAAAGAGGTTAATGTCAATCTCTGCCCTACAATTTTTTTTTTTTTTTTTTTAACTTTGTATTGTGTTTTGGATGAAGGTTTACAAAGAAAATAAGATTTTCATTCAACAATTCCTACAGATTTTGCTTCATGCCACTGATTGCAATCCCCACAATAACACCACTCATCCCGATTCATCCCTGTTTTCCCTTTTCCATTCCTCCTTCCTTCTTAACCCATCTTGCCTTCTGAACTTTATTTCTGGTTCAATACTGCTTTTGGATCTTGTATGGTTGATTATTTTGCGTGTGTATCGCTCTAGTGTTACTGTTTACCTATGCTCCAGACAAGCAAGTGAGTCATGTGAATGACTTCAGTTCTGGTTTGAAGGGTGACTAAGGGCCAAGTCTTGGGGTTCCATCAATCTCCACTATTTTATCAGAGATTCTGGTCTACTTTATGATTTTTCAGTTTTATTCCACATTTTTCTTCCATTCTATTCAGGACCTTCTAATGTGATCCTTTTCAGAGCCGTTGGTAGTGGTAGCTTGGTGCCAACTAGATCTTCTGATCTCAGGGTCATGGAAGCTAAGGTTAATTAGCTTTCTGGACTAATTGCTTCCACGCAGCTTTAATTTCCTTCTTTGCTCCAGACAAGGAAAGACAATAGTTGCACCTTATATAGCCCCTCAAAAGCATGAAGCAAAATCTGTAGGAACTGTTGAATGAAAATCTTATTTTCTTTGTAAACCTTCATCCAAAACACAACACAAAGTTAAAAAAAATTTTTTTCTTCTGCTGTTGGTGTGTTTCTAGTATGTTTGAGATTGTATTTATGCCATGTCATAATATCTAAGCTTGTCCAGATTTTCTTTTTTAATGATCTTTTATGATTTTAGGTTTTACATTGAGCTCTTTGGTCCACCTTCAGTTCATTTTGACTACGGTGTGAGATATGGGTCTTGTTTCATTTTTCTGTAAACAGATATCCAGTTTTGCCATTTCTTCATTGTCCGTTCGTTGTTCTGACTCATAGCGATCCTGTATAGGTTTTCCAAGGCCTTTTAAAATCTTTACGGGCGCAGAAATCCTCATCTTTCTCCCGTGGAGTGACTGGTGGGCTCGAACTACCCGACCTTGTGGTTTCCAGTGCAATGCTTATCATATGGAGCCACAATGCTACCACGATCTATGTGACTGTCACTATCACACTAGGCTATATTGACTACTGCGGCTGCGTAATAGGTTTTCATGTCAGGAAGTGAGAGACCTACTTTGTTCTTCCTTGTTGTTCTTGTGAAGTGCTATCTAGTCGATTCTGATCCTGTGAATCGGGCTGCGAACCTTAAGGTCAGCGGTTCGAAACAGATTATTTCCTCTCTGGATCCAAAGTCCCCAGCTGCTCCACCCATAAACTTTTGAAGCCCTCTTGTATATTGTGCCTTTGTCTGTTATGCTAGTGTTTGCCTTAAAGTTGATTTTATAAAAAAATAGCATTACAACTGCTGCTCTTTTTTGATGATCATATGCCTGGTATATTTTCTTTCTATCTATTTATTTTTAGCCTATTTTTTTCTTTGAGTCTAAATATGTCTCTTTTAGGCAGCACATTGACAGGTCATGTTTTCTCATCCATTCTGCTACTCTCTGTCTCTTGACTAGTACATTTAATCCATTTACATTCAGTGTAATTATCAATAAGTATGAGTTCATTGCTACCATTTTGCTGTTCTTGTGTTTTGTGTGGGTGCCATTGCTGATGTCTTTGTTCTATATAATTTTTCTATTTTATTTTAATGAAAGGGCTTATTAATTTTCTTAGAGATGACTGTGTAGTTTATTATTCTCTTAGTAAGTTTAAAACAGCCCATTGTATATTGACATTGTCTTGACTTTCTTTCCATTTGGAAATTCTGTAAATACACTATTTATTTTCTCCTTTTGCTTTGTAGTTGTCTTTGTTTAAAAATTGGTGTCTCTGGTCCCCTACTTTCAGTCTTGTAAGTCTGTTTTATTTTTGTTGTTGTTTTTGTTAAATGCCACTGCGTTGATTCCAACTCATAGCAAACCTGTATAGAGTTTCTGAAGATGTAAATCTTGGTGGGAGCAGAAAGCCTCATCTTTCTCCATGAAGCACTGGTCTGCTCAAACTGCCAACCTTGTAGTTTGAAGTAGTGTTTAGCATACTTCTAAATCTTGAGATGGTTTCTGAATAATGTTGTTATGTGTGTTAATTTTAGGTTGTTGTGTGCCATTGCTGTTTTGCTGTCTGAAGAATTGCCTTCAGAATTACTTGTAAAATTGGTCTGGAAAATGGTCTGGTTTAAAAAATTTCCCCTTAATGTCTGTAAATGTTCTCATTCTATTAATGTCTGTAAATGTTCTCATTGTGTAATTACGTTTGAAGGGTAATAATTGTTGGTTGGCAATTTTTCCTTTCCAGTCTTGTATATGCTATCCCATTGCCTTCTTGCCTGCATGGTGTCTGCCAAGAAAATCTGAGTTTAATTTTGGTTCTCCTTTGTAGGTGACCTTTTGTTTTTCCCAGGCTGCTTTCAAGATTACTTCTTAGCCTTTGGTTTTGGAAAGTTTGATTATGGTATGTCCTCGTGCTTTTCTTTTGGGGTCTATCCTATTTGGAGTTTGTTGAGCTTCTTGAATACGTATTTTGTCATCTTTCATGACATTGGGGGAGTATTCTTCCAACAAATCTTCAGTTTTCTCTATGATTTTTTTGTCTCTTCCTGTTATGAAATTCCAATCAAATGAAATTTATTCCTCTTGATTGTGTCCTGCATAATTCTTAGGCTTTGTTTCATTTGTTGTTGTTGTTCTTTTATTCTGATTGTTCCTCTAACAAATTAGTGCTGAGAGATTTATCTCCAACCTCCCTAGCTCTTTTTTTCCCATTGGTTCATTTCTACTACTTTGCCCTTTTGATGTGTTTATATTTCTGAAATCGTATCAATTTTTTTGGATTTCTATTTGCTTTTTTTTGGCATATTTTCTAATTTTCCATTTATTTTGTCAGTTTTTTTCTTGTATTATATTCCTAAATTCTTCTAGAATTTTGTCTGTGTTTTTCTTGATCTTTATCTCAATCCATTAAAGGTGCCTAAATGTGATTCTTTTGGATTCTTTATCAGGTGGCTCCTCCCATACCATTTCTTCCTCAGAAAGGCTTTCCAGCTCTGTGTTTCAGCCACTTGTTTGAGCCACTCTTGTTTCTTTGTGTGAACTGAGATTATCAGTCATCTCTGAAACACTGTAGTGTTGTGTTTGCATTTAATTCGTGACTCTATGCTTGTGTGTTTCAGTTTTTCTAGTTGCTGTTTTATTTTGTTTTGATTTGATTTATACAAGTGAGCAGGGCAGTGTGGCACTGTGGATTAAAGTGCTGTACTGCAAAGTCGATTAGAACCACAAGGTCAGCGGTTCAAGCTCACCAGCCACTCCTTGGAAACCTATATAGAGTCACTGTGAGTTGGAAGCGACTTGACAACACTAAACAACATGTGAGTGGGGCAGGTGTACTACACTGCATCCTAGTTTGGGAGCACTTGGTTGCTCACCACCTGTCTCCTGGCTGATGTGCTAGAGGATGGGAGTTTGGGTGCAGTTCTCTGTTTGATGTTCATGTAGAGCACTTGAAGGTGGGTTTGGCTGGTATTGGCCGCTGCCTGTCATCAGGTGATACAGGAGATGGTGGTGGCATTTTCCTAGTGGATGGTGCTTTAAGAGGTGTAGCTATATCTGAACAGTATGGGCACTCTTTCTATCTACTGCCAGGTGTGAAAAAAAGGAGAGGGGAATAAAAGAGAAAATGAAAAGTAAAGAGAAAAAGAACACAACAAAAAGTTGGAGGGGGAAGACAAAAAGGAACAGAAAAGAAAAACAAGTACAGGGAAAAAAGAAAAAAAGACTAGAGGAAATGAAAAACAGAAAACAAAAACAAATGCAAGGTGAGGGAAAGTAAAGAAAAGAAGGGAATGTGAAAAGTGGGCAGTGGAGTACTTAGTTGATGCTCTTGCTGGTCAAGGAGGCAGTAGGAGCAGGGCGCTCAGTATAGATCAGTGAGCTCTGCTGACCTAGGAGACAGCTGAGGGTGGGGCATCTGGTTAGATGGGGATTTTTCTGGCCTAGGAGGCAGTTAGGAGCATGGTACCCAGTTTAGGATGGTATTTCTGCTGGCCATAATATTGGCTGGGTTGGGGTGTCCATTTTAGAATTGCGCATCTGTTGGCCTAAGAGGTTACTGGGTGAGTGGTGCCCAGTGTGGAGTCTGATGAGACAGAGAGGGCATGCCTTCAAATATGGGGGTGGTGTGCACCCAATATCAGTCCACTAGGACATGCCTTTGACCTCAGGTGGAGCAGGAGCAGCCATGTTACTGACTGCTGGGTGTGTGGAGTAGGAGATGACCACACTTTCGGTCATCAGGAGGATGTGTGGAATAGGGGAAGACTGCACCTTTTTATTTATCAGTCATCGATGTGGTTGCTGGTGCAGCCCTGGGCTAGCAGAGCTGATTATGTGGTTATGCTCTGATCAGAACACAGCTTTCAAAGATTCAAAATAGTCATGCTGTGTCAGGCCAATTGACAATTCACCACTCCATATGCCTCCTGATTTGCTGTTTTCATTCAGTTTCTTCTTCTAGTTGGTATTTGATCTACTTTTTTTATACTTTTCTTTGATTCTCAGGGTTTCAAGATTATCATTCCTTATCTGTTTCATTTGGCTTTTCTTATCTTTGTTATTGTTGTTAAGTGCCATAGAGTTTGTTTTGACTCATAGAGATGCTGTATAGGGTTACAAAGGAGTGGCTGGTGAGTTTGAACCATCAACCTTGTGGCTCAAAGTGACCTTGTGATCTGGTGCTTTGTCCAAAAGCAGCAGCTTGTCTGTCTAGAGCACCATCTTGGTGAAATTATATCACTAAAGAAATTTAGAGCTATGTGATATCTAAACACATTGGTGATGATACAGGATAACTAATTATCTACTTGCAATATAGGAGGCAGACTATTGTAAACTTCACACTTCATTGTATATTAGGAATTTTCCAGAGCTGGCAATGTTTAAAATCAATCAGATTCAGTCACAGTCATTGCACCCCAAAATTGATCATAGGCTACAATTTCAGGGCAGAACTGAGAATGTTCAGAGGAGCTGTCTCTGAGGGAACAAAATTGAGAGGCATTTTCTTTAGAACACAGGATTGAATTAATTATTATTCATTGTGGAAAATCACATTTCATAGTTTCTAAGAAATAAAACAAACTTTTTCAAGATTTGTTTTCATATCCACTGGAGCCAGAATATCATTGCGAAGTTTCCTTGTCTTTTTTATTAACTTGAGGAGTGAATGAACTGGATTTGGGAAAGGCTATTGGAGGGACACAGGGAATGTTTACAGACCCAGAGTTGGAAAATGTACTTGAAGAAAAATGCCACAAACCTGGACATTAAATTATAGACATTAAATTACAGACACTGCCCATTGTTTGTCTGGATTCTTTGCAACAATAAAAAAGAAACAAAAGATATTAACAAGCAATGATGTTAGATGGAATTAAGTAGTGCTCACATGATGAAAGGAACATGAAGGTAGACTGTAACTGTCCGGGCAGCTTATCCAATCAGTGAAACCAAAACCTGTCTTGCCCATCATCCATGCCATCAATGTGAGAAAGTGACAGTGGTGGCCAGAAGACAATGACTGCCACATGCCCTTGGGCAACTTTCCTCCCAGGAGCGGCCTGATGACTCTGAGTGAGTAACTGACCAGCCAAGCGCAATCCATTTTGATAGTGAATCTTGCCTTTCTTAACTGTTCCCTGATACCTCCGTGATACAAGCAGTGCCATATATCACTGCCGTTCTGCAGGCACACCACCCAGATAGCTTCCGTAACACTGTAAACAGGATGATTCACAAACTGGTGGCAGCCGCTAAGAGCAGTGCTGTTCACGACCCTAAGCACAACGCCAAGATTCTAAATGGAATGTTGCAACAGCAAAACTGCCTGAAGATTCTAAAACACAATTGTGTCACCAGGGCACTCATTGTGTGATGTAACCTGTAACTGACAAGCACACCTGTCGTCATTCCTCCCTGGGCACAGCATCCTTACTTTCCATGGGGCCTCTTGTTGCACTGCTGCCATTTATTTGTTCCATAAGCAGTGGAGCCAGTATACTGTAGAAATCACCTTAGAGTAGAGTCTGATTCCCATAGGCCTTTGCAGCAGCTCTAACTGAATGATTTCCAATATTCAGTTACTATGATATGCAGACCATGGCTGATCTTAATGACAATAATATTCTCTCACATTTGGATAGTGTTTAACAGTTTACAAAGTGTTTTCACATACATTATCACCTTTAATCCCTGTGAGGTACATTTTATTGGCAGCTCATTGCAGTGGAAAGAGCTCTGGAGGCAGACTTGAGTTCAAATCATTGCTTGCAACCCCCTCCCACCCAACAACTTTCAGCCATAGACAATTTGCTTCATTTCTCCCACTCCCCTTCTTTTTGTCTATTGTTGTTGTTGGCTGACCCCAAGTCAGTTCCAACTCATAATGACCCATTGTGAAGAGTAGAACGTCTCTAGCCCTCCTGTGGTGCTGTGGGATAAAGCACTGGACTTCCAGGCTAATTTGATCCACAAGGTGGGTGGTTCAAATTCACCAGCCAATCCTTGGAAACCCTATACAGGGTCACTATGAGTCAGAAGAACCAACTTGACAGCACATAACAATAACAACATCAATGTTTACAGAAACAGATTGATTGCCTGGACATTTTCTCACAGAGACACTTGGTGAGTTCAAAACACAACCTTTTGGTTGTGCACTAGGGCGCCTTTCTTATCTTTCCAAGCTGGGGGAGTACTTTCTATTTCAGAGGTTTATGGTAAGAATTGAAAAGCGTGAAGTAAAAATGCACAGCATAGGGCCCAGTGCACAGAAGCTTTCAGTAGTCATTAGTTTTTATCCACTTACAGATGAAAAATAAAGCTTGAGAGGTTAAGTGAGTTGCTCAAAGTAACAGCTAGTAAATGGCAGAACTGAGACTTCATTTATTTTACAAACATTATTGAACACCTACTATATGCCAGTGCCTTAGGCATAGACAAGTGGGTAAGACATAATTCTAGCTCTTGAGATGTTCACAATGGAGTTCCTGAGTCTGCAATGCAAATAGTCAATTACAATATAGTGGGATCCAATGGGCAAAAAGTATTTAGGGAATGTCCTAAAGCAATGGGTGCACCCAGGGGTATCTGCGCAGAAAATGAATCTGATGCAGACGAACCTTCAGAGGAGGTGTCAGTAGACTTAAACCTGAAATAGTATTTTACCCACTGGATAAGGGGTCTAGAGAAGAAGGGTATTCCAGGCATTGATAAGGGGGACAAGGGAATGGCACGTGGTGGTATGTTAGGGGACAGGTGAGAGGGGAAGACCTGAGGAAGTAGGATTGAGAAGAGTGGGGTGACTTGCAGGGAAGGCTGAGAAGTATGGATTTTAGTCCACACTCGTGTAAACCTTTGGTATGACTTTACATAGATAACCGATGTGGTCCCATTTACATTTCTGAAATTGTGACAGCAATGTGGAAGATTGGCTGGAGGGAGGAAATAACAGAGGCAGTAGTTCAATGAGAGATAATGAGGCTGTGAACCAGGAAAAGTGGCAGAGCAGACAATTTCAAGAGGTAGAGCAGAGGCAGAATTGACAGGACATGGCAATTGATTAGATGGTGAGGCATGAGAAAAAGAGAGGAGTCTAGAAAGACTCCCAGGTTATTAGCTTGGTTGGCTGGATGAATGGTGGTGCCCTTCACTGACACAAGAAGGGGAGTGGGTTGAAAGGAAACAATAATGAGTTCATTGGGAAGTGTGGGTTCTGAAAACCCATGGTTATCAAGGTGGAGGTGATCAGTAAATAGGTAAAAATAGGAGTCTGGAGCTAGAGAGAGGAGTGCTTCAGGATTTTAGTTAATGGCTGAGGCTGGATTGATGCTGAAGATATATAGATCAGGGGGAGAAAGGGTCAAGAAAAGTCCTAATGAATATTAAGATTTAAGTGGTAGAGTGAATCTTGTCAAAGAGATACAGATAAAAAGGGGGGAGATTCCAGGGACCAAGAGAGGAAAGCATGTTTTTGAAGGTAAATGTAGAGGAAGATATTAAATCCCACTGAGGAGTCAAGGGAAGAAGCAAGGGCTGAAGTATGCCTAACATATTAGTTAATTGAAGACCACTTTGGCAACTCAGGTGTATACAAGATAGTTAAAAGCAACACCTTTAAATACTTTTATCCCCCTTCGTTCCTTCTCCTTTTTTTTTTTTTTTGGTGTGTGTGTATGTGTGTTTGTTTGTTTTTAACTGTGACCCAGATTTAGAACATATTTTATATTGTTACTCAGAACAAAAATCTTATAAAACAATACAAAGGGGCTTCAAAGAGTTCATGGAAAGATGGAATTAAAAGAGAATGGAATTTTTCTAAGAACTGTTGGAAACCCCCTCATACTTAATAATGTTTCATATTCTATACTGGACTGTGGTGTACCTCAATATTGGCGGTTCAAATCCAAACTGCTCCTTGTGAACCCCACAAGAGTAGAAGCCCCCTTATGCTTAGTGATATTTCATATTCTACACTGGACTACTAACCCCAAGATCAGCGGTTCAAATCCAAGTTGTTTGTTGGAAACTCTATACAGTGTCACTGTGAGTTGGAACCAACTCTATAGCACTTAACAACCCAACCAACAAACCTATTCTATATAATTTACCCTATTACAAGGACTGCTGCCCACTTAGTGGTAGAGATTTTGCCTTTCATGCAGGCGATGGAAACCAAACTGCTGGCAAAGACACTTCAAGCATAGCTACCACCTGTGTGTTCTTCGGCAGAGGCTTGTGTGCTGCTATGATGCTAAACAGGCTTCAGTGGCATATCGGACTAAGACAGACTAGGAAGAAAGGCATGGCAATCTACTTCTGAGAACTCTATGGATCACAGTGGTCCGACTGCACGAAGTCATGGAGATGGCGCAGTTGTGCGTAGGGTTGCCATGAGTCAGGGATCAACTCTACAACAGCTAACAACAATAACAACAATAGGTTGTAACCTCCAGTTTGAAGACTATAATTTTCCTACAGGAAAACTGTGAGAAGCAAAGTGTGGGGTCGAGGAAAGAAGATTAGAGTTTCACAGTAAGCAGCTGAGTCATTGCAGGCATGACTTAACTACTGACAGGCTATGGCTGTGTATGAGCCTATTGACTTCTCCTTGTCTCTTTTCTATCACCTATAAAATTCAAATAGGTCATCTGCAAAAGGATCTTCTGAGAATTAAATGAAATAAAATGTATGCATTCAAATAGACTATATCTAGAATTGTTATTGTTAAGTGTCGTTGAGTTTACTTCAACTCATAGCGACCCTGTATAGGGTGTCCAAGGAACAGCTGGTGGGTTTGAAACACTGATCTTGAAGTAAGCAGTCTAGTACTTATCCTACAGCACCACACCAGGACTGTAGTATAGTTCTGGCCAAATTAAAACTACCCTATTCACAGAAAGAGCAGATGGTCTTGTGGGTCTCAGTTGGTTCTGGCCCTTTATTATTAAACACATTACAGTGTTGGCTCTCTTACCTGAATCAATGAACACATCTCTCCAGAATATTCCAAGAGCCAGAAATGAGATGGGAAAAAACAATTAAGAAAATATGTGCTGCAGTTATAACATTTATAAAATAAAATTATTGAAATTTTTTAACATAGAAGCCCCCATGATACCTGTTCGTCTCTCAGACTTTGGACATGTCATCAGAAGGGACCAGTCCCTGGAGAAGGACATCAGTCTTGGGAAAGTGGAGGATCAGCGAAAAAGAGAAAGACCTTCCAATGAGATGGATTAGCACGGTGGCAGCAACAATCCGCTCAAACAAAGTCAAAATTGTGAGGATAGCATGGGAGCGGGGCAGTATTTCTTTCTGTTGTCATTATGATTCAGAACTGACTTGACAGAACCTACCAACAATAACAACAATAGCAGTACTACTGTAGCCATTTTGGTTTTCTGATTTTTATCCAGAGTTCTCTACTGGTGGTAGTGGTTGTGTGCAGTTGAGTCAGTTCTGACTCATAGTGACCCTGTTTAGGGTTTTCAAGGCTGTAAACTTTTAAGGAAGTAGAGAAGTTCACTTTTATCCTGAATAGTGGCTGGTGGATTTGAATTATTGACCTTGTGATTAACAGCCCAACATGTAACCCACTACTCCACCAGGCCTCCTAGAAGCAGCAAATTATCAGAGTGAAAAGAGGAGGTTTTCTCACAATAAGGTGAAGTGACAGCAGACAGACTGCTGGAAATCCTAGCAAGATGGTATCATTTTGTATAGCCAGTGAAACCAGCTGCCAGGAAGTCAGTTACTACTCATGGTGAGCCTATGTGTGTCAGAGTAGAACTGTGCTCCATAGGGTTTGGGGAAGTACTTCGACAGGCCTTTCTTCTAGGATGCCTCTGGATAAACTCAAACCTCTAACCTTTTGATTAAGAGCCAAGTGTGATAACCATTTGTATCACCCCCAGGGACTCCTAATATAGACAATAACCTCTATGAAATATAGTGTTCCCTAGTGGTACCATGCAATAAGGCATAATCAATAATTGATTTGTATAATGGCTCATTCAACAAATTACTTTATTTGAAGGCCTGATCTATGCACTAACCTAAGTCCCAGTGTGGTGCTATAGGATAAGCACTGGATTGCTAACCACAAGGTCAGTAGTTCAAACCTACTAGTTGCTCCTTGGAAACCCTATACAGGAACATTATGAATCAGAACTGACTTGATGGTGCTTAGCAACAACTACGAGTGTAATGAAGGCAAAGATTACCAAGTCATGGTCCCGTGTAAGTCTAAGTTCTCTAGAGAAGTGAAACTAGTGAAGCTTATGTGTGTATATAAAGAAAAATTTATATCAAGGAAATGGCTCCCACAGTTGTAGAGATGGGCAGTCCCAAGTCCATGGGTTAGATGTTGTGTGGAGACTTCTGACTCACATAGCTGCAGGGCTGATGAACCAAGATCAACAGGTCAGACAGCAGGCAGGTAGGCAGGCCCAGCAGGTAAGAAGGCAGGATACTGATGACTTCCAGGATCAGTAGGCAATAGACCAAGCCACTGGCTCAAGTCCAAAGAACTGGAGGTTGGAGGATAAGTCAGATATACGATCCAGGCCCAACAGAGAACAACAAGATTTGCCTGAGTGTCTAATGTATTGAAATCAGGCCATACCTCTAAGAAAACTTCCTTTCAATTGATTGGCTGCTCATAGCAGACCTCATCACAGAGTTCATAACAAATTAGTTCTCATCATGGGGGATAACTACATCTCAACTGTCAAACCACTGAGAATCCTGGTCCAGTCAAGTTGGCCTTACCTATCACAGTCCCTGACTCCCCAAAGTATATAGTACAATGGATGAGATAGATGCATGAATAGATCATTTTAATACAACATGGTACAACTAAGCTTCAATTCTGTCACATTCTAATCATTGAATTGAAGGTAAATTACTTTACTCAGAACCTCTGCTCCTCATTTGTAAAATAGTTAAAATGATCACTTATCTCATGCGGTTATTGTGAAAATTTAATGAGCTAATATATATAACTATGCTTGGCTCAAAGTGAGCAATCAATACATGTTAGCTGTTAGCTTATTATTATGATAAAGTAACAGGGAGTAGAGCTTGGAACGAGGTTTCTCATGTAAAGAAGAATAGATATAGTGCAGAACAAATGGCGGAGGGAAAGGTGGGAAAAGTGAAGGGCCTTGAATGATAGATTAGAGAATTTGAGTGGCACTCAGGAATTAAAGGATTTATGGAAAGAGCTGAGGGGTTGAGCTGTGGAGCCCTGGTGTGGTGCAGTGGGATAAAGCACTGGACCAGAAGGTCATTTTGAATCCAAAGTTGGTGGTTCAAACTCACCAGCTTCTTCTTGGAAACCCTACACAGAGTCGCTATGAATCAAATTCAATTCGATGGCATTTAACCACAACAACAAACTAAAGATGGTTTGGAGGAATCAGAGATTGAACACATGAAGACCATTTTCAGAATTGCTACAAAACTTCAGATGAGAAGTAATACGGATCTCAATTTGTGTGATGTTAGTAATAATGGAGAGGGGATTATCAGCATGAAGGGAGTTGTTAAGGTGACAGAAATGGGCTGTTGGATATGACAATGAGGAAAGAGGAACTAGCAAAGCAAGTGGAGTTTCCATTCCTGGTTATGTAAATGTGTGGGATCAAGCATTAAGTATCTAAGAGGACAAGTTGGTCAGGGTAGTAGTTACAGGAATCAGGAATTAGGACAAAGAGGTGGTTTTGGTTTTTAGTCTGCCAATTATTACTAATGTCTATCCTCCCCTAAAGGAGCTCTGGTAGTGTAGTGGTTACGACTACACTGTTAATCTCAGGGTCAGCAGTTTGAAACTGTTTCGCAGGAGAAAGATGAGGCTTTCTACTCCCGTAAAGATTTACAGCCTCGGAAACCCTGTACAGGGTCGCTATGAGTCGGAACTGACTCCACGGCACATAACAACAACAACAACAACATCCTCCCCTATGTTATAGAGATGGCCACCCACTTGGAGACTTTATTTCCCAACCTCTCTTGCAACTGAGTATTGCCATATGATAAATTTCTGACAAATAGGATCTGAACTGTAGGATGTGTACAACTTCCAGGTCATTCCTTACACAGAATCTACTTGCTCTCCATTCTGCTTTCCCTTTACCAAGAGTAGTGAGGAGTCGAGTCAGCTTCCACCACGCAGGCAAGGGTCACACCCAAAATGATACAGCCAGAACATGAGGCCCAAGGAAAGCCTTTACTAGTTTCAGTTTTAACCAAAGTGGAAAATAAACCTTTATGTTGTTTAAAAGGAGCCCTGGTGGAATAATAGTGAAGAGTTCAGCTGCTAACTGATAGATGGGCGATTCAAATCCTCTCAGGGTCTTCAGCAGAAAGACTTGACAATCTCCTCCTATAAAGAATATAGCTTAGAAAACCCTGTGGGGCATTCTTCTGTGTCACAATAAGTCACTTTGGACAGTGACTCAGCTGCACCTAAAAACAAGATGCTGTTTAAGCCATTGTTATTTTGGCCTGTGTTAAAGCAGCTAAGGAGTCCCGGTATGATGCTGCAGGATAAGCACTGGACCGCAAGATTAGATTGAACCCCAAGGCCAGTGGAAACCCTACTTCAGAACACTACACAGAGAATCTGTGAGTCGGAACTGACTCGACAGCCCTTAATATCAATAAAGCAGCTGAAATCATATTCTAGATCTTAAACACAGAGATCACAAGTTTGAGATACCAGTTGAAGGTGGAGGTGACCAAGAGAGTTGGGGTTGAGATGCTGTAGCTATGGAGTTAGGTTAGGGGTTGAGATGTAAATGTAAGGGATATCTGAACAATGCTAATAACTGAGACCATCTAGTGATTGAGCAAGCTACAGGAAGCACTGAAGAGAGAGGGAAGATGGGGAACGCTGAAAACCTTGACAGTGTGTGGTTGGGTAGGGGAAGGAAGAAAAACATCGGAGCTTGAGACTGAAATGGAGGTAGCTATGGAATGATGAGTTAAGAAGGAAGGAAAGAAAGCAGAAAAGTACAATTGCAAGCAGGGGATTTATTATTATTATTATTTTAATTTTCCCCATAAGAAACAATGGCCAGTAATGTCAGATTTTACACTGAGAGGAAGGAGAGTAAGAATTAAGAAAAGGTCACAGGATTTGTGGGATTAGGATATAATTATGGCAGGAAGTGATCTAGTATTCAAAGTCATCTGTTTAACAAGGCAGGCAAGCAACTTTTAGAATAAAATTTAGAGTTCAGTGTAAAATAATCTTCAAAAAATATATATATATATAAGGCAAATAATATATGTTGAGATTTTTCCCCTCCAAAATGAAGAACTTTATCCCCTTCTCCTGCTTTCCTCTATCTTCCTTCAGTAGAGCTGGATTTAGTGATTCAATCCCAAAGAATACCACAGAATGAGAAAAACGATAATTTTATAATAAGGAAACTTGAAAAATATCTTTTTAACTAAAATATCACCAGAAATAATTCTTGTGGCTATGAGAGGTCCCTATGGTATTCTTCCCCAAGACTCAAAACCCAGTCTTGATGGCAATTGGTCCAGTAAGTGAAGGGTATATAGGAAGTCTCCTTGCCATCTTTATAACTTTTCAGTAAGCATAAATTATTCCAATACTAATTTTGTCCACTAACTAAACTGTAATGGCTAATACTGTGTGTGAACTTGGTTAAACTATAATTCTCAGTGGTTTGACAGACCCCAACATTGACATGCATATGAGGCTATTGAAAATACCATGGCTTAGGCCAGGCCCACTTTAGTCCTGTTTGCTCCTGAACACTTTAAAGGGTTCTTGGCAGCAGATTTGCCTAGTGCAATACATCATTTGATCTCTTGACTGCTGCTTCTGTGGGTGTTAATAATGTGTCCAAGCAAAATAAAGTTTTTGACACTTTAATATTTTCACCATTTATCATGATGTTATTTATTGGTCCAGTTGTAATGATTTTTGTTTTCTTTGCATTGAGGTACAATGCATACTGAAGGCTGTGGTTTTTGATCTTCATTAGTATTTTAAATCCTCTTCACTTTCAGCAAGCAAGTTTGTATCATCTGCATATCACAGGTTTTAATGAGTCTTCATCCAATCCTGTTGCCACGTTCCTCTTCATATAATCCAGCTTCTCAGATTATTTGTTCAGCATACAGACTGAATAAGTATGGTGAAAGAATACAGTCCTGGTATACACCTTCCCTGATTTTAAACCATTCTGTATCCCCTCATGCTGTTCAAACAACTGCCTCTTGGTCTGTGTATAGGCTTCTCATAAGCACAATCAAATGTTCCGGAAAACCCATTCTTTGCAATATTATCCATAGTTTGTCATGATCCACACAGTTGAAATCTTTTACCTAGTCAATAAAGCACAAACATCTTTCCAGTATTCTCTGTTTTCAGCCAATATCCATCTGATATTAGCAATGATATCCCTAGTTCCATGTCCTCTTCTGAATCTAACTTAATTTTCTGGCAGTTACTTGTTGGTGTACTGTTGTAGCTAATTTTGAATTATCTTCAGCAAAATTTTAGTTGCATTTGATAGTAAGGATATTGTCACTTCTTGTTAGAATGGGCACAAATCTCTTCCAATCGGTTGACCAGGTAGCTCTGTCTTCCAAATATCTTGCCATAGATGAGTGAGTAACTCCAATGCTGCATCAGTTTGTTGTAAGTTTTCAGTTTGGATTCTGTCAATTCCCAGACCCTTACTCTTTGCCAATGCCTTAAATGTACCTTGGTCTTCTTCCTTCAGTATCACTGGCCATATGCTACCTCTTGAAATGGTTAAACATTGACCATTTCCTTTTGGTACAGTGACTCTGTGTATTCCTTCCATCTTCTTTTGATGCTTTTTGCACCATTCTATATTTTGCCCGTGGAGTCCAATTTTTTCTTCACTTCTTTCAGCTTGACTCATTTGTTGTTGTTGTTAAGTGTCCTCGAATCGGTTCCAACCCATAGCAACCCTGTATAGTGTTTCTGAGGAGAGAGAGAGAGTCCTGGTATGGTGCTGCAGGCTAATGCACTGAGCTTCAAGGACAATTTGAACTGCAAGGTTGGAAGTTCAAACTCACCAGCTGCTCCTCGGAAACCCTATACAGGAGTCACTATGGGTTGTAACCGACTCCACCGCACTTAAAAACAACAACGTATCTATAGCCTACAGCGCCACACCACGACTATATAGATATACTATATATACATATTAGGAGCTCTGGTTATGTAATGGTTATGAATTAGGCTGCTAATCTCAAAGTCAGCCGTTCAAAACTATCAGTGGTTCCGCAGGAGAAAGATGAGGTTTTCTGCTCCCATATACATTTACAGCCTTGGAAACCCTGTACAGGGTCACTATGGGTTGGAATCAATTAGACAGCACTTAACAACAACAACAACATATATACATAGTGTTGTTGTTAAGCACCACTGAGTCCATTCTGACCCATAGCAATCCTGTATAGGGTTTCCAAGGAGCGACTGTGAGCTTGAACCACCGACCTTGCTGTTCAAACCAATTTTGCAGTCCAGCACATTTACCCACAGCACCACACCAAAACTCCACATATGCATATAGTATGTCAATATAATCCTGGTGTGGCATTATAGGATAAGTGCAGGACCACAAAGTCGATTTGAATCACGAAGTCGGTTCAGATTCACCAGCTGAACGGCTCTATACTAGGTCTCTAGGGGTAAGAACTAAGAAGTGACTGGTGGTCTGAACCACTGACTTTGTGGTTTGCAGTTCGGTGCTTATCCTACAGCACCACTCCAGGATATACGCATATATTCTTCACTGGTTTTGCTGCTCTAGAGAACCAAGACTAAGACTTCACGTCTCTGGCTCCCTCAATGTTTCCGTTTGTAAAATGCCTGTCTTGTGGATCTCTTCCAGGATAGGACATATACTGTGTGGATAGAACAAGCAGTTGTATGTAAAAGGTGTGCCCACCTTTATTCCTCTCTCCCAGCCCTCCCCTTACCACCACCACCCCAGCCTTTTCTCTTGGTTCCCACATACCTCGCCCTATAGCCAGGAATACCCAGCCTTGGCACGTTCATGCTTCTTCATACGACAGCTCAAATCAGACCCCTTACCCCAACCTCTTATTGGCAGGAGGGGAAATATGAACTCTCAACAGGAATGGAGGTTTTTTATGCTTCTGTAAATCATTCAAGTGGACAATATTTTCCTTTGCTGCACTTCTCTTACCTCACAATATTCTTTTTTTTCCTGCAGTGAAATTCAATCCCCAAGCCTGGAAATGCGGACACTTTATAGAAAATCTTTAGCTTGTACCAGCACAAATGGAGGGGTCTTATTTCCTTTCTGCAGTCCGTGGTGTTGCAAAGGCATTGCCAAAAGCTATTGACTGAAACATAAAAGCAAAAATGGATGGAAATGAATGTGGTCACATTCGCATGTATGTTTATACACACAAAGGCGTAGACACGATAAAGCCCAACTTAAAGATGAGATTCATAAAGTGACCTCCAAGTTCATAGCCTGCACTCTACCCCACCCCTACGTAGGACTCACTTTATGCCCTGGAGAAAAAAAAGGAAAAGGCCAGGTTAATGACTCACTGAGCCTGAGAAAGCCCTGGTGGTGTTGTTGTTAAGCACTGTCCAGTAGGTTCTGAATCATAGTGACCCTGTATAGGGTTTCCATGGAGTGACTGGTGGGTTTGAACCACAAACTTCATAGTTAGCGGTCCAGTGTTTATTCTATAGTGCCACACCCCAATATATCTCTGTGATCCAGGAGCCATAAAGCAGGAAATAGTATATTGAAGACTCATCCATTATCCAGCTTTCAAAATAAAAGAGAAAAATACGTTCAACTCTCTGGAGTTCCCTTCTAATAATATGATACTCCCTAATGGAGTCCTAAAAAAGCTCTAGTAGCATAGTGGTTACAAATCGGGCTGCCAACCTCAAGGTCAGCAGTTCGAAACTACCAGAGGTTCCGCGGGAGAAAAATGAGGCATTCTGCTCCCATAAAGATTTACAGCCTCGGAAACCCTGTGCAGGGTCACTATGAGACGGAACCAACTCCATGGTACTTAACAACAACAACAATGGAGTCCTAAGGAGCCCTGGTAGCATAGTGTTTACAAATCGGGCTGCTAACCTCAAGGTTGGCAGTTCAAAACTACCAGCCATTCCTAGGGAGAAAGATGAGGCTTTCTGCTCCTGTAAAGATTTATAACCTCAGCAACCCTGTGCAGGTTCCCTATGAGTCGGAACCAACTCCATGGTACTTAACAACAACAATGAAGTCCTGGTGTGTTGCTGTGGGTTATTGCACTGGAATGCAAAGTTGGTTTGAACTGCAAGGTTGGTGGTTCAAGCTCACCTGCTGCTCGTTTGAAACCCTGTACAGGGTCACTATGGGTCGGTACCGACTTGATGGCACTTAACAACAACAATCACCATTATGCTTTGCAGGTTTAAATGTACCTTTTTAAGTACAGGTAATTCTACCTATGGAGTCCCTGAGTTAGTACTCAGCTGGGTGGAAGTTTGAGTCCATCCAGAGGTATCTCTGAAGAAAGGTCTAGTGATCTGCTCCCGCAAAGTTACTCACTGAAAACATGTGGAGCAGTTCTACTTAGATGCATATGAGTCCTCTAGGAGTTGAATTTGAATCCATGGTAACTGGTTTTGTTGTTGCTGTTGTTAAGTGTCATCAAGTCCGTTCTGACTCATAGTGATCCTGTATAGGGTTTCTAAGGAGTGGCTGGTGAGTTTCAACTGCTGACCTTGTGGTTCAAACCGACCTTATGGTTGAGTGCTTAGCCTACAGTGCCACACCAGATTTCAATGACAAATAAAACTTCACAACACATTTGGGAGGACATTGTTGCTACTCCCATTTAGGGATAACAAAACTGAGGTTCACAAGAATGAGGTGACATATTCAGCTCCACTCAATTAGTAAGAAGGACAGCTGGGACTCAAGAAGAGTTATTTAAAATTCAACTGCAATGTCCTTTCCACGCTATCACATGGCCTCCTGGGAGTACTCTGAAACACAGGACAATTAACTTCACGGACTTGGTTTCTTTTTTTATCAGAGGATTCCTAGTTTGTGTGTGAAAAAGCAATAGTGCCTGGGCAGCAGGGAAGGGAAGGCATTGATTGAGAGGTGGGAGGCTCAAAGTTAGTAGACTTGTCAGTAACACTCACTTTATACACACATCTGTAGAGCCCAATGGAAGAGTCAGGACTCCGTAGGCTGCTCAGCAACATCAAACTGAAATCTACCAGTTCCTTACTCTCTGAATCACCTGCTTGTGTCCCCAGTTCCTTGTCTTCAGAAAAAACAAACAACCAAACAAAAACCAATTGTTGACTCCAACTCAGGGTAACCTTAACCTACATGTATCAGAGTAGAACTGTATTTCAAGGGGTTTCAGTGACTAATTTAAAAACCAAACAGTTACTGTGAATTGAGTGTAAGTTTATGGAGCAGATCACCAGTTTTCATTCAACAAGCCATGCACTTTTTTTTTTTTTTTCATCTCAATGATTGCAAAACCCTCAATGTAATATAACGTATCCCACTTTCTCCCTGCGTTTCCTGTTCCCATTTCTATTCCTTCTCCTTTCCTAATCTTTCCAAACTTTACCCTAGGGTAAATGCTGCCCTTTTGATCTCATGTAGTTGGTTATTCTAAGGTCTGGGTACCTCCCCAGTGTTTCTGTTCCCCTTAGAGACCTGTCTAGTGTTGGGGAGTGAGCACATTTTCAGACTGGAAGCTCCCAGTGACTAAGGGCCATAATCTCAGGGTTTCCACCAATTTCTATCTGACTTGTAAGCCTGGTCTATTCTTCTTATGATGTTGAGGTTTGCTCCACATCTTCTCTCACTTTATCTAGGAAATTCTATTGTGATTTCTTTCAGAGTGATAGCCAAGTACCATCTAATTCGGTGGGTCTCAGGGTCATGGAGTCTGATGCTTAAATAATCCATTAGTCCATTGAACTGTTTCCATGTGTCTCTTTTCTTTCCTTCAGACAGGGAAAGACCCATAGTTGCACCTTATATGGTCATTCATGAGCTTTTGTTTTTGTTTTTGTTTTATTGTGTGTTATGTGACAGTTTACATGGGAGAACATTAGCTTTACATTCATCTTACTGTATATCATTTCATTGTCATGGTTACAATCCCCTCCATGCATCATTAACCAACCAAAGGGTATACCCTGCAAGCCTGCCCTTTGGTCGTCAGCACACAGCCCCTCTCCCTTTCTGGGTCTAGAGTCCTCAGCTGCTCCACATCATTGTCTCTGCCTCCATCTCTGACATTACTGTTTCTCTGGGTAGGGTCCTGCAGGGGACCTCCGCTCCTGGACTGCAAAGTCAATAACTCCCCTCCTTTTGCTGCAAAACATTTACCTTTACATTTCCAATGCTCACAGTCAATCCTGATAACAATTATTCACTATTGTACCACAAGAGTCCTACCCCATCTCCTTTTATCAGCCCCACCCAGACAGATTGGATACTACTCAGTGGCTGTTCTACCTTCCTCCGTACCCTCTGGATCTAGGCTACCTCTTGAAAGCTTGTAAGCTAGTCACTTCTTGCCTTTATAGCTCCCCCATTTTGTGTAGCCAATGTCCAAGTTGCCCACCCTTGTCTACTCTGTGTATGGAAGGGGTGGGAATGATCCTCTCTGTAAAGATTTGTTCCCTCTTTTGAGCTACTGCATCCATAGGTGTAGGTCAAGTTCATCAAATTGTATCAGATTACTCTTTTTTTCCTCTTCTTTCGTCTTCTAGTTGAGCTCTGATCATGCAGTCCTTGAAGCCAGGTCAAGTGGGTATTATCTGCAAGTGTGGGTGTTCTTATGCATATGCCCTCTCTTCTTATCAGCTGGATGCTTCACTTCCTTCCTTTCATCTTCTTTGCACTGCTTGGTAGCTTTGAGCCCAAATGGGCTGAATTCGTTCATTTGAGGAGCCTGAATGATCTGTATTGTGCTTCACCCTCACCCTTCCTCCTTGCCCTCCACAGTACAAACTGATCCTACAGGCCAGGCCCATGTGCAGTCACAATTCCGACCACACATATCCAAGCTAAGGAGCTCCCTGAGCACCCTCTTTCTTGTCTCAGGCAGAACTAACCCTTCATACCAGTCTAGTTTCATGCTCAGGAGGCCTTCTTCCCAATTCTAGGCCACCAAACTACAGTCATAGCCTGGCTCCCTTAGTTCCTTACATAACATTGTGAACCCTGCAAAAAGCATCTTTGTGGTTGCCATCAAGTCAACTCAAACTCACGTGTGTCATGTCAGTAGAACTGTGCTTCATAGGGTTTGCAATGTCTGACTTTTGGGAAATAGACTGCCAGTCCTTTCTTCTGAGGTTCCTCTGGGTGGACTCCAACCATCAACTTTCATTTCAGTTAATAGAGGAACTCTTTAACTATTGGCACCACGCAGGGACTCTTAAGAGGCTATTAATTAGTACATAGTGCTTAAGATGCCCAGGAAGAGAAGTAGGGCTTGAAGCCAGCCATTGGAGAGTCAACAATTTCCTTTCGTAGAGGAGAAGGGGCAGCTCACAGTACTTAGTACAATGACACCTCTTTTCAGTGCTGAGTGCCCCTCAGTTCCTCACCCCAACAGCCTCTCTTGAGTTAAATAATCCCCACACTTTCCTGCAATTTCCTACCCGAATCCTGTTTTCAGTGTCTCTCCTGCCCCCATCGACTCTCTCTTCACTGGACTGTGTGAGCTGAATTCTCAGGAGGTCAGAGGACAGTGGCTGTTTTCTTTTTGTTCCTCCTTAGATGTTCTGTTTGTTGAACGAATTATTTTCTTCCTGGCTTCGAGCTGGCAGCTGACACGGGCTCACCTGTGCTAATTAGCTAAGCCAGCTGGTGCATTGGTAAGGTTTTTCTGTGTCCCTCAGTGTGCGTTTCTTTTTATAAACATGATCAATACCCTCTCCGGCTGGGCTCCCACACACATTCCCTATTGTTCTCCTGTTTGCATTGTGGCTGAGTTCTGGTCAAGGACTCAGGGAGCCTCGGAAGACACGCTTTTCCCTGAGGCTGGCATCCAGCCTGGAGCCCAGCAACCATATAGCAGATGTGGCTCGACCTTTCTGTTTCCCCACTTCTGTAGCTTGGAGCAATTTCCAGTAGAGAAGCCCAAGTGGACGTCAGACAGTTGAGCAAAGATGAGAAATTGCTCTGTTACTCCAGGGCAAATCCCTTTCACTCCTAGTTTGTAAAAAGTGGGGTTGATTTCTGGGTCTTCTGTGAGTGTCCCGTACCCGAGGCTTCTCAAGGGGGCAGACTGAGATTCGGATCCTCCTCTGTACAGGGTCACTATGAGCTGGATTCTACTCCACAGCACTTAATAACAATAACAGGAAGAGTGGAGTCCCTGAGTAGTACAGATAGTTAAGTGCTCGGTTGCTAACCTAGAGGTTTTGGAGTGTCAAGTTCTCCCAGAGGTGTCTCAGAAGAAGGGTCTGATGATCTACTTCCAAATAATCAGTGCTGAAAACCCTGTGGAGCTCAGTTCTTCTCTGACACACACGGGGTCCCCTTCAGTCGGAATCAACAGGGCAACAACTGGTTAGTTAGTTGGCAGAAAGGGTTCGAGGAAAACAAATCACACACACATTTTCACTTGCTCCCCATCTCAGCCATGAAGATGGACAATGCAAACCTTTGCCAGTACCTGAAGTGAGTACCTGAAGAGGTCAGAGTCGGCAGTGGCCAGCTGATGGCTGACTCTCTCCTCTGGCTGGCCGTACCCTCCTTAGTGTCTGTTTATTTTGCACAGGACACATGAGACACCTCTCTGATGTGCTCACCTCCTCCATTCTCTGACTCAGTCTCAGGAACTGGGTGTGCCCACGTTTGCACACTGCAGAGATGTCTTCATTATGGTTTTGTTTTCTTTCTTTCTTTCTTTTTATTTAATCAACAGATGTTAGTTCAAATATGGTTTTATTGACAACTCATTCTGGGGTTTAGATTTTCCTCCAGCCTCCTTTGGATTAATAGTGTTCTCTGAAAATCTCTGCTGGCCAGATGTTTGAGAGATTACCTTGTTTCTATCCAAGCTAATGAAAGTTTTTTTTGTGTGTGTGTGTGTTATTTATTTATTTTTTTCTATTTAAAAAAAAAAGTGGGGGAGAGAAATGATATCTCAGTTTTATTGTATACTTAGTTTGGCATCCTCAGGTGGTACAAATAGTTAAGCTTCATTTACTAAGTGAAAGGTTCATGGTTCACATCTGCCCAAAGGCACCTTAGAAAGCAGGTCTGGCAATCTGCTTCTGAAAGGTTCTGGCCTTAAAAATCCTAAAGAGTACAGTTCTACGCTACACATATGGGATTGCCATTGAATCAAAATATGTTTGGGTTTTTGTTTGTTTGTTTGTTTTTTGGCTTAGTATGACCAGATATTATGCTAAGCATTCAACCTAAGCTGTGCTATTAATCCCCCACTTTTCTGTCAATTTATCATACTGCAGCAACGTGGATGTTGCTATGATGCTAGAAGCTATGCCAACAGTATTTCAAACACCAGCAGAGCTACCCATGGTCAGTTCTGACTCATAGCCACCCTGAATAGGGTTTCCGAGGAGCGGCTGGTGACTTTGAACTGTTGACCTTATGGTTTAAAATGACCTTGTGGCCTGATCCAATGCTTATCCTACAGCGCCACACCAGGAAAACCGCATAGATTACAACGAAACGTTATCCGTTATAATGCTGGCAGATGAGCCCCCTTGTTTGAAAGGCACTCACAATGCACACTGGTTTCAACAGTGGACTCTAGCATACCAGTAAAGATGAGGCTGGTGCAGGACCAGTAAGTCCTCCATTCTGTTACGTGTGGAGTTAGAGTCCACTCAACAGCAATGAACAATGACATTTTATTAACCTGTATGATGCACTTATGTCGTCCTCATTGTATAAAAGTTCAGAGAGGTTAAGAAACTTGCCCAGGGTCACACAGGCTGTAGGTGGTAGTGCCAGGAACATAACCCTGGTCTTTCAGGCCTCAAAGCCCCTTCTCTCCTAGATCTTTTTCCTGAACCACCTGTTTCCATTTCAGAAAGTCTAAGATGTTGTTCATGTCTGGTTACAGGATGGGCAAGTGGAAAGGTAGACCGGTCTTAAGGTCAATATGAAAACAATATGACATCAATAAACTCTCTAAGCTTTCATTTCTCTACTTCCAACAGTTATCAGGAAGAATACATGAGAAAATGTTCATGAAAATGCTTTGAAAATTGTAGAGTATTCTAGGAATATCCAGTAGTATAATTTTTCCTGACATTGGCCAAGACAGAGAACCATATTAACCCTGTGCAGCCTGGCATGGAACAAGTGCCCCGGCCCTTAGCAGTCAGTCCTGTCGCTGCCCGGTGATGTGAGTGTTAAGTCTCCCCTGGCACTGAGCTCCACAGCACTCCCTTTCCTCCTGGGGCTCCCTCTGGACTTCCAAGAGGCTAGAACGGCTGAGTCAGCTACATTTTCTCCCATCTCAGGACTCCCTTAAACCTGTTACTGAAATTGGCTCCGTGGTACCAGCAGGTTTGCTTGTCATCCAGAAAATCCCCTGGGGTGGCCCCATTAATCACATTTGGTCTCTCTCCTCTCTCTGGCTGACTCTGAGGACAGGAGGTAGGGGCACAGAGCCTCTCTATGGGCAGATACATGTGTGAGTATGCCCATCCCCTGGGAACAGCCAAAGACCGAGTTCCCTTGCAATAAAAGTGAGTTAGTTGCTGCTTTCCTGATAACCGTAATCCATCCCACTTCTTCCCAGGGAGTGACAGACCCCAAGGTGATGCATCTCCATAACTGGGAGGGGGAAAAACCCCCCCAGCTATTTTAGGCCTTCTCTAACACAGAGCAAGCTCTGGAATGTGGAAGCCAGCCAAACCCCTCTGTTTTTAAAGACTAACTCTTTTCTTTTCGGTCCTGGGTTTCTGAACTCTCCACTATGTTCTAGGTGGGCTCCAGAGCCCAGGAGACACCTTGCCCTGCTCTGCCATGAACCTGGTCCTCTCTAGGAGATGGGCTCAACTAGACCCTTTAAAATGTTTCCACCCACCCAAGTTCCCCTCTGGCAGAGAAACCTGAGTACTTACCCCCAGGGGGTCTGGGGGGGGGGCACAGCCTGAAGCAGTCCTGCCTTCAGCTCAGCATGTCTTTGAAGTTTTATGTTTTATCTTAGGAATGTGTGTGAATTTTGCAACATTCCATTCTATAATATCTGTTTGTTTTAATAAAAACATGCTTTAACCCCAAATCTTCAAGTATAATGGATGCCCTAGGAAGATACAATATGTTTATTTTATGTCTCTATACTGCCTGTTTTGCCATTGCATACCCCCAGGGGTACAAGCATACTAGTTAGAGAAGCATGTGTAGTAAGAACAACAAGCAAAGACAAGGGGTGAGTTGGCCCAGCCTTCCTCCTGCCAAGTCCTCTGTAAAGGTCCTCTGTCTATAAGCTTCTTGTGGTTGTTGTTAAGTGCCCTCAAGTCAGTTCTGACTCAGCAACCCTGTCTGTGTAAGGTTTCCAAGGAGTGGCTGGTGAGTTTGAATTGCTGTCCCTGCAGTTCAAACCAACCTTGCAGTCGAGTGCTTATCCTACAGCACCACACCAGAACTCCTTGCTGTTAAGTGCCATGGACTGTAGAGTCAGTTCCTACTCATAGCAACCCTATATAGGATTTCAGAGGAGAGGCTGCTGAGTTTGAACCGCCGACCTTGCAGTTCAAACCGACCTTGCAGTCACATGCTTATCCTACAGCACCACACCAGGACTCTGTCTATATGCTTAGTTCATGCCTTTACTTCTGGACACTAGGATAATGTGGGGAGATGAAGAACTAAGGAATTTGGAAGGGCTTGACTGATCCACTGCAAGGTCGGTGGTTCAAGCTCACCAGCTACTCCTTGGAAACCCTATACAAGGTCGCAATGGGTCGGAATCGACTCGACGGCACTTAACAACAACAACAGACTGATCCACAATGCCTAAATGCTCCAGAAGATTTGTTGAATGAATAACTTTCCTTCTTGTCTTAGATCAACCTTATCATTAAAAATCAAACCCTAATCAGATAGAGTTAGTCTAAAGGCTTCAGTGGAGCTTCCAGACTAAGACAGACTGAAAAGAAAGATCTGGCAGTCTCCTTTTGAAAATTAACCAACAGAAACCTTATGGTAAAGCAGAGACTCAATGAAGACATGTGAGACCTTCAGTGAGATGGATTGGCACAATAGCGGCCACAATGGACTCAGACATGCTGAGGGTTAAATGATGCCGGGCCTTCTGTTATACATGAGGTCACCATATGTCAATTCCTCTCGTCAGCAGCTAACAGCAATAACAGCAGCGCTCAGTAGGCTCAGAAGGGAATAGCAAAGGCATCTTTATTATGTGCTGCCATCATTTGTATCTGTTTTAGGGAATGAAAGGTAGCTTTTGCATAAGGTAGGAAGTTCTTCATGTGTACGAGCCTGAGAAAACTGGGAGAGAAAAGCAACCACCTTCTTTGTTTCTTTTTACATTCTCATTCTCCCAAGGAGAAGGTCAGTTAAGAATACTGACATTGGGTAGAATGTGATATCCTATCCAGAGAAACAGTGACACCAGAGATGGAGGCAGAGATAAAGATATGGAGAGAGAGAGCAGCTAGACTCTAGACTCATGGAAAGAGAAAGGCTGTGTGTTGGCGGCCAGGAGGCAGGCTTGCAGAATGTGCCCTTTGGTCATTTAAATGATTATATATTCCTGAGTTTTTGTGTACATCCCCCTACCACACACCCCCAAAAAACAAAACAGAATAGAAGCACTGTTGAATGATGATGCATGGAGGAGACTGTAATCATTGTAATGAAACGATGAGTGTAAAACCCATGTTCTCCCATGTAAACTATCACTCGATTAACATAATAAAAATAATTATGAAAGGGACAGGTATATAGTAGAATGTGGGAAACTGAGGCACAGTCCATGAGACCTATTATGGATTGTAATGTGGCCCCCTAAAAAGAAAGGTGACCCACAAAATGTGGAAACCATTGAAAAATATCATTACTATCACAGGTCAGCAAAATTTTTTTGGAGATAATTCAAGAACAGTTGCAGCAGTACATTGATAAAGTACATAGACAGAAAGTCTCCAGACGTTCAAGCCAGATTCAGAAGAGGACATGGAACTCGAGATACCATTAATGATATCAGGCAGATCTTGGCTGAAAGCAGAGAATATCAGAAAGATGTTTCCTTGTGCTTTGTTAACTAGGCAAAGACATTCAACTGTGTGGATCCTAACAAATTATGGATAACATTGAGAAGAATAGGTTTTCCAGAACCCTTCACTGCACTCATGAGGAACCTGGACATAGACCAAGAAGCAGTCGTTAGAACACAACGAAGGGATACTGAATGGTATAAAATCAGGAAAGGTGTGCATTAGGGTTGTATCCTTTTACTTATTCAATCTATGTGCTGGGCAGATAATCTGAGAGTCAAGATTATATGAAGAATACGACATCAGGGTTGAAGTAACCCTCATTAACAACCTGTGATATTTGAATGGTACAACTGGCTTGCTGAAAGGAAGAAGACTAAAGATTAAAGACCACAGCCTTCAGTATGGAGTGCACCTCTATGTAAAGAAAACAAAAATCCTCACAACTGGACCAATAAATAATATCATGATAAATGGGAGTCCTGCTGTGGCAATGTAGGATAAGCACTGGACTGCTCTGAAGTCATCCTCTTTGTGCTACTTCGTTTCAGCAGTCCAAGGAAATTCCCATAAGGCCATATCACAGGGCAGAGATGGAGCCAGATCAACAGTGAGGCAGGCCCCACAGAAGGCCTGAATTGCTTTTCATTTGGGGCATACCTTCCCCTACAGTTGCAGGAAAGCTAGAGGAGAGTCCAAAGGGCTGCCCTCTGACAAAGCAGTCTCTCTCAACTAGGCATCCAGAATTGTCTGAACTGTAAATGTTTACGGACTCCTGATGTGGTGCTGTAGAATCATCACTGGACTGCAAACCATAAGATCGACAGTTCAAACCCAACAGCTGCTCCTTGGAAACTCTATACAGAGTTGCTGTGAGTTGAAACTGACTCAAAGGAACTTACCTACAACAAAATGTTTATGCAAATACATTTTTCACTTCAAACCCCGCCGCCCCCCCCCCCACAAAAATACTGACATTAAGATTGTGTAGTCCACAATCTAGGGGACCTTGGAAAACAAAAATGGGGAGAATCGATTTGGCTGAGATGAAGTCTTTTGAATGTCAGGGGGATCCAATTTGGATTGAACAAGTAGGTATGAGGCAGTTACCAGAGAAAGTCCCTAGAGGCCAGACAACTCTACTTAGAACAATTTAGAGGTGCCTTCTTGCCCAGAGACAGGGTACTGGACCAGATGATGTCTTACAGCCTCTTCTAGTTCCTCCTCCTCTGTCCCCATTACTCTCTATAGTCCCCAGAATGTACAACAATAGGTGAGATAAATTATGGGATGCAAAGTTACAATCTGATATAATATGTGCCGTATTTCATACACAGACAAGGAAAACATCCAGCTCTGTGATTTCGCTTGATACAACAAAGCCAAACCTTTATCACATAAATGTACACGGAAGCCAGGAGTGAGAGAGTTGTAAACATCTCAGAGCAGCTCTGCAGACAAACCCGTTTGGAGACACATTTCAGTGGGGGTGGCAGGGGTGGGGAGAAAAGATGAAGCGTGCCAAGTCATGGCGCTGTGATTTGCAGGGAGCGTAGCATGGATATTTCAAATCATTTCCTTTTCGTTAGTACCTAATCTCCCAGCTGTTCTCTGAGTATTGGCTCAAATGCTGGGAAACAGTCGGCCTCAAATGTAAAAGCCACAGGGCTCCTTTAAATTATGTTGTCTTGCAACATTGGTGTGTCATGTCAACCCAAACTCCTGTACTGCTTCTGGGAGAAGGGAATTTTGTCTGATGATAAATTTAAAGGAAAACGGGCTGTTTTCATCAAAGCCACTTAAAAGTAAACATAGTTTGGGTTCTATTCTTCTTTGCAGACTCGTAAATACATGAGGGAAGTTCTTTAGCAGCCCCCTTCTTCAATTCAAATGGTATCTCTGGTCTGTGGGGTCTGAAGTGACCAGGAGCAGATGAGTTTCAGGGTAGCGGAACCCACATCTAACACCAGACTCCCAGAGGGAACTTGGCCCCATTCACATTAAGTGAATTCTGTGCTATGAACTGCTAAGCCTGTTCACATACATTAACTCATCCAGTCCTGTGGGGAACATGACAAACCCACCAGTTGTTGTTGAATCAATTCCAACTCAGGGTGACCCCACGTGTGTCAGAGCGGAACTATGCACTGTTACTTCCAAAGGCTGCTTTTTTTTTGCAGAAGTAGATTATCAGGTCTTTCTTCTGAGGTGCTTCTGGATGAACTTGTTCCCCCAACCTTTTGGGGATCATGCTAACCTTTGTACTATCCAGGGACTCTGAAGTATATGGTTTTAGCCCTGTTTTTTGTTTTCATATGAGAAAACAGGCTCATGGGGGTAAAGAGCTTGCTCAAGAATTCCACACTAAGGTTTTGAACAAAGGTTTCTGATGTCAAAACGTGGATTCCTTCTACTCCATGTTTATTGTTCATTTATTCATCCTGTTTTGAACACTCAGCGTACACTGGCTATCTGTTGTATGCCAGGCACCAGGAACATAAACATGACTTAAACATAGTTCCAGCACAGAAAGTTTGCAGAATCTGGTGGAATTCACAGTCAGTCTTGAAATACATATTCAACATATATTGCCATTTAGTAGAACAAACAGCTGCTTGATTGAGCAGGACCCTCACACAATTGCCCTAATGTTAAGTAGTTGTTATTGCTATTGTTCTCTGAGTGGGTGGCAGCCTCTGTTAACTATACTCAATAGATGAGGCAAACCACTGGTACATCCCTGGGTATTCTGATTCATTAGGTCTGGGGAAAGTCCGGATGTCTGTAGTTTTTAGAAACTCTGTAAGTCAGCAGTGTGCTGTACTTAGTGACTTGAATATTGCTATAATGCTGGGAGTTAAGTCTCCACTATTTCAAATACTAAAAGGGCTGCTCATGGTGTACAGGTTTCAGTGGAACTTCAAGACTAAAACAAACTAGAAAGAAAGGCCTGGTAACGTATTTCTGAAAATCAGCCAGTGAAAGCCCTATGAACCACAATACTGTATAGTTTGATAAAGCTGAGTCTGTTAGACTGGAAGGCATTACAGGGTAGCCACAGCAGCAGACTCAAACAGACAGCGATCATAAAGATAACACGTGGTTGGCCAACATTTTGTTCTGTTGTACATCATGTGTTGGAGCTGACTCAACAGCAACAAAAAAATAACACACAAGACTCATCCAGATGTTCAGTTGAGAACCACTGAAAACCCAGCCTTGGAGGAAACATGTTTTCCTGATTTTTCCCTTTCATTTTGATCAAGATAAAATATTGAATGGGATTCTTAGATTTCTTAGATTGTTACATTTGACAGTCACAGTCCTGTCCTAGACTAGGTATTAAATGGCTAATGCTACTCATTTACCAGTGGTTGAAAATTATGCATTTGAAATTACCCTTTTTGAATTAGCTTGATATGCATCTTAGCTCTTGGCCTTTCTGAAGACACTCTCCAAAAGGTCTCATCCTCTGGCTCCATTGTTTCTGAACATCTCATTGATGCTACTTTTAGTACCTCCTGTTGCATTGCTTATTTAATATTGTCAAACCTTTGCTTCAGCTCCTATACCCTTCAGCTCTCCATCTCCTGGCTTTATTCTTCCACCAGTGATTGGAATATATGTCATTACCTCCAACCTGTGAAAGCTCAGGTGAGTATACTCTGCCTCTGACACTCAACCCTGCTTCCTAGAACTCTATGTCCAGCTTAGCTTGTGAGATGGGGTGGAGGGAGTTCAGAAAACTTTCTAAGACAAGAATAATGATGAAAAAAGAAAAGGCAGTGGGTGGTTAGGAAGATAGTATTTCTCTTTCCCCACCCCTGGTGCAGAGGACCAAGAGTTCACCTCAGCCTTTTAGCATTCTTTTCTTCCTCTCCCCACTTCTCCTTTTTAAATCCCATCATTTAATCCAAAAAAGAGAATTATCTAAAGGATCAGGAAATCTCAGTCCAAGTCCTTTGTCCAATCCTTCTATTTCACAGACGACAAATGGGAAGCCCAGGAAAGGGAAAGGCTTTTCCCAAAGGCATGTAGCCTCACCGTACCATTAATTAGGATCAGAACCTGGAGTCTCTGAGATGTCTTCTTAAGGAAAAAAGGAGAGGTCCATGTGTTTGTCTCTAGTCCCATCCAGAACACACACTTCCAGATGGCCAGGGATGTTAACTCCCTTCTCAGTGCACTTGGATGAATACTGGAACAACAGCTCTGGTAGAACCAGATCGAAGTGAAGACTTTCCATGACGGGTCAGGCTTGTGGTCCAGCAGACCAGCCAGCAGTGTGTTAGCTAGCTAGCCAGGGGGTCATTAGCACTCAGGAAAGATGATAAGCTTATGGTTCCTGTCTCAGGCCATGCACCATGTGTCCACATTACACAACAGAAGTGGCCCTAGCTAAAGACAGGAATCAAAGGCAGGGCTGTCCCTGCAGCTGCAGGTTAATAGTGGCAGAATTACATACTTGGAAAACTGTTTTCCCCTTGATGCATTATCTGGACCATTTCAAAGCCCTTTGTCTGGGTTAAGCTGGCTGCGGGTGATGTTTGCAGGCCATGGACTTGCAGAAAAGATGTATTTTCTGACAGGGAGAAGGTCACATGGGCATAGGCCATTACAATGTACTGCGGTTGGGTCAGAATTTCCAGGATCCTGATCGATGTGGTCTTAGCGCATTACTCAAGCATTGGGATTAAAGTGCTGGCCAAGAAAATGCTCTTCAAATTGGTCAACAAGTCAAACGCCATGGGAAAGTCATTCTATCGTTTACCCTCAATGTCTCAGTGCTTAAAACCAGGGGTCCCAGGTCAGCAAGACTTCAGATGTCAGAATAGAGAGCTCAATAGATGGGGAGGAAAGGCTTGACTCGGGAGCTGAGTCCAAAGAATTCCTTGCTGGTAAGGAGCCTGGAGTCCCAGCTCTAGTTCTGCCCTTTTTGACTCACTGAATAGCCCTGAGTAGGTCACTTAACAGATTCCTGGTATGGTACTGTGGGTTAATGCACTGGACTGCACGGTTGGTTTGAACCACAAGGTCAGTGGTTCAAACTCCCCTGCCGCTCCTTGGAAACCCTACACAGTTTTGCTATGAGTTGAAACCGACTCAATGGCAATTAACAACAACAAGGTCACTTAATACTGTGTCTCAGTTTACTCATCTGTAAAGTAGGTGTGGTGTTGTGGGTTCATGCACTGGACTGCAAAGTCGACTTGAGATGCAAGGTTGGCAGTTCAAGATCACCAGCTGCTCCTTGGAATTTCAACTATGTGGTACATAACAAATTATGGATAGCATTGTGAAGACTGGAAATTCCAAAAAAACTTCATTGTGCTCATGCAGAACCTGTATAAAACCTGTACATAGACCAAGAGATGTCATTGGAGCAGAACAAGGGCATGGATTAAAACCAGGAAAGGTGTGTATCAGGGTTACATCATTTCATCATATGTTTTCAATCGTTGTGTTTAGCAAATAATTTGAGCAACTGGATTCTCGTCAGGAGGGACTTGCAGAAGGATATTGTGCTTGGTAAAATAGAGGGTCAACAAAAAAGAGAAAGACCTTTCTGGATACAGCAGAAGCAGAGTCAGGTAGAACAGGCCCGTGGAGGAGGGACTGAAAATTCAGAGAAGCTGCTTTCATGGAACAGCCCCAGAGCTCTGGATCAAGCATAAGGTGGCAGGTCATCAGTTTCCTGTACACACCAGTGGAAAAGCACAGTATTAAGGAAAATATTGTGATTTAGGAATCAATCCAGACACAGGACTCCCTCCGCAGTCACCCCACCTGGGCTGAGTTCAGAGGGCAGGGCCACAGACTGACCAGCACAGAGGACCGGAACACTAAAACCAGTGCAGGGACATTTACAAAAGGAGGTGTGGGGGTATTCTTCACATTTGTTCCTCCACTTCCCTGTCATGCCTTCTCTGCCCAACATGGACATGTTCAGGCAGGTGGGCATGCACCCCCAAAAGAGTCCAGAGCTGAGCCCAGTTTTCCCACGGCACAGAGAGGAAGAACCCCATTGGTCCCATGGCCAGATTCTTTGGCATCTGCTTATGATGTCTAACTCTGGGTTCCAGCCCTAAAGTTAACTTGTGCAATGCCCTTTAGTTCTGCCTACTAGCAAGGAAAAAGCAAGGCTGGACTGACAGACAAACCATATGAACAATCTGTAAAACCCCAACATAAAAGGACACAACTATTTCAAGAATTACGCTGTGCTCACACAGATACCTAACTGACCTTCAGAGACAAAAATAGTAGACAATTTCTCTCCCATTAACTTCTCAATATCTATCTGCGCAACTCTGTGGTGGTGACTAGAGGAGGGGCCTGAGCCCACCCACTGCTGAAGGTTTCTACAGTGCACATACACTGTCTGCATAGCAAAGGCGACTGGCCAGTCAGCCACAGTTTTATTTTTGTTTTAGAGTGATGTTTTTTGTTTCTGCTTTTATATTGCTTCTGTTTTTGGTCCTTTTGATCACACTTTTTTCCTGGAGGTGGGAACTTTTTCTCCCTAAGGTACTCAAGAAGAAACAGCAATTGTGGCCATATAGCCAAGCTACAAGCATATCCCATAATATTCTACCATTGAGACACAAGCTAATAAGAGCTACTAGGCATTACATGTGAAAAGGGAAGTCTATCTCCTGATCATATGCACCAGGAAACACCCAGTAAGCTTAACAACACAGCAACAAACATCCATTTAAGCATTAAAAACCCACCTAACTACTGAAAATAATCAAAGAAACAAACAAACACAACAAAAGATATCAACACATGTCCAAAAACAGAAAAGAGTGACTGAGACAAATGAGCTGGACACTGTCAAAGACTTTCCAGAAGAGGAAGAGTAGGCTTTGGATTTGCCTGAGAAGGAATTCAGAAGAATGATATGGAAACAAATTCAAATGCTCCTAAAAGAGGTGGAGGAAAACAAGGAAGATGTCAGGAAACTACTACAAGAGCAATCAAACAAAATCAATACAGCACTGGAAACAATTTAAAACCTGCAAAAATAGGTCCATATGATTAATAATAAAATATCAGAAATGGACAATACATTGAAAGGGGAAAGGAGCAGAATTGAAGAGATGGAAGCCAGAACCAGTGAGCAGGAAGACAAATCTCTCAATACTGCTAAGATAGAAGAGCAAGCAGAAAAAAGGAAAAAAAAAAAAATCTGAAGAGAGTCTAAGATTCATGCTGGATAACATGAAGAGGAACAACTTAAGAATTATTGGCATTCCTGAACAGGAAGAATCAGAGACTGAAAACCAAGAACAGACAACAACCAGAGATTGACAGACATGGCAACACCACCTGAAACTCAGATGGCAGATAGCAGAGTTCAGAACAGAATAAAATTACAACAATGAATTCAAAGGACCTAGGAGGTCAACAGAGATCAAAATAATAACAATGTCAAAGAAAGGGGAAATATAGGAACAGAGATCCAGGTGGTGAGGAGATCAGGTAGATAACA
>NW_006408526.1:27606000-27607234 GCF_000296735.1 Chrysochloris asiatica
GGAACTAAACAGCACAATCAACCAAATTGACCTCATAGATGTGTACAGAGCATTCAACCCAATAGCACAATACACATTCGTCTCCAATGCACATGGAACATTCTCCAGAACTGACTATGTGTTATGTCACAAAGCAAGCCTCCAAAAATTAACAAACATCAAAATACTACAAAGCATCTTTTCAGACCACAATGCTATAAAACTAGAAATCAACAATAAGAAGACCAAGAAAATAAAGTCGAATACATGGAAACTGCATAATCCCCTGCTGAAAAGTGACTGGGTAAAAGAAGAAATTAAATGTGAATTCACAAAGTTCCTAGAAACAAACAAGAATGAAAACATAACATACCAAAATCTCTGGGACGTGGCGAAAGTGATGCTGAGAGGACAATTTATTGTGATAAATGTGCACATCTGAAAATAAGAAAGAACAAAATCAACACATTAACACAGCATCTCCAACAATTAGACACAGACCAACAGATGGAACCTACAGTCACCAAAAGACAAGAAATGATAAAGATTAGAGCAGAAATAAATGAGATGGAAAACAGAAAAACTACAGAAAGCATCAACAGGACAAGAAGCTGGTTCTTTGAAAAGATTAATAAATTTGACAAACCACTGGCAAACCTAACAAAAGAAAAGAGGGAGAAAATACAAATAACTCATATTAGAAACCACATGGGCGATGTCACAATGGAACCAAAGGTAATCAAAAGGATAATAAACGAATACTGTGAAGAGTTGTACTACAACAAATTTGAAAACTTAGAAGAGATGGATACATTTTTAGAAAAACATAACCTACCTAAACTTACACAGAGTGAAGTAGAAAACTTGAACAGACCCATAAAAAAGAAGAAATTGATCAGGTCATCAAAAAACTCTCAAACAAAAGAAGTTCAGGCCCAGGTGGCTTCATGGGTGAGTTCTACCAAACATTCAGGAGAGAGCCAATTCTACTCAAATTATTCCAGAATATAGAAGAGGACAGAAAACTTCCTAATATATTTTATGAAGCAAGCATAGCCCTTATACCAAAACCAGGGAAAGATATCACTAGGAAAGAAAATTATATACCAATATTCCTCATGAACATAGACACAAAAATTCTCAACAAAATCTTAGCCAACAGAATCCAGCAGCACATAAAAAAGTTATATATCATGACCAGGTAAGTTTCATAAAAGGGATGCAAGGATGGGTCAACATTAGAAAAACAGTCAAT
>NW_006408526.1:27608719-27643180 GCF_000296735.1 Chrysochloris asiatica
GACCCTGCATAGGGTTTCCAAGGAGCGACTGGTGAGCTTGAAGCACTGAACTTATAGTTCAAATGGCTTTGAAGTCTGGCGCATTAACCACAGCGCCACACCAGGATTCCTCACTAGCCATTCGAGAGATGCAAATCCAGCAACAATGAGATTTCATCTCACACCAGCAATACCAGCAAAGATCAAAAAAGTAGAGGACAATAAATGCTGACAAAGATGCAGAGAGACTGGGACCCTCCTACATTGTTTGTGGGGTTGCAAAATGGTCCAGCCACTCTGGAAAGCAATATGGTGCATCCTCAGAAGGTTGGAAATAGAAATACCTTATGATCCAGGAATTCCTCTACTTGGTATTTATCCACAAGGAATATAAGCCATAACATGAGTAGATATATATGCACACCAATGTTTATAGCAGCACTTTTTACAATAGCAAGAAGATGGAGGCAGCCTAAGTACCCATCAACTGAAGAATGGATAAACTAACTGTGGTACATACACAAAATGGAATTCTGTGCTACCTTGAAAAACAACAAGGAAGCTGCAAGCCACCACATAACAAGGATGAACCTTGAGGACATTATGCTGAGTGAAATTAGTCAGTCACAAAAGGAGGAATACTGCATAGGACCATTATTGTAAAAGACTATGAAAAAGAACCCTCCCTAAAAGGGAAAAAAATTAAAATTATATGCATATTTGCTGATCACTGGGATGTATGGGATGAGGGGAGGGGATGGTGGAAGGGGAAGATAGAGCACAGGATAGGGAATAGACAGGATAGCTTGGTTGCTGGTAGGGAGTTCAGAGGGGTACAATACACAAGAAGTGGGAAGGGGATGGAAGAACAAGGAGGATGGGAGAACAGTTAAGCAGATTTACATGGGCTAAGTGGGACAGAGGTAAATTATTATGTATGCACAACCTTGGAACAACAGTGCTCTGGGATACAAGGACTGAGTCATGGTTTGAATGGGTAAAAGAGGGGAATAATATTAACATGCTTGGCTGTCTTTTGAATCTTGGTTTCCCTTTCCTACCATTGTAAAATAGACACCTCAGGGGGATAGAAAGGAATAGCCAGAAACATCACAATTGAAAGCTTATAAGTCCATCTTCAGTCTATATATAACTGATTGGAATACCTTAAAGTGGGCTAGAAGTTGCCCAGTGAAAGAGGCTTCCTGTGGAGCCTTTGCATTGCATAAGACCATAGGTGGAATACTGAACCCCATCCAGAATCATCTGAGGTGGGAAATTTCCACAGGAAAGGACAAATAGACAGCCTGGGGTGTCTAGAAGAACAGCAGATACTTCGTGAAAGAAAGACGGGCAGGAAAAAATAAAAAAAACAATAACAGCAGTCTGATTGTTTATTACAAGAACAAGCAAGCTGTTCACCTTGGAGCCATCACAGCAACTGGTCAGGTCCCCTCACAGCCAACTCCCTTCCAAGACTAAGACTCAAGGGGAATACACAAGCAGGTATGTGGTCTGGCTGGTGAACACATTGGTCACTGATAAGGGGAAGAGGGGGAAAAACAGCAATGAAGTTGGGAGCTAAGTCAGACCACATTCAATAGACTCCTGTGAACTTGGGTGGAGACTTGGTTGGCCAGCAGTATGGCAAGACCAAGGGCAGTGACATGGCCACAGAGGACTAGAGTGGAGAGTGATGCATCCAGCTGATATAAAGTGAGGGGAGATGCACAACACTCATACTCGCAGATAGTACCTACCTGACCTGGCTTCAATGGCTGCATGATTAGAACTCAACTAGAAGAAGAAAAAAGAGGGGGTGGGGGAGAGTAACCCACTACAATTTTATGAATTTTACCTATAATTATGGATGTAGTAGCTCAAAAAAGGGAACAAATTTTTACAGCGAGTATTACACCCACCCTCTCGGTACACAGAGTTGACAAGGATGAGCAACTTAGACATTGGCTGGGGGGGAAGGAGGGGGGTGGCTATAAATGCAAGAAGTGACTGGCTTACAAGCTTTCAAGAGGGAGCCTAGTTCCAGACGGGGTGAGGGAAGGTAAAAGCACCACTGAATGGTTTCCAATCTATTGGGAAGGGGCTAAAGAAAGGAGATGAGTATAAGACTCTTGTGGTACAATAGTGAATAATTGCCATCAGGACTGACTGTGAGGGTTGGAAATGTAAAGGTAGATGTTTTTGATGTTTTTTAACAAAAGGAGGGGAGTGATTGATTTTGCAGTCCAGGAGCAGAGGTCCCTGGGACCATCAAGTGAGAAGAGCAGAGTGTGGAACCCTACCCAGAGATGCAGTGATGCCAGAAATTAAGACAGAGATGATGACGTAGACAGATGGAGCAGCTGGGGACAGTGGAGTCAGGGACTGAGAGGGACTGTGTGCTGATGGTGGGGGGCAGGCCTGTGGGGTCTACCCTTTGGTTATTCGATGATGCATGGAGGGAATTGTAATCATTGCAATGAAACGAAATACGACAGGATGAATGTAAAACTGATGCTTTCCCATGTAAACCCACATAATTCACAATAAAAACTTAAAAAAGAAGAAGCCAAACGGAAAAGGAGCTGATGCATTATCTGACAAAAAACAAGAGAAAGACCTTCAAAGAGGTGGATTTAGCAATGGGCTCAGATATAACAGTGATTATGAGTTTGTTGTAGGACCAGCCAGTGTTTTGCTGTGTTGTATATAGGGTCCCTATGAGTTGGAACGGACTTGATGGCATCTTTAATAATAACAACAAAACTAATTTCGAGTTCCTAAGTGGTGCAAATGGTTAATGTGCCGAGCTGCTAACCAAAAGGTTGGAGGTTCAAGGCCAAAACCAACTTCCCCCAAACCAGCCATTGAAAACCTTGTGAAGCACAGTTCTACTCTGACACACCATGAATTTGAGTTGATGCAGCAACAACTAATTAGTTAAACATAATTCAGACCAAGCTCAGAACTAAGATACAGGCCCAGCCCTGGAATGGCCCATTGTGTTAGTTCTGAGCTGTGTGTTCCAAATATAAGCTGACCCCAAATCTACCTGGATTTTAGGTGCTAGTTGGAGTTTGGCTAATTGAATTTCTTGGTTTCAAAAATGCTACAGTACTGTGAGTTTATGATTCAAAATCAAATTCTTGATCCTGTGGATATAAAGAACTGTATTTGGTTAGAGAGACCAAGAATCTTGATTGGCTCATGAACACCTTAAACTTCACACTTAGAGCACCACAAAATGCTCTGTTCTGACTAGGGTTTCTGGGAATAGCATGCACAGGTGAGAAGTGTATCTACTGTCATTTTTTTTTACACCTAGCCTGTCCATCATGGCTCTATGTCCCTAAGTTGGGCAGAGTGGACATGCCTCAATATTTATGGTGATGGTCCCACACCCTGCATTCTCATTCCTTAGTCAACTTTCACTTTAGCCCAGTTGCCCAGTTTCCATCCAGTTTCTGTGGCACCAGCCACTCAGTTACTGCCCTACTCTTTGTTCTTGATGTTCACAACTGGTCTTCACAGCTTCAGATCTTTGACTGTCTTTTAAGGTCTCAGTCTTGGATTCACCCCTCCAGCTCTCCTCAATCCATAACTCCTTGATGGTAATCATTGCCCATAAAGAGGGCACAGAGTCTCCTTGTCCACTATCCAGGCCTAGGCCATTTCTGCCATTCCTACCTGTGGTGTTAAGACCCTGAAACAAAGTGTGCTATGTCGGTTCTTAAGGTCATTACATCATCTTGTCTCAGAATGTTCTAGCTATAACTGACTTCAGATTCTATCTTGTTAGTTGGACTTTTTCTTCTAATAAAATAGTATACAGAACCACAATAGATAGAATACATATTTTTAAAAGATGGGTGCAGCCGGGCTCCCCATTTATCTTGAGGGGTTCCTTAGAGACCTGCCTATTCCACTGAATCCAGTTTAGGAACCCCTGACCTAGTCCATCACTTCATTTTACAGGTAAGGACACTGAGGCATAGAGAGGTTAATGTGACTTCTATATGAGTCACATAGCTCTTAACGGTAAAGCTAGGTACTATTAGAATCTAGAGAACCTACATTTTCAGTCAGTATCCTTTCTCCCACACTAGACTACCTCCATCATATTGTCTTTCTTCTTTTTTTAAAGGCTTTCCCCCTTCTTTTTGTCTTCTTTTTGATTGTGAATTGGGTAAAGGTTTATAGAATTCAATAATTCATACACATTTTGTTCCCTCTCATTGATTACAATCCCCTTAGTGTAACATCATTCATCCCTCTTCCTTCCTGGCTTTCCTGTTTCTATTCCTCCTTCTTTTCTAACCCTTCTGAACTCTGTCCTTGGGTAAATGCTGCTATTTTTACCTCAGATGGTTGATTATTCTATGGTGTGCATACCTCCCTAGTGTTAATGATCTCCTTATACAACTGTCTATTATTTGGCTGAAAACAGAGCCATGGGGTTGAGCTCATTTCAGACCTGAAGAGGGACTAAAGCCCAGAGTCTTGGGGTTCCCCCAGTCTCTATCTGACCAGTAAGCCTGGTCTTTTTTTTAATCATCATTATTTTCATCACATTGTCCTCCAGCCTTTAATAAACATTGTTAAATGAGCTTCCTCCATTTGTGTCTTTTGGCAAGTTGGGATGTTATGTACTGAGTTCAAGCTTGTAGACATTCAGAACAGCATGGACCCCTGGTGGGAAGCAGGTGCCATGTAGGAAGAGATCTGGATTGGGAAGCAAAGGAGTTTAACCTTCCATTTCTGTTACACCAGAACTGAGCACTCACTTTGGGCCTCACTTTCTTCATTGTGAAATGGGTGGAGCACCATCCACTCTCTGGGTGTACTGTGAGAATCCAATAAGATTGCATTCATTTGAGCCTATCACACTCTGCCCTGCCCCTAATGGGCACTCCTTTAAAATATATTCATTTTGAGCCTCAGGTCCGCAGGGAACCAGTTTGAAGAGCTTTTGCTTTGCCTGAGCCTAGCCAGCATTTCCATGAAAATAAACTCGACTTCTTTCTTCAGCATTAATGTACTGTTGCTTTTTCTGCTTTGGTGGCCTTAGCTGAGAAAAGAAATAAATAAACAAGAGATGGGGTGAGAGGTTGGGAAAGGGATGCGGCAGAAGACAAAGAAAGAAAGAGAGGGAGATTGATTTCTGGGCAGAATTTATACCTTTTTGGCTTTTTCAAAGGTAAATGAATAGATTGTTGTTGTTTTTCTGCCTGCTGCTGAGCGTGTGCGTGCGCCTCTGTTATGTATAGACCCTTTTAAAGGCTTCTGGAAGCAATCCCTAACATTTTCTATAGGTGCAGACAGATAATTGAATGCTTTCAAAGACCACTGTGAGGTAGGGAAAGTTCAATTTTGCTGTGTACCACCGCCTGCATTGGTTGAGCGTGCGGTGTGTGTTTTCCTGGGGAAGCTGAATTTCTTTTTTGCTTTCCTTCCCACTACTGCCCCCTCACCCCTTGTCCCTCCCATCTTTGATGAAGCACTTAGGCAGAGGACAAGAAACAATATATGATCGCCCCAAAGTCACACCGAATAAACACAGCAACAGCTTGGAGCCACTTCTCTGGCTGAGACTGAAAAGCACTACCTCTTTGCTCTGAAGCCTGACAGATAGGGGCCTTTCTGCTCCTGGCAGGAGCCCAGGATGGGGGCACTTCTTGTTTTAATTTGTTGCCAGTGCAGGCTGAACAAAGTGACATGGAGAGAGGAGATTGGGGGATTTCCTGTTGCTATTCCTCCATGTGACAGCCATGGTGGTGGTGTTGGAGGGGATGGTATGTTGACATGTAGTGATGAGGCAAATATGAGAGACCCGAGTATGCCTCTAGGTAGAACAAGATGTGCTACACCCAGGTAGTGAAAGGTTCTTCTTAGGACCTTTAGGAGAAATACAGAGAGTCTGGTGTGGTGCTGTTGGATAAGCACTTGACTGCTAGCCACAAGGTCAGCTGTTCAAGCCCACCAGCTGCTCCTCAGAAACCCTATACAGGGTCGCTATGAGCCAGAACTGACCCCGTGGCACTTAACAAAAACAACATAGCGTCTGGAGTCCTGATGTGGCACTGTAGGATAAGCACTGAACCATAAGGTCTATTTGAACTTCATGGTGGCAATTAAAACCCACCAACCGCTCCTCAGAAGAATTGCAATGAATCGGAACTGACTAGACAGCATTTAACAACAATAACATCAACAACAACAACACAGGGTCTGGAGGTAATGAGGTAAAAGAAAACCCTCTCAGATTCATATCATTTAGTAAACATTGACAACCAACCTTTACAAATGCTAGGCAGATTAGTCTTCTCTTGTTATTTTGTAAAGTCGATTCTGACTCACGGCAACTCCATCTGCTACAAAGTAGAACTGCTCCATAGGACTCTATTGTCTGTAATCTTCCTGCAAGCAGACTGCCAGATCTTTCTTCTGTGACGCTGCTGAATGGATTCAAATTGCCAACCATCAGGTTAGTAGTCCAGCACAAACCATTTGTGCCACCCCAGGGACCTCACAATTACTCTTTAAAAAGTTGTCTTTCTTGTTTTATAGATAAAGAAACTGAGGCTTAGAGATGTACACAAATTACCTGAGGTCTATTTCAACTGGCTCTAGTTTCAGTGCCATTTCTACTGTATTTGGCATGCCCACTGCATTTGTAGGGTAGAGCAGAAAGATAATCTCTTAGGGTTTCAGATTTAGGCATTAAGGAAGATTATTCCTCCTTTGTGGACCAGGGTAGGACAGAAGACACAGGGCCCCTCCTGGATGTGTCTAAGAAAGGGATGTCCCATGCATCCCTGTGGCATTGCTGTGTGTTTCCAATACTGATACTAATTACCACTGGAAGCTGGCAGCACAAGTAAGTGTTGGAACTTGACAAAGAGTCCGGGAATGAAGTTTTGTTTTGTAGTTCCTGTTGTTTGTTTGGAGAGTTCTGAAGTGGCCCTCTGTTGTCCTCTTCTTCTTACCTCCAAAGGCAATAATGACTAAGAACATGGGTTCTGGAACCAGATAACTTGGGTTGGATCTATTACTTGCTAGCCGTGTGACCTTGGACAACATGATTATTTATAACTTGGTTTCCTTATCTGTAAAATGGAGATCGTATTAGTGTATCTGCTATTCATGTGAATAAAATCAGCTATATACATAGAATCCTTATTTATAATAGTACCTGGAATATAACTAACAGTAAATGCTAGCTAATAATAACTTTAATATTATAAGATTCTGTAGAATCATGATTTGACATCTAGAAAGAACCATAAGAGCTATTTGGTTGGCCCAATAGCTGATGTTTAAGCAAATAAGGGATTTATATTTGGAAGACCTGAGTTTGAATCCCATTGTTGTTGTTGTTAAGTGCCACTGAGTTAGTTATGACTCATAGGGACCCTGTATAGGGTTTCTGAGGAAGAGCTGGCGGGTTTAATCCGTCCACCTTGTGGTTTACGGTCCAATACTTACCTGATAGCGCCACACCAGGAGTCTTTGAATCCCATATCTACCAGTTATTTACTGATATCTATCACTTGGGAAAATTAACCTGAGTCCCAGTTTTCCAAATGTAAATAAAGAATCATAATAATGAATATCTCTCTGACTTTATCACAGAATCATGATAAGCATCAAATGAAGGAATATAATGACCAAGACAGATGGAATTTTGTATTAACATTAATTATTACATGAAGACAAATGAAGCTCAAAGAGGCTAAGTGGCTTCACCAAGAAGAAGCTATTCACTGACCAAGATGGCGTCAATAACTAAACAACAGTTAGATTTCCACCATTATGCCACTGAACTTGAACTTGAAGATCCAACAATCAAAGGCTGTCTTTGGGTAAATGAAGAGTTGTTGTTTGTTAAGTGCTATTAAGTCGGTTTCAACTCATAAGGGCCCTGAGCAGGATTGCCAAGATTGTTCATCTTTGCTGGAGCAGAAAAGTCTCATCTTTCTCCCACTGAGCAACTGGTAGGCTTGAACTGCCAAGTTTGTGGTTCTCAGCTCAGTGCTTATCCTGCAGAACAACTGTGCTCCCAGATAAAGAGAAGAACCAGGCAAAAAGCTGTCAATAAAACACGACAGGGATCATGATGCCAAATGGAAAACAGATAGGAGAACTGGGAAATCAAACAAGGTCAAACCGAAAGTAAACTTTCATAACAAAAGCAAGTACATAGGTTATGTCAACCCAGAGTAAATATGATACAGTTACAGTGTTAGGAGAAAACAATGTTTGTCTAATTCAGGCTCCAACTGTAAGATAGAGTAATATCCACTCCCTCTTTAAGTTCCTTGTATTGGATATCATCTCTGCCTAGTCCCTAGTTTCTAGCGTCTATCTACCATCACCATATTTATTGAAGGGACAACCATTTCATGTATGTGATGTTTCTCTAGCTTCCACTACTAGGTCTAGGAGAGACAGTGGGCTCAACTTAGGTCAATCAGAACTTGTTAACTAAGATTTGTAAATTTCACACTCAGGCTTTAAGGCCAAGAATCTGCTGGCAGCTCAGTTGTTCTGTTGTCTATATGGGGAGAGGCAGGCTAGGAGAAGAGCAGAGCAGACCAGAGGTAATAGGCAGAGCAACATGGGTAAAGGTGATGAAGCATGAGGTCTAAGGACTTTCAAGACCCTGCTTCCAGTTCCTGAGACCCAACTACAGTCCTGACTATGAAGCCCTTTTCTTACAACAAATCACCATTTGTTTTGGCTAGTTACAGTTCTAGTCTATTTGCAATCAAAACCAACCTAACATCTTTATAAATTTATTCGAGATTTCCCTAGTGGTCCTCTTCTTAGGGTTGTTGGATAAAGTCTTGGTAGCAAGGGCTAGATTCTCAGGCAAGTTGTAATTTACTCATGGAGATTTCCTCTTGTCTCTGAGGACCATCCCTTGTCTTTGTGCCCAACTTTGACATCTTGCCATTTTCTTTCTCATAAAGTTCCTTTCTTAATTCAAACCTGTTCATGCTGTCAGCACATAGCCATCCAGGTGAATCTGATTTCACAGGGCACACACACCTTAATTGTTAGAAAACTGAAGTGAGTTAAAGTAAATGTTGCCTATCCCTCTTAATCCTTTTGAGAATACCCTTGAAATCAAACCCCGCATTGGTGTTGAGAGTCTTGAAGACAAGGCTTTATACCATCATTCCATATTTCCCTTCTATCCCCTTTCCAACCCCCACATGCTTTGTTCTAATCATTTCTTCTTATTATCACCTCACTTTGATGAGATTTGGTCTTAAGGGGCAATGAATATCTTGTATTAAGAGATAAATATAGTTTAATGCAATGATTCTCACTCAAGGTATTTGGGGAGACGGAAAAATATAATAGCTCTACATGGTTTGGGATAGGTGGGAGATAGAGTGAGACATTGAAGCACAGAACACTAAAGGCTTGAGAACCACTCCACATTTTCTTTACCTTTTTTATTAAGACCGAAATTACTTATGGTAAATTGTATATCTCATATATATATTATTTTATTTATTTATTTTTTCACATATATATGCACCTGTCTAATTACCACCTAGATTAAGATATAGAACATTCCCAGGACTCCAGAAGGCTCCCTTTATAGCCTCCCAGTCAATAATTATTACCACTAACCACACCTCAATGATCAGATGTTTTTCTGATCCTATAACCGTAGATAAGCATCTCATGTCTTGGGACTTTATATCATTGTAATCATGTAATATCTACTTTTGTATCTGGATTCTTTGTTTAGCATTTCATCTATGTGATTCATCTACATTCTGTGTGAACAGTAGCCCATTAGTTTTCATTGTTGCATAGTATTAATTGCAATAGAATCGTTGTAGAACTGGATGGATACTATTGATGGATATTTGGATTGTGTTCAGTTTTCCCCAAATTCAGGTCCTCCCAGAACCTTATAATGTCACTTTTTTGCAGGGAAGCTCTTTATAGATTTAACTAGATGAATTAAGATGTGGTGATACTAGATTAGGTTGTGGTTGTTTTGTTGTTGTGTGCTGTGGAATCATTTCGGACCCATAAGCGACACTGTATAGGGTTTCTGATGAGTGGCTGGTGAACTTGAACCACTGACCTTGTGGTTCAAACCGACCTTGCAGTCCAGCACATTAACCCACAGCACCACACCAGGATGCCAGATTTGGAGATAGGCCCCATTTAAATGACTAGTGTCCTTATGAGAAAAAAGAACAGAGACACAGAGCTACACAGGGAGACTAGCATGTGAAGTAAGAGGGAGAGACTGGAGTGATGCATTTATAATTCAAAGCACACTTGGATTGCCACCAGCTACCAGAAGGTAAGAGAGAAGCATAAGACAAATTCTCCCCCATAATTCCAGTAGAAACCAACCTTGTCAATGCCGTAACTTTAGACTTCCAGCCTCCAGAATCATAAGAGAACAATGTCTATTGTTCGAAGCTGGTTGTGAAATTTTGTTAAGGTAACCCTAGGGAATGAATTCAGCCATGAACATTCTTGAATGTGTCTTTTGGTAGGCATAAGAACTCATTTTTGTTAAATATTTTGTTAGGTTGTTAGGTGCCTTCAAGTCAGCTCCAACTCCTCGTGACCTTATGCACAACAGAACAAAATACTGTCTGGTCCTGTGCCAACCTCACAATCATTGCTACGATTGTTGTTGATTGCATATGTACCCTGGTAAACCCTAGGGCAAGGGGCTCTGGTAGCATAGTGGATTGTGAGCTGGGCTGCTAACCACAAGGTCAGTAGTTTGAATCTACCAGCTGCTTCACAGGATGAACAGGAGGATTTCTGCTCCCTTAGAGATTTCCAGCCTCAGAAACCCCATCCAGGGTCACTCTGAGTCAAAACCAACTCCTTGGCACACCACCACCAAGTCATAGGGCATACCGGGGGTCTCCAAGAAGTTCATAGAAAAATTCCATTATCTTTTAATTCCATTTTTCCTCAAACTTTTAAAAGTCCCTTCGTATATTTGTCTAGCATTGATAGAGACAACCAAATAATTTCCCAAAGAAATTGTATCTACTCTACAATTAAAAGTTTCATTCTTTAGAGCCACTGAGCACTTACTCTGAACAATCACTTCAGCAGGTATGGAGACTCCTGGGAGAAACCAGGCACTACTCATTGCCTAGAAGTGCTAACAGCCTGGAAACCATGTCAGGAGATGGTTGGTATGAAGTGTGGTAAGTACTAGGCCAGAGGCATGTCTCACAGGGGAACCTACTGCTCAGCCTTGGAGCTCTGAGATTGGCTTCCAGACTTCAGACAACCTAACAGAGGGGAGGGAAGAGTATTTTCGTTCCTGCCGAGTTAGGCCCTGCAGGCACATACCCTGCTGGAGCCTGCTAACAGCAGTCAGCCTAGGCCAGGCTGTCAGGAGCAAACAGGCGACTGCCAACATGAGCAGTGATTTAAAGGAGAAGGTTGAGACGTCAGTGAGATGAATACCACCAATTCCGCTGCCATCCTGGAAGTGATCCATCAGGGTATCTTGGCAAAGACAGGCATAAATCCCCAGCCATTGAGGCCAAGCAGGGCTATAGTAGGAGGACCTGAATGGGATGGAAGTTCCCAGAACCAACATTTTGAAAAGTGTCAGTTGGCAACAAAGATCCCTCTTCTCCTGAGATGCGCACCACCAAAGAACATACCATCTTTGGTCATGCACCATATCTGCTCTCCTCTCTGCAATTCTGCTGTGAGACTGTCCTCAAAAGATGGACTGTCTTGCCTTTTTTTCTCATCTCCATCCTGGATCTTGCTGTATCTGGGCTTTGGCTCAAATGACTTCTTCAAATTAAAGGAGAAGATTCAAGAGTGGGTTGGAAGTGCCATTCCTATTTCCTCCCATCCAGCTAAGGCCCAGCAGAGCAGGAACCTAGGAAGTCAAGAGAAACAGAACATGGTGTGGGAACAGCAGAGTGTGTGAGTGAATGAGAGATTTTTATGAGTGAAATTTGCTCACAAGCTTCTTTAATAATGTTATTCATCTTTCTGTCAAAGTCGTCACATTAATGTAGCGGGGAGAGATTTAGAGGAGATGAATTAAGACTTAAATACACAAAATGACTTGGGGAATATTTAAATACAATACGTTTTATTTTGGTGCAGCATCCTTCATCAGGCATGTCACTCAGCCTCTTGCTAGGCTCACACAGCCTGCAAATCAGCAAGACCCACCCTCCCTCTCCTCCAAACGCTTCCTCTATCCAATGTTTGTTGTGCACCTAGTGTGTGTGAATTGATGTGGTCCAAACAGAGTCCTGGTGTGGCACTGTAGGATAAGCACTGGACCGCAAGGTCCTTTGAATTGCAAGGCTAGAATGTCAAACTCACCAGCCACTCGCTCCCCAGAAGCCCTCTACAGGGTCGCTGTGAGTTGGAACTCACTCAATCGCGCTTAACAACAACAGAGTACAGACTACCTAGGTGATGCAAATAGTCAATGTGCTTGGTTGTTAACCTGAAGGTTGATAGTTCAAGTCTACCCACAGGAATCTCAGAAGACTGGCTTGGTAGTCTACTTCTGAAAAAATCAGCCTTTGAAAATCCTATGGAGCATAGTTCTCCTATGACTCACCTGAGATAATCCTGAATTTGAGTCAACTCAATGACAACTGGTTGAAACAGAGTTCCTAAAAGATGGTTGGAGGACCAGGAGACCTGAGAACCTGCCTGTTTGGGCATAGACTGGTCACTTTTCCTACTGGGACCTTGAGTTCTTCATTGGAAGTTTCACTGAATTCCCAAGAATACACAAACTCCTTGAGGATAGTTACAGAGGAACTAGGGGATCCCCAGGTTGCAGCCTTCTGGGTTCTCCTCCACCCCCTAGATAGCAGCTAATTACTATATACTTTTTTACATTTTGTCCATTGTATATTATTTCAGGGAGTCCTGGTGTGGTGCTGTGGGATAAGCACTCGACCATAAGGCCAATTTGAACCATAAGGTTGGCAGTTCAAACTCGTCAGCCGCTCCTCAGAAACCCTATACAAGGTCGCTATGAATCAGAACCAAGTTGATGACACTTAACAACAATACTATTTTAGGTAAAATGAAGGTATTCTGTCTTTGGAAAATCAGGAGTTTAGTTTTTGGTTCATTCATTCTTTCAACAAATAATTACTAAGCTCTTCTCTAGGCCAGACTCTGCATTAAGGTAAGATTGTTAAGACTGGCTGGTTCACATACCCTAGTTGGTTAGAGTCTATTGTCCAAGTCTAACATTTCTTTTTATTTTTTTTAAGCTTTTAAAAATTGTAATTTGGGTGGAAGTTGACAGAGCCAATCAATTTTCCATTCAGCAATTCACACATATTTTGTTTCGTGACACTGACTGCCATTTCTACAATGTAGCAATATTTGTCTCATGTCTTCCCTGTGTTTCCAATTTCCACTCATTCTTCTTTCCTAGACCTTCATATCTTCTGGGTGCATGCTGCCATTTTGATATGTATGGTTGATTGTTCTAACAAGTGAATACTCCCCTGGTGTTTGTTATTGATCACATATAAACCTGTCTATTTGATTGGACTCCAGGTGTGGCGTCATGGGTTAATGCGCTGTACTGCAAAGTCGGTTTGAACCACAATCAGCAGTTCAAATTAATCCGTGTCTACTCGGAAACCCTATGAGTCAGAATCGACTCAATGACACTTAACAACAGCAAAAACATGTTTGACTGCATGGTGAGCAATGGGGAGGATTTCAGTTCTAAACTTGAAAGGTGTCTAAGGGCCATAATCTCAGGGGTCCCACCTGTAAGCCTGGTCTTTTTGGTGATTTTGAATTCTGTTCATATTTTTCTCCCACTCTATTTAGAACCCCTTCAGAGAAGTTGGCAGTAGTAGCTAGACACTACCTAGTTCTTCTGATCTCAGGATTTTGGAGGCTGGGGTTCAGGTGACCCATTAGTCTTTTGGATCATTTGTTTCTATGGTTTCAGCAGTGAATTGGGCATTCAGCAAGCAACTTTTCTATTTAGGGTCACTATGGGTCAGAACCAACTCAACAGCACTGAACAACAGCAACATGCATCTTTGATTTTCTTCACTCATCTTTCTCCAAGTGGGGAAAGATCACTAGTTGCACTTTAGATGACCACTCAACAAAATTGGATGTAGAACATCGTCTCTATGGATTAGGTTATATCAACTGATCTTGATGTCCACTGAAATCATGGTCCTGAGCCCCTAGACACCACCACCTCTAGCCAAGGTATTTGACTATGATTTTGAAGTTTTCACAACTTTGCCACCTGTATGTTTTACTAAGTCCATGGATATATTTGTAGCACATGTGATTCAGAGTGAAGAGTGTGTCCTGATGGGATTAAGAAGGATAAGTTTCCTGAAGGAGGTAGGCTTCAAAGATCACTTGCCAGGCATGGTTTCTGACCACACAGAGCTAGTTTTCTTGATGGACATGGAGAGACTTGGCTTGGGCTGCACAGAGGGTACAGTGAAGACATCAGACTAGAAGTCAAAAAAAGACAAGGAGAAACCAGACATGGGCCATTCACTCTAGGTGTTTGGAATCTCCCCCATTGTCTGGCTGGGTCTGAGTCAAGGGCTGAAACCCTGAGAAAGTTAACATTCAATTCACTTATCTCATCCATCACTTGCACCCCACCCCACTACCAACAGCTCTCTCCTTCCTACCCAAGCCTCCAGGGATTTAGACAATGGGAAAGGGACCCCTTTTTGGATGGGAGGCCTTACCACCCAGCCCTCTTCTCTTGTCTCCCCCAGAGCCACTCTCCTAGGGCAGAAGCAAACCATCTGTGCTTAGAGTCCTATTAACTTTCCAGAAATCCTTGCTCCCAATAGCAAGGCCAGAGACTCACTTCAGCCTGATCTACATGGGTTATTCAGGCAGAGTCTGAATTATGTCACACAGAGGCATGAGGAGGAAATGGACTGTCAGGAGTCCAAGGAAGTTGTGGTGAATGACTTTGCTCTCTCTTTGAAAACAAGGTTTCTCCATTATGCTTTCTGTGTGGATTATACTCTTTTAGGTTCAAGAAATAAGGATATGCTCTCATTACTGAGACCATTTTCACGAACACAGAAATGAAGGCTTAAGGCAGGTCAATGCCTGGTGTGTGTGTGGTGGGGGAGGGGGGAGGGAAGGGAATGGGGAGATAAGTCCCTGAGGAATCAACTCAGTTCTTCAATCATTCACAGAATCAACACATTGAGAAAAGGCATTGATCAGGTCCTAGGGTTCCTCCACTGTGAGTGTTTCTTCTTTTGGTCTTTTCTTCGTTGGCTCCTACCACCACTGACTAACTCTCCAGCCCATGAACAACCTTCATTCACACTTCTGAGGAAGTTTCTGACTGATTTGGCTAGTCACCACCATATCGGACTGCCACCCCTCAGTGGGCAGGCTAGACTGCCCACCACCATACAGACCATTGGCAGACTAGAGTTTGGCTGCCATTGGATCTGAACTTCACTTTTGCATCATTAGCTGTAGTGAGAGAGGTAGGTTAGGTAGCCTGAGGTGCAGAGGCCCATGTAAATGGAACCTGCAGAAGATGGCTAGGGTTATAGGCACAACAGAGCTCACACAGGCTTTCTAGGGAGGACTATATAGACAGGCACCTGGTCTACTCCTCAGGACACTAGGGAACTGCGAAGACACGGGGAGGGGAAGGATCAGGGTACAGGGACTGAATGTTCACAAAATATCTGAAAAAACATTTGGAATTTGTGTGTAACCCACTCTCAGAGCTAGGTCTACATATGATTCCCGGCTTGACCTGAAACCAACAGCTTACACCAGAATCAGAACTCCTCAAAGACAACATATCTTTTCTGTTTAACATGTCAATCTGCGGTGATGGTCCAGAATACAGATGTCAAGATAATGATGTTCTGGAAGTGAAAGCACTCAGAATGTCCTGCTCTTTTAGGTATAAGCAGAAAAGGATGGGCCCCCAATCCAGAAAAAAAATGAAGGTCAGGTCATTATTAGCTATGACCAGCAAGCAGTCCTTGGGTTTTGTCTAGAGGAACACTCCAGACAATGAACTTCAATTCAGAAAGTTCCCTGGGAGTGCAAGATGGCCCACGCTTTTCCCTCTCTGCTGCACTGAGTAGGGAGATGAGATCATTCAAAGTCCATTTCCCAGTCCTTTGCTGGACCAGAGGCCATATTCCTCAAGGGTATGATGACCCTTTGAAGAAAGATGTAGTTTCTAGTTGTGTTTTGGAGTCATCTTCCTTAGTCGTGAAAGTAGATGTGTACTGAATCTCCCAGACTCTCTTTGAGGGGACCCCTTTGCCCTTAAGGAGATGTGTATTTTTTTTCATCTAAATGGGGAGAAAGTAGTGGTTCCCACAAGAACTGTTTTCGGATAAGTAAAACAGTATGAAAATAAAATAAAGGCAATCTGGAAACTACTGTCTTTTCTCTGTTTTCCTGTCAGAAGCCAAGCTCAGTGGGCAAGTCAACAAAGGGCACAAAGACTAGGGAGAAACCTCTTCAGCTCCTGCCAGGATTCCTAGGTCATGGAGGGGCCATTCAATCTGGAGGCTGGAGAGGTATAAAAGACCACATATAAAGAAAACCCTGCCAAGTATAGACCCACAAGATCCCCAAGAAACTGATTTATGAGAAGGACTGAATACGGTCTTGGGACTAGGATAGGGTGTATCTAACCTCTTGCAATAAAACCAGGTCGACTTCACCAGTGTATTGAAGTTATGCTGATAAAACTCAGGTCTTATTGATATTTGCATTGATCATAGAGATCAATGTATACATTTCTGGTGGGCTTGAATCACCGACCAGTGCTTATCAAGACTCTGGAAGTCTCTGCGAAAGTTCTGAAAAATACATTATCCTATTAGGAGGTTTTATCAGGAAGCAAACCGACAATTTATATGAAAATATTTTGTAAGGTATTAGTTATTGCCACTGTTGTTATATGCCGATTCATAGTGACCCTATATACAACAGAAGGAAACACTGCTTAGTCCTCCTAATGCTGCATCATACTCACCATGGTAACATTTGAGCTCACTGCTGTGGCCACTGTGCCAATCCATCTCATTGGGGTCTCTCACTTTTTCACTGACCCTCCACTTACCAAGCACTATAGTCTTCTCCAGGGACTCGTCCTTTCTGATAACATATCCGAAGCGTAAGAGATGAATTCTTGCCTTCCTAGCTTTGAAGGAGCATTCTGGCTGTACTTCTCCCAACTCAGATTTGTTTGTTCTTCTAGCAGTTCATAGTACTTTTTACATTCTTTCCAACACTATAATTCAAATGCATCAAATCTTATATGGTCTTCCTTATTCATTGTCCAGCTTTGACATGCATATAAGGCTATTGAAAATACCATGCTTTGGCGCAGGTGTACCTTAGTTCTCAAACTGACAGCTTTGCTTTTGAACACTTTAAAGAGGTCTCATGCAGCAGATTTCCGTAATGCAATATGTCTTTTGATTTCTTGACTGCTGCTTCCCTGAACATTGATTCTGGATACAAGTAAAATGAAATCTTTAACAACTTCAATCTTTTTTCCATTTATCATAATGTTATTTATTGGTCCAGTGGTGAGGATTTATTTTCTTCTTTACAGTGAGGTTCAATCCTTTCTGAAGACTTTGATCTTTATCAGTAAGTATTTTAAGTCCTCTTTGCTTCCAGCAAGAAAGTTTGTATCATCTGCATATCACAGGTTATTAATGAGTCTTCCTCAAATCCTGATGACACATTCTTCTCCATATAATCCAGTTTCTCAGATTATTTGCTCAGCATATAGATTGAATAAGTATGGTGAAAAGATCCAACACCCTGGCACACATCTTTCTTGATTTTAAAACATTCAGTATCCCCTTATTCTGTTTGAACAATTGCCTCTTATTCTATGTACAGGTTCCTCATGAGCACGATTAAGTGTTCTGGAACTCCCATTCTTTTCAATGTTATCAGTAGTTTGTCATGATCCACAGATGCAAAAGCCTTTGCATAGCCAATAAAGCACTGCGGGCTAATGTGCTGGACTGCAAAGTTGGTTTGAACTACAAGGTCGGTGGTTCAAGCTCACCAGCTGCTCCTTGGAAACCCTATATAGAGTCGCTGTGGGTCAGAACTGACTCAATGGCACTTAACAACAACAATCTTTCTGGTATTCTTTGCTTTTCATCAAGATTCATTTGACTTCAGCAATGATATCCCTCGTTCCTTGTTCTTGTCTGAATCTCGCTTGAGTTTTGGCAGTTCCCTGTTGATGTACTGTTGCAACCATTTTTGAATTATCTTGAACAAAATTATACTTGCATGTGATGTTAATAATATTGTTTAATGGTTTCAGCATTCTGTTGGATCACTTCTGTTTGGAATAGGCACATATATGGATCTCTTCCTATTGGTTGGCCAGGTAGCTGTCTTCCAAATTTCCTGACATAAATGGGTTAGTACTTTCAGCACTACTTCAGTTTGTTGAAAGACTGCAATTTGTATTCTGTCAATTCCTAGAGGCTTGTTTTTTGCCAAAGCCTTCAGTGCAGCTTGGACTTCTTCCTTCAGTACCATCAATTCTTGATCATATGCTACCTCTTGAAATGGTTCAACATCGATCTTTTTTGGGGGGGACACTGACTGTATATTCCTTCCATTTTCTTTTGATGCTTTCTGCATTTTCAATATTTTGCCCATAAAATCCTTCAATATGACAAGTCAAGACTTGAATTTTTTATTCAGTTCTTTCGGATTGAGAAATGCTGAATGGGTTCTTCTCTTTTGGTTTTCTAGCTCCAGGTCTTTGCACATTTTATTATAATCCTTAGCTTTGTCTTCTCAAGTTTGCCTTTGAAATTTTCTCTTCAGCTCTTTTACTTCCTTATTTCTTCCAAATGTATTAGCTTCTCTATGCTTAAGAGCAAGTTTCAGAGTTTCTTCTGATATACATTTTGGTATTTTATTTCTTTCCTGTCTTTTTAGTGACCTTTTGCTTTCTTCCTGTATGGTATTCTTCATGTCATCCCACAATGACCTGATCTTTGGTCATTATGTCTAATGCAACAAATTTCTTCTTGAGATAGTCTCTATATTCTGATGTGATATATTCAGGGTTATATTTTAACTCTCATGAACTTGTTTTGATTTTCTTTAGCTTCAGCAGGAACTTGCTGCAATCTGTTCCTGGCCTTGGTTTGACTGATGATATTGAGCTTCTCCATCATCTCTTCCCATAATCCCTGGTAAATGACATCATGTTTGGTAATGGAGTAACACAATAACTGAAATAATGAACTCAAACAATTGTGAGGATGGCACAGAACCAGATAATGTTTCATTCTGTTGTGCTTAAGTCATATGATTTGGAACTGACTCAAAGAACAAATATTGACTCAATGACACCTAACAACAACATCAAAACAATGGCTATTATTATGAAAAGGAAAACAACAAGTGTTGTGTGAAAAGGTAGAAAAACTGGAACCTTCACCTATTACTGGTGGGATTATACAATGGAATAGCTTCTATGGAAAGTAGATCCACAGTTCCTCAAAAAGTTTCTTCAGAAGAGTAGAATTAACATATGATCCAGCAGTTCCACTCATAGGTATACACCCCAAAGATGAAAAGTAGGGATACAACAAGATAGTTACAACACTAAACACAATCACCCAAACTTGAAAACAAATTAATGTCCAAACCAACAAGTTAATGGATAAGCAAAATGTGGTATATCCATCCAATGGAAAGCAAGTTTTATTCATCCATTAAGAGAAATGAAGTTTGATACATGCTACCACGTGAATGAATTTTGAAAACATTGTTGTTGTTATTGTTGTTAAGTGCCATCGAGTCAGTTCTGACTCATAGACACCCTGTATCAGGTTTCTGAGGAGCAGCTGTTGAGTTTGAACCACCAACCTTGTAGTTCAAACCTACCCTGCAGTCCATTGCATTATCTTGCAGCACCACCCCAGGACTAATGAAAACAGTAGACTAAATGAAATAAATCAGACACAAAAGAATAAATATTGTATAATCCCACTTAGGTGAAATATCTAGACTAGAAAATCCACAGAGACCAAAGTTTCTTAGTAGAGACACTTGGGAAGAAAGTTTATGTTAAGGGTGTCGGGAACTTTGGAAACAGAAAGTGGTGATAATTGTACACCATAGTGAACGTCATGAATGGCATTGAGTTGTACATGTGAAAATGGTTGAGAAGACAATTATTTGGTTGTGTATATTTTATCACATAACATTAACAACAAAATCCATGGTAGGTTACTTGTTTGGAGTTCAGAGGCTCAAAGCATTACACATCTTTGCTTGTTTCCTGTGATTTGTTGAATTATCCTTTCTAGGGATACAGTACAAATGAATTTATGTCTAGGAATGAAATGTAAATTATAATACAAATGTATAAAAGGTAAAGACTTTTGTCTTCTCACATTCCTACCATGAGCCAATGAACTCATGTTCCTGATCTTCTGACAAATCAGACCCCAGATGCTAACATGACATAGAGAACCTTCAGTCATGTAACTTAGTGAAATGAAGAGCATTCTGGGCCAAAAGTTAAGAAGCTTGGGTTCAAATCTTGATCTGCCCCTTACCAGCTCTGTACCCTTTTCAAACCCTTAGGATCCTTGGTTTCTTCAAAAGATTGATAAGAATAATACCCACTAGTAAATTTTTGTTGGAAGGACCAAATGAGGTAATGGATATACTCTCTCAGGGTGCTGGGCACAGTAAAGGATTAGTTAACATTCCTTAGAGTTGAAGGAGAGGCAGGATTCTGGGTGATGACTGATTGGAATGGACTCTCAACAGGATTTGGTCAGAGAATGGACACTACATTTAGACCTAGTCAGCCACTTATAAAGGGATGCTCAGTTAGATGCTCCATTCACAAACAAAACCAAACCCACTGACATTGAGTCCGTTCTAACTTACAGCAATCCTACAGGACAGAGCAGTATGGCCCCACAGGCTTCCCAAGGCCTATGAATGCAGACTGTCACATCTTTCTACTGTGGAGCAACTGGTGGGTTGAAACTGTTTACCTTTTAGTTAGCAACCTAGTGCTTAACCAAAGCTTCTTTGCTACAACCATTGGGCTTGTCAAATACTAATATCATGTGGATTCTATAAAACTCAACAACATTCTTCAATGGATTCATTAAAACAAACACACCTCTTGTTTATCAATACTATTCACCCCAAGTGAAGATGACAACAATCAATTAAATAAACAAATCAACATTTAGCTTAAGTCAAGGCAGACTTGATTAATTACCTCATCATTGATTGACATTAACTATATTAGCTAGCTTTGCTATGGTGACAAATAATCCCCAAATCTTAGTGGCTAAAAACCACAAAACATTTATTATTCATAGAGTAGGTTTGACAGCCATGAGTGTCTTCTCATTCCAGGACTTGGGCTGAAAAAGTGGCCCCTGATTTAGTGTCTACTGTTGGGTGGTGCAAACAGTAAAGTGCTCAGCTACTAACTGAAAAGTTGGCAGTTCGAATCCGTCCAAAGGAGCCTCAAGAGGAAACCCTGATGATCTACTTCCAGAAGATCACAACCCTGGAAAACCCTGTGGATCAAGTTCTACTCTGATACACTAGGGATCACCATGGCTCAGAGTCCACTTGAATGCAACAAAGTTTAGGATTTTGGTGGTGGAGGGAGTTCAAAATACAAAGGCCATGGTTTGAGCCCACCAGCCAGTCTACAGGACAAAGATGACACTCTCTGTTCATGCGAAGATTTAAAGCCTCAGAAACCCCATACTGGGTCACTATGAGTTGGACCAACTCAACCAAATGTAGCAAAAATGACAGTAGAAGGAGACTAGCAAAAGAACCAGTTGATCACACTCCTTCCAGTTTCTACACTGACTCACATGCCATTGGCCCAAGTAAGTCACATGGTCAAGCCTGACTTGGAAAGGCAGCACACAGGCATGAGGGAGGGAGGATGCTCCATTCCTAAAGGTCAATGCAAGTCTCAGGGAAACAGGCAAGGATGCATAATACTTGTCCATGAAGGAAGTGAGTATCTGGGAACAAGGGATGTAATCCACTACAGTGACCCCTGCACTTTGGATTTGCATGTTGTTGTTCAGTGCCATTGAGTCATTTGTGACTCATAGTGATTGTCTGCATCAATATGGAAATGAAACGCACAACAGAATGAAACACTGCCCGGTCTTTCTCCATTTACAACCATTATGTTTAAATCCACTGTTACCGCCACCATGTCAATCGTCTCCTTAGGGTTCTTCCTCTAACACAGCTTCACATATAACATATTTTATCTTCTGTTGACTTCAAGTATCAGGTATACTCAGTGAGTGTGGTTTGCAGTATGGACCATAACGCTGAGGGTCTACTGTGCAGCCAGGATCCGTTCATCCAGGTCTTCTGTATGCTTCCTCCTTTTATCTTTCTGACTGGCTCCCTTCAGGCCTGCCCAGCCCTCAGGCCTTCCCTGACTCTCAGACTGGACTCACTCAGGTGACTTTTTCCATGTCTGGGTAGCAGATGGAGCTGCTTCATGACCTCCTTGGGTCCAGTGACCAAGATGGACTTTCGTCAGCCCTCGGGATGCCCATGGACTCTTGGGCAGGGCTATCCAGCTCCACTCCAGTCAGCTCTACAGATTGAAGCCTCAAACACAGAATTTCTGCTTCAGGTAATACAGCTGGTCCTTCCTGAATAATGCATGGCACACATCACACCGGACCAAGGACAAGTGGCTGAGAAATTGGGGTTTTCATTTTATTTCATTATTTTGCTTTCAGACCCAAGCATTTGCTGCTATCAAGCATTTCAAAGAGGACAAGACAGCAAGCGCCTGGGACAAGTAGGGAAGGTCAAAGGGACTGCAATGGGGAGACAGGGCCTGAAAGTGGGGTCTTGGCAGAATGTGCTTCATAAGGGAATGAGATAGACATGAAATTCTGAGTAAACAGACTTTCTGGTGGCTGCCTACATGGAGTCTGGGGACTCACACTTCCACCCACATCAGTCGGTGACTGAGGTGAGCAGGAAGACTGGAGAGCTGAAGTGATAATTAGGATTTGAAATCAGGGTCCAAAGCAAAGGATTGTCATCAATAGAGCAAATGGCCCTTGGTAAGAGCGATTCAACACCAACAAGCAGATTGGGTTTAAGCTAATGAATGAGCCCAACTGGAGTTAGAAAGCAAATGACCTGGACCTGCTCCCTCCTGGTTTGGGCTCCCATGGTGGTGGTGGTGGTGGTGGTGGTAGTGTGCCATGGAGTTAGTTCTGACTTATAGTGACCTTGTATAGGGTTTCTGAGGCTGCAAATCTTTACAGGAGCAGAAAGCCGCATCTTTCTTCCACAGAACGGCTGGTAATTTCGAACTGCTGAACTTGAGATTAGCAACCCAACTCATAACCACTATGCTACCAGAGCTTCTACCTGTCTATACCTCCCTGTAGGGAGATTTGAGTTTGATTCTTGACCAAAACACCTCAGGTACACTTAATATCCATCTATCAGTGGAGGCGTGTGTGCTACTATGATGTTTAATAGGTTTCAGTGTAGCTTCCAGACTAAGGTAAACTCGGAAGAAAGGCCTGGCAATCTCCGGAAAATTAGCCAGTGAAAATGTTATGGATCACGATGGTCTGACCCACATCCTATCATAGGGATGAAGCAGGACAAAGTCATGTTCTTTTCTATTGTACAGGAGGTCACTGTGAATTGAGGGCCAACTCAAAGGCAGGTAACAGAGCAACATAAGGCCCCAACCTGTACCACAATTGATCCAAATAAAACTATCTTACCTACCATGAACCACCATCTCCACTATACTCACATCTTTTGCTCTAAGCAGGTTAGTTTCTTCACAAGTCCTTGTAGAGCACATGCTATTCCTCAGCTCCAGGTCTTTGCTTGTGTCCATTCCCCGAGCTGGACTCTCTTCCCAATCTCTCTCAGGCAGACTTTAAGGGTCCTTTAAGGATCAGCATGTGACCTGCTGTTATTTGAACACTTATACCCACATTGATGTTTTCCTTCTCTAAATTCCAGCAATCACCTCCAATGGCGACTCATTTTGTGTTATTACGGTTACTAATAATGTACAAACTGAAAGCATTTTATCGCTGGTTTCACACACTTCTCAGAGCTCTAGGGTCATGAATGCCTTAGACACATTCTCCCAACTCTTCAACTATGTTGTTAAGCATGTCAAGTTGTTTTTTACTCATAGCGACATTGTATAAGGTTTACAAGATGTAGCTGGTGGGTTTGAACCACTGACCTTGTTAGTTATAAGTTTTTATCTGTGTTTTATCTTACAGTTTCACACAAGATTTTTCTTTTGAAAAAAAATATTGCTCTATTGATTTGAAAACCACTGCTTTTATTATTATTTATAAAAATTTCATTCTCACAAGAAGTTTGTGAGGTATATAGAACTAAATATCATCACCCACATTTTATAACTGAGGAAACTGAGATTCAGAGGGGCTAACTGTCTCACCAAGGACACACAGCTAAGGAAAAAGGGAGAATCCAATGTATTTACAACTTTCCTTTAAGAGTGGTTTGGCTCTAAATAGGTCTCAGAGTGGCTCACATGGTTTGCGCTTGACTATTAACCAAAAAGTGTCCTGGTGTGGCACTGCAGGTTAATGAGCTGGACTGCAAAGTCAGTTTGAACCACAAGGTCAGCGGTCCAAGCTAACCATCTGCTTCTCGGAAACCCTACACAGGCTCGTAAAAGGTCGGAACCGACTTGAGGGCACTTAATAGCAACAATTAACCTAAAAGTTGGCAGTTAGAACCCACCCAGAGGCACCACGGATAAAGGACTAGTGATATGCTTCCATAAGGATTATAGCAAAAACAAAACAAAACCCAGGAGCTGTAAAAAAGCAATACTGCTGTGTAACACATGAGTCGCCATGAGTTAGGATCAACTCTATGGCATCTCTTTAGGTTTGTTTTACTAACTTGTTAACTTCTCTCAGAAGCAGAAACTACATTTTAACATTCATTAAATCTGTGTATTTCCTGAGCAGAGTACAGGGCAGGCACATGGTAGTTATTCACTACTTACGTAGGCCTTGGTGGGAGGTCCACCCGTGACTCTGCTGAAGACACAAAGCCAGCGTTACCTTTTTTATTCCTTTCCCCTTTCTCTGACAGGACATAAGCACTAGCTGAGTGATTTACAAGACTGTACCAGACACCCAGGCATTTTATATAATCAAAGGGACACTTTCTCACTCCCTTGCTCTGCTGTTGATATGGTTACAAAGTCGTATTATTAGCCTAGAGGATGGGGTAAGAGTATACATCACTCACATTGTCACTGTTTTAAAGAGATGCGGTTACCTCCGGGAGACCAAGCTGTGGATTGTAACAATGACACTGGGGTCACATCACATGTAGCCCCTGTTCTCTGTCTCCCTCATCTTCCTTCCTCCATCCTGGGAATGTAGTGATCCCACCAGGAGGAAAAAGGGAGTGCCCTCCCTTTTCGGGTTCCCCCAGTCACACTTTGGGAAAATAGCACTGTCTCTGTGGTTTTAACCTAACCCAAGGAGGAGGCATAAAAGGGACCACCTTCAGGATGGTAAGAAGCTGAAATAGTGGGTTGACTCACAAAGGGGAGGATTAAAAAAAAAAAAAAAGGATAAATCGAGGTAAAATTGTTTCAAAATTGAATGTTTTTCACTATTTTCAATGTGGTGTGTGCTGTGCTCCAAGATGATTCCCTCTCAGGGGCTTAAGAAAAGCTGTAAATAGAATGAATTGCTTTTAGGGACATACTCCGGTAGTTTGCATCTCAAGAAAATACATGCTAATGCATGTAGACTATCATTATTGGGGGGAACCTATGTATACAAACTCTTATGTTCACGAAAAGCAGATTTCTGATTGCTAGCATTTTTCCAAAGTCTTTGTCATAAGTAGGCTGAATATCTAGCAGGAAGAGGTGGATTCGGTTACGACTTCATGCTGTGTCTCTCCTAGGCCAGGGTTGGAAGGTGGTCTCGGTTTGCCTAACAGAGGATTGCTCTGAAACCCAAAACAGAGAAAGCAGAGATTTGTCTAAGGACCCAAATTAAAGCTAAGTCAATCTGGACTCACCTGCAATTGTGGGACTTCAGGGCTGTTTAGAGGCAGAAGGAGAGGCCTTTAAGAGGCCTTCACCAGAGGGCGCCCACTTGGTTCAGCAGAATGAGGCAGCACCTTCCACATGCCCCCAAACCCATCTCTTCTGTCCATTCCAGGGCATTATCATGGGCTTGCTTTCCCCTTGCTCAGCCAGCCTCTTCTGAATTTTCTTCTACTCTGGGAAAGTGGGTTAAACAGCACAGGGCTTTGCGAGGAACACAGCCAACAAATGAGATATCAAACGCAGCTTTCCATGTAAGAGATCAGACTCTCCGGCAGGCACACACGCCGGCGCTCGGCTGGAGCTCCGTGGCTCTGCAGCCAGCTTCATTTAGGATTCATAAATACTTTTGCGCACTCCTGCACATACAGCCGCCAAAGGAATTTCGTTCTGTATCATCTGCATTCAAATTCAACAAAGTGAGGAAATGCGGACATTAAAAAAGAAGAAGGAAGAGCTCTAAAGGAAATCTGAATGGTGGGTTGTTGGTAACTGATGACTTGCAGAAGGGTTCTTTGAACATCATTTTCTGGCAGGGAGGAGTCCCCTAGACTTTAGTTCACTTGTATGCAGTCTGGTGGGGGTGATGTAGCCCATAGAAGTCAACAGGAGGGTTACTTGGTCAATGACTTTTGGAAATATGCTGAATTGGGTGCTTTTACAACTGGGAATTCATCTTGGGTTGTGTTGGTTCTAAAGTGCCTCCTTTGAAGCTTCTAGGGAGCCTGGGTCCTCTTGAGCTTCATCACAGGCCTTAGACCTGGGGAACAAACACAAATGCCTCAGGTAACCAGGCTAGTGAATCTACAGACACAAAAGTGTCCAGGAGGTAATGAACATGGCTGCCCAGCCTGAAGGGGATAGCAGTTACTCAACTCCAGCTGGTTGTTGTCAAGTGAGAATTATTGTCAAATCTCCTACTCAATTTTAAAACCCATATTTAAAAAAGAAAAAAGTAAAATCTTGATTTTCAAATGATGACAGCTAGTTTTTAAAACATTAAATACTATGTATGCCAAGCAAAACAATCCCAACAGGTTGTACCTTGTACCAATTCCACCCTAAACGCTCTAGTCTAACAAACACCTGCCTTTTCTGATTGTCTGAAATGTGTATGTGATCTGTGCCCCATAATTTTCCAAGTTTGACTTTTTTTATCTTGTTTGTTTGCTCAGCAAGACTATGTGCATTTCAAGGGCAAGAGCTTGTCTTAAACTTTTCTCCATTGTTCCCAGGTGAGAGTGAGTGCTCAGTATCTTTTAGTGAGTTATAACCTACCCCATTCCACAAAGGAATTGAAAAATACTACATAAATGCATGTGACAGAAAAATAAAATACATTGTTGAAAGCATCAGGATAAATACTTGGACTTGTCTTGTTGTCTGGGTGTCTCTAAGGCATGGTGTTTGTGTGAGTTTCCTTCGGATAACATCCAGATGTCGTCTTTAAACTATGTGCAGAGTCCAGAGGCATGAGAGGGGGACTGGCACATAGGAAAAGCTCACAAATTATTTGTGGAGTGAATGAAAGACAATGCAATTGAAATGGCCTTGGAAAAGGAGGTCTACAGATAATACACAGAGAGGTTAGCCCCACCTGGAGCTGGAAAGAAGAATAATAAATGAAATTCTCTCTATTGAGCCTTTTTAAGTTGTAAACAACAGAAATATAACTAAAATTCATTTAGACAAAATGTGGAATGTACTGGTAAAGGTATGGAGATGATATCTTTCCAAGCCATAGAAAAAGAAGGGAATCATCCAGACACACAGGAAAATCTGAGCCAGATATATAGTCACAATGCTCTCTGTATTTAATCTCTGCATTTCTTTGAGTGTCAGCTTTATTTTCTCCCTCACTATTCAGGTTTCCTCTAAGCAGTAGGGAACAAAGCTACAAATGACCTCCAAGTTTCACAACCAACAACTTCTATTCCCAGAAAGAACTATTTCATATTCTTTTTGGTAGAAAGGTTAGAAATCTTGGGAAGGGACTCTGAAGGCCTCAGCTGAGGTTTAAATGTCCATCTCAGATGTCCACCTCAATCAAGCATGATGACCAGGAGAAGGGGTTGCCACGATTAGCCTAGCTCTGATCAGAAGATGGAGATGCTATTCTAAAAAATGAAGGGTAATGGCAGATCAAACATCCTCTTGGAGTTCATAGAGCACTTGGCTACAAGTGGTTCCCCCATGTATCATCTTCTTTTATTTATCCCACAGAAAACCCTGTGAGGAAAATAGGGCATTATTATTGTGGCCAGTCTAATGGAAAAAAAAAATTAAATTCAGAAAGATAAAGCAAATGCACCAAGGCCACATAGCTTTTAAGTTTCCAGATCTTAATTCATTTTTTTTAAAATCTACTTTCTAACTTCAATATACCTTATACCAGGAGGTTAGTGTGTAGATTGTAAGTTTTCCAGAGAAAGAATCAATTTTCATAAGATCATGCTCTCCTGAAAGATATCAAAAGCCTTGCCTGGGAGACCTCTAACTTGTTTGCTATTGTTCAGTTCCTCTCTAAATTTTGGTGGATTTTCCTGAGACACTCGCATCAATGGCCAACTCTGTTCAGTTTAGGGACTTTGTTGTCTGTTCAGGATCCATATCCAAGGATTTCAGTCCCATCTTTACCACATTATTTATTATCTAATTTTGGGCAGTTAGAGGTACATTGGCCTTGTGGCATGGTTGGAACTCTCTGGTCTACAAGTGTTATTACCCAGAAAAAAAGAGGGAGAAGAAAAGAGAAAAAATTAATTTGGGGATTGAGGACCTGACACAGAGGAAGATGACCATTTTCCTATCTCTAGTTGAAAGTAGTTTCACTTATTTTCTCTGATGAGTGTCACAACCCTATAGTGAGCTACTAAGACCTTGAAATTAGTCTATATTGGGTTAATGTGCTGGACTGCAAAGTTGGTTTGAACTATAAGTTTGGCAGTTCAAGCTCACCAGCCACTCTTTGGAAATCTTATATAGGGTCGCTATGGGTCGGAACCAACTTGATGGCACTTTACAACAACAATCCAAAGACAATGAGGGCAAGAGGCCTCCTCAGCAGTGTCACCAAAATCCCCCAGTAGACTCAGACTTCCAACTGCTTTTGAGGCAAATCATGAATATGCACCCTTCTTTCATCCTGCATATCAATGTCCAGAGCAGTACAGAACTTCATTGATTTGAGTTGTATCAGCCAGACCCTGCATCAAGTTGCTTTGCCATAGTGTAGTAAGTGCAGCATACTGAAAAGAAAGAATTGCTCTTGACACAAGGATTATATTGCTGCCAAAGGCGTCAATAATCTATTGAAGGTGTGGGACAATATTACACTAATTATCAACTGAGGAAAGCCATCACAAGGAAGAAACAAGGAAAGTTTCGATTTCCCCTTCTATATATACAGTCTATCTCTCCATCCCATAATGATTTGCTGTTCTGTAGGTTTAGCCTCATGCATAATGCAGTGATCCACATGGCAGGAAAACATTTAGAAAACATCTTTTGCCTTCTCCAGGAGTCTGGAGCAAAGGTGGCTTACAGCTATTCATCCATGCAAGGAAAGCTATCACTGCTGCGGCCCGCTAGAAGACATGGGGGCCACGGCCTCTCTCGTTCCCATTTGGTGACTTGCCTAAGGTGACATAATAAATTGTTATGACCCAGTCATGGAAGAAAAATACAGGTGGGATGGGATAAATTGATGCCACCTCAGTCTTTCTAGCAATCCTGGTGGTGAGAAACTTCGCCGTGGAGGTTTTGCTTTTCCAGAAAGAAAGAGTGGTGATTTTTTTTTTTTTTTTTTGCTACTGATGAAGATGAAGGAATAGAGGTCTCTGCAGGAATTACAGGGAAACTTGATTGAATTGAGTGGTTCCTAAATATTCCTAACTATTCATTCTAAAATTTTATTGAACATCTATATATTTGTTGTTGTTAAGTGCCGTCGAGTTGGTTCCGACCCATAGTGACCCTGTACAGTGTTTCCGAGGGTGTAAATTTTTACGGAAGTAGAAAGCCTCATCTTTTTCCCACGGAGCGGCTGGTAGTTTTGAACCGCTGACCTTAAGGTTCGCAGCCCGATATATTAGGTACAGTGAAAAACACTCTCAAAACACACAATATATTGGGAGACACAAACAAACATATTAGATAATGACACTGGTGGTTGAGGTGTTAGAATCATTTATTGTTTGTTTGTTTTTTCTAAGTTTTTATTGTGAATCGAGTGATAGTTTACATGGGAGAACATCGGTTTTACATTCATTCTATGGTATTTCGTTTCATTGCAATTATTACAATCCCCTCAATACATCATTATTCAACAGTATTTGTTTCTATTCCGTCTGGCTATTGGTCTTTTTTGTTTTCTTTTGGATGTACACAAAAACACTCAGGAATATATAATTATTTAAGCAACCAAAGGTTGCATTCTGCAAGCCTGGATGCAAGCACACACACTTTCCCTTTCCATCAGTCTAGAGTCCTCAGCTGCTCTCTCTCTCCATGCCCTAATTTCTGCCTCCATCTCTGGTGTCCCTGCTTCTCTGGATAGGGTCCCATGTTTCACTCATGCTCTTTTCTCTTGGACCTAGGGTCCTCTTTTCCTGGAATGTAAGATTAATTACTCCCCCTTTATGTTACAAAACTTCTACCTTTACATTTGTGACATCAATTCATCATGATAACAATTAATCACTATTGAATCATAAGAGTCTTATCCCCATCTCCTTTCACTAGACCTATCTAGAAGAGATGGAAACTATTAAGTGAGGCTTCTATCTTCCCCTGCACACTCTGAAACTAAACTCCTTTTTGAAAGCTTGTCAGCCAGTTACTTTGTGCCTTTATAACCCTTAGACATTAGCTAGCCAATGTCTAAGTTTCCATCCCTATCAGTCCTGTGTACAAAGGGGATAGGACTAATCCTTGATGTGAAGACTACTTCCCTCCCAGTTGGTATTATGAGCTACTGCACCCATAAGTATAAGTCAAGTTCATCAAATTGTAACAATTTACACTTGTTTCCTTTATCAAATTTTTTTTATCTTCCTCTAGTTGAGTTCTGATTATCAAGCCATCAAAGCTAGGTCACATGGGTACTATCTACAAGTTTGGGCATTCCTGTGCATCTCCCCTCACTTCATATCAGCTGGATGCTTCACTCTCAGCTCTAGCCCTCTGTGGCTATGTCCTTGTCCATGGGCTTAGGAGTCCCCAGGTCTCACCATACTTTGAACCAACCAGCTCTTCCTCTTCTCTCTGTCATCTCCAGGTCAACGGGAGTCTATGGAACAGGGAAAAACTCAGCCCATCTCTTCATTGCTGCCTTTCCCCCACTTCCACTGCCCAGTAGACCAACATGGTCGCCAGTAAGCTTACATGCCTGCTCATGTGTTCCCTTCGAGTTTCAGTCTTGGAGACATGTTTGTCTTGAAGGGACTTGATTGCTTGCCTTGATGGCTCCTCAGCAAACAACTTGCTTGTTCTTGTAGTAGTAACCAATCAGACTGCCGTTTTTGGTTTTGATTTTTCCTGCTGGTTTTTCTTCCAAGAAGTTTCTTCTGTTCCTCTAGCTGTTCCAGGCTGGTATGCTTGTCCTTTCAAGTTCCACCTCAGAAGGTTCTGGATGAGCCTCAGGATTCCATGTAAGGTCCTATACACTACAAAGGCTCTGCAAGAAGCCTGTTTCACTGGGCAAGTTATAGAGTCCCTTTTAGATATTCTAATGAATTATAAGCTGAAGATGGGCTTACAAGCTTTCTGTAACCGTGTTTCCCAATATTACTTTCTATCCCACTCAAGTGTCTATTTTAGAATAGTAGGCAAGGGAAACCAATATTCATAAGACAGTTATTAACATTATTTCCACTCTTACTTATTCAGATTTGCCTCGATCCCTGTATCACAGAGTGCCATCGTTCTAAGGTTGAGCATGCATCATTATTTACTTCTGTCCCTCATTTATTGTTTTTATTCATGCATCAGATAAACATTTTTTTTCATGCCAACTTGTCTCCTGGTATGGTGCTGTAGGATAAGCACTGGACTGCTATCCATAAGGTTGATGGTGTAAGTTCTTTGGAAGCCCTACACATGGTTGCTTGTGAGTGGGAACCAACTCAGTGGCACACAACAACAACAACAATGTGCCTGGGCCAGCACTAGATACAGCAGTAACAAGGCAAGGTTCAAGTGATGAAGGAAGGTGAGCAATAAAACAATACACAAAACACATGCACATGTTTGTCACAGATGTGTTCTGAAGGAAATACTAAAAAAAAACTGTGAAACCTGGACCCTGTGTAAAGTGTTAAAACTGTCAGAGAAGGGAAACTCAAAAGTTTTCCATGAAAATGAGTGATAGAAAAATAATACTTACAATCTGATAGAGGAAAAGGAAGCAGGGAAAGAGAACTAGCATTTACCAAACATCTACCACTAATATAGGGGTCTAGGTGTGGTGCTATCCAATAAGCTATAGATGGGCTAGCCACAAGGTTGGTAGTTCAAATCCACCTGCAGCTCCTCAGAAACCCTATACAGGGTTGTTAGGAACCAGAACCTACTTAAGAACAACAGCAACAATAACACACCATATAAATCAGAGAAGTCATAAAGGGAAATGTTGCTTGCATGCCTTTGTTGTAATAAAAAGAATGAAGTTTTATAGAGTTTAATATGATTCAGAATGTTCCAGAAAGACAGAATATCTAGGCCTGGTTCAGTCCAGGAAAAAACTCACCTGATCAGATTTGTTTCATAACCCTTTTGATAATCACATTGTTTAATCCATCAAGGAGATTTTGGGAAGGACCCAGGAAATTATATTGAAGACTTTGTTCATTGACACCATTAAAAACCAGAAATCTAGGACCCAGAGATATGGGTAACTTCAAAGAACTATTGTTGTTATTTTTAAGTGACATTGAGTTGATTCCAGTTCATAGCAAACCTGTATAGAGTTTCTGAGGAGCAGCTGGTAGATTTACCAACCTTGTGGTTCACAGTCCAGTGCTGATCCAACAGTGCCACTCTGTGAGTCCATCAAAGAACTATAGATCCATGAAATGTCTTAGCAATATCCAGAGACCTATGGGAGTGGATATTACCACCTTCTACTTGTCATGTGGAGTCCTGATGTGGTGCTGTAGGACAAGTTCTGGACTGTCCCCTCAAGGTTGGCAGTTCAAACCCACCAGCTGTACCTCAGACACCTTCTACAGCAGGGGTAGGGAACACCTGGCCAGGGAAATAATTTGGTCTGGTCCTGCCAAGTCAACAGCAGTTCCAGCCATCATATTGTTGTTGGAAGTACCGTTGAGTTGGTTCTGACCCATTGCGACCCTGTATAGGGTTTCCAAGGAGCAGCTGATGAGCTTGAACTGCCGACCTTGCCATTCAAATGGCTTTGCAGTCTGATGTATTAACCCACAACGCCACACTAGGACTCCATTGTTGTCAAGTGCCGTGGAGTCAGTTCTGACCCATAGCGATCCTGTACAGGGTTTCCAAGGCTGTAAATCTGTACTAGAGCAGAAAGCCTCATCTTTCTCCCGTAGAACAGCTGGTAGTTTCGAACTGCTGACCTTAAGGTTCACAGCCTGATTCATAACCACTACGCTACCAGAGCTCCTTCCAGCCATCACAGTAGGAGTAACTTAATTCAATATTTGACCAAAGCTAGCAGGCTAATTTTTAAGTCGACAATTTTGTGTGGCCCATGAATGATGTTATAAATTTTGGCAAAAAAAAAGGTTCCTCACCCCTCTTATACAGGATTGTTATGAGTTGGAACTGACTTGACAACATTGAGCATCAGCAACAACTTGGTATGTGGATGTTATCATTTACAATATGAAATTGATATAAAAGTACGATTCAATCTGATTGGCCTTTGGGAGACGGTTCTGGGGGTAAATTTACTCCCTTGCAGGGCTGTCCAATAATCATTTGATGCTTGGTCTTTTCAAACCATCTTGGCAGTGACTCTGCAATGAAGTACTGATTTACCTGAAATAGCAATGAGGAATGTGGGATCTTTGCAGGAAAACCAAATGGAGACGTCCAGGAGGGTTGCAGATCTGAAAACAAAGCTTAGAAGAGAAGTTTGAGTTGTTGTGGCCCCAGAGGAGATAGTTAGACCCTTGAGAGAGAGAGGATGCCATTCTAAGTGAAGGAAAAACAGACAAAAGGGAAGCACTTTTAGGGTTATGCTCTTTGAGGAAGGAAGATGATTCAGAGTGGGAACTGGAAAAGATACATTAATATTCTTGAAACAAGAAGAAAATGTGGAG
>NW_006408526.1:27644050-27646459 GCF_000296735.1 Chrysochloris asiatica
AGTCCTGGTGTGGTGCTGTGGGTTAATGTGCCAGACTGTAAAGCTGTTTGAACTGTAAGATTGGCGGTTCAAGCTCACCAGCTGCTCCTCAGAAACCCCATACAGTGTTGCTATGGGTTGGAACTGACTCGACAGCACTAAACAGCAACAATAACATTGTACAGTGCTTTTCAGTTTGGAAGGGGAAAAAAAAAAACTCTTGCTGTTAGCTCATCGGATGCCCGTTACAAATGTAATGAAGGAAGTGAGGTTCCAATAACTGATCCCAAACCAACCCCAAGTTTTCTGTCTTCAAGTCTCACCCTCTTTCTCTTATGTTACACAGCATATCTCAGGAGAGGAACTTGGGACCAAGCTGGGATGTCAGGAAAAGGTAAGGTTGAGGAATATAATCAAAGGTCAAAGATAGCAACAGTTGAGCACTCTCTTTAAAACTGTGAGTAGTGAAAAGAGGATGAGTAGCTTGGGAGACTTTTTTATTCCAAGGTAAACTTTGGGGACATGTTTACACCCCGTAAAAAGAAAAATATTAGCATCAAGAGAAACAGACCACTGATGCAGAAGGTGAAAGGATAAATGAGATCAAGAACATATATGGAGGGAGATGTCTTGGCAAGGGAAAGGGTCATTAAGGGTGAAAATTCAGAGGAAATGCTAAGTGAGAAAAAGAGCAAGAGTCCATTGTTGGATGAGGGCAAGGGGAACCTGTTGAGTTGAAAATTTGAGAAGAAAGGGAAAGGTGACTGGCTTAAGACCTAATCTACACTGATATGGCCTAATTAACATAATGAAAAAAGTTGTTTTCTAATAGGATGACAGTCACAGGTACATGGGCTTAAGATTTACAATATACAATTCATTCCAGAACACATGCAATAGAATATAACACTATCAAGAAGAGAAATGAAGTTCTGATGCATGCAAAACATGGATGAATCTTGAAATCATTATGTTGAGCAAAGTATGTCAGTCAGAAAAGGACAAATATCGTATGAAATAAGCAAATATAGAGAAAATAGACTTTTAATAGTTACCAAGAATGGGAAGGCAGGAGACGGGACATTTTCCTTTGTTAGGCATTGAGTTTATGTTAATAGTATTGGAATATATTGGAAAAGAATGTCAATGATGGTGGGACAACATGAAAGATGTAATTAACATCATTGAATTACAAATGTAGAAGTTGTGCTGATGAATGTTTGGGTGTGTGTATGTTCTCTGCAATAAATACATGAATAAATATATGCATTGTAGAAGTATATGTTGTTGTTAGGTTCCTTCGAGATGATTCAGACTCACACTGATGTTCTGCACAACAGAACAAAACACAGCCTGGTCCTGTGCCAGCTTCACAATCATTGTTCCACCTGTGCCCATTACTGCTGCCACTGTGCCAATCCATCGCATTGAGAGTCTTCATCTTTTTCTCTGACCCTCTACTACCAAATGTGATGTCCTTCTCCAGGAACTGGTCCCTCCTGATAATATGTCTGAAGTATGAGAGAGAAGTCTGGCCATCCTGGTTTCTATGGAGCATTCTGGATGTACTTCTTCCAACACAGATTTGTTTGTTCTTCTGGCAGTCCATGGTACTTTTAATATTCTTCTCCAACACCATAACTCAAATGCACCAATTCTTTGATCTTCCTTATTCATTGTCCAACTTTCACATGCATGTGAAACCACTGAAAACATCATAGTTTGGGCCAGGCACACCTTAGTCTTCAAACTGACATCTTTACTCTTGAACACTTTAAAGAGGTCTTGTGCAGCAGATTTGCCATTTATATATGGAGTTCTAGTGTGGCACTGCAGGATAATTCACTGGATTGCAAGGTCAGTAACTCAACCCTTCTGCAAGGTCGCTATGAGTCAGAACCAACTTGATGGCACTTAACAACATATATATATATATAACAACATATATATGTAGCAACATATATGTAAAGAGGAAAGAGGCCTAGTCCTTGACATGAAGAGGTTCACAGTCTGGTGAGGAAAATAAGTATTACATATGCAAACAATTCAGGTGATCAAGTCTGGCAAAAGGAATCACTAATAATCATTGGTATATATATCCACTTGCATTGTGGTAGCACGTATATTGCTGTGATGCTGGAAGTGATACCACTTTTTTAAATATCAGCAGGGTCACCAAGGGTGGACAGGCTTCAGTGAACCTTCCAGACTAAGACAGTCTATGAAGAAGGAGAGGCAGACCACTTCTGAATGATTCATCAGTGAAAATCTTATGCATAGCAGCAGAACATTGTTAGGAGGGAGCAGTCACTGAAGAAGAACCTTGTGCTTAGAGGAGTGATAACAAGGAAGACCCATTAAAAGATGCACTGACACTGTGGCAGCAACCATGAGATTGAACACAGCTTAATGGTGAGGACGGTGCAGAAA
>NW_006408526.1:27646789-27657808 GCF_000296735.1 Chrysochloris asiatica
AGAGAGAGAGAGAGCTAGTGGACTGCTCACCACAAGGTTGAAAGTTCAAACCCAGCAGGTGCTCCTCAGGAGAAAGCTGAGGTTTTCTGATTCCATAAAAATTTACAGTCTTGGAAATCCTGTACAGGGTTACTATGAGTCAGAACCTCCTCGACAGCATGTAACAAAAGCAACAACAGCATACAGGCACATACAGCCCTTGATATGAACTCATCTCAGCCTAAAACAAAAATCCTCACAATGGGACCAATAAGCAGCGTCTTGATAAACAGAAAATATTGAGGTTGTCAATATTGGATCGGCAATCAATGTCAGTTGGAGCATTGGCTTCCATGAACTCTTTAAAGGGTTAAAAAGCAACAATGTCACTTGGAGAACTAAGGTGTCCTGACCACAGCATTTTCAATCACTTGATATGCCTTCAAAAGCTGAACAGTGAATCAGGAAGATTGAAGAAGAATTTCTGACTTTTAATTATGGTGTTGGTGAAGAATGGTAAATATACCATGAACTTCCAGAAGAGTGAACAAATCTGTGTTGGAAGAAGTACAGCCAGAATACTCCTCAGAAACCAGGATGGACATGCTCTCAGGAGGAAGCAGTCCCTGGAGAGGGACATCATGTCTGGTGATGTAGAGGGTGAGCAGAAAAGAAGTCCCTCAGCAAGATGGATTGACACAGTGGCTGCAACAATGGGCTCAAACACAGAAACGATTGTCAGGATGGAGCAGGGCCAGGCGGTGTTTAGTTCTGTTATACAGGAAGGGTTTCTATGAATTGGAAGTGAGTCAATGATACCTAAGGAGCTCTGGTAGCATAGTGGTTACGAATCAGGCTGCTAACCTGAAGGTTGGCAGTTCGAAACTACCAGCCGTTCTGCGGGAGAAAGATGAGGCATTCTGCTCCCATAAAGATTTACAGCCTCAGAAACCCTATGCAGGGTCACTATGAGTCGGAACCAACTCCACAGTACTTAACAACAACAATGATACCTAACAACAGCACAACAACATAATGTATGCACATTTTAGTATATATTTTGTAACATATATATCAAAAGTGAACCTTACATAGCTCAGTTCTACTCTTACACACAAGGGTTCACCATGAATTGGAATCAACACATGGCTCTATGTGTCAGGCACTAGGATAGATTCTAGGGATGTAAAGCAGAAAAAGGCATGGTCCTTGATATGAAGAGGTTCACAGTCTGGTGACGAAAATAAGTATGTATTTATGCAAACAATTCAGATGATCAAGTTTGGCAAAAGTAATCATTGATAATCTCTCCAATATGTGTAGTGGTAACAAGAAAGAAAGTGACCCACTTTACTTGGAGTATGCAGGAAAGGGTTCACAGCGAAAGTGATGTTTAAGTGGAGACTTGAAGCATAAGTAGAACTGAGGATGGTTAAAAGGAAAGAAGAAACCTTATAAGTAGAAGACACAGTAGTACCTGAAAAGGCATGTTACAAAAACTTCAAGAGATCTAATATTTCAATAGGGTGTGGCTATTGGAGAAAGTGGGTGAAAATAGTGGTGAGCTGGCAAATGTTTAATAACTGATTTTCTGGAAACAATAAATAATCTTGAATGGTAACATTTGTCTATTTCTATGATATGAATATTCTCCCTATGGCTGATTTAAAATTATCAGTATGGCATCATTTGAACACAGATGTGCTCAATCAACTCTCACTAGACAGTGTGAAGTTGTTGTTGTTAAGTTCTGTCGGGTTGGTTCCAACTCATGGTGACCCTGCATAGGTTTTTCCAAGGAGCTATTTGTGGTTTTTGAACTTCCAACCTTGTGGTTAGCAGTCCAGTGCTTATCCTACAGCACCACACCAAGAATCCAAGTGGACATAAGTAGGAAAAGCTTTTATATGCCAAGGATTGGGAATTTTGTCCTTCAGATGGTGGACAGCCGCTGAAGAGCTTCAAGATAAATAATATGATCAGCTTGTCTGAAAAACAAGTGAAAACTTTGGACATAATATGGGATAGGGAGGGCTGGAGAGATAGGTGATCCAAAATAGGACACTAGTTCAGATGGCGAATCTTAACCCTAGCCACATGCCACACATTACCTGTGAAATTAAAACATAAAAATGAAAGCTCAGACTTCAGTTTTAGAGATTCTGATTAAGTCTACCTAGGCTTCAGGACTTCTTAAATCCTAGCCAGGTGATATTAATATACAGCATAAGATGCAAAGAATGGAGTTGAGAGACTACTGATCTAAAATACATTTTTATCTTTATCCTTTTTGCATATTTTTGCTTTGGGGATATCTTCAGGTTTATTGCCAAACATTCTTCAGATGGATCTTTCTGCTTTCCTCACTCATGGTCTTTTTTACGCACTTGACTACTGGCTGAAAGGTTGGTGGTTCAACTCCACCTAGAGGCACTTCAGGAGACAAGTCTGACAAACTGTCTCTGGAAGGTCACAGTCTCTAAAATCCTATGGAATAGTTTTAATTTGCAAGCATGAGACCACCGTGAGTCAGAATAAACTCAAGAGCAACCACCAACACCATACCACCATATATACACGAAGTCTATGCACTATCCTGCTGCAGTATATTTGAGGATCAGATCTATGAGAAAAACAATAGTTTCTAAAATTTTTTGTTTATTTGCTTGATTAATTTTAAGGTGGGAGAGTCATGAAAACATTTACAGATTAAGAGAAACAAGGCAGAGGAAAGAATGAAATTGATCTTGAAAGAACTGATGTTGTTAGTTACCCTTGAGTAGGTTACAATTCATAACATCCCTATGCGCAAAAGATCAAAACACTGCCTGGTCCTGCTCCATCATCACAGTTATTATTACACTTGAGCCAATTCCTGCTGCCATTGTACCAGTTCATCTCATTGGGGGCCTTCTTCTATTTCACTGACTGTCCTCTTTAGCAAGGATGACGTCCTTCTCCAGTGCTGCATTAATTTGTTGAAAGATTTCAATTTGCATTCTATCTGTTCTTGAAACCTTGTGTTGTGCCAATTCCTTCAGTGCAGTTTGAACTTCTTCCTTCAGTACCATCAGTTTTTAATTGAAATTGTTGAACACCGATCATTTCTTGTTAGTACAATGACTTTGTGTATAGTCTCCATCTTCTTTTGATGCTTTCTGCATCTTTCAACATTTTGTCCATGAAATTCTTCAATATTGTAAGTCAAAGTCTGAATTTTTCCTTCGGTGCTTTCAGCTTAAGAAATGCTGAGTGTTCTCTTCTCATTTGGTTTTCTTACTCCTGGTCTTTGCACACATCATTATAATACTTGACTGTCTTCTCAAGCTGCCCCCTTTGAAATTTTCTGTTCAGCTCTTTTACTTCATTTACTTCCTCATTTCATCCATTGGCTTTCGTACCTCTATGCTAAAGAGAAATTTTCAGTCTATTACAGCATTCGTTTTGATCATTTCTTTCTTTCCTGTCTTTTTAACAATCTTTTGCTTTCTTCCTCTATGATGCTCATGATGTCATCCCACAGCTCCTCTGGTTTTCAGTCATTAATATCTAATGATCAAAACTGTTCTTGAGATGGTCTCTAAAATCAGGTGCATTATTTTCAATGCCATATTTGGGCTCTTCTGGACTTTGAAACATTGTCTTCATCTTTAGCCTGAACTTGCATATGAGCGTTTGATGGTCTGTTTCACAGTCTGCCCCTGGGACAGTTTTAGCTGATGAGTCTCTTACCACAGATATAGCCAAAATGATTCCTGTGTTTTCTGCCTGGTGAGGTCCTTTTGTACAGTCACCTTTTATGTTGTTTGAAAAGGCATTTTCAATAAGTAAGTCATTGGTCTCACAAAACGTGGTCTCCAGCATTGTTCTATCACCAAGACCATACTTTACAACTACTGACCCTTCTTCTTTGTTTCCAACTTTCACATTCCAATCACCAATAATTATCAACACATCTTGACAGCATATTTGATCAATTTCTGACTGAAGAAGTTGGTAGAATTCTACAATTTCATCATCATTAGCTTTAGTGGTTGGTGCGTAAATTTGAATAATAGTAGCATTATTAACTTGTCTTCCTGGTAGGCATATGGATATTAGTCTGCCACAGATAATATTGTACTTCAATATTTATCTTAAAATTTTCTTTTTAATCATGAATGCCACTCCATTCCTTTTTAATTTCCCATTTCTGACATAGTAAACCAAATGCTAGTTTGATTCAAAATGGCTGATTTCTGTCTATTTCAGCTCACTAATTCCTAGGATATTGATCTTTATATGTCCCATTTCATTATTGACAATTTCCAATTGTCCTAGATGTATAATTGGTACCTTCCACATTCTGATTGCTAATGGATGTTTTCAGGTGTTTCTCCTCATTTTGAGTGGATAAGAGGATAGCAGAAGGGGGAAAATGGTCCATAGAATGGTAAATCTTGAACAGAAATGGCATATGATTATAGATGTTATCAATCATTCCCATGTGGGTTTTGAGGGGTCCTGGTGTGTTGTTGTAGGATAAGTACTGGACTGATAACCTCAAAGTCATTGGTTGTAACCCACCAGCCACTTCTTGGAACTGACTTGACAGCACTCACCAACAACAGCAATAACAGAAACAGATTTCTCATATGACCTTCCTATTTGGGGGGAAGTAGTGGGCAAGAGGATCAATATAGTATAAGTGATTTGAAATGTCTTCTAAAATAAAATTTGGAGTGAATTTTCAAGATCCAATGAATGTTTTGCTAATATGGAGGGTTTTTTATTAGGAATTCTGAACTTCTAATGATGCCAGTCTGAAAAGTTGTACAATTTCATTCAGGTCTACTCAACCATTCAAGTTTAGGAAGAAAAGGGTAGCACATGAGTTGAGGTTGGGATTAATAATTCAAGGAATCACTGTAGCTTTTACAGTTAATAAGAAAAGAAAGGTAGCTGAGAGATGAAAGAAAAGTGAAAAAGTCAAGGAACCAGAGACATCAGTGGGATTAAAGAGCAAGTGCAATGGTAATTTAGAAACAAAAAAGAGATGGGACAACCCACTTGACCTGTCTTCAATGACTGGATGACCAGAACTCAACTAGAAGAAGAAAGAAGAGGGAAAAAAAAGAGTAATCTGATACAATTTGATGAACTTGACCTACACCTATGAATGCAGTAGCTCAAAAAAGGGAACAAATCTTTACAGCAAGGATCATTCCCACTCCCTCGATACACAGGTTAGGCACAGATGGGCAACTTGGACATTGGCTCCCCAAAATGAGGGTGGGGGCTACAAAAGCAAGAAGCGACTGGCTTTCAAGAGGGAGCCTAGATCCAGAGGGTGCGAAGGAAGGTAGAATCTCCACTGAGTAGTATCCAATTTGTCTGGGCAGAACTGATGAAAGGAGATGTAGATAGGACTCTTGTGGTACAATACTGAATAATTATTATCAGGACTGATTGTGAGGGTTGGAAATGTAAAGGTAGACATTTTGTAGCAAAAGAAGGGGAGTGACTGACTTTGCAGTCTAGGAGCAGAAGTCCCTAGGACCATCAAAGGAGAAGAGCAGAGTGCGGGACCCTGAGAAAGAATGATGCCTGGGTTGGAGGCAGAGATGATGACATGGAGAGATGGAGCGGCTGGGGACTCTAGACCCAGAGAGGGAGAGGGTCTGTGTGCTGATGACAGAGGGGCAGGCTTGTGGGGTATACACTTTGGTTGTTTGATGACCATGGCATTGTAACCATGGCAATGAAATGATATACGATAGGATGAATTGAAAGCTAATTTTCTCCCATGTAAACTATCACATAATTCACAATAAAATATTTTTTTAAAAAAGAGAGAGATGGAACAAATTATTTGGTCAGAGACCAAGAACAATAGATTTGAAGTTTTCAAACTAAGGACAAAGGTGGTAACAAGATGTATGTAGGATGCAGCCATATAGGAATGGAAAAAATATTCACTGGGATTGTGAAGGTCAAGGACCTAAGAAGCTGTTCTGTTGGATCAGCTCTTCAAGAATGTTGACATATACCAGCAGAGCAGGACGGAGTATCCCATGGAAAGTATCACATTTGGCATCTCAGGGTTCTGTTTAGAGGAATAGCCTCTTTCAAGTCTCACCCAGCTCACTTTTCTCTATCAGGGTCTCCCTCTACTTCCATACCCATTTAAGACCTAACATATCCATATGGTGGTTTCATGATAGACTTCTTTCCTTTCATGTAGGAGACACAGGTTGAATTCCTGGCCAAAGCACTTCATGTGCAGCCACCAATCACCTGTCATTGGTGGAGCACATGGTGTCATGATTCTGAACAGGTTTCAGAGCTTCCAGACTCAAATAAACTAGGAAGGAAGACCCTGATGCTGTACTTCCAAAACTCAGCCAATGAAATTTCTATGGACTGTGACAGAATTTGGAGTGGCATAGCACTGGGCAGCATTTTGTTCCACTGTGCAAGGGGTTGCTATGAGCTGGGGACAACTAGTCAGCAGCTAGCTACAATACCTATTCTTTGACTTGGGGCTCTCTGTCTCTCCAAATCTGATTGTAGAGTCAAGTTTAGTCTTCCTAGTTCTCACTTCCCTGTTGCTCGGGTAGACAAGTTTGAAAGTCCTGTTGATTCTGGGAGCATTAATGCTAATCATTGTCAAGAACTGAAGTGAAAGTGACAGGTACCAAATATAGGAAGCTGCAGTTTCTAGAACAGTATACCCTTCTCTCTGGCATGGTCTCTTGGATGTATTTTCTAATTCCTTTCTGGGAGGCATAGTGGTAGCCACATGAAAGTAACTTTCTCCTGAGACTGAGGCTCCACACTCCTTCTCTCAGGGTAAACTAATCACTTTCTTTTTTTGTTTTGAAACATAAAAGCATAGAGCATTTCAAAACATAATACAATAGATGCTTATGTTTCTACAGCTGGTATTAAACAGAAGTTAACATATTGCATAATTGCCTCAAATGTCTATGCTGTTGTTCCGACTCATAGAGAGCTGCAGTTCAAACCAACCTTGTAGTCCAGTGCATTACTCCACCGTGCCACACCAAGACTCCCAGATGTCTATATTTTAAAAGAAATACAAAATTCTAGACACACGTAATGCTCACCTGCATTTTTCCCCCTTTCTCACCTAATAAGTATCCACTATCATGAAGCTTTTGTAACTCCCATTTATGTCCTATGCTTTTGTTATTTCTGAGCCTATCAATACATTATGTATGTCCTTTACAATTTTTTTTTCCACTCAATGTTTTTTGATTTCTCCATCTTGAAATATATGGGTTTGGTCCATTCATTGTAATTACTGTGTAGTATTTCATGGTGTGCATAAACCATAGTTATTAGTCCCCTGATGTGAGACATTTGTTTTCACTAATTCATTATTATCAGCACTCCTATAATGACCATCCTTATGCACGTGTTCAATAGGTCCTGTAGGATAGACACTTCAGAAAAGATATTGCCATATTTGATATATGATAAGCCTATGTTTAACTTAAAAAAGAAAAAAAAGAACTGTCAAGTTGTTTCCTAAACTGTAAACTGCACCATTTTACATTCCTTCCATCACTGTATGAGAGTTCCTGTTGCTCCAAATCCTTACCAAAACTTGGTATTGTGTCTTTTTCAGTGTAGTCATTTAAATTGGCATGGGATATCTTGATGTATGGTTTTGATTTTCTTTTCCCTGATGAATAATGACACCAAGCATGTTTGCATGTGATTGTTGGCCATTTGTATATATGTGTATGGCTATGTATGTATATATAAATGCCTGGGAATTTTTCTCCAATATTTTGTTGTATTTTACCTTCTTATTGAGCTATTGTGAGTTTTTTACGTACTCTGGATAAAAATTATTTATAAGATATATTTACTAATGAAATTGTCTCCTAATCTGTAGTTTTCCTTTATATTTTCTTAAATGTGAACTTCTCCACATCTGTCAGTTTTTCCTACTGTAGTGGTTTACATGTTGCCATGATGCTGAAAGCTGTGCCACTGGTATTTTAAATACCAGCAGGGTCCATCCATGGTAGACAGATTCAGCTGAGCTCTCAGACTAAGAAGAAGGATATACAGACTATTCGGAATGTTTAGTCACTGGAAGCCTTATCAATCACTGTGGGACAGTGTCGTATACCACCAGAATATTGAATATTGCAACTCAATGAATATCACCAGACTATTGTAAAATATAGTGTCAGAAGAAGGTCCCCTGAGGTTGGAAGGCACTCAAAATACAATTAGGCAAGACCTACATCCTCAAAGTAGAGTTGACTATGATGACCCAAATGGAGTAAAGGTTTTGGGACCTTCTTTGCTGATAGGGCAAAACTCAAAATAAGGAGAAAAAGCTGTAGACATCTATCAATAATTGAAACATGGAAAACACCAAGTGTGAATCTACGAAAATTGGAGGTTGTCAAGAATAAAATGGAATGCAAAAGATTAATATCCTAGGCATTAGTGAGCTGAAATGGATTGGCATTGGCCATTTTGAATCTAATAATCATATTATGCCAGGAATGACAAATTGAAGAGGAATAGCATCACATTCAGCATCAAAAGGAACATTTCAAGATTTATCTTGAAGTACAATGTGGTTTGTAAAGGAACATCAGTAAATACTACCATTGTTCAAATTTACCCACCAACCATTAGAGCCAGTGATGATGAAATTGAGCAGTTTTATCAACTTCTTCAGTATGATATTGATCAAATATGAAATCATATGTGTTGATAGTTACTGGTGATTGGAATGCAAAGGTTGGAAACGAGAAAGGATTGTTATTGGAAAATATGGCCTTGATGATAGAAACAATGCTGGATATCACATGTTATTTGCAAGACCAATGACTTCATTGCAAATACTTTTCTCAAACAACATAAAAGATGACTATACACATGGATCCCACCAGATGGGATACACAGAAATCAAGTTGACTATATCTGCTAGAAGGCACCGTGGAAAAGCTCTCTGGTGTTAGCCAAAACCAGGCCAAGGGAACACTGTGGAACAGACCATCAATTGTTCATATGCAAGTTAAGGCTGAAACTGAAGAAAATCAAATCAACTCCATGAGACCCAAAATTACTTCTTGAACATATCTCACCTGGAACAAGATATCATCTCAAAAAAAGATTTGATGCATTAGACACTAATGACAGAACAGCAGAGGAGTTGTGGGATGACATCCAGAACATGATACATGAAGAAGACAAGAAAGAAAGAAAAGGCCTAAATGGATGTCAGAGAAGACTTTGAAACTTTTTATCCACAGTGAGATGTTGAAGCAAATGGAAGAAATGAGGAAGTAAAAGAACAAAACAGAAAATTTCAAAGGGTTTCTCCAGAAGACAAAGTCAAGTATGGTGATAAAATGTGCAAAGACCTGGAGTTAGAAAACCAAAAGGGAAGAAAATGCTCAGCATTTCTTAAGCTGAAAGAATTGAATTAAAAATTCAAATATAAACTTGAAATATTGAAGGATTCTATAGGCAAAATGCAGTCCTCGTGTGGCACTACAAGATAATGCACTGGACCAGAAGGTCAATTTGAACTGCAAGGTTGGCAGTTCAAATCCACCAGTTGCTACTTGGAAACCCTATACAAGATTGCTATGAGTCAGAACCAACTTTACATCAGTTTACAGCAACAACAACAACATAGGGAAAATATTGAATGGTGCAGAAATCTTCAGAAGATGGAAGGAATACACAGAATTACTGTATCAACAGAAATGTTTGATATTAAACCATTTCAAGAGCCAATAGTACTAAAGGGAGAAGTCCAAGATGCACTGAATGTATTGGCTAAGATAAAGGCTTGGGAAATTGATGGAATATAATTTTCCTTGGATTAACCATCAACACTCATGGAAGCAGCAGTCAAGAAATCAAATAACGTATTGCATTAGGAAAATCTGCGGCATAAGACCTTTTAAAAGTGTTGAAAAGCAAAGATGTCAGTGTGAGGACTAAGATGTGCCTGACACAAACCATGGTATTTTCAATAACCTCATATGCATGTGAAAGTTGGACAACGAATAAAGAAGATCATAGAAGAATTGATGCATTTGAGTTATGGTGTTGGAGGAGAATATTGAAAGTACCATGGGCTGCCAAAAGAATAAACAGATCTGTATTGAAAGAAATGCAGCCAGAGTGCTCCTTGGAAGCCAGGATGGCCAAACTTCATCTCTCATACTTCAGATATATTATCAAGAGGGACCAGTCACTGGAGAAGGATATCATTTTTGGTAAGGCGCAGAGTCAGAGAAAAAGAGGAAGACCCTCAGCAAGATGGATTGGCAGAGTGGCAGCATCAATGCGCTCAAGCATGGCAACAGTAGTGAGGTTGTCCCAGGACCAGGCAGTGTTTTATTCTGTTGTGCATAGGGTCACAATGAGTCGGTACTGACTCAATGGCACGTAACAACAACAACAACAACAATCTTTTCAACAAACTGATACAGCACTGGAGGTACTCACTCATTTATGCCATGAAATTTGGAAAATAGCTCCTTAGCCAATTGATTGGAAGAGATCCATATTTGTGTCCATTCCAAAGAAAGGTGACCTAATAGAATATGGAGATTATCAAACAATATCATTGATTTCATATGTAAGTAAAATTTTTCTAAAGACAATTCAAACATGACTGCAACAGTGCATTAACAGGGAACTTCCAGAGGTTCAAGCCAGATTCAGACAAGAACATGGACCGAGGGATATATATTATTGCTGACATTAGGTGGATCTTGGCTGAAAACAAAGAATAACAGAAAAGTATTTACCTGTGTTTTATTGACTATACAAAAGCTTTCAACTATGTAGGTCACGACAAGCTATGGACAACATTGCTGAGTATGAATGTTGTGTTCATGAAGAATCTGTACATAGACCAAGAGGCAGTCATTTAAATCGAACAAGGGGACACTGAATTATTTAAAATCAGGAAAGGTATGTGCAAGGGTTGTATTCTTTCACCATACTTATTCAATCTTTATGCTGAACAAATAATCCGAGAAGCTG
>NW_006408526.1:27659978-27661331 GCF_000296735.1 Chrysochloris asiatica
CGACTCAATGACACTTGACAACAACAACAACAAAAGGAAAACTTTACCAGCTCAATATGGTGAAGAATTTATTCTCTGTTTTCTTTTAGAGCTTTCATAATTTAAAGTTATATGTTTAGGTCTATTCCATTTTAAGTTATTTTGTGTGCATGTCATGAAGTTGAGGTTAATTTATTTCCATAAAGATATCCAGTTATTACAGCATCATTTGTTGAAAAGACTTTCTTTCCCATTTGATTTACCTTGTCTCTTTTGTTGAAAATCAATTTACTTTGCTTATATATGCATATTGACTCTATTTCTGGACATTCTATTCTATTCCATTGATTATAAGGATACAGATCCTTATTGTATTACCATAGCTTTATAATAAGTCTAGAAATTCAGTAAAATAAATCTTTCTAACCCCTTCATCTTTTTCTAAAAATTTTTGGCTAATCTAGGTTCACTGCATTTCCATGTACAATTTTAGAGGCAGCTTGCCAATTTATACAAAGAGAAGCCTGCAGGGATTTGAATAAGAATTGTTTGAATCTATATGCTAAATTGCTACCACTCATCTGTCAATTTGGTTCTGTGGTGGCTTACTTGTTGCTGTGATGCTGGGAACTTTGCCACTGGTATTTTAAATTCCAGCAGGGGTTCCCATGGGGACCAGAATTGGTGGAGCTTCTAAACTAAGACAGACTAGGAATAAGGAAGGTGGATGTCTTCTGATGTGTTAGCCATTGAAAACCTTATTAATATAAGTGGAACATTGTCTTATATAGTGGCAGAAGTTGAGCTTTTCAGGTTGGAAGGCACTCAAAATATGAGTGGGGATGGGATGAACTGCCTCATCAAAGTAGACTTATGATGTGAATGGAGTAACACTTTTGGGACCTTCATTTGCGGATAAGGCACAACTCAAAATGAGAAGAAACAGTTGCAAAAGTCATTAAATGCATCTTGGCTGAAAGCAGAGAATACCAGAAAGATGTGTACTTATACTTTCTTGACTATGCAAACGCATTCAACTATATAAATCATAACAAAAGTGTGAGGAATGGGCATTCCAGGAAACATAAATGTGTTCATGAGGAACTTCTACATGGACCAAGAGGCAGTTATTAGAACAGAAAAGGGGGATTAGGAAAGGTATATGCCAAGGTTGTAGCCTTTCACCATACTTACTCAATCCATACTGAGAAACTGGCTTATATGAAGAAGAATGTGGCATCAGGATTAGAGGAAGGCTCATTGACAAGCTGTGATATTCAGATGATACAAGCTTGCTTGTTGAAAGTGAACAAGACTTAAAATATTTACTGATGAAAATCCAAGACTACAATTTCAGTATGAATTACACTTCAA
>NW_006408526.1:27661701-27664226 GCF_000296735.1 Chrysochloris asiatica
TGGTGAGACTTCATCTCTTGTACTTTGCACATGTTGTTAGAAAGGACCAGTTCCTGAGAAGGACATCATGTTTGTTAAAGTAAAAAAGAGGAAAACCCTCAACAAGATGGCTAGATACAGTGGCAGCAACAATGGGCTCAACATAACAACAATTTTGTGTAAGAGTTTCATTCTGTTGTATATAGGGTCTCTATGTGTTGGAACCAACTAGATTACACCTAAGAATAATATAACATGCTAAATTGAGGTGAACTGACAGCTTAACACTGTGTCTTCTGATTCATGAACGTAAAAGGTCATGCCATTTACTTAGGTCTTTTTAATTTCTCTGTTTTGTAGCTTTTCAGGGTACTGATCTTGTACATGTTTTATTAAATGTATCCCTATTTTTGTTAAATTTATATACATGTTGTTGTTAAGTGCTGTCAAGTCAGTTCTGACCCACAGCAACCTGTATACAGTTTCCGAGGTGAGCTTGAACCATCAACCTTGCACCTCAAAAGGCTTTGCTGTCTGGCACATTAACCTACAACACCACACCAGAACTACTATGCTAGTGAGTTTGAAACACCAAACTTGCTGTTCAAACCGACCTGGCTGTCTAGTGCTTATCTTACAAGGCCACATCAAGACTCCTGTGTATCCTATAATCTTGCTAAAGTCATTTATTTGTTCTAGTGGCTTTCATTATAGATTACATACAATTTTCTATATGCACTGTAACAATGCCTGCAAATAAATATATTATTATTGCCTTTATTCCAATTTCAATATCATTTTAAAACAACAAGAACAAAACCCCAGTTTTATTGAGGTATAACTGATTTAAAATAAACTGCAGGACTCCTGGTGTGGTACTGTAGCATAAGTACTGGACCACGTAGTTGGTCTGAATCTTAACGTTGGCAGTTCAAACTCACGAGCTGCTCCTTGGAAACACTATACAGGGTCGCTATGAGTCAGAACTGACTTGACGATACTTAACAACAACAGGACTGAGCAGTGTTTCATTGTGCTATGCATAGAATTGTCAAGAGTCAGAAATTACTCAACGACACTTAACAACAACAAACACTTAATAAAGTATACAGTTTGACCAATCGTGACCCATGTATATGCTCTGAAACCATTCCATCACCCTCAAAGTTTTTCATGTCCCTTGTCATTCTTCCCTTCCACCTCTCTCTGTACCTTCCAGTCAACCACTCATCATCTTTCTGTTGCTATAATTTATTTCACTCGCATATGTTTAGCATTTTATTTAACTCATCCTTATAATATGAATACTTGATTGTCTGTCTTCTTTTACTGAACATAATCATTTTGGGGTTCAATCACATTTTTCTATGTTCCAATAGATTTCATTGCTGGACAGTATTCCATTGTACACTATAAGGATAATGGTATTTTCCTATGTTTTATTTTAGGTAAGAATATCTAAAGTTTAGATTTAGAAATGTAGAACATTGTTCAATTTTGAGTTAATATCTTGTATATGGCTCAAGGTATGGATCAAAGTTCATTTATTTTGAATATTTTATTTGATACATCTACATATATTCAAGATATTATAGCATTATTTGTTGAAAGAACTATATTTTATCTACTAGTTATCTTTGCAACACTGTAAAAAGTTAGCTGTCAATATATGTATGTGTTGGCCCATTTCTAGATTCAGTTCTGCTACATTCATTGAGCTAGTGATCTGTTTTGACACTAATGCATGGTATCTTGATTACTGTAACTCTCTAATAAAAATTTTAATCAGGCAATATTAGTCTTTCAAACTTTTTCTTTTTCAATGTTACGTTAACTATTTTATATCTTTTGTTTTACACATGAATTTTAGAATTAACATGTCAATTTCTTTGCAAAATAGCTTGCCAAGAATTGTATTTGCATAGCATTGAATCTATAGATCAATTTAGATAGAACTTATATAGCAATATTGAATCTCCCAACACATGGGCTAAGTAGACTGCCCCATTGATTTGTTTCCTTCATTGCTCATAATACTGCTTTCTATTTTTTTAGTATATAGATAGATCTTGTACATCGTGTATCAAATTTTTTTTTGTTTCAGATTTTTAGGAGCAATTTTAAACAGTACTTGTATATTTTTTTATTTCAGTTTCCACTCATATAATGCTATCCTGTATAAAGACATCTGATTTTTTTATTTGTTTAGCTTCCAAATCACTCATTGACAACACAAAAGTACAATTTGATTTTTATATACTTCAACCCCAATGAACTCTTAAGGTTTTTGTAGATACCGTCATATTTTCTACATAGATAACCGACTTGTTCCCTTTCAGTTTTCTGACTCCAGATCTTTGCACAAAACCAAAAGGGAAGAGCAAGCTCAGCATTTCTCAAGCTGGGGGAACTGAAGAAAAAATTCAAAACTTGACTTTTGTTATTGAAGGATTCTCTGGGCAAATTATTGAATGATGCAGAAAGCATCAAAAGAAGATGGAAGGAATACACAGTCACTGTACCAATAGGAAATGGTTACTGTTCAA
>NW_006408526.1:27664986-27671817 GCF_000296735.1 Chrysochloris asiatica
GAAGAGGTCTTAAAATACTTACTGATGAAGATCAAAGAGCACAGCCTTCGGTATGGAATACATCTCAATGTAAAGAAAACAAAAGTCCTCACCACTGGACCAATAAACAACATTCTTATCAATGGAGAAAAGACTGAAGTTGTCAAGGACTTTATTCTTCTTGGATCAACTATCAACACTAATGGAAGCAGCAGTCAAGAAATCAAACGACATATTGCATTAGGCAAATCTGCTGCACATGACCTCTTTAAATTGTTGAAGAGCAAAGACATCAGTTTGAGGACCGAGGTGCGCCTGACCCAAGCCATGGTATTTTCAATAACCTCATATGCATGCGAAAGCTGGACAGTGAATAGGGAAGACCATAGAACTGATGCTTTTGAGTTATGGTGTTGGAGGAGAATATTGAAAGTACCATGGGCTGCCCAAAGGACAAACAGATCTGTGTTGGAATAAGTTCAGTCAGAGTACTCCTTGGAGGCCAGGATGGCCAAACTTCATGTCTCATACTTTGGACATATTGTCAGGAGGGACCAGTCACTGGAGAGGGGTATCATGTTTGGTAGGGTAGGGTGGAGGGTCCAAGAAAAAGACCCCCAGGGATATGGATTGGCAAAAATGGTAGCATCAATGGGTTCAAGCATGGCAACAATTGTGAGGTTGGCCCAGGACCAGGCAGTATTTCATTCTGTTGTGCATATGGTCTCTATAAGTCAGTACTGACTTGATGGCACCTAACAACAACAACAATCAACTTGTATACAATAAAGACAAATTTATCTCACCCTTTCCAATGTGAATGCTTTTCACTTCCCTTTCTTGCATTATTGCATTGGCTAGAGCATCTAGTATAATGTTGACTGGTATGATAAGAGTGGACTGGTAATGATAATGTTGACTGGTATGATAAGAGTGGTATGTGGTATGATAATGTTGACTGGTATGATAAGAGCGGTGTTGTTCTAAGTCTAGTTTCATTGGTCTTCCTGGACTTGCAGCTCCATCTGCTCAAATCAAGGTTTATACTGCCCTCTACTTGCATTCCTTTCCTTTAGTCACAGACTGGGAAATCTCCCATAGCTAATAGTGTGCTGCAATCATAGGGCTCATATTGTTTGTCCCCCATTTCTTAGGGACCCTGTCCTTTGTTGTCTAATGTTCAGTGTCTTGAAAATTGATGTTTCATGTATCTTGCCTAGTTTGGGGCTGTTTCTGGTGACAGGTTAAATCCCACTACTGTGCTTCCTCCTTGATAGGAAGAATTGAATGGCATTAATTTATCTGTTTTTGTTTATTCATGTCTTATTGCAGTAGCTAAAATGGTAATGTTACATAGAAGTGATAATTGTGGGTATTTTTGTTTCATTCACAATCTGAGAGAAGATTATTCAGTATTTCACCATTAAGTATTATGTTACTATAATTATTTTGGGGTAACAAAGGAGAACTACCTCCATGGAATTTTCTAGCTGTACAGCCATTCCTCAGAAACCCTACATAGGTTTGCTATGCGTCAGAACTGACTCGATGGCTCTTAACAATAACCATCTTTATGAAAGCAGGACTCCAGGTCTTTTCTCCTGCAGAGCTGTTGGTGTGTTCTAACCACCAACCTTTCGGTTACCAGATGAGTATTTTATATTTTGTACCACCATAGTTCCATACAGTAACATATTAACTATAGGATTTTCACAGATGTCTTTTATGAGGTTGAGGAACTTCTCTTCTATTTGTAGTATACTGAGAGTTTTTGTTTTGTTTTTCATAAATGGCTGTTGATTTTATCAAACGTATTTTCCTGTATCTATTGAGATGATATTTTTTCTCATTTAATCTGTTATTTTGGTGAATTAGTTCTATTGATTTTCAAATGATAAACTGATTTTGTATTCCTGTGAGAGAGCCTTCTTAATCATGATGTATTATTCTTTATATCTCTTGCTGGATTCAATTTGCTAATATTTTGTTAAGGACTCTTTTATCTATATTTTTGAGAGATGTTGATATAGTTTTCTCTTCTCTAATATTGTGTCTGGTTTTTCAAAGCCTTGTTATTCTGACTTTGTAAAATGAGTTAGGAAGGATTTTCTTCTCCATTTTCTGAAAGAATCTGCATATTATTGGTATTGTTTCTTTATATATTTGCTCAAGTTCACCAGTGCTTTGGATTTTGAATATTCTTAGTGAAAAAATTATAAATTACAAATTCATTATCCTAAATAATTAACAGCTTTTCAGATATTCTATTTTATCTTGTGTCAACTTGATAATTTGTTTTTCTTCAAATTGTTTTTCTATTTCATCTAATTTGTTTAATTTATTAGCATAAATTTACTAATAATTGCTTCTATTTTCCTCAAATGCCCCTAAGATCTGTTGTGTTTTCCTTTTTTTCTCTTGGTGTCAAAAATTGTGTCTTCTCTTTTTCCAATTGGTCTAGCTAAAGTTTTGTCAATTGTATTAATCTTTTCAAACACAAAAAAATGTTTCATTAATTTTTCCCTATTGCTTTTCTGTTTTCTTTTACATTAATTTCTACTCTTATTTTTAATGCTTCCTTTCTTTTCTCACTATGGTTTTAATTTGCTCTTTTGTTTTATTGGTTCCTTCCCTTGTAAACATAAATCACTTCATTGAGACCTTTTCTCTTTGATAACATAAACATTTAGAAATACAGATTTCCCTCTAAGCACTGTTTAAGCAGTATTCCACAGTCTTTAAACATCATGTTTTTTGTTTAAATGTGGCATTATTTAAATACAGCAGAATTCATCTTTTGTGTGTGTGTGTTTTGCAATTTGCTTACATGATTCAGATAAGTCTACATTTTATTCAATGGATCTCATATTCCCAGCAGATATTATTATGCTAGTAATTTTCATCTTTGCTACATTATTCAATCTATACAACAACCTTGTGAGATATATACAATTATCTCCTTTTGATGATTGAACAAACACTCAGAAAGATTATTTGACTAGCCCAAGGTCACATAGGTAGTACTAGATATTCCATTTGAAGATTATTTAACAAGTTTTTAGTTCAGTTGATAGGTTTGTTTGTTTGTTTGTTTGTTTTGTGAATCGAGTAATAGTTTACTTAGGAGAACATCGGTTTTACTCTCATTGTATCATTGCAATGATTACAATCCCTTCCGTGCATTATCCTTCAATGGTTATTTGCTTCTATTCCCTCTAAAAAACAAAACAAAAAACAGAGGAAATTCATCTTTTTTGGTGCACAATTCCATGAATTTTTCAAATGTCTATAGTCACACATCAGCATCCCAATCTATATATAACCTATATCAAGCACCTGAAAAATTTCCCTTGTGCCTATTTGTAATTAATCTTCTCCAAACCTCAGTTCCTGGCAATCACTGATTTGTTTCTGTCCCTGTAATTTTACCTTTTCTATAAAGTATTAAATATACTCATATAATCATATAGCACACACCTTTCTGAGGCTGCCTTTTTACTCAGAATAATACCTTTGAAATTTTACCTTTTTGTTGCTTGTATCGATAGTTTGTTCCTTTTTACTGCTGAGGAATATTGCATTGTATGGATAGAACACAATTTATTTAAGCATTGACCACTTGGCAGACATTTATATTATTCTGGGATTTGGTGATTCTGAACAAAGCTACTATAAATATTCAGGAACAAGTTTTTGTGTGAACTTGGAATTTTTAATTTGCTTGAATAAATACCTAGGAGTAAGATTGCTGGCTCATATGATATTGTATAACTAGCTTAATACAAAATTGTCAAACTGCTTTCCAAAGTGGCTTTCCCATTTTGTATTCCCACCATCAGTGTATGAAAGCTCTAGTTACTTCATGTCCCTGTCAGCTTTGTCAGCTTTATTCTGTTTCACTTTTAGCCTATCTAATAGTTGTGGAGCACCATACCATTGTGAGTTTAATTTGCAATTCCCCAATGGTGCTGTAGGATAAGCACTGGAGTGTGAACCACAAGGCTAGCAGTTCTAACCCACCAGGGGCTCCTCAGAAACCCTGTATAGGGTTGCTGTGAGTAGGAACCAACTCGAGGGCACTTAGTATCACCACCAACAACAAAGTGTAATGGTTTCGTGTGCTGATTCGTCATTCTTATCGCTTCTTTGTATAGTATTTGCTTAAACGTTTTCCAATTATTTTATTACATTGTTGGTTTTTTTAATAAGAACTAAAATTTTCTCAATCTGAGGACTCCACACCCCCCAATCTTTTTAGCAATGTCTTTCTAAGAGCAGAAAATTTTAACTTGGATAAAGTCTTAATTAAAACCAATTCTTTTGTAATTCATACTTTTTGTAGCCCAAGAAATATTTTCCTAACTGAAGATCACAAAGATTTTCTTCTAGAAGTATTATAATGTTAGGTTTTACATTTATGCATATGATACATTTCAAGTTGGGATATGGTGTGAAGTGCATTTTGTTTTGTTTTTTGGTCCTGAGGGATGGGGAGAATGGGTGGGCATACAATACCCTTTGTTGAGATGATTATCCTTGCTTCACTGAATTGAAATGGTACTTTGTCAAAATCAATTGACCATACATTTATGAGTTTATTTTATAATTCTAATATGTTCAATTGATTTATGTGTCTATCTTTTTGACAATATCACACTATCTTGATTACTGTAGCTTTTTATAATATAACTCTTATAGTGGTCCTTCAATCCATTTATTTTCAAAATTGTTTAGATTATTTTACGTGTATTTGTTATCCATGACTGCAAAACAATTTTCCCCAAAACTTAGAGGCTTAAAATATTAAATATATATTATCTCACAATTTCTATGAGTCAACAATTCAGAGTAGCTTTTCTTTTTTCCATTTTAAACTTTTTATTGTGAGTTGGGTGAAAGTTTACAGAGCAGATCAACAGTTTCAAACTCAGCAAGTCATACACACTTATGTTCATCTCACTGATTATAATCCCCTCAAAGTAACATCACTTATCCTATGCCCTCCCTGCATTTCTTGTTTCATTCCTCCTTCTTTCCCAACCCTTCTGAACTTTGTGATCAAATGCTGCCCTTTTGATCTCAAATGGTTGCTCATTCTAGTATGTATGTCCTCACTAGTGTTTGTCACCCTACAGACCTATCTATTTATATATATATGAAGATCTCTTGCAAGATTGCAGTTAAGATGATCAGCCATGGCTGCAGGCTTGAGTGGGCTAGAAGATCTGCTATTGGCCAGATATTTATTTCCTTACCACATAATTTTCTCCATAAGGCTGTTTACAATGCAGGAACTGGTTTCCCCAAAAGTGACTGGTGTAAAAGAAAGAGAAAGAAAAACAGAGCTGCCGAGGTATAAACTGTGGAGACTTTTATAACCTCTTCACAGAATTTGTTAGCTGATGTCAGGTAATAGTGGTTCCATATATAATGGGACAAAATGCTACCCAGTCCTCTGCATCTCTACAATTATCTGAGCATCAGACTGTTATGATTCAAAGAATTTTCATTGGCTAATTTTTGGCAATAGATCACCAACACTTCCTAATCTGTCTCACTCTGGATGCTTTATTGAAACCTGTTCAGCATGCAAGCCTCCTCTCACTGACAGGTGATGGATATTCTTGTGATATGCTGGCTAAGAATCAAACTGAGGTCTCCCACATGGAAGATGAGAATACTATACCTAATCCCTATTGTCTCCATTCTCATAAATAATATACTAATATTTTTGCCATATTCAATTGGTCACATACACTTACCCCTCTGCATTAAGAGATAAACCTATACACAGGTGGGATCTTTTGCCGTCAACTCAAGGTGTGGCTACCACACCAATCCTTTGCATATCCATATAAATTTCAAAATCAACTTGCTGATTTCTGTTTTCAAAAAAGTGGAATTGCATTGAATCTATACACCAATTTGGAGCCTTGTTCATACTAACAATATTAAGTCTTTCAGTTCATAAACACAATATGAGGGTAAATCAAAAAGTATTACTACAAAATAATAGAAATCTTTACTAAACAAAAACTATCATAATGTGAAGCTATTGTTATTAACCTATCCTCCATCAAGGTCTATACAGAAATGATTAGGTGGAGAAACACTTAGAGTTGTTGTTTCCTTGATAAACTGACTCCTTTTTCTTATGAAACTTCTCTCTAGTCCCTACAATACTTCTTTCCTGAAGGCTATTTAGTCTGAGAAAGCCTTGAGGTCATTCCAGCTTTCTTATAACAATTATTTTTAAGGTATTTATTATTCTATTTTTCAGCTTTACTTTACCTATTTCTTTACATTTACTTGAGAGTTTTTGTAAACTGCATATACTTTGATTATACTTTTTATCCAGCCTTACCATTGTGGCTTCCAGATAGTGTTTACACACTTTTATTTTATTGTATTTATTTATATGTTGTTGTTGTTGTGCCATTGACTTGGTTCCAATTCATAGCAAACCTATGCATAACAGAACAAAACACTGCCCAGTTACTGTGCCATTCTCACAATTGTTGTTACGCTTGAGCCCATTGCTGCCGTCATTGTGCCAGTCCATCTCACTGGGAGTCTTCCTCATTTTTGCTGGCCCTTTGATTTACTAAGCATGTTGTCCTTGTCCAGGGACTGGCCCCTCCTGATGATGTGTCTGAAGTATGAATGATGAAGTCTTGCCATCCTGGCTTCTAAGGAGCATTCCAGCTGTACTTCCTTAAGCATAGATTTGTTTGTTCTTCTGATAATCCATGGTACTTTTCATATTCTTCTCCAACATCATGACTCAAATGCATCAATTCTTCTCTGATCTTTCTTATTCATTAGTCAACTTTCACATGCATTTGAGGCTAT
>NW_006408526.1:27673422-27674716 GCF_000296735.1 Chrysochloris asiatica
ATGTCTGTTCCACAGTCTTCCGCTGGCCTTGTTTTAGCAGGTGATATTCAACTTTTCCACCATCTCTTCCCACAGATGTAGTCAATTTGATTCCTGTGAATTCCATCTGATGAAATCCATGTGTATACTTGTCTTTTATGTTTTTAAAAAGGGTATTTATAATAAAGAAGTCAATGGTCTTGCAAAATTCTATCATGCTATTCCCAGTATCATTTCTATCACCAAGGCCATGCTATACAATTATTGATCCTTCCTCTTTGTTTCCAATATTCACATTCCAATCTCCCATAATTATTATACATTTGGATTGCAAGTTTGATTTGTTTCAGACTGAAGAGTTTGGTAGAATTTTTCAATTTCATGACCCCTGCCTTTACTGATTGGAGTAAATTTGAATAATAGCTGTATTAATGTGCCTTCCTTGTAGTTGTATGGATGTTATTCTATCACAGACAGCATTTTACTTCAAGATAGATCTTAAACTGTGATTTTTAATGATGAATACAATGCCATTCCTCTTCAATTTGTCATTCCTGGCACAGTAAACCATAAGACTGTCTGATTTTAAATGGTCAGTGGCAGTCTATTTCAACCTCATTGTTGCCTCTGACATTGATCTTTATGCTTCCATTTCATTTTTGACAACTTCCAATTTCCTAGATTCATACTTCGTACATTCCTTGTTCTGATTATTGGATGTTTACAGCTATTTCTCCTTATTTTAAGTTGTACCCCAACAACAAATGAAGGTTCCATAACTTTTACTCCATTCACATCATCCTTGTCATTTCTCTTCTGAGGAGGTAGCTCTTCCCCATTCACAATTCCAACCTGAGGGGCTCATCTTCTGCCCCTATATCTGACAATGCTCTGCTGCTACTCATAGAGTTTTCAGTGGCTAAGACTTCAGATGTAGTCTGCCTCTCCTTCTTTCTAGGCAGTCTTAGTCTATAGGCTTTTGGGATGCCTGTCCACAATGGGTGACCCTGCTGGTATTTAAAATACCTGGGGCATAGCTTCCAGCATCACAGCAACAGGCAAGCCACCACAATATGGCAAACTTGACAATTGAATGATAGATTGATTTATATAGTTGTGTTTAATACCATGTTGCTATTAGTTTTCAATTTGTTCCAGCTGGTTTTTGTTCTTTTCTTACACTTATCAGACTATTTGGAGAAGTTAATTGAATATTTTTAAGGGTTTCATTTTTATTTTCTGGATCAAGTATTAACTATGATTCTTTGTTTATTTTCAGTCTTTGCTCTATGGTTCACAATTGTTGTTGTTGTTG
>NW_006408526.1:27675621-27677440 GCF_000296735.1 Chrysochloris asiatica
GTTGTTGTTGAGTACCATAGAGTTGGTTCTGATCCACAGCGACCCTGTATAGGTTTTCCAAGGAGTGGCTGGTGAGCTTGAACCACTGACCTTGCAGTTCAAACTGACTTTGCAGTCCAGAGTATGCTTGGCAAGTTGTTTCTGACTCATAGAGCACTGCCTTATCCTGCCCACTCCCACACTTGTTGCAATGTTTGAGCCATCGTTTGCTGTGTCAATTCATCTCATTAAGAATCTTCCTCTTTTTCAGTGGCCCTCTACTGTCTATAATATTCTTCTCTAGCGACTGGCCACTTCTGATAATGTGCCCAAAAATTACATCATCCTCATTTATTAACAGCATTTTTCCAGGACAGGTTTGTTTGTTCTTCTGACAGTCCATGGTACTTTCAATATTCTTCACCAGCACTGTAATTCAAATACATCCATTTTTCTCCATTCTTTCTTACTCTTTGTCCATCTTTCAAATGCATATGAAGTGGTTGAAAATACCACAATTTGGGGCAGGTGAACTTTGTTGGTCTTGTTGGTAAGTGCCTTCAAGACAGGTCCAACCCATAGAGACCTGTAGAGTGTACCTGGAACAGCTTGTAGGTTTCAACTGTTCACCTTGTGGATAGCAGTCCATTGCTTATTTTACAGTGCCACACCAGGTCTCTATGTGCACTATAGTCCTCAAAAACAATTTTTGCTTTTTAGCATTATCCAGAGGTCTTTTGAGGCAGATTTGCCTAGTGTAATAAGACATTTGATTTTTTTATTGCTGCGTTCATGGGCATTGATTATAGATTCAAGTAAAATGAAACCCTTGAAACTATTAATCTTTCTCCACTTATCATGATTTTGCTTATTGGTCTGTTTGCAAGGAATTTTGTTTTCTTTATGTTTTTTATATTAGCCTTTCATTTATCTCCCATCCTTTATGCTTTTGTTATTACATATTCTGCATCTTAAAAATCACACAAGAGGGACTTCCAGTTCTGGTGGCAGCAAAGCAGAATCAAGTAGGACAGGATCTGTGGGGGAGGGGCTGAAAACCCAGAGAAGCTGCTTTCACGGAACAGCACCAAAGCTCTGGATCTAGAATAAGGTTCAGGCCATCAGTTTCCCACAACTGCCAGTGGAAAAATCATGGTATAAAGGAAAATATAGTGATTTAGGAATCAGTCAAGACACAGGACTCCCTTTGCCACCATTCCACCCATACGGAGGTCAGAGGGTGGGGCTGCAGCAAGACCTGTACAGTGAACCAGCGCTAAAAGCAGTGGAGTGACATTTACAAAAGGAAGTGTCGGGGGATTCTACAGTTTTTCCTCCTCTTCCCTGTCATGACTTCTTTGCCAAGCCCACATGCCTTCAGGTGGGTGGGTGTGCATCCCCCAAAAATTCAGCATTGATACCACAGCTTTCCCACAGCACAGACAGAGTCCCATTGGTCCAAGGGCAAATTCTTTAGCTGCTGCTTTTGACTTCTGCATGTGGGTCCCAGCCCTAAAGTTAACTTGTGTGGGACCAATTACTCCTGCCTATCCAGCAAGAAAATAAGCAGGTTTGGCCTGACAGACAAACCATATGAACAATGTGTAAAACCACAACGTAAAAAGACGCAACTATTTCAACCATTATGCTGTGCAGATACAGATACTTAGCTGACCTTCAGAGACAAAAATAGTAGACAATCTTCCTCCCATTAACTTCTCAATATCTATCTGTGCACATCTACAGTGGTGACTAGAGGAGGGGCCTGAGAGGCTTTTACAATGCATACACACTGCCTGTGTAGCAAGGTGACTGGCCAGTTGGACACAGTTTTATTTTT
>NW_006408526.1:27678190-27680084 GCF_000296735.1 Chrysochloris asiatica
GAGTCTAAGATTCATGCTGGATAACATGAAGAGGAACTTCAGAATTATTGGCATTCCGGAACAGGAAGAATCAGAGAATTCCACAGAAGAGATAGTTGAAGAGCTTCTGGAAGAAAATTTCCCTAGCATCTTGAAAGATGAAAAGATAAACATTCAAGGAGCCGAATGTACCCCAGGAAGGATAGCCCCAAAAGAAAGTCATAAAGACATATAATAACCAGGCTCTCCAAAATCAAAGACAAGGAGAGAATCCTAAAAGCAGCCAGGGAGAAGAGAAGTGTCACTTACAAAGGCAAGCAAATCAGGTTAAGCTCTGACTATTCAGCACAAGCTATGCAGGCAAGAAGGCAATGGAGAGACATATACAAAACCCTAAAAGAAAAAAACTGCCAACCAAGAATCGTCTATCCAGCAAAACTATCAATCAAATATGATGGTGCAATCAAAACATTCCAGAATAAACAGAATCTAAGAGATTTTGTCAAAACAAATCCAGCACTTCAAAACATCCTAAAGGGAGTTCTTTGGACTGAAAACCAAGAAGAACAGACAACAGAGATTGACAGGTGTGGCAGAGATTAACAGGCATGGCAAGACCACCTGGAACTCAGTCAACAGATAGCAGAGGTCAGAACAGAACAAAATTACAACAATGAACTCAAAGGAGCTAGTAGGTCAACCGAAGATCAAAATAATAACAATGTCAAAGAAGGGATAAATATAGGAACAGAGATCCAGGTGGTGAGAATATCAGGTAGATTCTCTTCAATGGAGAGAAAAGTTAATAGACTATGAGGTAACCCCCAAAAAAGTTAATACTTCACAATTTACCATGAAAATGAACTTCCAAGCAGATCAAGCAAACATGAAAACTAAGAAGAAACTGACAAGAAATAGCACAGAAATCACAAACTCAGCTCAAGAAGGCATGCAGAACAAAGGAACAAACAGCACTACCAAAAAATTAATATAATAGCAGCAACTAATTCATACATATGACAATTACATTGAATGTCAATGGATTGAATGCACCAGTGAAGAGACTGAGAGTGGCAGATTGGATAAGAAAACAAGACCCATCAATACGCTGCCTACAAGAGACACACCTTACACACAAAGACAAAAACAGGCTAAAAGTTAAACGATGGAAAACAATATAGCAAGCTAACTACAACACTAAACAAGCAGTAGTGGCAATTCTGATCTCCAATAAAGTAAACTTTAAGACAAAAACCAGCATAAGAGATAAAGAAGGACACTTTCTCATGATCAAAGGGTCAATTGAGCAAGATGACATAACAATAATGAATATCTACACTCCCAATGAAAGAGCACCAAGATATATGAAGCAAACCTTACCAGGATTGGAGATAGAAATATATAAACCTACAATTATACTGGGAAATTTTAATATGCCACTTTCAAAAAGTGACAGAACAACCAGAAAGAACCTTGACAACACAATCAACCAACTTGACCTCATAGATACGTACAGAGTATTCAACCCAACAACAACACAATATACATTCTTTTCCTGTGCACATGGAACATTCTCCAGAATTGACCATGTGTTAGATCACAAAGCAATCCTCCATAAATTTACAAACATCAAAATAAACACAACCTTGGAACAACAGGGCTTTGGGATACATGGATTGAGTCATGTTTGTATGGGTATAAGATGGGAATAATGTTAAGATGCTTGGCTGTCTTTTGAATCTTGGTTTCCCTTGCCTACCATTGTGAAATAGACACTTGAGGGGGGGAGAAAGGAATAGCCAGAAACATCACAATAGAAAGCTTGTAAGTCAGTCTTCAGCCAATAACTGATTGGAATACCTTAAAGGGGGCTAGAAGTTGCCCAGTGAAAGAGGCCTCTTGTGGAGCTTTTGCA
>NW_006408526.1:27681254-27682759 GCF_000296735.1 Chrysochloris asiatica
GATGGCAAAAGGAAATGGGGATAAGACTCTTGTGGTACAATAGTGAATAATTGCCATCAGGACTGACTATGAGGGTAGGAAATATAGAGGTAGATGCTTTTAGACAAAAGGAGGGGAGTGATTGATTTTGCAGCCCAGGAGCAGAGGTCCCTGGGATCATCAAGTGAGAAGAGTGGAGAGCGTGACCCTACACAGAGAGGCAGTGATGGAGACAGAGATGATGACGTGGACAGATGGAGAGGCTGGGGACACTGGACTCAGGGAGGGAGAGGGACTGTGTGTGACAGCCGGGGGACAGGCCTGTGGGGTGTACCCTTTGGTTATTTGATGATGCATGAAGGGGATTGTAATCATTGCAATGAAACAAAATACGATAGGATTAATGTAAAACGGATGTTCTCCCATGTAAACTATCATGCAATTCACAATAAAAACTTAAAAAAAAAAAAGTAAAAAAAAGCAAACAAAAAAGAAGGAAAAAAAAAAAAATCACACAAGAAACCGTAATTTTTCCTTATACATTCAAGGATCATTTTAATAAGTAAAAAAAAAGAAAATATTTTCTATTTACTCCTATAGTTTCCATTTCTAGCACTCTACATTCATTTATGTGGGTGCATGTTTCCATCTGCTATCATTTGTCTTCTTTCTGAATGACATACTTCAACATTTCTTTTAGTGCATGTCTGTGGGTGACAAATTTTTTCAGCTTGAGGTTGTCTAAAATGCTTTTTATGTTGGAATCTTTTTTGGAAAATATTTTCACTGGGAATAGTATTCTAAGTTGACCACATTTGTCTTTCACTCTTAAAATATGTTGCTTTATGTGTTTTGGTCTGCATTGTTTCTAATGAAAACTCCGAAGTATTTCTTATCTTGGATCCTTACATTATATATTCTCTATCCCCTTCCTGGTGTAACACAGTGGGTTAATGCATCAGACTGCAAAGTCATTTGAACTGCAAGGCCTGTGGTTCAAGCTCACCAAGTGCTCCTTTGAAACCCTATACAGGGTCGCTATGGGTTGGAATCAACTCGACAGCACTTAACAACAACAACAACATCACCTTGAGAACTTTAGAGAGTTTCCATGTTATCACTTTTTTTTTTATTAATTTGATAAACCACTTGATGTGGTTTTCTTTGTCGTTATACTGTTTGGGGGTTTGTAGGCCTCTTGAATGTAGGTCTTATAGTTTTCATCAAATTTAGAATTTTTTAAACCACATTTATAGAACTATTTTTTTTCTCTCCTTTTTCCTGTGGATGGTTCAATTATACATGTGTTAGACCAATTGGTATTTCTACACTAATCATTGTGACAATCTTCATTGTTCCCTAGTCTTTTGTATCTGTGTGCTTTCTTTCATATGCATGTGGTTGATTGTAGACAATTTCTATTGCAGTATCTTCAAATCACTACTCTTTTCTTCCATAAGCTCAATATTGTTGTTAATCTAATACAATTTTCATTTCAGATAGTGTGTTTTTCTTTTTCCTATCTT
>NW_006408526.1:27684004-27685106 GCF_000296735.1 Chrysochloris asiatica
TTTAGTATTCTGCGATTTTACTGTGTAAGTTACGGATGGCTTTTTATTCATCCTTCTAGAATCATCATGCTTCTCTTATATGATTATTCAAGTTTTTCATCAATTCTGGACAATTTTGTTCCTCCTGAATATTCTGTTCTTTCTTTCTGGAACAGCTATCATTCCTATCTTTACATCTCATTATGTCTTTTTCCTGTGTTTCATATTTTTTTTCTCATCATACTGTTCTTTGGTTAAAGTCTTTGTATCCACCTTCTAATTTATTAATTCTCCTTTTTTTTATTTCCATAATTATCAAATACTGTTTTTTAAATTTCTGTTTGATTTGTTTTAAATTATGTTATTTTTGCTTTCATAATAGATTATCCACTTCTTAGATGCCACATTCTTTTAAAAGGCCTTTATGCATACCAGCCACTCCTTGGAAAACATATACAGGGTTGCTATGAGTTGGAACCTGCTCAACAGCACTTAACAGCAGCAACAATTATAGTTCAGACTGCCATTATATTACTTCAGGTTTTTGACGCTCCAGTATTCCTGTTTTCTGTGTTGATTTTCACTCATTCTAAACTACTACCATGTATGCTTTGTAATATTTTATTGTGAACTCATATTTAATAAACTTTTTCCCCTGTGAAAAGTGATTGTAGACCATATGTAGAAACTTTCTTCCAAAGAAATTTAACATTTACTTTCATTAACAGCTTCTGAGATATTATTAAGCAGAGAACAAATTTTAGACCAATTTAATACTTCAGGCTTCTTCAGAGAATGATGATAATTTGAATTTAGACTCCAAACCAATGCAATTGGCAGGTCAAGTCTTTCCATTTCATTGAGGAATTGTATTTATTTATTTTATCATCTAGAACACAAGAAGAAGGAAGGAAGGAAGGAAGGAAGGAAGGAAGGAAGGAAGGAAGGAAGGAAGGAAGGAAGAAAGAAAGAAAGAAAGAAAGAAAGAAAGAGAAGGGAAGAGAGGAAGAAAGAGAAGGGAAGAGAGGAAGAAAGAAAAAGAGAGACAAAGAAATAGCAAGTAAAATAGAAGGAGCTCTGGTAGCGTAGAGGTTACGAATCGGGCTGCGAACCTTAAGGTCAG
>NW_006408526.1:27686936-27699647 GCF_000296735.1 Chrysochloris asiatica
AGCATTTAGTCTGTTTTGTGAGCCTTTGTCTATTTACTCTCGGATCATATGAGCGAGACTAATGTCCCTAGACATTTGATTTACATGATGGGCAGGGCAAAAAAAGGTAACAATTCCTGTTTGCGCAGTGATTCTTGACCTGAGAGCAAAGGCACACGGCATGTTTGAGGGCCAGTAAGCAAATAGTTTTGTAAACAGCTTTTGTTTAAATCTACAGTTCTAGATGTTTTAGTGGGAAGGTTTTCAAACAATAATGATAAATCATCTGCCCAAACCAAAATTTTAGCTCTGCTTTTGTAATGACAATACTTCCCATCATAACGGTAATTAATTAGGTTACTGCAGAATGACCTTTTGTCTTGACTGTGTCATTTCTATCTTTGCAAACTTAAAAACAGTGGTCTCCATTGACCACTGCTTTAATTGATAACACATTTAATTTTTGGTTGTCAGTACCAATAAGAAGAAAGCACAATTTGATTTTTTAAAAAAAGGAAAAACACAAATTTCTAGAGCTGAGGGTAGGATTTATTCCAAGGACATTGGGATATCTCAAGGACACTGAGGAAAAGAGCAGCTGAGCCTCCGGATGGACTGGAAAGCTTTCAGGCAGCCAGACAGTGCTCTCTCTGGGTGTCTGGCCTTGCCTCGCTCTGCACATCTGCCTTATTTTTCTCTACCTTCCTTCATTGGCTTCCTCTGTTTCACATGCTCTTGGCCAAACATGACTATTGCAAGCTCGCCAGCTGACTGCTCTTCTGTTTAAGGGACTAGCTCAGACTGAACTCTTCTCTTGGTCTCCATTCTCAACTCCTGGTACAGGAGATTAGATTGACCTTGTTGGACCATGAATCTACCTCCATCTTCTCATGTATTGACAAAGAAGTAATATTACATAATAAATACAGCTTCTGATCCATACTTTTATGTGAAGCAGTAGTCAAAGAACAGAGTGAGTATGGGGTGGCAAAATACCACTAAATATAGCTACTGCAACCCTAAACACAAATACTGTCCTTCACAATGGTTCTCATAAAGTGACCTAGAAGTTGATAGATGACAATGAAATGAAAAGAGGAAGAGAAAGGTTTTAGCAAATATTGTGAGTCTCAAATTGTGACAGGGCGTATCCATATGAAAAGAAGACTAACAATCCAGAAGCAAAAATGGAAAACTAAGAGAAAGTTGACCCCAAGTCTCTACCTTGTCTAGATGATACAGCGCAAGTGAAATAATACAAGCCTTTACATTTACTTTCTTTCAGTAGATATTTCTTGTATACCTACTCTGTGTCAGGGTGACTATGTGGAGTAAGAGTTTTTTAACAAGATTGTTAGAAGCATCAAATAAGATAATAGACATGAAAAATGCTATGAAAAACAGGAAGCACTTATAAAAGAAAGGCATTATTTAAACATTCACATTTAGACACTGGAACATTAAATTATTTCATAAGCTCCCTCCTGAGTTCCAATAGCACTTTGAGCATATGGTACCTATATTAAAGCACTTATCACATTGTATTATAGTTATTTGTGTACGTTTCTATCTCCACCCCAGACTGTGAGTTTCAACACGGAATCCCCAGCACTCAGCTCACTGCCTGCCACATAATGGGTTTCTGTAAATATTTTCCATAAGTGAATGAATGAAAGAAAATCAACTCCAAGGGTTTTTAGCTTGCAAGCTATGCTGAGACAATACGCACACTGACAAGAATTCTGTCCTAAGAATCTTGTGCAGAGGGTTACAAATGAAGGCAAAAACAAAGGTATACATTTTGCCCTGAAGTAGCTTATGAACAGAATGGAGAAGCAGAGCACGTGCTTATGAAAATTGCTCATGATGATTTTACTGAGTTACCTCAAAGTTGTTCCTTTGTGAGATGATGATACAAACACTGATGAATTTCAGAAGAGCAATAAGAGGCAGGAAAGGTTAACTAAGGGAGCTTCTAGAAGAATCTGGGAGGCAACGGCAAGCAAACACAATTCAGTTTGCCAATTTATAAATGAAGAGGGTGAGGGGAACATCTGTTTGAGACCTATGAGAGCTATTCATTGTTGTTAAGTGCAGCTAAGTCTGTTTCAGCTCATAGCAACCCTGTATAGGATTTCCTAGGAGCAGCTGGTGGGTTTGAACAGCCAACCATTTGGTTCACGGTTTAGCGCTGATCCAACAGTGCCACACCACACTACTTGCAAAACTGCCACTCTGTTGAAGACATGCATACATGCTCTCTCTCACACATAAACACACACACACACACACACACACTTTTCCCTAGCTAGAACAGTGGAGTGATGGGTTTGCATTGTTTCCCCTCTCTAGAGGGAAGTCTTCTGTCCTCTAGTGTTTCTTACTTTGCTTTCACACCAACGCTTTGAAGGTAGCAGCTTTGTAGCTCTCTCCTAGGACTGGGTTTGTGCTGCAAGAGCCCCCATTTCTAAGATGTGGCACACTTGTTCTGTTAAAAACCTTTGTTTCAATTTTTTGATCACTCATAAGAACAGGTAATGTGAGTAGGTCAGCAGAGGTCAGAGCCAGGATGACAACTGTTTATCACAAGACTGTAATGGTGGTGGTGGTGTGCCGTGGAGTCGGTTCCTACTTGTAGCAGCCCTGCATAGTGTTTCCGAGGCTGTAAATCTTTATGGGAGCAGAAAACCTCATCTGTCTCCCATGGAACTGCTGGTAGTTTCGAACCGCTGACCTTGAGGTTAGCAGCCCTACTCAGAACCACTACAAACATAGGCATCTGTTACGGGTGAAAGACGGTGGAGGGGGGAATGATAAGGCAACTCACCCTTGAGATTCCAGCTTGCCTCTTTAAACAACTTCCAGAAATACAAATCTGGCCTGAAAGTTCACTCTACAATAGGAATTCCATACTTACTGATTCAACAAACAAGGGTAAGTAAAAAAATACTGCAACCAGAGTTCCATTTCATAGGTGGATGGGTTTATTCCAAATAAAACATGTTTAAAAATGTCTCTGCAAGCAGTGCATGGCTGCAGTTGTGTACTCTCAGAGATACGTTTATGTTAGTCTTGTTGGAGTGCCTTCAGAAGAAAAGAGAAAAAGGTCCTAGGAAAATAGTGGCTTCTGAGGGAAATGCTGGGCCAGTGAAATTCAAGGCAGAGAGGTCAGCTCAGAGGTGGCTGGATTTTTTTTTTTTTTCACAGAAGTAATCTTGATAGGTTTTCTCAAAGGACACTGGACAATCATAGAGGCTTATTATGAAGAAGTTTTAAGAACGTTGTTAAGAAAAATGCCAAGAAAGTTGTGCCAAGGGTTTTTTCCCCCTTTGTGACAATCCACTTGCTCATTCTTTGAGGGTACCCAGAGCTCTTCTATGAGTTTCTGTTTGGAAAACTTGGCCCTATCCACCCTGCAGCCCTAATCTTGCCCTTCAGATTTTTTTTTGGTTTCTCAAACACAAAGAACATTCAAAAGGAGCACAATTTGAGGTCCTCAAGGATGCCAAAACTGCCATTTAGATGTGGTGTAAATTGGGGAAGATTGTTGTTAAGTGCTGTTCAGAGTCAGTTCTGACTCATAGCAGCCCTGTATAGGGTTTCCAAGGAGCAGCTGGTAGGTTTGAACTGCTGACCTTGTGGTTCACAGCCCAGTACTTATTCAAAGAACCACACCTTGGGGAAGGTTACAGAGATAGAAACACTTCTTCAGAAGTGTATTGACCTAGACGGAGAACATGAAGAGGATCAGTAGCTTCTTATCTTGATATTTTTATTTAATAAAAATAAAGGCCTTGTTAAAATAAAGGCTTCTATGATTTTATAGGAATGCTTTTTTGCTTGTCCTTTTTTTATTGTACTACTTTGAATGTTCTGCTGTCTGTCAATTTGTGATGGTTTATATGTTGCTGTGATGTTGGAAGCTGTGCCATTGGTATTTAAAATACCAGCCAGGATCACCCATGGTGCACAGGTTTCCGCAGTGCTTCCAGACTAATGCCAACTAAAAAGGAAGACTTGGTGATCTGTTTCACAAAACCCACTAATGAAAACCTTGTGGATCACAAAAGAACCTTGTCTGACTCTCTTGCTTTGGACACATCTTCAGGAGAGATCAATTGCTGGAGCTGGACATCATGTTTGGTGAAGTACAGGACCAGTGAGGGTGAGAGAGACCCTCAATGAGATGGAATGGGATAACAGCTGAAACACTAGACTAGAGCATGCTGGTAATCTTGAGGATGATGCAGAACTGGGCAACGTTGCATTCTACATTCTACATAGGGTACCATGAATGAGAGTTGAATTGATGACAGTTTATCTATCTCTATATCTGTCTATCTAGCTGTCTATCTATCTATCTATCTATCTATCTATCTATCTATCTATCTCTATCTTTATATCTCTATCTATCTATCTATCTATCTATCTACCTATCTATCTACATATCTCTATGTCTACCTTTATATCTATCTCTAGATCTACATCTATCTATCTGTCTATCTATCTACCTACCTATCATATTCTAGCTATTAGCCTAGGTTTTGAGAATATAGTTGCAAAAAAGAGAAAAATGGTTACTAATTTCAGGGAGATTATATTCAAGTGAGAGAAAAATAATTAGAAAGTAAAATAAATATACAGGATAATGCTATATAGTCTGGTTCTGTAGGATAAGCATGGGACTGCTAACCACAATGTTGGTGGTTCAAAAACAACAGCCGTTACTTGGAAATCCTCTACGTGGTTGCTGTGAGTTGGAACTGACTTGATGGCAATTAACAGCAACAATTAAGAAAATAGGAGTCATGGTGTGGCACTCTAGGATAAGCACTAGACTGCTAACTGAAAGGTCAGCTGTTCAAACTTACCATCTGATTTATCGTATTCTAGCTATTAACCGATGGTACTGGGACTATAGTTGCAAGGGTTGTTGTTGTTGTTGTTAAGTGCCGTCGAGTCGGTTCCGACCCATAGCGACCCTGTACAGGGTTTCCGAGGGTGTAAATCCTTACGGGAGTAGAAAGCCTCATCTTTCTCCCGCGGAGCGGCTGGTAGTTTCGAACTGCTGACCTTAAGGTTCGCAGCCCGATTCGTAACCACTACGCTACCAGAGCTCCTTATAGTTGCAAGGGTAACAAGGAAAAAGAAACAAAAGAAAAAGGATACTAGTTTAATGGAGATTGTACTCAAGTGAGATAAAAAGAATTAGCAAGTAAAATTATGTGATAATAATACGATAGATAAATGCTGTGGTGTGATGCTGTAGGATAAGCACTGAAATGCTAACCACAAGGTCGTTGGTTCAAACCCACCAGCCATCCCTCAGAAACCCTATACAGGGTCGCTATAAGCTGGAACCAACTCAGTGGCAATTAACAATAACAGTTAAGAAAATAGGAGTCTTGGTGTGGTACTGTAGGATAAACACCGAACTGTTAGCCTCAAGGTTGACTGTTCAAACCCACTAGCTGCTCCTCAGAAAACCCTATACAGGGTCACATGAGTTGGAACCAACTTCACAGCAACAACAATTAAGAAAATAAACAACAATGTACTAACGAGTGATCTGGGAAGATCTCTTTGAATTTGAGATATCTGAGCCACTCATAATTAGAATCAAAGGAAATATTCCAGACAGAAGTAACTACAGGTTCAAAAATATTGAGGCAGGAGTAAGACTGAAAACTCTGAGATTTTTGCATCTGCTTGCTTGCAAACACACACAATGCATATACACATTTCATAAACAAAAACAAAAGCCGTCAAGTTGACTCTAATTCACAGCGAACTTACAGGAACACAACTACCTCATAGTGTTTCCAAGACAGAAATCTTTACAGAAGTAGACTATCACAGCTTTCTCCTACAAAGCAGCTGCTGGATTTGAACCACCAATTATTCAGTTAGCGGTCGAGTGTTTGCCCATTGTACCACCAGGGATCCTTGGACTAACCATGGAGTGAGAAATCCATGGAGTAGGGAGTGGGGAATCAAGACAGAGTCAGGGCTTAGGAATCTATGGGGATGCATTGAGGTTTTATTTTGAGCACAATAGGAAGCCATTGAACCATTGGAAACAGGAGAATGATGAGAACCTGCAGGAAAACCTTCTACAGGTGGTAGCTGCTCTGTGCAAGGTCTTGTTATTATTGCTTCTAAGTGCCATTGAGTAGCTCCCTACTCATAGCAACCTTGTATAGGGCTTCCGAAGAGAGGCTGGTGAGCTTGAATTGCCCACCTTGAGGTTCAAACCGACCTTGCAGTTCAGCGCATTAACCCACAGTGCAAGGTTTTAGAACTACCCATATGATCCCACCATTTCATCTTTTCCAAAATGTAAAGCTTACCATATGAAAGATTGTCTACCATTTCCAAAGACTGCTTTAAAATGGAAAGTCCCCAAATTGAGGTTACTTCTTTCTTATGTGTTCCACTCAGTTCCATGAATGGATAGAAGATCCATCAAAACTCTCTATGTCACAGAGAAGGGGGAGATCATCAAAAAATGATGTCAAAGGAAGATCTTGAGAGGAGTACAAGAGTTAAAAGTGACAGAGATTGTGTATTATTATACACACAATCTTGCAAGAACAGCAGTAACAAGAATCTACAAGTGGATGTGCAATAGACATGAAAGCTGAACAGGTGTGGAGGGGAGAGTGAAAGTATATCCAGGAAGATACACACACACACACACACACACACACATAGGTTTGACAGAGGATATTTCTACATATAAGGGGTTTCAAAAATTTGATGAAAAATGGCATTAAAAGAAAGTTAATGGAATTTCTGCCCCCATTTCTGGTGTCACTGAACATGGAGAGATAGAGCAGCTGAAGACTCTAGACTCATGGAAAGAGAAAGGCTATGTGTTGGCAGCCAGGAGGCAAGCTTGCAGAATGTGCCCTTTGGTTGTTTCAATGATTGTATATTCCTGAGTGTTTTTGTGTACATCCTCCAAAAAACAGAGGGAAGAAAAGCAAATACTGCTGAATAATGACACATGGAGGAGATTGTAATCATTGCAATGAAACGATGAGTGCAAAACTGATGTTCTCCCATGTAAACTATCACTCAATTCACAATAACAACTTAAAAAAATTATAAAAAGAGAAAGATAATGGAATTTTTCTACAAACTTTATAAGCCTCCCTGTATGTATTTGCTTATGCTGCAAATATATCCATGGGAAGACAAACTTCTTTATGCCATATGGCTCTCAAAAAATCAAGGCTGTTTTAAGATGATTCCAAATATAAAGTTCATCTTCCACACTGAAATTTTCCTAATAATCTAGTTTTGTCCACATATTCCATTTTCTCCCTTCTGGCAATTTTTCTTTTTGTCTAGCCCAAACTCTTAACTCTATGATTAAGTCCAACTTTTCTCCACAAGCATGGAATATTTGACCTAAAAGAGAATTTAGAGAACATCTGATCCAAACTGCTAAGTTTACAGATGAGCAAGCTGAGATCCAAAGGGTGAAAAGTGGTAAAAATCACATAACCTGCTAATGACGTAGCCAAGATGATATCCAAGTCTTTGGGCTTCAAGTCTATGTCTTTTCCGGGTGCTTAGCCAACAAAAGAGGGAACAAGGAGACTAATTGAAGTCCCTTGGTTCAAAAATAGACATTAAATATTCCCGGTATGGCACTGTGGGATAAAGCACTAGATTACAAGGTCAGTTTGAACCACAAAGTCAGTGGTTCAAACTCATTGGAAACCACAAAGTCAGTGGTTCAATCTCTTTGGAAACCATATAAAGAGTCACTATGAGTTGGAACTGACGTGACGGCACTTAATAACAACAACAACAAGTTCTCCAGCATTCAGAGTCTAGAAAATTAAAATGTAATTGCTTTGAGTCACTGCCCTGAAAGTCTCCTTCAGCTCCAGAATCTGTAACTTAGAACCTCAAACTTAATGGAGGCAGTGTAGGGATGAAAGCGTCATCAATATTTTTGTATCTGCAGGAGGTTTCAGGTGACATCTCAAGGCTGAGGGTTGACACTAAATGCTTGCTTTTAATTCATGAAAGCCAGGTGGCTCACCTTGGGCCTCAGCAAGACAGGTGCAGAAGCAGGGGTGGGCCAGATCTCTTTGAGGGGTGAAGGGGATGGGCCCTGGTAATCCAATATCCTCTTGGCGCCACTCAGTGCTTCAGCCCAAATCCATCACTGCAAATGAACCAGGTGACAGGATTAAATATCCCCTAATTGCAGTCCCCCGGGAGGGGCTGTGCCAGCTGTCTCTTCCACATGCCTAGCCCAGCAGATGGGAGATCAGATATCAAAGGGTCATTTCTGATGGTACAGGAGGCAGCCTGGGTCCTGGCCACCTGGGCTGAGTGGAAGGAGGAACAGAGGGCAGATTGGGGTGTTTCATTGGGTCTGAAAACAGACTATATTTTATACTGGCTGGTCTCTCGACAGTTTTGTAGTGTGGTCTGCACTACTCCATGGCTGCAACTTATTTGTTCTCTCCATTTGCCAAGGCAGGATCTGGTCTTCTGTACCTTCTTCTCCTGCCTATTTCCTGTCTGTCCTTGGAAACTCACTGCTAGAAATGGATGTCTATCATAGAAAATTGTGTATACCTAAGGATGTACAGAAATCTGCTCGTCCAGCCTATTCTGTGGGCAATCCTGAACCTCACAGAACCCTAAAAGGCAAGGATTTCTCATCTTGATTTCCTTCTATCTCAGGAAGCAGACTCTACAGGTTTACTTGGTAGTGTACTCTAGTATCTTGGGTTCAAATGAGTGACAGGTTTTTATAAAACCACTGAGGGTAGAGCAAGAAGAAATGAAAATTACATTTCAGCTCAAGAAATGGACTTTGGTCCCACCTAAAAGCCCCTGATTAGGGCCAGATGTAGACTGTTTATCAATATGGTGGTTCTTATTTGACTGGGCTGAGAATGTCCAAAACAGGAGAAGGACAAGATGACATCTGGTATGTCCCTCAACCCTTTCCTCTGAGGCTTGTTCATTTGAGGAACTATATCATTGTCTCACCTCTAGACTATTCGCACCCAAATCAGCTCCCAGCCAAGGGCTCTGGACAATAAGATGATCTTTCACGTAGCTGAAATCATGATATTGCAAGGTCAGCAAGAACAGGTATAAGCCAGGAATATCTCTTATTCACGGAAGGTGGGACCACAAGGAAAAATGAAGGTTTGCTTGCCGAACCTCACTGAGGCTTGGGCAAAAGGTAACAACAAACATCAAAAGAGCCATTCAGGGTCCAAATAAAAGTATTACAAAAGGGTCCATTAATTTTTGAAACAACACTACATTCAAAATCACAAGACCTCAGCATGGGAAGGGACTGCACGTCAGTTTTCTTTGGTAATTATAGAGAGCTCCCTGGTCATCAGTCCCTGGACCTAGAAGAGGTCCATCCTTAACTTATTGTCCTTTATCACTTGTTCATTTAACAGATACATTTCGTTAGAATATACTACATGTCTAAATGGAGTACTGGTATGGTACTGTGGGTTAATGCGCTGGACTGCAAAATCAGTTTAAACCACAAAGTCTCCAGTTCAAGCTCACCAGTTGCTCCTTGGAAACCCTATATATGGTTGCTCTGGGTCAGAACTGACTCGACGGCATTTAACGACAAATGTGTCTAAGGTTCCTGGGTGGCACAGTTTGTGCTTCACTAGTAAACCAAAGTTGACAATCCAACTCCCTCTAACTGTGCCACAGAAGACAAGCTTGTTGATGCACTTCCAGAAAGACTACAGTCAAGAACAGATGGGGTCACTATGAGTCTGAATGAACTTAGCTGTAACCAACTTGAGTTTTTTTATTTACTATACTTCTAGAAATATGCTAAGGACTACAGGTGTGATCAAGACAAATATTGTCTCTGTCCTCAGGAACTGTGTGCCTGTTTAATTTTGGGACGTCACTGCGTTACTCTCAACTTTAGCTTGCTTCTTCATTCATTAGGAGTAGGGACACCTACTCAGCCTCTCTCATAGGATTGTTGAGTCATTACGAGATGACTGAAGAGAAACTGCTTTGCTCTTGTGCAGGTGCTATATGAAGTAAGCAGCATTTGAAAGTTTGCTTTAGATCCCAAAGCAAATTTGCTAAGTCACCAGGGATTGACTTAGATATCCTTCCATTTCTTCTTTTACTCTCCTCTTACCCTTATTCCAGCTCTAAACAGAGATTTAGTCCAAAGAGAACCAGCCCATGCTCAATGACAGAAGGGACAACGGATCTTTAGGTGGTCTTCTGGGGCTACAGACAAGAGACCTGCAGTCCAGGATGCCACACAAACCTGGTTATTGTGCAGGAAGTAAGCAGCAGAACTATAGACCGAGAACAAAGGGCTTATCCCATTTCCATGTCACTATAGTGGTCATGAGGCTAACCGCAAAGTCAGCAGTTAGAAATTATCAGCTGTTCCGTGGGAGAAAGATGAGGCTTTCTGCTCCCGTAAAGATTTACAGCCTCAGAAATCCTGTACAGGTTTGCTATGAGTCAGAACCGACTTGACAGCACTAGACACCAGACTGTAATCATGACAAGCTATGGACAACATTGTGAAGTATGAGTATTCCAGAACACTTAATAGTGCTCATGAGGAATTTGTACATGGGCCAAGAGGCAATTGTTCAAACAGAACATGGGAACACTGAATGGTTTAAAATTAAGAAAGGTGTGCAACAAGGTTGCACCATGCTTTCACCATACTTACTCAACTTGTATGCTGAGTAAATAATTTGAGAAGCTGGTTTATATGAAGAAAAATGTGGCATCAGGGTTGGAGGAAGACTAATTAACAACCTGCAATATGCAGATGATACAACCTTGCTTGCTAAAAATGAAGAGGACTTAAAATATTTACTGTTGAAGATCAAAGAGCACAACCTTCAACGTGGATTGCATCTCAAAGTAAAGAAAACAAAAATCCTCACCACTGCACCAATAAACAATATTCTTATCAACAGAGAAAAGATTGAAGTTGTCAAGGACTTCATTCTTCTTGGATCAACTATCAACACTCATGGAAGCAGCAGTCAAGAAATCAAACGATGTATTGCACTAGGCAAATCTGCTGCACAGGACCTTTTTAAAGTATTGAAGAGCAAAGATGTCTGCTTGAGGACTAAGGTGTGCCTGACCCAAGCCATGGTATTTTCAATAACCTCATATACATGTGAAAGCTGGACAATGAATAAGGAAGACCATAGAAGAATTGATGCCTTTGAGTTATGGTGTTGGAGGAGAATATTGAAAGTGCCATGGGCTGCCAAAAGAACCAATAGATCTGTGTTGCAAGAAGTACACAGCCAGAGTGCTTCCTGGAGGCCAGGATGACCAAACATCATCTCTCATACTTCAGACATATTGTCAGGAGGGACTAGTCACTGGAGAAGGAGATCATGTTTGGTAAGGCTGAGGGTCAGAGAAAAAGAGGAAGACCTCCAGCAAGATGGATTGGCAAAGTGTCAGCATCAGTGGGCTTAAGCATGGCAACAATTGTGAGGTTGGCCCAGAATCGGGCAGTGTTTCGTTCTGTTGTGCATAGGGTCACTATGAGTTGGTGGCACCTAACAACAACAACAATGGTCACACATCAGTTGAACACATTAGTTTCTAGTCTTGTCCCAATTTCAAGAAAGCCAGAAATCTGGAATCTCAGTATCACCTCTTCACCTCCACCCTGTGAAAACTACAGGTGGCTTCAGGAGTATGGTTGCTAATGATATCTTTTGTCGAATGTAGTAAACCTGTGCACAACAGAATGAAACACTGCCCAGTCCTATGCCAACCTCACAGTTGTTACTGCTTTTGAGCCCATTGCTGCTGCCACTGTGCCAATCCATCTAGGTAGGGTTCTTCCTCTTTGTCTCCAACCCTCCACTTTACCAAACATGATATCTTGTTCCAGGGACTAGTCCCTCCTGACAATATGTCCAAAGTATACTTTAATTTTTGTCTGAAGTCTGTCTAATGGTAGACCTAGGCTTTGGAATTATCTGTGGAACTTTAAAAAAATAGTGACATTCAAATGCCACCAGAAGAAACTCTGGTTTTGAAGGCTTGTAGTGGAGCCTCGTAGGTGATTCTGATGTACCTAAAAAAAGGTTGAGAACTGAAGATTTGGTTGAAACGGTAGACACTTTACAGACCTGTAGATAGTAATTGTTTTTATTATGCATTCAGGATTGTGTGTACTGCCTGGCATACAGTAGACACTCAGTACATGTTTGTAGACTGAATGATTTCATTCATTCATGAATTTAGAAGTCTTCTAGGATCTACTTGTACATGCTTGTCTTTCTGATTCTCAGTCCTCATGATACAACTAGATTTGAGTTTTCTTTGGTCTCTCTTAGGGTTGTGAATAAGGAGAATTTGCTTCAATTAGCATAAAATAGAAATCAGTGTAAGAATAATGTCTCTTGATTATTTTTCCTTAATTATTGTTATTATTGCATAATCAGTCATCATTTACTGTTGTTGCATTATCATTTTATGTTGTTAAACAGTAAATGTTCTTTACTTGCTTTATCTCATTTCCTTATTAAGGATCTTATGAAAGCAGTATTCCCACTTTCTAAATGATAAACACTGAAGGTGAAGGAAGTCATATATCCTCATCACTCTATTAAATTGCCCAATGGAAAATGCCATGATTACTTAAATCCAGGTTCTGGTGTTCTCTCTCTCTCTCTCTCTCTCTCTCTCTCTCTCTCT
>NW_006408526.1:27700927-27715110 GCF_000296735.1 Chrysochloris asiatica
GGAAACCCTATACAGGGTTACCATGAGCCAAAATCAACTCAACAACAACAACAAAGGAGACATGAGCAGGATAAAGGAGCCCTTCACTCTCTGTGGGTGGCACTGAGGCCAGATAGAAGGACAATCCTTGTCCCTGGAGAATCCTGGTTGCTTAATGGTGCCACCTGGCTCCTCACCAGAGCCTCCTTGCTTACCTTCTTCCCAAGTCCTCATGGATCCAGGTCCCTGTCAGCTCTAACAGGGGGTGGGAATTGGTCAGGCCATTCATTGGTTCTGAAGTTTCTTCTACTTAAACCAATTTGTTAGGTGCTTCGTGATTTACGGCCACAGTGGAAAATGGGGCTGGGTATTGATTCTTGGCCTTTTCTATTGCAAATGGGTATAATGTTTTATAGTATGTCAGAATAATAGCAGTAGGCACTCTATCAATGTCAAATGTTAAAAATGATCAGCTATTGTGATGTAGGAGATTAAATATGAAAGCTAGATGGGTATATAAAAGTGAAATAGCAATAATAAAGGGATTTTTATGCTTGGCTCATTGCTCTCTAATCCACCTGGGGAGCTATTAGAGCCAATTGTGCTGATCAGTGACATATCACCATGGGTTAAAGAAAGGGACAGGTACTCCTCTCTCCAGGTGCTGCTCAACCTGTCAAATGGGAGTGAGAGCCAATGTGGAGAGATCAGGGTTCACTTGGCCATACTTCAGGGAGCTGAAGCCTTTACTAAACTTTCAGGGTGACTAGGATGGGCAGGTACCAGGAGGCAACTCAGAGTCAATCAGAAGTTTGAGAAGGTAGAATACCACTTCTTCTTCTCTCTTGCCATGATGGTTTCATTTCCAAAGCCAGCAAAAGAAATCTGTCCTCTTTTAAAGTCTCCAGAGTGATGACAATCCCATTCTATACAACCATAGAAAATAAGGGCTGCAACAGACATCATAGATGATCATCTCTTAAAACTCAGGCAATTAAGGTCCACAAAGGTCAAGAGACATGCCCAAGATCACACAGTCAGTGAATGGCAAAGCTAAACAAAACCCAGGTCAAAGCTGGACTCTTTTAACTGGCTGCACTCAGCTACCATAGATGTCCGAAGTTATCAAAGTTCTCTAGATTAATGCTGTCCAATAGAAAGATAAGGGGCATGTAGTGCCATAGGATAAGCACTGGACTAAGGCACTGGACAAGGTCGATGGTATGAACCCACCAGCCACTTCACAGGAGAAAGATAAGACTTTCTACTCCTGAAAAGATTTAAAGGCTCAGAAATGCTATACAGGGTTGCTATGAGTCAGAACAGACTCCAAGGCACTTAACAACAACAACAATAGAAATATAATAAGAGCCGTATGTGTAGTTTTTTAAACTTTACAGTGGCCATATTGAAAAAAAACAATGAGACAGGCAAAGTTAACTTTAATAATATGAAGGGACTTCAAAAGGCTTGTGGAAAAACGGAATTAAAAGATAATAAAAATTTCCCACAAACTTTTTAAAGTCCTCCCCATTTGACCTAATACAGCCCAAAATACTATCATTTCAACATGTAATCATATAAAAAATGAGATCTCTTATTTTCTTTGTTTCATATTAAGTCATTGGATGTATTTTACAACAGCAGCACATCTCAATCTTACTAGCCACATTTCAATTGCTCAGCAGGCATGTGTGGCATGTGGTGGCCATATTTTAAAAGCAGCTGTAAACTGAGGTATGGATAGAAGCAGAGGAAAACATTCATACCCCTCGGGACACTGGCAGAACTAAGGGGAGGCATGGGTGATTTGAAAAAGCAAATAAAAGCTATCACATGCTTTTATATTTGAAAATAAAATGAGATCCTAGTTTATAAGCCCAAACTACAGACAAGCTTGGCACAATAAAACTTGACAAAAATCTTAGTGAGTGTGCCTTGAAGACAGATTGCTATGAACTATCCGGATTCTTCGGAAGCGGAAGGGGTTTTAGAATTACTGGGGTTTTTAATGATATGGTTTATTAAAAATGAGCATAGATTTACAGAGATTAAGTACCATACCAAGGAGACCTGGTGGGGTAGTGGGTTACGAGTTGGACAACTAAATGTAAGGTCATCAGTTTGAATCTACCAGTTGCTGTGTGGGAGAAACATGAGGCATCTGCTCCAGTAAAGATTTGTAGACTTGGAAATCCAATACAAGGTCACTAAGTCTGAACTGACTTCACGGCATACTAGTACCACCACCACCACCAAGAACCATCTTTAGCCCTTTGGTGAAAAGCAACTGCTTAGATGATGTCAAACCATAAGCTTCCAAACTCCTTTATAGAAAGAACAGAATATGTGGTCTCCTAGTCTTCCATGAAGGTTAATTTAAGACTTAGACTTTACTTAGGACACCAGTTGATCTTTTGAGGCATCCAGCTGCCTGAGTAATCGAGTACTCTGTGTAAAACACACAGGGGAATGGGCAACCTTGCTGACCATGCCCTTTGAAGCTGGGGGAATATATGCCCTGAAATATCCACCTGGTGTGGCACTGTGGGTTAATGCACTAGACTGCCAAGTTGGTTTGAACCACAAGGTTGGCAGTTCAAGCTCACTGACTGCTCTGCGAAAACCCTATGTAGAGTCACTATGGGTCCAAATTGACTTGATGACACTTAACATTACAACAAACAACATGATCAAGTGTAAGGGAAAGAGAAGCCATGTTCCCAGTATCAAGGTGGAAGACTGGCTAAATTACACCCTGGAGGTCACCCTGAACCTCATGACTGGGGAGCAGGGAGACAGGACCTGGGGGAGAGCAGCAGTCAGAACCAGAGTAGCTATTTCGGTGTTGCCATTTCCAGGAGCAAGCAGACCATATAATGTAGACAAAGTCAGCCTGAAAACTAACACCAGGTCCCTTTCAGCCACAGACAGCTTGTCACTCTGACAGCTATCAAGCCAATCAGAAGGGTAAATTAAGGTGTCCTTTTTTTTTTTTCAGAGGGGCAGGGGATAGTTAAAATGCTGATCTCCGAGTGACAGGTTTCTGAAAAGACAGTGAACTGTCACTGCTGCCATCTTCACTCTGGAACCTCTCCGGAAGAGCGTGTCAGGGAAACCAGCAGGCTCCATATAGACCTGCTTGCTCCCTCAGGGCACCTAGGCACAAGTCATGCTGTCTGATCTCCCCCCTGGGACCATGAGGGCGACAGCAGCAGCCAGCAACAGGCCCATTGCAGCGGGAGCCGGAGATCCACTTTCCACTTTTGGGGGAGAAATTCCTCCTTTTCACCTTAATTGCAGCATTAATAATTAAACGGGTGCTTTAATTATGTGGGTGTCTCATTACAGAGTGCCATTGTAAACATAGGCACATTAGGCACACACACCTCTCCACACATGCAGGCATTCTAGAAACCAGGCAACAAATCATTTCTAAAAAATGAAAGTAAGCAAAAAATTAAAATAAAACACACACACACATACACAAACAAGGGATGTATGTGTACTTAATTACATGAGGACTTTATTAGCTGGCACTAATTAAAGCATGTTATGAAGTCTGACAAATGTCTAAAATTACTCACTTTAGTAAATAGTTTTGACGTAAGTAATTTGTTTAAAATGAGAACTTGGTGGAAAAAGTTCAAGCAATTTTATTTTTGCCTGGGTAGCACATTATGCAATGTCTAGGGGGATAATTAATGATTAGTGGTTTAATGACAGAGGCACATTCATTTTCCTGCTTCCCAACTCCCGCCAAGACTTTCATTGAGTACTCAAGGCCCACCACACTTTCTTAAACATTGACTTCCCACTGGCAATTGAACCCGCATCACCAAAAGGGATTTGCTAAGGCAGAACGACTGCGTGTTGTTCCAACTAAGGTCTCAGGGTATGCAGAGTCCTGGTCCTGCTCTCCGATTGCAACAGATAATAGAATCTCAAGATGGATATATATCATGCTTCAGAGATGAGATGAACCTTTTAGTAATGAAGTTCTTCATAAACACTTCTCTATGGTAGCGTAGTGGTTACGAATTGGGCTGCGAACCTTAAGGTCAGCGGTTCGAAACTACCAGCTGCTCCGCAGGAGAAAGATGAGGCTTTCTACTCCTGTAAAGATTTACACCCTCGGAAACCCTGTACAGGGTCGCTATGGGTCGGAACCGACTCGATGGCACTTAACAACAACAACAACAACATGTGGTATTTTAGTGTGGAGCTGTAGGATAAACACTGGGCTGGTAACCTCAAGGTTAGGAGATCAAAACCACCAAGGTTAGGAGATCAAAACCACCAGCCACTCCTCAGTAACCCTATCTAGGGTTGCTATGAGTTGGAAGCAATTCTTTGACACTTAACAACAGCATCATGTGGTATCCGAGGGCAGTGGACAGGCCATATTATGGGTCTGCTATTTTGACCTCTTCTCTAGGAGTTCTGAGACTGATACAGAAAGCAACTCCATTCCAAAGCTAGGAAGAATTTCATGGATGCTTTCACCAGTCTCTGCAAGTCACTTGCTGCTTCTGCTCTACTTCCTTCTCTTCACTCTACCAGGGAAAACACAAGAACTGTGCAGTTATCCATATGCACTGAGTTGCCCACACCCATAAGGCGATTCAGAAAGAGGGAGCCCCAGAGTTTAACGCTGGATGACTAGGATTGCCTCCTCCCAACATCCCACTGTGCCTTGGTCTTTATGTCTCCCCAGAATGATTTATGACCTGCTCGCGGCAGTATACTTTTGAGGGACAGTCCAAGCAATATCAACTGTCATGGAGTTGATTCTGACTCAGAATGATCCCATGTGTGTCAGAGTAGAAGTGTGCTCCCCAAGGTCTCCGCTGGCTGACTTTTTCATAAGTAGATCATCAGACCTTCCTTCAGAGGCGTCTCTAGGTGAAATTGATCCTTCAACCTTTTGGTTAGCAGTAAGCTTGTGATCCATTTGTACCACCACGGGACAGTGGGATGGACTCATTGACCTCATATGACTCCCTTCTAGTCTGTAAATCTGAGACAAGGCGAGGTCACTCCTTAGTCAACACTGAGACTTGCCATCTACACTTTATAACCTGCATACTTCCTGGAGGCAAGATGGGAGATTTGGGAGAAAGTTGCAATATAGAGAACATGTCCTACTTCGTCACAAAGACCCACCAAGGATTCCCTCTCCTTACCTCTACCCCTACTCCCCTTTTTCTTAAACCAAAGTTTGAAGCTAAATCTACTGTGGGCTGAAGGAGGCACTTTAAACTTCACTTGCTTCAAGGTTTCAATGGGAAGACTTGACAGGTATGCTAATGCTCCTCTATTAAGTCTGCAGAAAATGACATTAAAGGTATTGGTTAAAGACACGGCTCAGTGTTTGAGCAATTTAATGAAGTGTTACACACAAGCTGACCTTGTAGAGGGAGAAGCTCGCGGCTCTCTCGGCGTTTCGGGAGGCCCTGGCCACTCTGTTTGACATCTGAGCTTAACACCAACCCCAGACTCATTACTGTCTGCGAGGTTCCTTGGAACCGCCAAGGGGGAGACCAGCCTTTGCTTGTAAAGTCCAGTGACAGAAAGGAGAGGTAAAAACAGTGACTCCTGATCCTCAGCTTAGTGAGGCCGGAGGTGTCGGTTTGAATGACATGTTCAGTTTACACAAACATGGGCAGTGGTCCCCTGGGGAATCCAGAGCAGGAGTAAGGGAGGGGGACTCTGAGAGTGGGCAGGGTGGACTGGGTCAGCCAAGTGTAAAGGCCAGAGCTGCTGGCTGGCATCTGATTGCCAGGTGAGCTGGTGGAGCTGGAAGGGAGGGCCCACAGAGAGGCTAGGATGAGGTTACCAGAGCGTTCAGTGAGTGTTACACAGATGTGAACTCCTAGAAAAGGTCTAAAGGAATGGGGCAGCCCTACTCACTCACCAATCCATTCATTCAGTCATCAACTGTGATTGAGTACCTGCTATGCAAGGGTAAGTCAACACAGACTGTTACAGAACCACAGAAACCTTTATTAAACAAAAATATCAAAATGTGAAGCTATTGTTTCTTGACACATCCTCTATCTAGTCTATACACTTCTGACAGCGGGGTTTTCATTTCTCTAACCCTTCCCTGAAGAAGTCTGGACTCTTCGATTTGCACCATATCAAAATGGCAGTTTGGGCATTTTTGAGGGACTCAAATTGTGTTCCTTTCAAATGTTCTTTGAATTTTGGAACAAAAAGAAGTCTGAAGGGGCAAGATTATGGCTCTAAGGTGAATGAAATGAGGCTTCCAAAAAAATTCCCATGCCCCTTGCTACCCTCAAGGAATGAGCAGGTACATTGTCTTGATTTTTAAAAAATTCTTTTGCACAACTTTCCTGACATTTTTGTCACTAAACTAAAATGTAGTTTTCAATTTTCTTTAAACTTCTTCAGCATAATCTCCTCTGGCCATGCTGTGTCCTTTGAGAAAATCTGTCTGGTTTATTCCTTTGATGTTATTGTTGTTATTAAGTGGTGTTGAGTTGGTTCCGGCCCATATCAACCCCATATAGTGTTGTCAAGGAGATGCTGGTGGGTTTGAACTACCAGCATTTTGATTAGCAGCCTTGCCAATTACCAGGACTCCATTTAGAATCCCAGGAAACTGTTGCCCTATATTTAACCTTATAACCTTCTAAGTTGACTTCTTTGCCTTCAGTTTAACCAGCCTAGCAGATCCCTTCAAAAGTCACTATCTTTTTTCCCCAGCATCAATATATGTATTCATTTATTAAATCTTAAATTCCAAAGCAAGTGGTTTCAGAATAGTTACATTGTATCCTTTGGTTGGTTGGCATGTGCCCCTACAAAAAAAAACAGACATACAAAATACAGTTTAAGGTTTTGAATATATATCATTTATTGTTTGTTGTCAATAGGCAAGAAGTTGACCAACTTTTTCTATAAAGAACCAAATATTAAATATCTTAAGCTTTGCAAGCTCTATTGTCAATTACAACTACTCAACTCTGCCATAACAGAATGAAATTAGCCATGTACAATGCTAATTTACAAGTGGCTGTATTCTAAAACAGTTTATAAAAGTAAGTGGCTGGCCAGATGTGGCCTTTGGGCTCTAGTTTGCCAATTCATTGCTTTACAATGAACATATGGTCAAGGTTCTCTGTTCCAAGGTTAAGTGGGTTGCTTTACCCTTGTTCATGGTGGACATAGTATTAATTGAAAATATGGTTAGATTTCTCTCCCTGTTCTAGCAGAAAGACTCCTGCCCAAAGGAGACTTTTGGTTCTCTCTTGCTCCACCGACAAGGAGTTCAACTTTCTCTCTCCATAGACCAGGAAGACCATCACATCATCTCTTTCCTCGGCTGCTCTAATTTCTCCACAGCTGCTTCTCATCATTTTTCGTGTTACTACTGTCTCCTGGGCCTAGGAGGCTCTCAAAGCAAGAATTCCGGGTCCTAAAAAATGCACTCTATCCCAGATCTTCTGTCCTGATGGTAGTAAGTCCACCTCCCTTCCCATACTCCTTCTAAATTCTGCTTGCATCTCTCTCCTTTTATCTCGTAGAAGATAGAAATTGTGAATGAAGTAAGGTTGTGACTTGAACACGGGTAGTAACAGTAAGAATAGTAACTTGAGTCACACCTGTATGAAGATGGCGACTCAAGAAACATCCCACCCTAATCCTGTATCATCAACATAGTAGACAGCTCATTCCCAAATGGGACCTCAGGCACATTGTTGCTGTTGTTACTAATGAAGTTGAGTTTGTGCTAACTTACACCAACCCTGTCTAGAGTTTCCAAGAAGCAGTTGGTGGGTTTGAACTGCAGAGCTTGTGTTTAGCATTCAAGTGCTGATTCTACAGTGCCACACCAGAACTCCAACCATAGGCAAACAGCTTAGGATTTACAACACATCACAGAATGGTGGATAATTACATCAGATCACAAAATAAGGGATAATTATATCATTATATAACTACCACCACTAAAAATAATTCAGCCAAGGTGACACAAAACCGTAACCATCACAGCTCTATATACCCTATTTGCATTAGCAACAAGTTGTTCAATCCCCTTGATGAGCAGTAAGCATTTTATTTACCCAATCCCACTAAATCATTGTATGTTATTATTATTAAGTGCTGTCGAGTCAGTTCTGACTCATAGAGACCCTGGACAGGGTGTCTGAGGTGTAGCTGGTGGATTTTAGCTGTAGAATCTGTGGTTCACAATCCAATGCTGATCCTACAGCATCACACCAGATATCCCAATCATTGTATAGGAGTCATAAAGACTATGGCTAAAAGAACAATATTCAAAAATTACAGTACTGTACCTGCGGTTTAATTTGCTACATTTAGATCTCTGGTCATTTTAAATTATTCTTGTATATGGTATGACATATGGGTCAATATTATATCTTTCTAAATGAGACTTCTGGTTTGGGGGCAGGTGAAGCAGAGACAGGTAGGTAAAGCTCCTCTGCAGAGGTGCAGAGAAACTGAGAAGGAGCTTTCGCAGAAGAGTGCCAGAGTTTGGGATCTTGTATATGCCTCCAGTTTTGTGAATAGAATGAATAGAGTGATAGTTACATGGAGAACATCAGTTTTACACTCATTGTTTCATTGCAATGATTAAGATCTCCTCCATGCTTCACTATGCAAGAGTATTTGCTTCTATTCTCTCTGTTTTTGTTTGTTTGTTTGTTTGTCTTTTTTTTTGGGGGGGGGGAGGTTGTACACAAAAACACTCAGGAACATATAATCATTTAACAACCAAAGGGCATATTCTGCAAGTCTGCCTCCTGGCCACCAGCACACAGCCTTTCTCTTTTCATGAGTCTAGAGTCCTCAGCTGCTCCCTGTCCCCATCTCTGCCTCCATCTCTGGTGTCGCTACTTCTCTGGGTAGGGTCCCACATTCTGTTCGTGCTCTTCTCCTTTGATGGCCCTAGGGTCCTCTGTTCCTGGGCTGTAAAATTAATTACTCCCCCTTTGTGTTACAAAACTTCTACCTTTACAGTTGTGACAGTCATAATTAGCCATTATAATAATTACTCACTACTGAATCATACGACAGCACTTAACAACAACAACAACAACCGAATCATAAGAATCTTATCCCCATCTCCTTTCACCAGACCCGTTAAACAAGATGAAAATTATTCAGTGGGGATTCTACCTTCTTCTGCACACTCTGAAACTAAACTCCCTCTTGAAAACTTATAAGCCAGTCACTTTGTGCCTTTATAGCCTCCCCCCCAACCCCACCTTCACCACCACATTTTAGGTAGCCAGTGTCTGAGTTGTGTCTCTATCAATCCTGTATACAGAAGAGATAGGATTGATAAAAAGTCACCATTTTGATTAGAACATGTAAAGAAAACAAAAATCCTCCACCACTGGAACAACAAACAACATTCTTATCAATGGAGAAAAGACTGAAGTTGTCAAGGATTTCATTCTTCTTGGATCAACTGTCAACACTCACGGAAACAGCAGTCAATAAATCAAACAACATAATGCATTAGGCAAATCTGCTGCACAAGACCTTTTTTAAGTGTTGAAGAGCAAAGATGACAACTTGAGGACCAAGGTGCGCCTGACCCAAGCCATGGTATTTTCAATAACCTGATATGCATGCTAAAGCTGAACAATGAATAAGGAAAACCAGAGAAGAATTGATGCTTTTGAGTTATGGTGTTGGAGGAGAATATTGAAAGTGCCATGGGCTGCTAGAAGAACCAATAGATCAGTTCTGGAAGAAGTGCATCCAGAGTGCTCCTTGAAGGCCAAGATGGCCAAACTTCGTCTCTCATACTTTGGACATTTTGTCGAGAGGGACCAGTCACTGGAGAAGGATACCATGTTTGGTAAAGTAGAGGGTCAGAGAAAAGGAAGAAGACCCACAGCGTGATGGATTGGCTAAGTGGCAGCATTGATGGGCTCAAGCATGGCAACAGTAGTGAGGTTGGCCCAGGATCAGGCACTGTTTTGTTCTGCTGTGCATAAGGTCGCTATGAGTTGGTACAAATTCGATGGCACCTAACAACAACAATGAGACTAAGACAAGTATGTTAATGAGAGAACTTGTCTTCAGCCATCCACTGATCACAGAGACATGTTTAAACAGATTTCGTTTGGAACAAACTCATGAGTGTATGAACTGGAACCTTAGTAATGATATTTTTTTATTTTCCCCTCGAATGTTGTTGCTTTCTCCAACTTCTCCCTAATCATGATATTCCAGTCACATGGGTCATCTGTTAATCCTAGGTCATTCAAAGTTCCTCACTACCACAAGACCTTTACACATATTTTTCCCTCTGCCTGGGGTACTCTTGTCAGTTCTTCACACAGGTGGCCATTTGAAATCTTCTGGTATCAGATTACATATATAAATTTATCAGAGAAGCTGCTGGGCAGCTCATGACTGTTTAAGACTGTTTAAAACTGTGTTTGTTAAGTATTGTAATAATTAAAAATATTTTATTCTGATCCTTTTATTGCTTTTGAGTAAGTAGTTCATTATACCTTTCAAAGTTCTTTGATACATTATCTCACTTGCAGTTTCTAGTAGCCTCATAAAACAGACACAGAATGTGCTAAGTAGTCTCATACAGGAAAAAGTGACCTGAAGGTGAGAGGAGCCATAAGTGTCCAAGGACAAGACCAGGACTTGAGTCATCTGAATAGTCATCAAGACTATTCCCATTGCTGCAAGGATAGTCCAGATGTTCTCTTAGTTGATGAGGTGTATGCACATTTGAAGGCCAAGCCTTGAGTGTGGATTCCAGAGTGCCTCACCTAGAAAGAGGTATCAGGTGAATTAATGGTAGCAACATCAAGAGTCTGTGTTCCTGTGTCGTATGCATATTACTGGTAGAGTGGATACACACCTCAGAGCATCCCTGCCTCAGAAAGTTGAGCAGGGAGTCTGACATATAGCTTCTGCTCTTTTTTCTTTTCCCCTTGCCTCCCTTAATTTGTCCTAATGGATGCTACATCCTCTTTCTTGCTAAGTAAAGTTGACTTGTTCAACTAGAATTCTTTGGAGGAAGAGCCACAGTACAGGCTTTATTGGGAGAACTGTATCAGTCCTTGAACATCTATTGACATCTCCTCTGCCCTCCCCTTTGTTCTAGTTGCCAAAATAATAGTTGACATTACTGGGCTCTTGCTAGTGCAGGTTCTGTGCTTAGCAACTTAAATATGTTATCTCTTTTCACCCTCACAACAATCCCTCTTCAATTTGTCTTGCCCTGTATAGTAAGCCATGTGATTGTCAGATTCAAAATGGACAATACCAGTCCATTTCAGCTCACTGATGCCTAGGATATCAATCATTGTGTGTTCCATTTAATTTTTTACAACTTCCAGTTTTCCTAGATTCATACTTTGTACATTCCATGTTCCTATTATGAATGGATGTTTCCAACTGTTTTTCCTAATTCTGAGTTGTGCCCCATCAGAAAATGAAGGTCCAGAAAGCTTTACCCCATTTGTGTCATCAGGGTCATTTGTAATTTTAGTTGGCAGCTCTTCCCCAGTTGTATTTTGAATACCTTCCAACCTGAGGGGTTCATCTTCTGGCACTATATCTGTTTAAATAGTCTATATTCTGGAGCTAGCTGAAAGTATTCCACTGCTATTCATAACGTTTTCAGTGGCTAAACTTTCAAAAGAAATCCCCTTCTTCTTTTTCCTTATCTGTCTTAGTATGGAAACTCAACTGAAATCTGCCCACCGTGGATGATCCTACTGGTATTTCAACTACTGGTGGTATAGCTCTCAGCATCACAGCAACACACAAGCCATCACAGTATGACAAATTGACAGATGAATGGTGGATGGTAAAGCACACAGGGAACAAAATTATGAAAACTTCTTGGATATTACCAAAAACCTTAAGGCAACAAGTTGCTGGATCTGGAGGCTAAGAACCATACATAGTCTTAGGGGATACCATGGTCAACTGGCATAACATAGTCCACAAAGACAATTTCTACATCTTATTTTGGTGAGTAGCAACAGGGATCTTAAAAGTTCATGAACATCCATATAAGGTGCAACTATATGTGTGCAGAAAAAGAAGAGTAATGAAAATTGAAGATGCTTGGAATCAATTAGTCTAAGGGACTAATGGAACATCAGTCTCTGAGACCAAAAAAAAAAAGTCAATGGTGCCCAGCTACAACTACCAACAGCTCTGTAAGGGATCACATTAGAAGGTCCTGGACACAGTGGGAGAAAATATGAAACAACACTCAAAATTATATTTAAAAAAAAGACCAGGCTTAATAGTCAGAAATTGAATGGAGGAATCTGAGACTATGGCCCTCAGTCTGAAACAGAAGTCACCCTTGTGGCCCAATTTCCATGCAAGTGGTAGATAGCCATATAGGAGAGACAACACACGAGTGAGGTATCCTCACCATAGAATAGTCAACCATTCAAGATCAAAAGGACAACATTTGGGAACAAGGTTCAGAGAGATTGGGAAGGAGAGTGGTATGGAAATCGGAAGCACAGGGATGAAGTAGAATAACTGCTGTTACCTGGAGGTGATTGCAATTGTTGAAATGAAATAACATGTGTTTTTTGTTGGATGTGAAACTGATGATCTGCTCTGTAAACCTTCACTCAATTCACAATTTAAACATTTTTTAAAGATCACCCAGCTGTAGATAGCAGAGTTGGGATTTGAAACTATATGTCTGGTGATGGAACTGACTTGTTCAACCCTTTCACTGCACTTTGAAATCCTCATCTGCTACTTAAGATCCAGTTAGAATAAAGAAGTCGACATTTTAATTATGTTTAAGAGTCCAACTATAAGACCTGTCATAAGCCTTTTTATTTTTCTGCTATGTTTACATTGTACCTATTGTACCTACAGGATTGCCTACCAGATTTAAAGGTGTGCCTGTTAAAGCCAAAGCCTATATATTTTTGCTACTTTACATTGGGCATGGAGTCACTCAGGGTAGGATAGGAAACATCAGAGTCCGAGTTACAAGAATTAAATGAGATAATAGCACAAGATACCTTCCATAGGGCTGGACATAAAAATATTCATTTTAACGACACTGATAATTATACCATAACACTATTGAGAAGTGCAGGACAATTTGCATCCATCTGAAATCAGGCATCTCAAACTCCAGTTTCTTTATGAAGCTTTCTGTGACTACTCCAACCTTCAAAGCCCACCTCTGCTCTCTTCTGGAACTGTGGTATTCTGCACTTTTCCTGTTCACCCAACAGTAGACAACGGTACTCTTATACTCTCTTTTGGATGTTTTGTAAGAGATTTATAAGGAGGGACTACTTAAGAGAGGTGAAATTTTGTGATGGTTAAGACCTCAGTCTCGGGGGTCAGCCAGCATTGCCCTGGACAACTGTCCATGTTGTGCACAACACACTTCCAGGGGGCAGCATTCTTATGCCTACATTGCAAGATGGAGCTCTCTGACCCTGACTAATGGTGAATATGAGTCAGACAGACCTGAGTTTACATCCAGGTCATACCATTTGTGATTGTGTGATCTTGGACAAATCATCCCCAGTTTTTCTCACCTGAAAGATGCGGGTATAATGGACTACATCTATGGGAAGAGATGGTGGAAAAGTTCAATATAGTCAGTCAAAGCAAAACCAGGACCAACTGTGGAACAGACTGTGAAAATTCAGGCTGAAAATGAAAAAAATCCAAACAAGTCCATGAGAGACAAAATATGACCTTGAACAAATTCCACCTGAATTTTAAGACCAACCCAAGAACAGATTCAATGCATTCGACACTAATGACCAAAGAGAAGAAAATCTGTAGAATGACATGATACAGGAAGAAATCAAAAGGTCATTAGGAAGACAAGAAAGAAAAGACTAAAATGGATGTCCAAAGAGACGCTATGACTTGCTCTTCAACATAGAGATGCTAAAGCAAATGGAAAAAAAATGAGGAAGTAAAGGAACTGAGAGAAAATTTCAAAGGGCAGCAAAAAAAAAGACACAGTTAATTTTATATTTTTATAATAATAATTATTATTATAATGAAATGTGCAAAGACCTGGAGTAGGAGAACCAAAATGAAAGAACACTATCAGCATTTCTCAAATTGAAAGAACTGAAGCCTCAGGATGCAACACTGAGGGATTCTATGGTGTATTCTTTCACCATACTTATTCAACCTGTACACTGAGCAAATAATCT
>NW_006408526.1:27716275-27718225 GCF_000296735.1 Chrysochloris asiatica
TCTTTCAACAAACTAATACTGAACAGGAACCATTCACTCATCTGTACCCAAAATTTTGTTAAGTTAGCTACCTGGCCAACAGATTGGAACAGATCCATATTTGTGGCTATTCCAAAGAGAGGTGGCCCAGTATAATGCAGAGATTATAGAACAGTATCGTTAATATCACACGCAAGTAAAATTTTGCTGAAAATAAATCAAGAACAACTACAACAGTACATCACCAAGAAAAAGCCAGAAATTCACGCCAAGTTCAGAAGAGGAAGGGTAACTAGAGATATCATTGTTGAAGTCAGATGGATCCTGACAGACAATACCAGAAAGATGTTAACTTGTGTTTTATAGACTATGCAAAGGCATTCGATGGTGTAGATCACAACAAACTATAGATGACATTGTGAAGAATGAACATTCCAGAACACTTAATTGTGCTCATGAAGAACCAGTACATAGACCAAGAGGCAGTTGTTCAGACAGAACAAGGGGATACTGAATGGTTTAAAATCAGGAAAAGTGTGCACCAAGTTTGTATTCTTTCAACATATTTATTCAATCTGTATGCTTAGCAAATAATTCTAAAAGCTGGATTGTATGAAGAAGAACATGGAATCAGGATTGAAGGAAGACTCATTAACAACCGGTAATATGCAGATAATACAAGCTTGCTTGCTGAAAATTAAGAGGACTTAAAATTCTTATTGATGAAGATCAAAGACTACAGTCTTCAGTATGGATAGTATTTCAATGTAAAGAAAGCAAAAATTTTCACAATTGGCCCAATAAATAACATCATGATAAATGGAGAAAAGACTGAAGTTGTCAAAGACTTCATTTTGCTTAGATGTACAATCAACACTCATGAAAGCAGCAGTCAAGAAATTCAACTACATATTGCATTAGACAAATCTGATGCACAAAATCTCTTTAAAATGTTCAAGACCAAAGATATTCGTTTGAGGGCTGGCTTTCCTGTCCAATGGCTTAATTTCTACCACGTGATTGGGTGAGAAAATGAAAATAAGTTATACAGGTTGGAATTGGTTAGTTTCGCCCTCCAGGTAGGTTTAAAAGGCACCATCTCAAAGGCAAAAATCATAGATCCCAGGACTTTCAAATAGGTAGAACAGGAGTGGAGTGTGAGATGCCTACCTAGAAAAGTGACAACAGCATAGGTAGTGGCATGGAGAGAGAGCGCAGTTGAAGGTTCTAGGCCCATGGACTGGAACAGAGACCAAGGGGCCACATGGCTGAAAAGCCGAAGATAAGAACAAGGCATAGAGAGAAGAGGCGTTCCTGACTGGACAACTGCTGCATTCTGACTTGTTTTCTGATCCTATATTATACACTGTTCACTTCCCTAATAAACCCCATAATCATGAGTATTGCTGTATGTTGTGTGTGGCCATTGCAATGGGTTATTGAACCCAAAGATGAAACAGAGAGTGCTGTAGGAGGGAGGGATGTCAGAATAGAGTCAAGAAGGTCAAAAGCATGTCTGACCTCCACTTCATAGGAATTGACCTTGGTTTGATTTTGAGTTTGATTCTCTTTCCCCCTTTGAAGCCAGGGGAAGTCAGACACGGTCCCCACATGGTTTTTTGCAGTGTGCCTGACCCAAACCATGAAATTCTTAACTGCCACATATGCATATGACAATTGGACAATGAATAAGGAAGACCGTAGATGATGCATTTGATTTAAGGTGCTGGAGAAGAGTATTATACGTATCATGGACTGCCAGAGGGAATAGCAAATCTGTGTGGGAAGAAATACAGCCAGAGTGTTCCTTAGAAGTCAGGATAGCGAGACTCCATCTTTCATACTTCAGGCATGTTATCAGGAGGGGCCAGTCCCTCAAAAGTACATCATTCTTATTAAAGTGAAGGATCAGTGAATAAAAGGAAGACACACAACAATATGGATTGTTAGAGTGGCACTGCAATGGGCTCA
>NW_006408526.1:27721343-27743897 GCF_000296735.1 Chrysochloris asiatica
GTTTGTCAATTTTATTAAGCCTTTCAATGAACCAGCTTCTTGTCCTGTTAATTCTTTCTATAGTTTTTCTGTTTTCCATCTCATTTATTTCTTCTCTTATCTTTATTATTTCTTTTCTTTTGTTGACTGTATGTTCCCTCTGTTGGTCAGTTTCTAATTATTGGAGATGCTGTGTTGATGTGTTAATTTTGGTTCTTTCTTCTCTTTGGATGTGCATATTTATCGCAATGAATTGTCCTCTAAGCACCGCTTTTGCCGTGTCACAAAGATTTTGGTATGTTGTGGTTTCATTCTTGTTTGTTCCTAGGAACTTTATGAATTCACATTTAATTTCTTCTTTTACTCAGTAACTTTTCAACAGGGTGTTGTTCAGTTTCCATGTAGTTGACTTCATTTCCTTAGTCTTCTTATTGTTGATTTCTAGTTTTATAGCATTGAGGTCTGAAAAGATGCTCTGTAGTATTTTGATGTTTGCAAATTTATGGAGGCTTGCTTTGTGACCTAACACATGGTCAATTCTGGAGAATGTTCCACGTGCACTGGAGAAGAAAGTATATTGTGCTGTTGTTGGGTTGAATGCTCTGTACACATCTATGAGGTCAAGTTGGCTGCGCTGTTTAGTTCCTCTGTAATTTGTTGAGTTTCTTTCTGGTTGTTCTGTCCCTTTTTGAAAGTGGTGTATTAAAATCTCGCACTATAATTGTAGATTTTTTTTTTTTCTTCAATTCTAGTAAGGTATGTTTCATATATCTTTGTGCTTTTTCATTAGGAGTATAGATATTTATTATGGTTATGTCATCTTGCTCAATTGACCCTTTGATCATGAGATAGTGTCCTTCTTTATATCTTATGCTGATTTTTGCCTTAAAGTTTACTTTATCAGAGATTAGAATTGCCACTCCTGTTCAGTGTTGTAGTTAGCTTGGTATATTTTTTTCCATCCTTTAACTTTTTTTCTGTTTTTTCTTTGTGTGTAAAGTGTGTCTCTTGCAGGCAGCATATTGAAGGGTGCTGTTTTCTTATCCATTCTGGCACTCTCTCTCTCTCTTCACTGGTGCATTCAGTCCATTGACATTCAATGTAATTATCAATAGGTATGAATTAATTGCTGCCATTATTTTAATTTTTTTGGTAGTGGTGTTCATTCCTTTATTCTGCATGTCTTCTTGTGCTGAGTTTGTGTTTTTTTGTGCTATTTCTTGTCAGTTTCTTCTTAGTTTTCATGTTTGCTTGTTCTACTTGGAAGTTCATTTTGATGGTAAATTGTGAAGTATTAACTTTCTTTGGGGTTACCTTATAGTCTATTTAAACTTTTCTCTCCATTTAAAAGAATCTATTGTATCCTGCCATCTACCTGACATCCTCACCACCTGGATCTCTGTTCTTACATTTATCCCTTCTTTGACATTTTTATTATTTTGATCTTCGGTTGACCTCCCAGCACTTTGAGTTCATTGTTGTAGTTCTGTTCTGCTGTAAACTCTGCTATCTGTTGATTGAGTGGTGTTGCCACACCTGCCAATCTCTGGTTGTTGTCTGTTTTTGTTGGTTTTCAGTCCAAAGAACTCCCTTTAGGATGTTTTGAAGTGCTGGATTAGTTTTGACAAAATCTCTTAGATTCTGTTTATCCTGGAATGTTTTGATTGCACCTTCTTATTTGATTGATAGTTTTGCTGGGTAGATGATTCTTGGTTGGCAGTTTTTTCTTTTAGGAATTTGTGTATGTTTCCCCATTACCTTCTTGCCTGCGTGGTTGTGCTGAATAGTCAGAGCTTAATCTGATTTGCTTGCCTTTGTAAGTGACACATCTCTTCTCCTTGGCTGTGTTTAGAATTCTTTCCTTGTCTTAGATTTTGGAGAACTTGATTATTATATGTCTTTGTGACTTTATTTTGGGGTCTATCCTTCCTGGGGTACATTGGGCTTCTTGAATGTTTATCTTTTCATCTTTCAAGATGTTAGGGAAATTTTCTTCCAGAAGCTCTTCAACTATCTCCTCTGTGGACCTCTCTGAGTCTTCCTGTTCTGGAATGCCAATGATTCTTAAGTTACTCCTTTTCATGTTATCCAGCATGAATCTAAGACTCTCTTCAGATTTTTTTAATCCTTTTTGCTGCTTGCTCTTCTATCTTAAGGAGCTCTGGTAGTGTAGTGGTTGCAAATTGGGCTGCGAACCGCAAGGTCGGCAGTTTGAAACTACTATCTGTTCCGTGGAAGAAAGATGAAGCTTTCTGCTCCTGTAAAGATTTACAGCCTCAGAAACCCTGTGCAGGGTCGCTAAGAGTCGGAACCGACTCCACGGCACATAACAACAACAACTTCTATCTTGGCAGTATTGAGAGATTTTTCTCCCAGCTCACTAGCTCTGCCTTCTATCTCTTCTATTCTGCTCCTTTCCCCTTTCAGTGTATTGTCCATTTCTGATATTTTTATTAATCATTTGGACCTCTTTTTGCAGGTTTTGAATTGTTTCCAATGCTGTATCAATCTTGTTTGATTGTTCTTGTAGTCCTTTCCTGACTTCTTCTTTGTTTTTCTCCACCGCTTTTTGGAGCATTTGAATTTGTTTCCATATCATTTTTCTGAATTCCTTCTAAGGAAAATCCAAAACCTGCTTTTCCTCTTCTGGGGAGCCTTTGTCTGTCTCCAGCACATTTGTCTAAGTTTTTCTTTTCTCTTTTTGAACATGTTTTGAGATCTTTTCTTGTTTTTTGTTTGTCATTTCCAGTGGATTTTTTAATATTTAAATGGATGCTTGTTGTTGTGTTATTAAGCTCACTAGGTATCTCCTGGTGGATATGATCAAGTGATAGGCTTCCCTTTTTACACGTAATGCTTAGCAGCGTAATTGGCTCTTGTGTCAATGGTGGAATATTATGGGGTATGCACGTAGCTTGGCTATATGGCCACGATTGCTGACTCTTTGGGTAACATAGGGAGAAAAAGCTCCCACCTCCAGGAAAAATTCGTGATCAAAAGGACCAAGAGCAGAAGCAATATAAAAGCAGAGACAAAATCCACCACTTTGAAAAAGAAATAAAACTGTGGCTGACTGTTTAGTTACCTTGCTGCACAGGCAGTGTGTGTGCACTGTAGAAGCCTCCAGCAGTGGGTGGGGGTGCCCGCTCGCTCAGGCCCCTCCTCTAGTCACCACTGTAGAGGTGCACAGATAAATATTGAGAAGTTAGTAGGAGAAAGATTGTTTACTATTTTTGTCACTGAAGGTCAGTTACGTATCTGCGTGTGCACAGCATAATTCTCAAGATAGTTGTATCCTTTTATGTTGGGATTTTACAGATTGTTCATATGGTTTGTCTGTCAGTCCAGACTGGTTTTTTTCTTGCTGTATAGGCCCCAGTAAAGGATGCCACACAAGTTAACTTTAGGGCTGAGGCCCATAAGCTGACATCATAAACAGCCACCAAGCTCTTTCTCTCTGTGCCGTGAGAAAACTATGGGCTCAGAGTTGGGCTTTTTTTTTTTTTGGGGGGGGGGGGGGGCGTGCACCCACCCACCTGTAGGCATCCAGGCTGGGCAAAGAAGGCATGACAGGAAAGAGGAGGAAAAAATATGTAGAATCCCCTGCACCTCCTCCTCCTTTTGCAAATGTCACTGCTCCACTTTTAGCGCTTGTTCCTTGTGCCAGTCTGGCTATAGCCTCGCCCTCTGAATGCTGCTAGGCGGGGTGGCCACAGAGGAAGTCCCATCTCAGTCTCAAGTGTTTCCTAACTCACAGTATTTTCCTTTATATCATGACTTTTCACTTGCTCATGTGAGAAACTGACGCCCTGTATCTTATGTTGGAGCCAGAGATCTGGTGGTGTTCCGTGAGCGGATGGAGCTCTATGGGTTTTCAATCCCTCCCCCATGGAGCCTTTCCTACCTGCATCTCTCTGCTGTCTGCCAAAATGGGAAGTCCCTTTCATTTCATTTTTTATTTGTTCTATTACTGAGTAGCTTTTAAGCAAGATGGTATTCAATTTCCATGTACTTGATTTTTCCTTGACCTTTCTACTGTTGATTTCTAATTTTATAGCGTTGTGATCTGAAAAGATACTCTGTTTTGTTTTGATGTTTTTAAATTTATTGAGGATCTATCATATGATCTATTCTAGAGAATGTTCCATGTACACTGGAAAAGAATGTGTATTGTGCTGTGTTGGGTTGAGTGCTCTGTAAAAGTCTACCAGGGCAAGTTTGTTGATTGTGTTGCTTAGTTCTTCCCTATCTTTGTTACATTTCTTTCTAGCTGCTCTGTTGTTCATTGAAAGTGGTGTATTAAAATTTCCTACTATTATTGTAGAGTTGTTTCTTTCTTTCTTTCTTCAATTCTATTATTTTTCCTGTTGTTAAATTCCATGGAGTCAGTTCCAACTCATATTGACCTTGCATAGGGTTTCCATTGTGCAGCAGGTAGGTTTAAACCATCAACCTTGTGGTTAGCAGTCCAGTGCTTATCCTACAGTGCCACACAGGACTTTGATTTATGTATTTTTGAGACTTTCTCATTGGGATCATAGATTTTATTATGTTTATGTGCTCGTGTTCAATTGACACTTTAATCATGAGATAATATCCTTCTTTGTCTTTTATGTTGATTTGTGTCTTAAAGTCTGTTTTATCAGAGATTAATATTGCTGCTCCTGTTTGTTTTTGATTGCTATTGACTTGATATATTTTTTCATCCTTTGGGTTTTTTTTTTCTCTTGTGTTTATGATGTCTGTCTTGCAGTCAGCATATTGAAGGATCCTGTTTTCTTATCCATTCTGCTAGTCTCTGTCTCTTAACTGGTATATTTAATCTATTGATGTTCAGCGTAATAATCAATAGGTAAGAATCGATTGCTGACATTTTGCTGTGTGTGTATATTTTGTGGTGATGATGGTTTCTTTGATGCACATAATTTTCTGTGGTGAGTTCATTTTGTTTGTGTGCTTTCTTGTCATTTTCTTCATTGCTGTTGTTCTAATGTTTACTAAATCTTTATGGCTTTCTTTTTTTCTTTTTTGATGTAATGTTGTATTAATTTTCTTTGAGGTTACCCTGGAATTTATTTCTTCCCCAATTTGTTGTATCTTGACTTCTTCGTCATTTAGAAGTTCTGAACTAAAATTTCCCTTCTTTTTACTTTATAGTTGTCTTGATTATAAACCAGTATCTCTGATTCCCTATTTTCAGTTTTTTAGGGGTTTTTTACTTTGAATACTTTATATCTGGATTGATTTCTGGGTGGTTAGACATGTATAGCAATCTCTGGTCTGCTGCTTTTGATTCTCAGTCCAAAGAACTCTCTTTAGTATTTTTTGTAAAGTTAGCTTGGTTATTACAAATTCCTTTCATCTCTGTCTATCTGGAAATATCCTAATTTCGTCATTGTATTTGAGGAACAATTTTGCTGGTTATATGGTTCTTGGTTGGTTTTTGTCTGTTTTTTTCTTTCTTTCAGAGTTTTATATTTCTTCCCAATGCCTTCTTGCCTGCATGGCTTCTGCTGAGAAATCAGAGAAGTCTTATTGATTCTCTTTATAGGTGACTTTTTTATTTTTCCTGAGCTCCTCTCAGGATGCTTTCCTTATCTTGATTTTGGAGTTTGATTATGATATGACATGGTGATTTTCTTTTGGGGTCTATTCTGTTTGGGGTACATTTGGGATCTTGAATGCTTATCTTTTTGTCTTTTGGGATGTTAAGGATGTTTTCTTCCCACAGCTCTTCAACTATTTTTCTGTGCTTTGTTTTGTTTTGTTTTTTTCATCTGTTCCTGTACTAGAATTCTGATCATCCATCATGTCCAACATGAATCTAAGGCTTTCTTTGGATTTTTTCCTGATTACTTTTCTAGTTTACTAGAATTTAGTGATTATCTTTAAGTTCACTAATTTAGGCTTTCATTAATTCATACCTACTCCTTTGTCCTTTTGTTCATAAATATTAATTGTTAATAGGCAATAATTCTCTGGATTTCTATTACATGTTTTGTATTGTCTCCAATCTTGTATCTATTTTGCTTGTTTGCTTTGGTAGTGCTTTCCTGAATTCTTACTGTTTTTTTGTTAATCCTTTAAAGATACCTAAATATCATTCTTGTGGATTCTTTTTCAGGTAGTTTCAATGCCTTTTCCCTCAAAGTTTTTTTTTTTTTTTTTAAATCTCTGCAACTTGGCTACTTGTTTGAACCAGTCTGTCTTAGTTATTCTTGTGAATAGAAAATGTGTGTTGCTTCCAAGACATTTTCATATAGTTGTATATGTATATTTGATTACTGTATATTGGTGTGCTCTTAAGCTCTTGCCAACTGCTTCCTGGTGGGTATTATTAGAGAATAGAAGTATGTACACTATTCTCTGTTTGCCATTTGTGCAGTTCACTGTAGATAGGTTTGGCTGATGGTTGTTGACCAGGTATGACAGTTAGCATTGGCTCTTGCCCAATGGGTGGGGTTGTAGAGAATACAGTTGTGATTAGACTGTATGGGCATGGCTGCTGTCCCCTGTCGGGCAAGAGTAGTAAAGAAAAAGTAAGAGCAAAATAAAAGAAATAAATAAAGTAGACAACGCAGGTACAGGGAAGGTAAAGAAGTAGAAGAAAAGAAAAATGAAGGCAGAAAATACAAAAGATAAAATGCAAGAGGAGGCAAAGAGAGGAAGAAGGGGAAGAAAGTATAAACAAGCTAAAGCAAGGAAATGAAATCCCAGGGTAGATGCAAGTCCCAGAGAGGAGAAAATTCTGGGGGTTCCTGCCAGCCAATGGTTCACATGATGGGTGGGAAAAGGATGAGACAGGGTGTTTTCTGTTCTGGAAGTAGTTCAAGCATACTCTAAAGAAGCAGGAATCAAGATCTTTCCATTCTTGAGGGGAAGCCGGAGTGGTGTTTCTGCTAATTGAGAGCTGGCCAGAACTGGCTCTGCAAGTCTAAAGTCAGCCTCAGCTGAATCCCGGTGCTGGGGTTGGTGTGGATAGCTCCCTACTCAGTTTGATGTGGCTCACCACTGTGAGGTTCTCCACTGGACAACCGCCAGAGAGCAGGGGATTTGCTGTGGGTGTACACAAGTGGCAGCTGGCCATACCTCTGGTTACCAAGGTAATGTGGGGAACAAGAAAAAAGTCATGATATGCCTCTACATCACTTAGCTGCCCTCTGTCTTCAAAAAGTTTCCTGAAAAAGTTCAAAGTGGTTGGGTCACACATGGCTGGCCAGCATAGATCACTTGCCTTTCTGTCTTTTTTTTCTCTCTCTGAATCTGTTCAGCTTCTTCTCCTAGTAAGGACTAGTCTAGCTGATGGCCAAGACTAGCTCTGCAGGCTTGAATCAGGGTTCACCTGATTCCAGGTGCCAGGGGTAGTAAAGATAGCTCCCAACTTATTCTGCTGGGGCTCACACTGCATTGCTCACTACCATGTGGCTCTGACCTCAGGAGAAGGGGAGATTTGCTGGGGGTATATGCAAGTGGGGAGTGATCATGCCTCTGGTCTCCAGGAGTATGTGGGGAACAAGGGAGAAAAACTGCATCTTTACATCTGTGAGTTACTGGTATGCCTCTGGATCACCAAACCTCTGTCTTGTCTCTGAAACCACTCACAAAACTTTTAGACAGCCATGTTGCATCTAGTCTACCGGCACCAGCCACCAATCTGTCTTCTTTTTTTTTCTTTGCCATATCTGTTTAGCTTCCTCCTCTAGTAAGCATTCAGTTCACTTCTCTTGTCCTACATCTAAAGCTCCAGTATCCAGGACTATCATCTATGTTTCATTTGGTTTTCTGTATCTTTGTTGTAGAGGGTCTTTGTAGCATTTCTGCCTAGTCCACCATCTTGCTGCTTCTCTAAGCTGGCTGATGTTGGGCAAGTTTCTCAAAGACTAGTTCAGATGTGTCATCTCTAAAATGAGAACAGTTCTGTTTTTGTATTGCTGTTAGCTGCCATTGAGTTGGCAACCCCGTGCACAAGGGGATCAGACCATTGTGATCCACAGTTAGTGTTTTCAGTTTTGGAAGTAGACTACCAGTTCTTTCTTCTTCATCAATCATAGTCTGAAAGCTCCACTGAAACCTCTTCAGAAACATACATATCTTCACTGGCAGATGAATGGAGAGTACACATGATGTATATTGGCTAGAAATTGAATCTAATTTTGTTAGATTGTTGTTTTTTTGAACTGTTGAGTTGGTTTCGAGTATAGGGTTTCTGAGAAGTAGCTGGTGGGTTTACCTGCCAACTCTGTGTTTCAAAGCCCAGTGCTGATCCTATAGCACCACACATGCACTATCAGTGAGCTCTGAGGACAACTGTATCCACTGGTTTTGAGGAAGAATGTAAGCTAGTGCTTGAGGAATAGATGGGATTTTAATAGATGAGGGTAAGGGGCCTGGAAGGCAGTGAATAGACATAAGTGCTTTCACCACACCTATTGATTAGGTAAGACTTCAGCTAATCAATGTTCTAACAGCTGAGGTTGACACCAGCTAAGAAGAAAAAAGAAGTCAAACTAGCGCTGCCATTTTAAAATCATATTACTCTCCATTCTATCCTCAGTAAAGATCTTTCTAGTATTTTCATGACCAAAAGTTCCATTCCTGTTTATTTTTTTCATCCTTATCCCAAACCACAAGGAGTCCTGGCATGGTGCTATGGGATAAAGCACTGGACCACAAGGTTTGTTTGAATTCACCAACCCTATACAGGGTGGCTATGAGTCGGCACTGACTTGATGATATGTAACAACAACAACCCTGGTCCACCATGCTTTTCTGCAAAGGCAAGTGCTACCCCATTACTGCATGCTCAGGCTTGACTCTGCATCCACAGCTCAGGCAAGTTTAGAAATGGGAGAGACTCCAAGGTAAAGACTTCGGGAAAGGCAACATGAGTAGAACACTGGGGCCCAGACTTCAGTCTCACTTAGCTTCCATAATGGAGAAACACTTCTGTTCTCTTCCCATCCTTTTCCTTTCTCCTCCAACCATCTTCTTCTTTCTTCTTTTGCTTTCTTTTCTCTCTCCACCTCCTTCCTTCTCTCCTTCCTTTCCTTCTTTCTGGCTGTGTGTTATTTCTATAACTTTATTATGAACCCCTCTTGCACCCTACAAACACACACTCCAGCGTCTTCCTCCCCAAATCCGCTCTCACATGCCCACGTCTCCATTTTTTTTCTTTTTCCTGGAAGGTGAACATAGAATTCAGTCAATGATAGAGAAGAGAGGAGCAGAAATAGTCCTCAAGCTTGGAACCAGGCTCAAGTCAGGAGCACAAGAAAGCCAAGAAAGCCAGAGAGGATTCACTCACAAACCTATTGAAGGAAACGGTGGCAAAGTGGAGAGATTCCACACATGCTGCGCTTCCCCACAACACTTCTCCTTCAGGGGGAAAAAAAAATAAATAGCTGACAGCATTTCTTATTTGAGTAATTCTTTGCTGGTTATAAATGTGCCACTCTGGAAAGCTTTATTTAGAAATTAAAAAAAAAAAAAAGATGTATTCTCCAGGAGAGAACCGTGCAACATCTAAAAGTTCACATCTCACTCTTCTCCTAATGCCTGGCCTCAGACATATTCTCCTATAACCGATCTAGGTTATAAAAATTATATATATATATAAGAGGAGAGGCAGCTGGCTCTCCCACACATCTGACATTTTTCTTTATGCCTGGCTTAGCTTTTTTTTTCTTATGACAGGTTGGGTTCACTCCTTTGGAGAATTTCTCCCTTCCAATGAGCTTCATGTTTTATGTTTGTGAGTTTTTCTTTGGACAAACCTGGTAATTTTTCAAGCTAAAATGTGTACACTGGAAGCACTTAGGAAGTTTAAGGAGCCATATGATCGGCACATAAATCTCAGGCTATTCAGGCTAAACTCCCCATGCCTAACTGCACTTTTAAAAGATAACAAAGAACAAATGACATATTTTAACTTGTTTTTAAGCAAAAAACCCCAGACTGTCAGTTTCTTAAGTAATTGATTAGTATCTTCTCATTCTTCCCCCATGGCAAGTCAACGTGGTGTGTGTCTATACTCGGAGTGTACCCAGTAGCTCTCCATGGAGCGGGAAGGAAGATGGAGCTGACTTGGTATCCTTTCTCTTCCTCAAGGAAGAGGTCGATGTTTCCCCTGGCTGCTAGTGCCGGCTGCATCTGGGCCAAGATCTCCTTGCTGTGCTCCTCTGTTGTTCATTGACACTGGAGACCACACAATGTTCTAGGAAAATGTATAATTTGGTGCCAAGGTCTAACGTTTGTTGCTGTTGATGTAAGTGCCATCGAATTGGTTCTGACCCGTATACAGTTTCCAAAGAGCATCTGGTGAGTTTGAACACCTGGACCTCAGACCAGAGTTTAGGCTTTGGTTTCCCCTCCCCCACCCTGTTTTTTTCTAATCCTTTCCCTTAAGCCTGAATGAATTTAGGATGCTTGCTTAACCCTCTTGGTTCAGCGTTTTTCTTCTTCCATCTGTCAAAAACGGTTGCTATCAAGTTAACTTCAGCTCGTGACAGTCTGTCAGAGTATAATTGGGCTCTTTAACTGATTTCAATGGCTGATTTCTTGGAAATAGATGGCCAGGTCTTTCTTCTGATGGATAGACTCAAACCTCTAAACTTTTGGTTAGTAATTTGAGTATGTTAACTCTTTACACCACCCAGGGACTCCATCTGTTCAAAGGGAAAACACTGTCAGATCTTATTTGTTAATTTAAAAGGTGGGAAGTCAGATTGTTTAACATTCCATTGTTTTCTGACCTTTAAGTGAAGACCAGTCAGGGACAGAACTCCCTTGCTCCCTCATCAGCTCCCGAATACCAGAAAGGTGGATATATGTTTGTCAGCATCACTCTGGCCACACTCTTGGCCCTTCCCGCCACTCCCCTGATGTGAAGTGCAGGGTTGACTGACCAGAGCGGCATTCCTTATGCAGACTGTCCCTTTTGAGCTGTGCACACTGATGCCACAGAAGTGATCTAATCCACCTGGGGGGTTGGGGGTCATATATATGGGACCATTGGTGCTCTAGCTACTCATAGCATGGTCTCTGGACCAGCAGCATTGGTGTCCCGTGGTAGCTTGTGAGAGATACAGATTCTGGGGCCCCTTCCCAGACCTACCAAGTCAATCTCTGCAGAGAATCCACATACACATTACAGCATGAGAAGTATAGCTCCAACCTCTTTCAGGGTGCACGCCCACAGGATGCAGCAGCCATATCTGGCCTCCATATCCCACTGTTGGAACTTGGAGCTCCTAACCCCAAAAAAGTGCTGCCAGGCAAGTGCTTGCTACTATTATGGTAGCTGGGTCATGTGAACACTTCTCAGCTTCTCTTTCTCTTATTCTCAAACATATGCTACTATAAGATACTTGGTTTGGTTAGAATCAGGTATTCAAGACCTGGGGCTTAAGAAGGAAAGTTATTAGCCTTCTGAACCAAGGCTCTAAGAGTAATACTAAAATCCCTTACATCTGTTCTATGCTTAAAGATATGCAGATGTGACATGTCAAGGGATCCTCAAAGGCCCCGGATGGGCGAGAAAGGAGGTCGAGGTACTCAGAGAAGTGAAAGAATCAACTCATTGTCAATCACAAACAGATAGCCGGATGGGGACAAGAACTCTAGTCTAAAATTTGACTATTAACCTGCACAGAGATTTACAAAACTTGGACTTCTTAGATAAACCTGGATGGAATTTGAAGGGCCTTTTCTACTGAGGGAGCCTTGGATTCTAGAGATATTGGACAGAAGCTTGCAGTCCAATCAATATTAAATCAATGAATTAAAAGCCTTCCAAAAAGCCCTGTCTATTCACCCAGGGCAAGAAAGACTCGATCCCTGGTGAGGAGTCAAAGCTGCAGCTGTCACTTACCAATCAGCCTGCAGCATTGATTGGGCGCCCACTGTGGGCAGCACAGCACACTGGGCACTGCAGTGTAGGGGGCCAGGAACACAGCAACTAAATTTGTTTTTGGAACCAGGAAGGAGAATGCTGTCCAAAATGCTGCTCAATGTTCTGTAGAGAGGGAGATATGTTAATGTCTACTTGAACTTTGTGCCAACGAAAATAAATTGTCCCAACAGATGAGTTCATATGCTTTCTTGTGCTAGGAAATAAAAACCTATATTTCAGTGAATATCCCTCTTTTGCCTTAGTTACCAGAAAACCTAGAGTGAAACTTCCCAAGCACTGTAATCTACTGATTTTAGAGGTCCAAGATCATCTATTGCTTCTGTTCCCACGAACAGTCACTGTTTTTTTACTGTTTCATGTTTGGATGTGAAAGTCACTTCAAATGCTTTTCTGGTGATAGGTAAGGCACAAAACTTACACACACACACACCTTTGAGGAGTTTTCTACTTAGTTTGGTATGGAAGCATCAGTCAGAGTTTAGCGTTGGGAGGCTGAGATAACAGGCATCCCATTGGAGTCCTGGTGTGGCACTATGGGATAAGCTCTTGACTATAGGTTTCTTTGAACCACAAGGTCAGAGGTTCAAACTCACCAGCAGCTCCTCAGAAATGCTATACAGGACTGCTATGAATCGAAAGCGACCCAAAGGCACTTAACAACAACAACTGATTGAATGGGTGAGGTTGAGCAAATTTAAATCATTCTATCTCTCTGGGCCTCAGTTTCCTCATATGTAAAATGAGATTAGATGAGCTTCAAAATTCAGTCAAGTGAAAACAGGACTAAATCAAAGAGCACACAATAGTAGGAATACAGAGAGAATGAATGGTATGAGAAAGGTTTCAAAAATAACACTATCCTGGAACTTTGAACCAGGAGTTTAAATAAAAAATTGGTGTGTGTCCATGGAGGGTGGGGAGGGCAGGAGGAAGAGACTATTTGAGATGTAGCAAACAAAATGAAAAATGGTCACAAAATCTTTCCTACCTTCATAGATGAAATTTATGTTTCCACCCATTGAGTTGGGTTGGCCAATGGGACATGGCAAACATTATAGTGCAGGGTCTTGAAAAGCTCTGGTGCTTTCCATATTGTTTTCTTGCTACTTTTAAAACCCAGTCACCCAAGTAGTCTGCTATATTATTAAAAAAGAAACAAAAACAAAAAACCACAGGGCCCACTCCCTTTCACTAACCCAACCAACCAACCTGCTGGTCAGGCCCCTTCAATTCCCCAATCCCATTCCCAGCCAGCTCATCTATGCATTGTGAGCCTAGTTGACATCATCCAAGCCCAGACCAGAATTACCCAGGAGAATTAAAGTCACTAAGTTTGTGGCATTGTGGGTTCATGTATTGGACTGCAAAGTCAGTTTGAACCTCAGAATTGGTAGTTCAAACTCACCAGCTGCTCCTCGAAAATCCTATACAGTGTCACTATGTGTCGGAACTGACTCAATGCCATTTAACAACAACAATAGTCTTTACAGAAGTGGATTGTTACATCTTTCTCTCAGGAACTGCCTGGTGGATTCGAACCTCTGGTCTTTCAGCTAACAGTCCAACACTTAACCACTGCACCACCAGGACTCCTGAAAAGGGAATTGTTGTTGTTGTTAAGTGCCGTTGAGTTGGTTCTGATCCATAGAAACCCTGTATCAGGTTTCTGAGGAGAGACTGGTGATCTTGAACCTCTGACCTGTTGATTCAAGCCAACCTTGCTGTCCAGCGAATTAACACTCAGTGCCACACCAGGACTCCAATAAGGGAATTAAAACCAACAAATTCCATTTGGTGTGTCTGTAATTGTTGGTGCTTTTTTTTCTCTATTCGCAAAGCTGGGTGACTTCACACACACCACACCCCTCAGCCTGGCCCCACTCTCTTTTTCTCTCTTTCTTTGAATCCAACAAGGACAGGAAGCAGATCTTCCTAGTACCACACACTTGCTGAAGGGAGAGAGCGAATTAGCCATGGTAAACCAGACCAGGGGAACAGGACTTGGATAATTAACCCATCCTCCTACATACCCTGGCTTCCAACAAAAGAAGCTATACAAATCGACCCAACAAAATTATCGGTGCTAATCTCCCAGCCCCTACCTAATGCCGTCCCTCTCTTGGCCAGCACCTGACAGACACTGTTAAGCCATCAAACCTCTCTCCCTGCCCCCCTGAAGCCCCCAGCCCCTTCCCACTCTTCTTTTCTCTTTCTCAAGTTGCTACTGCACAGGCATCACGTAAGGAATCAAACAGGGACAGGTCCTATTGTTCAGCAAAGAGGCAAGAAAAAAATAATCAAAAAGCAGGGGACTTAAAAAAGACCAGAATTATTTCTCAAATAGAATGGGAAAATCTAACATGCCTTATCACTACGGAGACCAAGCACTGTGCGAACGCCCAGGCCTCTGACTGGCATTCCGGTTGTTTTGAATAGATGCATGACATTGTCAAAGAACCTGCCATTGTGTTGCTGAAAGGCACTTGCAACATTGCATAAAAATCAGGCATTCGTGTCACCCTCAGACTAGTCAAAGCTGCTGTTTTTTCTTTCTTTCTTTCTTTTTGAAAGAAGAAAGAAGGAAAATTAGAAATGTCCCCAGAATAAGACCTTCAAAGCCAGATAAACGTTATTTCTGAAAGACATCGGAAACTGGGCATCCAAGCAAAGCTACCAACTCAAGAGTTATTCTGTTTGGAAAGGGTGTCGCTGGGGCCATGGGGAGGTAAGAGGCCGGTATGGGGTTAGAGTCATGGCTTTCCTTGTACATTGAATTCTTCCGGTTTCAATTGTCATTCATTTCTTCTAGATTTGGGTGACACTCTGTCTTCTCCTTTCTTGGTTATTTCCATTGTATATCATTATGGGATTTACACACATTGCTTTCCAAGATACCCAAGCTAGCCTTCTCATCTCTCTCAATTCCTCAGGAAAGAAGTGATGTTTCCAATCTTTGAAATTCCAACGGGACCTAAACTCATCTCCAGGCATGACAGCTTATCTCCAGTCACCCTGGGACCACCCTGGGAAGCTTGGTGAGGTGGATGGAAAGTGAGGGACCATCAGGACAGTCTGGATTCCACTCTACATTGCAAACAGACCTAGACCCAAGCACTGTCTGCAACAAAGATGGCGGTAGGTGAGGGCTTTGGTTGTTCTCCATAGGAAATCAGTAACTTCTCTTCCATAGCCTAGAGTTTCTGGAATGTGGGCAAGTCACCAGGGAGAGGAATGGCATGCTTTGTCTGGTTGAAAGACAGATTTTCTGGTTTCCTGTAGTGTTTGGAAAACCTATACAGGGTCCCTACAAATCAAACTTGAATCCATGGCACTTAACAACAATAGCAATGGTCCTGCCTGAAGAAGAAGTGAGGTTCAAGAGTCTAAAAATAAGGGAAGAGATTTACAAATGCACATACAACCATTTAAAAACAACAACAACAAAAACTCAATGCCTTGGAGTCATTCTCTGACTCTTGGTAAGCCCATTTCTGTCAGAGTAGACTCTCCAGGCTATGATCATTTCACATTGAGACCCCTGAGTGGATTCAAACTGCCAACATTTTAGTTAGGACCTAAGCAGAAACCATTCGCACAACATAGAGACACCACATAAAGCACTGGGCCTTCTATAGGGTTTCTGAGGAATAGGTGGTGAGTTTGAACAGCCGACCTTGTGGTTCGCAGTTCAGTGCTTATCCTACAGCACCACACCAGCACTCCTATAAAGCACATACCAAATTCGAATTGGTTGCCATCTCTTACAGTCACACAGACTCAACTTTTAAGGAGATGCACCTTTAAGAAGAAGAAATAATTTAACTCAAATACTGATTTGACTTCCTATGTGCCTTTGGGGAAGAGGACAGCCTGGGAAACCAGTTCTGGGTGGGCAGTCTGGCTGAATGTGTGCTCCCTAATTGCAAGCTTTGATTAGTTCAGCTGCTTCTAAATTTCTGGCTTTTAACAAAATGACCCTTAGTCTGTGGCTGCTGTCCTCAGAGAAAAAGATGAGAAGCTTCTTAGCACCTAGGGACTGCTCCTACCGTGTGCAGACTCCCTGTCATCAGAGGGCAGGTGCAGCTAAAAGAATGGTAGACCAGGAGGGCGGGTCTTAGCTCCGCTCCTAACCTGCTGCATCATCTTGGCTAGGCCACTTAACTGCTTTGAGTCTGAGCTTCCTCATAGGTAAAATTTACTTTATTTTATTTATTTATTAATGCCCCACTTGTTCCAGAACGGATTTAAGGTGGCTTATCTGTAAAATAAGGGGATTAGACTAGATGATCCCTGCTAAGGTATCCTCCCAATTCTAGGATGCTCTGACAGTCCTGCTTGCCACTTGACTTTGTAAAGTCTGCAGTTCAATTCCAAGTTAGAGGATGCCAGCTGCCCCTTCAGTGTGAGTGATTCATAGTCACGAATAGACTGTGGGATTGATTTGGAAGATGTGTGCTTTGTGCCAGGGTAACACTTTGTACTTAGAGTTTCACATCAGCAAACCAAATTATGGGTATTAATAAATTTCATATTCACACATCTTCAGTAGCAAAGCATTTATGTATCAGAGAAATTTCCAAGTAATACCCTACAAATAATAATTCTCTTTTAAATACTCAGTAAAATAATACAGCCCTTTGCCAAATCTCAGCTCTGCAGGGTCTGTCTATGACCTCCTGCAGTTCTGCCTGTCACTCATAGGCCACCGGAGCTTGAAATCTGGAGAGCCAATTTGGGCTACTTCATTTGAAGAGAGATACTGACAAACAGCAGTTTGTCCTGATGAATGTTATTGAGGAGACACAGGTCTAGAAATATAAGCAGTCTCCAGATTACAAAGAGCTCCATTCCTACTGAAACTCAAAGGGAACCCGTGAGCAATCTAGTATGTTTTCTGGTTGCCACATACTAAGTCTACTCATGAGTGGAAGTGGGGGAAATGCAGACACTGAATTTGGCCATGTTCTGTTGACAACTGTTGACCTCAAGATGAGACAGAAAAGAGGAAGGCCAGGCTGGTCTGAAGTTTAGGATGCTGTGTGAACTCCCACGCTCATGAGCTCCTGACCTAACCACTGAGGGCTAGAGGTGAGAGTGAAGCAGTCAGCTGATCTGAAGTGCAGGGAGGCATGCATGAGCTCCCAAACTTGCAGCTAGTCCCCATTTTACCTAGCTTGGATGCCTAGCTGACCAGAACCTAACCAGATGAAGATAAAGATGCTTGATACTTGTGAGCAAGTGTAAAGTGCTACAGTTTGATGAACTGGACCTTTGCTGATGGATGTAGTTGCTCAAGATTCCAACAGGAATGGAAGGATTCTTCATATCAAGGAACAAGCTTGGTACTTCAGTGCACTGGTTTCATAGGGATGGGCAGTCTAGTCATTGACTATCAAAATGGTGGGGGGGGCTATAAGGACATGAAGTGGCTGGCTTACAAGCTTTCATGAGTGTGCTTAATTTCAGAATGAGGGGGAAAGGCAGAATCCCCACTGAATAGCTTTCCTCTTCTCCAGATGGATCTGATAAAAGGGGATGGGGGATGATGCTAATGGGATTTTATGATTCAACTGTGAGTAATTGTTAGCAGGATTAATTGTGATTGTCACAACTGTAATGGTAGAAGATGCATAACTAGAAGTGGGGAGTGGTTAATCTTTCATTTCAGGAGCAGATGATCCCAGGGCCATCAAGAAGGGAGTACATGAGTGGAGTGTGAGATCCTACCTAGAAAGTGGTAGCAGCAGAGACGGTGGCAGAGGCAGTGGCATGGAGAGACAGAGCAGCTGTGGGTTCTAGGCCCATGGACTGAGTAAGAATGTGTGCCTGCAGGTAGAAGATTGGCTTGCAAAATGTGCCCTTAGGACATTTAAATGAATATACATTTTTTTTGTTTTGTATATGTACCTCAAATATTTTTGCTTTGTTTATTTGTGAAATATAAGATGTAAAAGGGAAGACACAGGGATAACTCTGTTGCAGGGAGGGGATTGCAATCATTTTGATGATACAAAGTGTATAATTTGTTGAATGTAAAGCTGATGATCCTGTCTGTTAACCTTCACTCAATTCATAATAAAAAGTTAAAAGAAAAACAACAGAAGACGTAAAAGAAAAGCTCCATTACTAACTGTATCTTTAAGAACTTGTAGGTAAGTTAGAGCAGGTACATACAGATCTTACTTAGCCTTGCTGCAGCACAAGAAAAGGCACAAAGCCATTTCAATGATTTAAAAGCTGCACAAACAGCTAGCAAAGGTGAGTGTGATGAAGAATTTGTTGGGAGTAGGGTGGCGCTGTGGGATCATGCACTGGGCTGCAAGGTTGGTTTGAACCACAAGGTCGGTGGTTCAAATTCACCAGTGGCTTCTTGGAAACTCTATTGTAGGGTTACCATGAGTCAGAATCTTCTTGACACCACTAAATATCAACAACAACAGAGGTATATTTAGGTCCCGGTGTGACACTATAAGATAAGCAGTGGACTGCTAACCACAAGGTCAGTGGTTCAAACCCACCAGTCGCTTTTGGAAACTCTATACAGGGTCACTATGAGTCAAAGCCAACTTGAGGGCATCAACAACAACAAGGGGATAGATTCAGTCATTTCAAAGTAAGGGCAAATTTACACAGTATTCAAGGGCAAGTAGGCATTGTCTGTAAGCCAGAGTACATAACTTGAAGACAGGCTGCACTGCCTGTAGGGAACACTAGGTGAAGCTGAGGATATTTAGCTCTGAAAAAGAGAAGACATCACATGCATGCAGAGGTGTTGTAGTGAAGAGAGGCCAATGTGGAACCATTGGAACTATCCATCAGTGGGATGCATTTCTTGTATCAGGTTAGCACCTGTCGCAGGTGCTTTCGAAGGAACACCTCATTTGGTCCAATTAGCAAACATTTATTAAACAGCTACAAGGAGACAGGTACTGCTCTGAGCTGGTGCCGTGGTAAGTACAAAAGTGAGTCATCACTGATAACTAGGATTCTTCTGGCCACAAACAATATAAACTATCTGAAGAAGTCGGCAAAAGCATGAGCATTTATTATAGAGACACAAGCATATTATTGAAACAGATTAGAATCAGATCCTCAAACATCAGCAGGATTCCTAACTTCCCTCTCTGAATGTCTCTTCCTCTTCTTTCTCCTCCTCGTTTTTCTCTCTCAGGCTCTTGTCTGTCTCTCTCTCTCTCTCTCTCTCTCTTCATTTCTCAGGACCCAACTTTCTCTGCTTGACTTGGTCTCTTAGTTGAAAATAGGGCAGTCAACATATTGCTAATCTAGCTTCCTGAGGAGAAATGGAATGACTCTCTATCCCAGTTCCTCATATTCTAAGAAGAGACATTAATTGGCCCAATGCAGATCAGTTGTCTAAGTATTTACTATACCTATAGTATGGTCCCTGGAGGGCATTACTATAACCTGTGAATTCAGTTTAAGTAGAGATAATTGCCAGGAAGTGGTAATGGTTTGAGAACTAGGCAAAAAGATACCCACCACAAAGGCAGGAGTCCCTAATCTCAAAGAGATTATAATCTATGAGGCTATTGTCCCTTTATAATTAGTAGGCATTCTTCATATAACCTAAATAAGAAACCATTGCCTGATATATACATATATCTTTTGCAAATATTATCCTCAATTTTGTTATTTTTTTTCCTTTTGAACTTTCTTCATGGTATTTTTATAACTTAAATTTCAATTTTTGGTTTAGTAATATTTATCAATCTTTTTACTCTATGTTTAGGTTAGACAAAGTTTATCTGTAAATATCAGATAATAAATATTTTCAGCTTTGCAAGAGATAGAGTCTGTTTGATTGTTTTTTGTTTTTCTTTGTTTTTAAATGGGAAATACCCATAGACAATAAGAAAAAAAAAAAAATGGATGTGGTTGTGTCCCATTAAAACTTTATAAAAATAGCTACCATGAAGACTTGGTAGAAGTGCCAGCTCCTCCTTTATACATTCTGATTGCTTTTCTCTGTCTGAGAATACCCCTCAATCCTGAGGTCATACAAAATTGTTTTATATTCTTTTCTAAACATTAAAGTTGTTTTATAGTTAGGTTGTTAAATTATTTGCAATTGATTTTTGTGATTAATAAATCTAGTTGCCATCAATTGATACATGGTAACTCCAAGTATGTCAGAGTAAGACTTATGCTCATAGGATTTCCTGTTCAAAATCTGCAAGGTCAGTTTGAATTGCAAGGTCAGCAGTTTAAATCCACCAGCCGCTCCTTGGAAACCCTATTCATGATCATTGTGAGTCTGAACCAACTCAATGGCACTAAACAACATTTTTTTAGAAGATCAACAAAACTTTCTTCTGAGGTGACTTTGGGTGGACTCCAACCTCCAGTCATTTTTGGTTAGCAGCCAAACACATTAATCATTTGTACTAACTAGGGGCTCCTTAGTTAGTGACTACTATTTGCCAGGAGTCCTGGTATGGCATTGTAATATAATCACTGGACTACAACATTGGTTTAAACTGCAAGGTCGGTGGTTCAAACCCATCAGTCACTCCTCAGAAATCTTGTACAGGATCGCTATGACTTGGAACTGACTCGATGGCATTTAAAAGCAACAACAGCTATGTGCCAGGAGGCCTGGTATGGCACTGTAAGATAAGCACTGAACAGCTAACCATAAGGTGGGTGGTTCAAACCCACCAGCTGCTCCTTGGAAACCCCATAGGTTTGCTATGAGTCAGAAATACCCCAACAGCATGTAAGAACAACTATGTGTAGTTATTTTTGAATTTGTTATTCTGTTTTATCAACCTGTTTATTTCTAATCAATATCACAGAATTTTATTCTCTTGAATGCTATAACTTAATGTTGTTGTTATGTGCCGTCAGTTGATTTTGACTCATAGCAACTCTGTATAGCATTTCCAAGGAGCGGCTGGTGGGTTTAAATCACCAACCTTGTGGTTCAAACCAACTTTGCAGCCTATGGCTTATCCTACAGCACCACACCATAACTTAACAGTGTTTTATTATTATTATTATTATTCAAGAGGATAAGTCCCCTTTTCTTTTTTTTTTTTTCTTTTAATTATCTTGAGCTTTTTGGTATCTACTTTTCAATATGGATTTTAAAATGAGCTTGTCAAGTTCTATAAAAATACTTGTTGAGATTTTGATTGGGATTACATTAAATACTTACAGATTCTTTTGGGAAGAATTGACATGTTTGCACTAAGGAATCTTTTTTATCAGGAGTGTGGGAAATGTCTCTATTTGTCCAGGTCTCCTTTTCTGATGGTGATTCCTGTAATAGTCTTGAAAGAAGAGGCCCTGTTTCTCTGCGCATGTTGGCGGTGTGACAGTTTAGCCTCAGCCTAACTTGTGAACTGGTGCTCATGTCAAATTCACCCTCCCATTTGCTCAGATCCTTTAGGAAATCTGTAATGGAACTTGGAAGAAACGTTCTCATTCTAGATTTATTATATTACCCAAGAGCTAGAGTTCCCTTTGGTGCATTCAACTCCAGGCTATAGGAAGGAGCCTGTATCTCCTATTGGATGCAGAGGGTATAACCTTCTGAAGTGAGGGGTTTAGGAGAAGTTTAAAGTGCTATCCAGCTACATATGATAATTTAAAGACTTTCAGCAAATTATGTTTTATTGCTTTATTGTGGTAAAAAGAAACCATTTGACCATTCAACGTTTTTTTTTTTTTTTTGCATAGACAATTCAGTGATGGGCACATGCAGCATATTGTACAAACATCACTACTATCTGTTTCAAAAAAAAATTCCACCACCATGAACAGAAACTCAAGGACCAACCTGCTCCCTCTCACTCTTGGTCACCACAGTCTCTATACAGTTGCATATTTCATATAAGTGAAATTATACAATATTTGTCTTTTATTTTTGCTATCTGTTGTATTAAAGTTAGTCCTGGTATGGCACTATTAATGAGCTGGACTACAAAGTCAGTTTGAACCCCAAGGTTGGTGGTTCAAACTCACCAGCCGCCCCTCAAAAACCCTATACTGGGTCACAATGGGTCAGAACTGACTTGAAGACACTTAATAACAATAACAATAACATTGTATTAAATGAGAGTGTGGTGATGCCATATAATAAGCATTGTATGATGAACCATAAGGTTGATGGTTTGAGCCCAAGTACTACTGCAAAAAACGTAGTCTCAGAAATCCTATACAGGGTTGCTATGAGTTAAATCCTACTCCAAGGCACTAAACAACATCAACTGTGCATAACAAAAGATTTGTCATCTCAACATTCTTCAGTTGTACAACTTTGTGACATTAATTGTATTAATTATGTTATACAACCATTATCCATTTCCAACTTTTTCTATTGCCCTTAAAGAAAAAGCTCAATGTCTCCTAAACTGTGTCTCCTTTTCTCCTTCCCTCCCGCCTGCCTTTGATAACCACTCTCAATCTGAGGTCTGTATATATTTGCCTGTTCTAGATATTTCATATCTGTGGAATAATGCAATATTTGTTCTTTTGTGACTTACATACTTCACTCAACATGTTTTCAAGAATCATCCATGTGGCAGCATGACCCAGGACCTCATTTCTCCTTTTTGTTGTTGTTGTTAGATACCATCAAGTCAGTACCGAATCATAGCCACCTTATGCACTGCAGAACCAAACATTGCCCGATCCTGGGC